>NC_090934.1:1421900700-1422500700 GCF_040938575.1 Ambystoma mexicanum | reverse complement strand
AGTGGCCTTGATTGACGGTTATGATGACAAGGGCTGACAATGGTGCGCAGTAATCACCATTGAAGAATGATATCGATTGACTGATGTCACAGATGACAATCTGTTTGAAGAGCAATCAAATATAGGAGAGACAATGGTGGAAGTGAGTCTCACCTTTTTGGTAAAGATGATTAAAAGAGAATTACCTCAGAGAATGATGTTGGCACTAAATCATCCTGAATATTTTGATGATGACATAGCCAAGGTGCCTGTCTCAGTATGGACTACAGGACCCTATGACGTAGGCCTCTTGAAGGGGGTTGGAGAAGTGAAGATTAAACTGAAACCGGGAGCAATTTTACCAAGATCCCAACAATATCCCATGTCCAGAGAGGCAGATGAGGGGATTTTTAAGACAATTTCTGCTATGATAGAGCAAGGCATCTTAGTGACGTCAGAGTCATAATACGTCAGTGTACCCTGTGAAAAAAGTAAAGGGGGGTCATGGTGGCTAATTCAAGATTTGAGGCCAATAAACAATATTGTTGTGGCCGAGTTCCCTCTAGTCCCGGACCCATCTACAATTCTATGTAACATACCCGTTGAGGCAAAATATTTCACGGTTATTGACTTGAAAAATGCATTTTTCTCAATCCCGTTGCACTGTGACTCACAAGATCTGATGCCATTCACGTTCAGACAAATGTGTATGAAAAGCACAAGGCTGCCACAGGGGTACTGTGAGTCTCCTTCTACTTTCAACCGAGTCCTGGACTTGAATATTATTGCACTAAAAAGTGTTGTCCTGCAATACATGGATGACATCTTAATTTGCAGCACCACAGAAGAGCAATGCAGGCACGATCCTGTTCAGCTATTGACTATACTGGCTGAGAAGGGATATAAAGTTGACAAGGAAAAGTTACAATATTGTCAGCAAGAAGTGCTGTACACAGGCTAGCTGATCTCACATGAGGGAAAGAAGATGATCCCAGGAAGGGCTGAAGCCATATTTAACACAGCTAAGCCACATACGATAAAGCAGATGCAGAGCTTTCTAGGCCTATGCAACTATGTCAGGGCATGGGTCTTCGACTACAGCTCTTACACCAAGCCTTTACTTCAGGCCCTAAAGAAGGCCAAAGTGATGAAGGAAATGATATAATGGTCTGAGACAATGGAGAAAGGGTTTGCTGAACTCAAAAGAGCCATCTGCACAGCACCAGTTTTAGGGATCCCCAATTATGCAGAGGAATTTTACCTGTTTTCACACACAAATGGCAGCGTTATGACAGCAGTACTCACACAGAAAAGCATGTTGGGGTACAAGCCCCTGGCGTACTATAGTGGGAACCCAGTTATGAGGAGTAATTTCCCGTGCAAACAAAGTTTAGCTGCCGCTGCGTTCGCCATTTAGAAGGCTACACCCATTGTAATGGGATGCTCAATGATGTTGTACTTCAAGCACTTGCTATTTGCCATTCTAGAGGAACCAAAGGGCACATTGACATCTCAGAGAGCTTCTATCATATCAAATCCATAGATTAAAATAGTCTGATGTAAGATAGTGAACCCAGCTATGTTCGTTGCAGAGCCAGTCACTGAAGGAGAGCCCATACATGACTGTGCAAATTATGAAGAATTCTATGATGAAATCCCCAAGGTGAAAGAAAATGCCTTGACAGGAGGAGAGATCGTCTTTATTGACGGGTCTTTGAGGATCAAACAAAATGATGGGCAAAGATACACAGGCGTTGCTGTAATGAAACACACAACGAATGGAAAGTTTCGAGTGCTTCTTAGTGCACAAATACCATCTCATTATTCAGCACAGGCTGCAGAATTATTGATGTTAATACTCGCCATTGAGAATCAAGCAGATCAGGAAGTAACGGTGAACAGCGACTCCGCCTATTTGATGTCCACAGTGCACGCAGGCTTAGCGCGCTGGAAAAGGAGGGGCTACCTCCAAGCAGACGGCAGGCCAGTGCAGCACGCAGCCTTATCGGACAGGCTGATCAAGGCACTACCGCTCCCAGTGGGCATAGCAGTCGTGAAATGCACCACCCACATGAAGGGGACAGATTTTATCTCACGCAGGAATCAAGCAGCAGACACGGAAGCCAAGCATATGGCATCCAAAAGTGAGACAATCATGGAAGTGGAAGTTATCCATACCAACAAGCGAATGATGGTTACATGAAATGCACCTGAAAGTTACAGTAATTTGGGGCAAACACAGCTAATGGAACTCCAAGGAGAGGCACCACAGGAAGAGAAGAACCTGTGGAAACATTGAGGGTGTTCTTTAAACCCCTCTGACAGCGTGTGGCAACAAGACATCACTGGTAAACCAGTAATGCCTGTAGCCCTATTAAAAATAGCGCTGGAGCAGTTACATTACCCGGTGCACATAACAAAAGAGAACCTAGCAGCAACACTCGCAGAAGACTGGTTCATACCGAATTTAGCAGAGTACGTTGCATTCTTTATGGTAAACTGTATAACTTCTCAGCAATTTATGGCAGGGCACACATTCAAAATAATGAGAGGAATCATCCCAAGGCCAAATGGGCCTTTCCAACACTTGCATGTCGATTACGTCGACATGTTTCAAGTATGAAATGGGTGCAGATACTTAATTGTTGTGGTGTGTCCACTCTCTAGATGGATTGAGGCAGGACGATGTACACACCCAGACTCTACATGTGCGGCCACATTTTTAGAGAGAGGTGTTCCCCAGGTGGGGGGTGTGCGAGGTCATGAGGAAAGATAATGGCCCTCATTTTGCCAATGCAGTGTTTGAGCAGATTAGCTTGCTGCTTGGTATAAAGCACAAGTTATTGTCGGTGTATCGTCCACAAGGTAATGGAATCTGTGAGAAGCTCAATGGCTTGTTAAAGGAAAGGATAGCAAAGTTGAAGCTTACTCTAAAGAAGGGATGGTTGCACTGCCTTCCACTGGCACTGTATGCACTTCAGAACCAACCTGGGTCTGACTATCATCTTACGCAACAAGAGATAGCCACAGGAAGAAGAATGAGAACTCCTCTGACACCCCAAGATAGAACTAGATGTGATGCCCAGTCAACAGGAGAGGTTTTAGGGTCTGAAATGCAAAACCATCTGAACTGCATGACATCTTGCCTTACTTTAATTTCAGACCAGCTGCAGCGACGATGACGAAAAGGGTGCAGAGCAGCACAGAACACAGGAGGAGATGCTACAACAGACCAATTTCAATGTCTACGTGTTCCACCGGTCTACCCTGGATACGCCGTCCTTGTGAAAAATCATACAAGAAAAAATGGGACGAGCCAAGTTTCAACGGTCCTTTTACAGGCGAGGACTGCACTCCATCCGCAGGGAAACTACAAGGCAGGAGAGCTTTGATTTTTCTCGGCGATATAAAACCCTACATCGGAGGAGGCCCTCTGCATGCACCCCAATGAGAGAAATCAACGAACGACGGGGAAACACCACAGCACGTGCAGACAAGATCCATGACGCGGAAGAAGGACGCATGACCAGCCAGACAAAGAACTTTTTGAAAATTGTGGTTTAAATTGAACACTTCCTCTAAGCAAAAAAGGGGATAAGGATATAAAAACAGAACTCTGTGCACCCTAGTTGCAGAGTGAAGGAGAAAATTGCACGCATAAGCCACAACACAGTCTGGTGACTTCGAACTTTAGACTGAGGCAAGCTTTTAAGAAAAGAATATGCCACATTTTGACCGAGGACACTTACATTGGAAGCAAATACAGTATTCCGATTTGTTTAATAATGAGACACTATTTGGAAACATTTATGGTGTCCCACAGTAGAGACATCACAAAGGACATAATAACCTATTTTGTTCTAGTGCTAAGATCATACCCGTCATTGGTAGGGAGGCTCACCAGTGTCACTAACTTTCTGCAAGATCCTGAAAATGAAAGACAATAAGACAACTCCACACTGTCATTGCCAAACAATGTATCCTACTCCCTGAGTACAATGAGAAAGAATCAAATGTTCCCAACACAGGCGGAAATAGATGAGCCCATCAACACACTGTTCTTTCGCATAATTGAAGACTGTCCAACTCTTATTGGGAGAACAACAGATACACTCACATTCCGCAGAGACCCAGCAAATACAGAACATTTAAGCCATCTTTTAAATAAAATCATAATTCTAGTTGCACTCCATGCGACCGGACAGTGCAGACATTGTTCACATTTAGAGAAAATATATAATCTTGAACCTCAGCATAACAGGACGGATGTCCCTGTCACCAGAAGTCACCAGATTGGCCCATAATGATCTCTTTCACCTAGTCACTGACTTTCCAGAGCTGCTGGGGAGACCAATCGATGTTGACGTCCTCACTTTCATCAGAGACCTAGCTAATATTGCACAGATGGGAATGCTTTTACACGGAATCATACTCCAAATGGAACTTTCTAACCATCAGAGGAACTATCTGAGGAGATTCTAAGAGCCTTCCGCAGAGGGACAGATCAAGGAAGCAGTGCCAAGAACTCCATGTGTCATATTTGTTGTTATTTTTGTCCCTAATCCTTCATAATGATCCACGTACAGTATGCCCTCAGGACTGAAGCAAATCTGAGGAGTGGATCGGGAGCTTACCTATTTTGAACATGCACAGTAAAGGGACTCACTAAAATGTTATTTTATTTCAGATTTTTCCCATAGTCTAGCAAAGGAACTGTATCCTGACAAAGGAGACAATTTGAAACTCGCGAGAGGGGGGACACTTGTGGAGTACCGGATACTCTTAAAACACAGAAACAATAAACACTGACATTTGTGAATGATCGAGATGGGGGTCCAGAGCAGCAATCTTGTCCTCCCACAAGAAGAGAGGCAACCCTGCTTCTCTGGAAGAAAATGCTGTTGCCTGACCTACAGGGGCATAATGGACCTATGCATCATATTCATTATTGTTTCACTGTAATTACAGTCAGAACTGCATTCTTTATTGGTGCACAAAGCATCCCAATTTCAGTGCACCCACCTAATGATGCATGCATAAAACCCACAAAAGCACCCAGAACTTGTATAGTCATTCCAGTCTCTAGAAGATCTGAAGGTGGAGTGAATGAATGAATTGGATGTAATTAGCAACGATACACACACACTTGTGATAACGAATGGAAAGAAAAGCCGAAGACAGGGTTGGCAAGGAATGAATGTAGTAACATCACTGACAACTACACACACGCAAACACTGAATGCACACGAAAAAGGCCTAGTGTCAATGACTGCAGAACCACAAACCAAAGCAGCAGAGAAGAAGAGACTGCCTGCCATAGGAAACTCCACAGCAGACTTTGTGAGAAAACAAGAATTAAAGCAAAAACCAACAGAAGCAGTTATATCAGAAACTCTTAAGAAAACAAGAACCAACACTGAGAAACTCTCTGCACAGACACAACTGATAGTAGACTCATTAGTTCCGCACATAGCCTGAGCTAAGGAACTACAAGAGGAACTGAAGAACAAAATTGCAGAGACCGTATTACCAAGCATATTCATTCTAACGCAAGGAACAAATACCAGTTCTACAATACAACCATACACCGGACCAGTGTCAGGCTGGTTGGCATGGGCATTTGCAACCAGCAGGATAAAGATGTACGAGGAGAGGGAAAGAGCTACCAGGCTCTTGTCCACTCAAATGGTGCAGATGAGGAGGCCTGCACCATGGACCAGGAAACCTGAGAATCCTCCAGCTAGCAAAAGCCATACCGATGCATTCAGGGGTATAGTCATAGCCAACTACAGGAAAACATTAAGAATCAAGAAAAGTATGCATGGAGATGACAATGAACTAAACAAATACATGGACAGCATGGCACATCTGGGAAACAACCTTTGGTACCAGCACATGAAAGAAGTTGGAAGACGAAGTTCAGAAGGGGAATGCTTTGTTTGAGCACTCCTACCATACAGCATGGGGAAGTCCAAGATCTTCGTAGCTGTAGAAATCGATGTCCAGACAGCACACTTTATGTCACACGTAGCAATATGCAAGACCAGAGGCCAGTTCATGGGTAGTGATGCATCTCTGAAATGGGCAACTGAAGCAACTGATCCAAATGAAGATGATTATGTCCAGGACATAAAGACAAGAAACAATGGAAAGACGAAACACACTGTGATCAGATATGAGAAGCCTGGAGTTAAAGGAGAAGAGATCAGAAGAAAAGCAAACCAGAAGCTAAATGTCCAGGGAAAAACTCCAGAAGAAGCTCAAAGATGGAGGAATAGAGGCCAAATGCACATTTGGGGAACAGTGCTTTCACCAGATGGATGGGAGAAAGGAGTAGTGAAATGCCGAGCATGGATGGTCTTCGATCACTACAAGCCAACCATCAACATAGTGCGAATCGGAAGCAAGCCATTATGGGCAAAACTTGCAAAACTACTCATATGGGTCTAAGACAGAGGAGGACCTTAGCAGATAGTGCCACTAGAAAGCCCAAAGTTCTGTTTCAGGAAAAATGGCACAAGGAAGATGGTAGAAAATCAGAACTGTGGATGAGTGTTCGATGCTCCAGGAATGGTACATGGAACCGCAGTGAATATGGACCATTATTGGGTGTGTGAATCCAAAGCATACATCAGACTGCCAAGAGACTTGGGAGGCATATGCACGATAGTGAACGTCCACGTTCCAGCATTGGTAATCCCGAAAAGTGACATGAATATTGACAGTTTCCGAAAAGCGGATGCTCGCCTGAGGAAGAAGAGATCTGTGGAACTGATAACTCGGATGAAGAGAGAGAATTACTTCTCTGATAGATCAGAAGAAGCTTTCCATGAAGTCCCATATGAACACAGGCTGTTCAGCCTCTCCTCATCAGTGTTCTCAACAATTTTCATGCCAAGATTCCAAGTTGCAGCAAATACTAAATTGTTACAGATAACCAGATGGGAGTTACTGCAGACCATCAACACGACAATAAAAGGATTCAATGCAATGAAGGAAGAGTTAAGAGCCATCTGACTTATGACTCTCCAGAACAGATATGTGCTTGACATGATCACAGCCATGGATGGAGAAGTTTGTGCAAAAATAGGAGAATCATGTTGCACATGTATACCTTCTCACGACGAGGAAAATGGAACCTTAACAGAAGCCATAGGTATGCTGACGAAACTACAGAACCAGATGATCGATGAAACTGACGAAGATATGATGACAGCTGGTTTGGATCACTATTCTCTTGGATCCCACAATGGATGGCAGACCTGTGCATGTTTCTAGGAGTGCTAGTGATGATATTACTAGGATTTTGTGTTATCAAGATAATAATCTCGCAATGCCAGAAAACTGCGAAGAAAGCCATAGGGATGAAGATCATGATTGATGTCAAGCCAGAATGGAAGCCCAAAGACCTGACTGATGAAGAAATAAGAGACTTTGTGAAGGCCAGCAGGCACACGCCAGAAGGTACAAAGTTTCTCTATCCCAGGAAGCACAGAAACTATGTGGGAAGATGGGTTTACTGTAGCCCAAATGGACAATGTCAACTAATGACATGGAATAAAGATGAACATGAAAGGACAGCAGGAAGCCTGAAAGGAGTAATAAAAATATGGACTCCAAAGAGACACTTCTTCAAACCATCATGTATACATCCAGAAGATGAAGAAGAAATTAACACAGGCGATGGGGTGAAGATAAATATAGAAGAATCGAGTGAATTGCATCCAAAGGAGGAAGTGAAAGTGGTCGATGAATTGCCGAGAGGGGGGAGTGTAGAGGAGGTCCCAAATAAAGCCTGCACTCCCATTGCCCATTTTGAAGTACCAGGAACCTTCACACCAAAATATGTGACGTATGATGAGCAAATAAACCAGCAGAGAGCAGCTGTAGGGCTCTGCCTAGTACCCACCAGAATAGCAACACCTATTAAAGTACCAATAACCAAACAAACATGGACAGTAAGGTATCCATCGAGAAAACCCTAACAACAAATGAAACAAAATGAAGATTGCATACGTACCGCCTCCGGAAGAAACCAAAAAGGTCTTAATCGAAGACGATTGGTGATGTCACGAGAGCCCGGACGGACTCACAGATAGAACAAATGATAAACCAAGAATGACACAAGGAGACGAACACCATGAGAAAAGAGATTGTGAGCTTAAAGTGATAGAAAGCTATCAAAACGTAAGAGAGTTAAGCTGTAAGCAAAATTAATACAGTCGATCATTTTACACCTGTACATATGCTTGAAACCACAAGAAAGCTACGAAAACGGTACGGCTTGCTATGCTAAGTAGAAGAATAGCGCGGCAAGTGCCATTGTACATAATCTACCTCAAAACGAAGCACATTATTATAATTGCGATTCCATTTTACATGAAAAGCAGAATCAACACAGGTTACTAGAGGCCAAACTGGGCAAGATTCATATTCTAGCAAAATGAGAAGAGACGGCTGAATCGAAACTCAATAGATGCAACTCATGCCAAGAGAGCCAAGGTCTTACCAATAGAAGGAACGAACAGTAACTACATCTAATTGAAACTTAAGAACAGAATATCCTGTCTCTGAAAGGTCAAGATAAGGAAGTGTAGGCAGGTGGCAAGCCAAATAAGAATTAAATGCACAAATAAAGAGAAACTAGGCAAATTCACGGTGTCTGCATCACGTGACCATCTGAACGAGGAGAAGCATGAGTTCACTCCTACGCGTGGCATCCACCCAGGAGAAGATATTGGAAATTTCCCAGGAAGAAGATGCAGTTTCAAGGCGAACCACAGTAACGTAATTGACACATTGTTGTTGAAGTGATGATTGACTGTAACCTTAATTGGAGGAAGGCTGGGTAGCTGAGGGGGGCACCCTTCACCTGGCTGACCATTCTGCGTGCTGCTAATTAAAGTGGAAATGTATGCATGGGGTTGGTGCCAACCAAATCACAATGGACCACACAATCCAGGGTCCTATAGTAGTAGAACCAATGGGACGTCGTATTTTTTGTGACGTCTACGGTAGTCATTTTGAAGGAAGGGTTTAGACGCCCACCTGACAGTATTTACCCAATCCCCTCACTCCGTTACCATATACAGATATAGCACCTATATTAAAGTTACCTTTTCCGAACCAATAGAAATGCTTATTAACTTTTGAGTGTTACACATCACTTGTGACAAATTTTCAGTATAAATTATGTGTCTTTTATGAAGTTCTTTGGAGTTGAAGCGAGACAGACTATCGCATCACTGCTGATTGCCATGACTCCCCGTTTTTGTACTTGTCAATAAACGGACTCCCTTTGCCAAACCATTGAGTTGTCCTTATTGATTGGTGTTGGGGTGTTGGAGTAATAAATCCCATTCATCTCAACGCACAGCTATCTTGTCTTAAAGTACTCACGGAGCAAACCTCAGCTATATGGGTCTTCTGAGTAAACGCTTTTTCCACAAGTTTGACGGTATTACCGCAGCTGGTATTAACGGATGATAATACCAGTGATTTTTGACAGTAAAATGGAGGATTTATGTCTAAATTCAAATTATAGGGGACCAAGATGAATCCTCTGGAAGCGAGGAAAGACCAAAATAAAAGGAGCAAGGGACAAAAACACTTGTGTACTAGTGTGATATTAATAAAATATAATGAATTAATTAATTAATTCATGCATATTGGAATGACAGCTCCCGTCAAGGAGTCAAGGCCACATTCACGATGCCAGCTCTGGCCAGATGATAGAGAAGTACTGTATGGTCAATGGAGCCAAAGCCATAGATATATGCAAGGCATAGAGGGCCTGTGCGCTCTCTGCTATTATTTTCAAAGTGAGAACATCCACGGAAATATGACCGCAGCACTCCCTGTCATCAGAGAAATACATGTCTTGGAAAGGAAAGGACACAAGGGGAAAAGCAGACCTTCCAGTGTGGAGTCTAATGGACCTAATCTATTACATGATGAAGGGAACATCCACACGCAGTGGGACTAATGACAAGCGAAGAGTCTCTCTAGCGGGAAAAGAGATCCTAACAAAACCAGATGTCCCACCACCAGGGTAATCCACAACATGAACCGTAAGGCTTACCTAGCAATACTTCATGGCATTTCAATGTGCCTGTTTTCGTGTATCTACGGTTTGCGAGCAGCTAGTCTTTTTCAAAAGTAATTTTCACCAGGACGCATGGAGGATCCTGGCTTCATTCTTCAGGTCAGCATGGCACACAGCAACAGTGGATCTTCATTGGTTCTCAATTTGGGAGCTGCAAACCTAGACATTGATGGACATTTTCTAAGGCACATTGCGGAGAGGGTGATGTTACGGGCAGTCGGCACCAGTCTCGCTGTCGCATTTAGAGAGTGGACTTTCTCCATTCAAAAGCAATCTGAAGGTTCGTTTGGTGTCATTTGAAGCAGTAACGCAGCACAAATAGTGTTTAATTATTTCCCCAGAGGATTTTTCTAAAGACCTTTTCAGAATGCCGCTTTTCGGACTTTACAGGTGCTAAATAGATGTTTCAGAGGGATAAGAACTTATGCGAGACAGAGATCTGGGACTGTTGGGATGAACGTCATACATCCCACGCGTGCAAAGACATTTCAATTAAGAAAACCCATGAAATAGGAGTCTGAACATTCATTAAAGGCCAAAATGTCAGGTGTCGAGGAGATCACACTGTCATTCCCACCATATCCCTTCACTGAGACATAAACCATGAATAGCAAGACACACAGGCACGCCGCTGTCACAGAGTTAGCCGGAGGTACAATCTGCTTGCCTTTTAAGCGATGGTTTAAAATCGAAAGTAACTCCGTTCTGCAATTAAAACAGACATGATGAGAAAGAGAAACGTTTAAAGGGCCGGATTAATAAGAATGGGAGCCTATGGGATGTAGGCAGATAATGCGGATTGTGGTGCTGCATATCTTTTAAAGGGTTGAACAGTACAAAAGGAGAACAAACCGGCATCTTACAGACCAGTAAATGGATAAAGTCTGTGCACATGGTTTGGGTTCAACCTCTGGGTGTATTGAAGCCGGTCCCGGCATTATAGGCCCATGTTTAATGCCCATTTTCTTTTCCCTGTCTTGGCCATGGCTTCCCGGCTTGCCACCACTGTCCTACATGGGATCAGACCGCCTCATCTGTATCCGGGGTCGCTGCCGTCCTATCTGTAGGTAAGGGTTGCTCACTCCCATGTCCCGACCCTTATCCTACCATCACCCACCCAACTCGCTACTGTGCCCTGCACCTTACTAGCTTTCACCCTCTCGAATCTTCTTTAACCTTTCTTGCACTTACCTGCCTTGGTGCGCGGTTCTGCAGCCGACTGTGATGACCCCTCTGACACTGCTTCTGCCTGAAACACTACTGAAGCCCCTAAACCTACAGCAATGCCTACTTCACACCGTCTCTCGTTGGCCTCGACATTTCCACTCCATGGCATGTCCGTTCAGACCACCGTGGCCCTATGCACCTCATAAGGGACGTGGAACACTGCCTACTACCTCGAACTGAACGTAACGCCTTTTCGGGTGCTTCTCGCAATGCCACAAGCGAGGTGTGCTGATGTTTGTTTGCCCTCCTGCTTGTCTGCATGTCCTGACGACCCTCATACTGCCACCTTATCATGAGATGTATCACAACCATCCCCCTCACTTCTGTCCCCCCTGCATGCATGTCCGATGTGGGCCTTTACCCCACAGGTGTGGCCTCCAAAACATGTAAACATCCTCTAACGATGCTATGTCACATATATGCACCCCGAGGTAACTCCCCGTAACAAGACATGAGTTTCCCCATGTTTATATCTACTGTACCAATTATGTCCCAAACATGCATTCATGTTGTTGCTACCCGCAGCAAAAGGCGAGCTTTTCCAAGTTTGTATCAACTGTACAATTTATGTCCAAAAAATGCATTCACAATGTAGCTCCCTGCAACAAGAGGCGAGTGTTTCCAAGTTTGTAACTACTGTACCAATTATGTCCCAAACATGCATTCATGTTGTTGCTACCCGCAGCAAAAGGTGAGCTTTTCCAAGTTTATATCTACTGTACCATTTATGTCCCAAACATGCATTCATGATGTAGCTCTCTGCAACAAGAGGCACGTTTTTCCATGTTTGTATCTACTGTATCAATTTTGTCCCAAAAATGCTTTCATGATGTAGCTCCCCGCAACCAGAGGTGAGTTTTTTTCAAGTTTGTATATTATGTACCATCCAGGTTTTATGTATGCCTGGTTTGTTTGTTTGTTTGTTTGTTTATTTGTAATGCGCCCAGACCCGAAGGTATCAGGGCGCGAGAACAAGAATACTTTAAGTTTACAAGTTACATTTACAGGATTTCATAGTCACATAGTTACTCACATAGTTACAAAGTACAAGTTAAGGTGAATACAACAAGAAGTACATATTTACAAGTACAGGTGTACAGTGGAAAAGCAGTGTCCGAATTGGTTGTGAATCGAGTGACTGATATAGCTAGAGCTTGTGGGTCGTTTTCTTTGAGCCACTTGATAATGTTTAGTCTAAACTGTGGGTAAGACTGGTCAGTCCTTAGTGTAGTCGGGAGAGAGTTCCATAATTGGGCCGCTTTGACAGGGAAGCAATTCCTTCCAGTTGTACTCATTTTGAACGGATGGCAGTCATTGTAATCTGTTGTTTTCCAGCACTTACTGTAACCGTATTCTTAGGTTAAAAGCACCTAGATACCTCTGGGTTTTGTGCGCTATATAAATGATAAATTAATTAATAAATACACATTGAGATGAGATGCGCAGAAAGATGGCAGATACTATTAGCTAGCAACCGGATGTAGACCGAGTCAACATAACACAAGTAAACATAGTTGCAAACGAGTAGGCCCCAAGAGGTGGGGAGTTCAAAAAGTGATAGAGCAAGCCGTAACAGATCTGGACAACTTGCATGATGCACTAGCACTTCTTTTAACTCTCATTTGCCAGAATAGATAGTAACTAGTAAAGACACACCCACAAATAGGTGTATTTATAGGTAGGCCTCAAGCCATGCAAGGGATGGCAACAATAGAATAAAATAGAGGCAGAGGTCAGCCCAAATCAAATATACACAAACAGGCACGCATTAGCAAAGATCCAAAGAAATAAGAAATACTTCAAGCAGTTATACGAGTGTTTAGAAGAACTCGTAAGGAGTAGGGAATATATGTGTATATATATATATATATATATTCAATGAAAACCCTTTGTTATGGTTACAAGTAAAATTGAAAAACCACAGACATTCACCAGTTAGGGTACGCTAAGCAACCATAACTCGCGCCACCACCGGGCACTGCTAAGAATAACACCCACTGACATGATTAGACTTGTTTTTAGTTTTTACTGACAATAAGAATTTCCCAAATTTAAAAGATGCTATATATCTACACATTAACGGTTTCATATGTTCTTAAAGTACTTTCCTGAAAGTTTAATTTGAGCTCATAGTGCACATACATGGGGCAATAAGCACGCCTCAAACACAAAATTAATTAGTGTACATGCTGATAAACTCTAATGTTATTGTCATGTTTTGGTGCTGTTGTGTATTTCTTTCTTACTTTTGTTTCCCTGTATGTGCCTCTAATTTGTATGCATTGTTTTTATATGTATTTGTTCTACTGACACATGTGTGTGGTAACTTTTCAATTGTAACCTATTTATTCCATGTTTAACATTACTCAAAATTCTCATAATTTAGCATTTATTATTTAACTATCTGAAATTACCCAATTAAACATATTTTACATCTATGGTGCAACCATTGCCTATATGTATGTATGATGAGGTTCCTCCACACTGAATCTGTTGGTTGTCTTCATGACCATCAGTCTGGTTTCAGAGCTGCCAGAAGCACGGAAACTGCTCTCTTGAACATCTGTGAAGACTTGCTCTCCAATCTTGACTCTAACACCCCATGCGTCCTCATCTTGCTTGATCTCTCTTCTGCCTTTGACACTGTCAACCATGCCATCCTGCTCAACCCTCTCCGTGATAACCTGGGTATCACTGGTCAGGCTCTGGCGTGGCTGACTTCTTTCCTCTCCGACTGACCCTCCCGGGTCCAACTTGGGTCCTTCCTCTCCGCTATCTTCTTCTGTACCTGTGGTGTCCCCCAGGGGTTTAACCTCTCTTCCTGGCTGTTCAGCCAATACCTTGCACTTCTTGCCCACTGCATTGCCGCTCTCTGCCCCAACTTTCAGTGCTATGCGGATGACACTCAGCTCATTTTCAGGCTACCTTCGCCCACCTCTTCTCCATCCCTCATCACTGACTGTCTGTCTGCTATCCAAGAGTGGTGTGCTGCCAATGACCTCTGCCTTAGTGCCCCCACCTGCATGGCAAAAAACCTCGGGGTCATCTTCGACTCTACACTCTCCTTCTCTCCTCACATCTCTGACATCTCTAAGAAGTCACACTACCAGCTGTACCTCCTCAGAAGTATTCTTCCTTTCCTCTCCTTCCCCCAGAAGCTCATGGTCTCCAGAGCTCTGGTTCTCTCTAGGCTGGATTATTGCAACAGCCACTTTCTAAATAGGCCTGCTTCTACTCTCTGCCCTCTGCAACTTATCCAGAACAGGACAGTAAGACTTGTCCTTGGCCTCAAGCCCAGGGATCGTATCCCTCCAGGACTGAAATCTCTGCACTGGTTCCCAGTGGCCGCGAGGATTAAGTTCAACACCCTCTGCTTCGTCCACAAGGCCTTCTGAGGCCTGGGGCCTCAATACCTTCAACTCTCTCTCAATAAATAACTTCCATCTCAAGCTCTTCGCACATCCAACGCAAACTTGTTCAGGGTCAGTTGCTTCTCCAAGCAACGTGTTGGTGGTAGATCTCTTTCTTCGGCTAGGGCCTCCCTCTGGAACAGCCTCCCTGCCTCCCTGACACTTGAGGAGAATCATCGGCAGTTCCGGAAGCACCTTAAAATCTTTCTCTTTGCTTCTGCTTTACACTGTAATTGAACTGGTTCCTGGTCAACCTCTGATCCCAGGTCCCCTCCCCTGCCAGTCGCACCCCTGCACTGTCTTCCGGGCAACCCCTGTTCTTGGGGACTGTTTCTTGTATCCCTACAGTCCCTTTACCAGCACTTGACACCTGATGTCTGCACTTACCCCTACACTTGCCACCTGCTGGGCATACTTTACTTATTGTTTATTTTGTTTTCCTCCTACCCCCTGTAATGCACTGTCCTCTCACCCTCTGCACTTCTCCTCCCTCCACTTCCCATGGACTTGCGAAATCTGAATGACACCTGGCCTAGTAGGATCGTTGTCTGTCCTCCCTTTGTTCCCCTCCCTGGCCTCGTCGCGCCTTGAATCACTTGTGTGAAGGCACGTTATAAATGCCATATCATATCATGTCATATCATATCATATCATACCATATCATATCTCTACTAACAACAAAACTAGAATATAATGATGCATTTACATGAGTACATTCTTTAAAATATTAAGTCATTCATGATTGGTCTCCCAATCACCCCTAACATCTTGTTTCCAACATTATAAACTCAACCCCTTATAGAGATTGTTTATTCAAATGAATTTAATATGCAATGTCATCAGTGATGTCATCAATGACATTTATGATGTCTTCTTTGTTGTTCTGGGTATTAGTCTTGGCAGTGCACAGTGGTGGCACCAGTTATAGTTGCTTTCGTTACCATAAATGGTAAATTTCAGAGGTTTTTTGGTTTAAATTGTAACCATAACATCCCTTTAGTTTTTTCATTGTATTGCATAGGTTTTTATTAGTGAAACTAAACCATAACGTCTGTTTAAAAAAGTGTTTTCCGGGAAATTCATAGGTTTTTCTTAGTGCAAATTAACCATAAATGCCCCTTTAACAATGTTTTTTCAGTAAATGTCATGGTTTTTTACCAGTGCATGCTAATTTCCTACAACTTATTAATATCATACTTACCCCAATATAGCAACATTTGTCTCCAATTTACAAAGTGTAACCTTAAAACTGTGCCATGCCCGACCTTCTAGTATCATTTTTAACACTTCTATACACTTTTTGTAAGTTTTTCCACTGTTTTTGTGTTTGTCAACGCCTGCGAATGTCTAAGGTGATTGAAGAATTTCTGGACAGTGCCACGTGAATATGCGGTCGTGTGTGGGGTGATGACGGGTACGCAAACATGTCCGCACTTCACAAATGGGTTTGTACTTCACGTACTGTTCGGGACTACATTTTCTGCTGATCTAAGAACTTTCATGCTAAAAATGTACCCTTGCACAGCTCCTATATCTATACTTACTCATTATCCATTAACAATCCAGCACAGAACACAAACATGGAAGAATATTAGCAAAATTGCTATTAATCTTAAAAATGGCTATTGCCATCCCTCCTCCCCAAGATCCACCACAAGCTGCAGGACCTACACAACAAATAGAGTGCAGTACTTCCAAAGCAATGAAGAGAACCAAGAAGATGAGGTAGAGGAAGTGCCTACCTCTAGCACCCAGAGAGAATCAAGGGTGTGGCAGTTCTTTACCACTGTTGGAAATGTACAAAAGGCTAAAACTACGACAGTGCTCCTACGTGACCAGGTCCATGCACCGCCAAACCAAATCCAACCACCGCAATGCTCTCAGAAAGGATGTTCCTTTCTTAGGAAGTAGTAGGCTGTCTTCCTCCACCTCATCTTCCTCAACCAATACTGTAACCACAAAGCCTACTTCTTTGGGACACAAAATCTCACCAGCTACCTAGCACATGATAAAAGAGGCTGTTGATCCATATCTTTCAAAAACAACAGTACCCTGTATATTCTGCCACACACCACTCTGCAGGGGAGAGCTATTTGGAAAGTGCTTTTGAATCTGTAATCAAGGAACATGAGAAACGCTGTGCCCTACCTTAGATGCAACACACACGCAACATCTTCTCTTCTCCACCTGCCCCTCTATACTTTCTTACCTCTCCTGCAAAAAAAAGGTTCCCTGTGGAACCACCCTTCACAGTTAAAAAATAAAACTAAAAGAAATAATCCTATAGACTCCATCTACTTTGCATTTCTGAATAAGATTCTCCAACATTTCCATTAGTATTTTGTGTTATGGTAATGGAAATAGTGTGGTGTTTATCCCAGGTTCCAGCCCCTGCAACAGGAGATGAAGGTCGTTAGCACCCTGGGTTGCCAAAGCCGTAAACCAGGATGCTAAAAAAAGGGTTTTCCTTCCTACAGCGAGACACATGCAGAGTCCTGCAATAGGAAAGAAAATCCTTTTTCAAGATGGCCACCATGAAAAGGGATGGCAGGGCTCCATACAAAACCCCTCTTCCCTTTCCATGGCTACCTGCGGGAAGTAAAGAGAAGGAGTGATTGCGGTAGCGGCACCAGCTGCCGATGAAATAAGGTAAGTAGAGGGGGTGGGGGGTGAAAAAAACAAATGGAACTGAGAGTGGGGGAGAAGATTGCAGCGGGGAGAGCCGGCCATCAGCCGGCTTGGAACGCAGACTTGTACTGGCAGTTCGAGCCTGCATATCCAGCCACCTGATTGGCTGGCTCCCCTGCTGTTAGGAAAGATTTAATAATTGTATGTAATTTTCTATCCATGTGTACACCCCCAAACGTTTTGCTGCTGCTTAGACACCATTGACTGACTTTGCCAGAGAAGCACAGCCTTCAGCTGCACTCCCCTGGGCTTTCGCTCACTTTTTATGGGGAAACTGACATGCCCTTAAGACAGTCAGGACTGGGAGACTTTGTTTCCCTTAGTCCTTTTCCCGTGTTGCAACTTTCGTGCAATATGTAACAAGTGTGCAATGTATCTTACCATACAGATCACTTGGGTCTATAGTAATTTCCAAAGGCCCTAGATACTCTTGCTGGACTTTTTACGAACTGTGCAGATGTGTCATGGACTGGACTGGTGGCAGCTATCTTTTTGCATTACTCTTAACCCTTTCCTGGCATATTAACCGTGTTAACCGCTTTTGGCAAAATAGGTGGCCTGGCTCCAAAATGGCCATGCCACGAGGTTCTTTGTCAAGTCGACCTGGGGCAGTCTTTATTTGGTCATGCACTTTCCCTTGAAAACCAATGCTTTCACAGGCTTCTGCATGCCTTGAGTGTGTGCCTCCAGGATGTGGGTTGGAACTTCTGGTTCCAATACACATCCTGGGTGCCATAGAGTCTGGAGTGCCATGAATGACTGGGACCACCATGGTCCGTGATTGGTCTACGTATGGAGTGTGTGTTTGTGAGCAAATCTCCCATTGGTCCTCTCTGTTATGGCGCAAAGGGAACTTTGGATAAGAGAAGGCCAAAAACACCCATAACATGTCTATCTCCTGAGTTCTCACTGAACAAAGGATAGGATCCAAGTATCCTGCAACTACGAAGCTGAGTCGAGGAACCGCTGGTGACCCGCTGGAAAGTTTGGCTCTCTGAGCCTGCTGTCGTCCCGTGGGACCCCTCTGCATCTGGTCATCCTAGAAGGTCTGCAAAGATGCTTTGACCCATTTCAATAGTGGGACCAACTGTTCTCTGCACCTTCAACCCCTGAAAATAAGCTTTCTCGGAAGTGTCACTGCGCCAACTTGTGGGCTGACCAGCTTACCCAGTTACTTTGCCCTGTCACCTCCATTGTTTTGAGGAGGCCTTCGAATCATGGTATACTGCTAGCTCTGTGTCCCCGGCACCCTCACACTGAATTTCGTACACTTGACTTTCCCTGGTCTGAAGTGAGATGAGTGTGCCAGGACCAGAGTGAGTGCGGTTACCATGTTTCCCTGCCATGGCAATGTCTTTTGCAAGTATGCCGCATTTGTGACCCTCTTGCCCCTGAAGCCTGCTGCAGTGAAACTGGGTTGATTCATCCACCCGGAGCGAGAAATCGCCACTGTCCCGTTTGGGAATCATTGCTGTATCTCAGGAACTGAAAGCTACAGAGACGTCCTTTTTGTTGTGTCCGAGTGGACTGAACAGGTGAAGTTTGAATCCGAGTGCGCCTGGGACCGGTGAGTATTTCCAACACTAACCAGTGGCCCCTGGTGCCAAGGGCCCCTTTTACGTACGAGTGGCCCTTTGGGTTCCCTCTCCTTTCCACTGCTAGTGTGAACAAGCGACTCCATCCCGCTCTCTAGAACTGTCTCTGCCTTCAAGTGGAGGTCCTTCCTGGAAAGTGGGAACTTGTTCTGCATCGCCTCATCCACCTTCCCGAGCTGCTAGAGACCCCTGAAGGGACCCTATTTTTGCCCATTGGAACAACCATGTGCGCTTGCATTGCATGTACTATTGAGCACAAGGCTCCTCTCTTCTTAGGGCTTGGACTGCCTCTTACTTAGGTGTGTTGTCGATGTCGAAGGGGCCTAAAAGACTGTCTGCACTGCCTTTTTCCTTCCCATCTAGGTTGTTGACAGATTTTGTGCATTTAATCCTTAATACCCCAATGATCTTGTATATACATTGCATTGATAGTGGTGTGTTGGTTTACTTAGTGTAACTGTGATTCTTTTGCTATGGTCTATGTTACAAAGGTTCCATGTGATTTCATTGCCTGCTTTTACATCGCCAGGTTTTTAAACGTGCACATTCCATCGAATGTGCTCATAATTTATTTTTTTGGGGGGTCCCCCCCTAACATCCCACCCACACTTATTTTTTACTATTGCCCACCCACCCAAACCCTTATTTGGTCTTTCCCACCTCCCCCTAAAAAATTTGATGAGCACATTTGACGTAATGTGCACGATTAAAAGCCTGGCGATGTAAAAGCAGGCGATGAAAGGACGTTGTACCGTTACAAAGGCCTTGCAATAAATGTGTCTATATTTTTGATATAACACCTGTCTGGAGTAATTTTAAGTGTCCTTGCTTTTTGTGCTCATTGAGGTTCTTCAGTCACTCTCACCCCTCCTGAGTCTTAGAGGGTAATTACAAGGTTGGAGGTGCCATGCCGCTATTAGCTATTAGTTAATAATGGGCCCTTTGTTAGCACCCTTGTCTGCTCGCAGGACCCGCTAAGGGTGCCTGATAAAACCAGGCGCCCTTACTGGGTCCCGCATGCAAACCTCGTAATGCGACGGTAGGGGTTTTACGGGGCCAGCAGCTCTACCAGCCCTGTTAAACCCCTACCGCCAACCTTGGAATGACCCTCTTAGTCTTGACATTGCTACCCTGATTGGTCTGGCTTGTCCAGAGGTTACCGTGTTCCAAGAAACGAGGCTTGCCTTCTGAACCTCTGCCCCTCCAGGTCAGAGTTCAGAAATCCATCTTAACAAATTGGTGTATAGCGGTGGGATAGGACTGAAGGTATCCAGTGTTGCATACTAGTGAAGACATTTTGAGCTATTTCTACCAGGACACATAGTGAATTGTTGTAGTATAACTGAAAAAGGCCATGGTACTATCTAACAATATGGAAACAAGTACCTTGTTAACTTTAAATGCTTCTAAGTCTGAAACAATGATAAAGATGTGTGCTGAGAGAGGTATATCTGCTCAAGGCACAGAAATGGAAATGATCCAAAGAATCATGGACTGACAAGAAGCTCAGCTTAGTGCCGTAGCTTCTGATGACAGTGCAGAAGTCGGTGGGGCTGCTCTCAGTGGCGCTGCACTGATTCATAGAGACCATGTGGATTTGGAGGAATTAATGTCTAATGTTTCCTCTGCCAGTGCTGAAGGTGAGACCATACTTGAATTCAAGAAACAAGAACTGCTGTTTAGGCGGAAGGAGCTTGAATTTAACATCGCCAAGCTGAAGATAGAGCTGGCAGAAAAACAGAAAAACAGGGATCACCAGTTGGAACTGGTCAAGCTTCAGGTTGCCAATGGATCCAAGGGTCCTGGATATGGGTCTGGGTCCTCCTCTCATCCAAGGTTTCCTAAGGATCTGCTCAGTGTGTATGAGGAAAAGAATGACATTGTGGACTGGCTAAATATATTTGAGTATGCATGTGAAGTTCAACAAGTTGACAATGCTGATAAATTTGCCTGGTTACTTAGCAGACTACCCCATTCTGGCTGCAGTGCCATTATGAAAATGTCAAAAGCTGAGAAAGCAGATTTTGTAATGTTGAAGCAAACTCTCATCTTAAAGTTTGGAAAGACTCCTGCTCAATGCTTAAAAAGATTCAGAGAGTACAAAAAGAAAGAAGGTGGTACTTGGGTATTTTATGAAACTGAATCCTTAAAAAACTTGACTGGCTGGGTTGAAAATTATACGCTCTCTACTTTTGAAGGTATGATATGTCTTGTCATGCTTGAACATATTTTTGCATCTTCTTCCCCTGAGCTTAAGCAGCACTTGGAAGATTCAGAGGAGATTGATCCCAAGAAGCTGGCCATAGCAGCAGATGTGTGCTGTGTCACATAGAGTGTCCCATAAGCACAAGGCTCATCCTGGTAAGCAGACAGGAGGGGACAAAGTCCAAAGATAAGGAGGGTGGGAAATCTGATAAAACTTCCTCCCAGAAGGGCCACAAACGTAAAAATAAGGGTAAGACAAAAGACAACTCACACAGTAGTGGAGGTCAGCCTTCAAAACAGAACTCTAGTTATGGTAAGCCTCCCTATGTAAACAGACCCAGTGGATCTTGTTTTGCTTGTGGAGCAACTGACCATGTGAAGGGGGATTCCAGATGTAAGGTCAAAACCTTGGGGTTCCACTCTGCTAATCTGGCCTTCTCCTCCTATGAGGAAGAAGAGATTACAGGGGCATCCTTCTCCTCAGACTCCTTCCCAGTGGGATAGAAGCTGAGGTAGTTTTAGTTTCCCTGGGTTCCTGGGAGCCTAAAGTCTCAGAGGCTAATGCTAGGATTCCAGATAATACCAAGCACTACTTTAAAGACAGTGTGCTGATCAATTGACTAGATACTCCAGCACTTAGGGATAGTGGGTGTATTCAAACTGTAGTGGATTCCACCTTGGTAGACCCAGAGGAAGTTGCCAGAGCTCCAGTGCTACCCACTAAGTCGGCTGATGGCCCACCTCGCATGTCCCCAGTAATACCTGTAAATCTTACTATAAATGGTACAGCAGTCAGGATTCCAGTGAGCATACAGAGGAGTGTCCCAGGAAAGGTCTTGCTAGGAAATGATCTGAGAGCTTTAGGGCTTGTGGGAGATACCGCTGAAAGAACCTGCACAAGGTCTCAAACAAGGGCAGCACTGTCCAAGACCACTGCAGTGCCCAAGCCAAAGGGGAAACCCAAGGTTAAAGGAGTCAGAAAAACCAAAAGAGAGAAAGAAAACATTCCCCCTAACTCACCGTCCACTGCGGTGGAGGTAGTTGGTCAAACACCAGTACCTGACGAGGAGGTGGTGATACCTGAAGTATTTGACCAAAATGACCATCCTGAACTAAAAGATTTGTTAGTAGAAGGTGGTCCTGACAGGGAAGAATTGTGAGACAGGCCTGCTCCCAGCTTGAGGGTGAACCTCCTGGGAAGCACAGGGTTTATTGGGTAGGTGGGCTCCTGTGTAGTGAGCCTACCGTGTCTACAGAAGGAGACCAAAGGAGGTTGGTTGTTCCTCTTGCTGTAAGACCCTTCCTCCTGCAGCTGGCACATGAAGTGCCCCTTGAGTGTCACCTTGGAATCAAGAGAACCAAGCAAAGGTAATCCATGCACTTCTAGTGGCCCAAGATGGGGGTGCAAGTAGAAAGTCATTGCAGGAGTTGTGCCTCCTGCCAGTTATCTGGTAAGAGTGGCTCAACAATCCAAGCTCCATTGGTACCACTCCCAGGTGTGGGGGTACCATTTGAGAGGGTAGGGATTGACATAATTGGTCCCCTTGACCCCCAAACATCCTCAAGCAATAGGTTTATCCTGGTGCTGGTCGACCATGCCACCCGGTATCCTGAGGCCATCCCATTGAAAACTATGACTGCCAAGTCAGTTGCAAAAGCTTTGCTTGGCAGATTTACTAGGGTTGGCATCCGTAAAGAGGTTGTGTCTGATAGGGGCAGCAACTTTATGTCAAAGTATATGTAGGAAAGATTTCCTAATTGTATGTAATTTTTCCTCCATGTGTAAACCCCCAAACCTTTTGCTGCTGTTTAGACACCATTGACTGACTTTCGCCAAATAAGCACAGCCTTCAGCTGCACTTCTCTGGGCTTTTACTCACTATTTATGGGGAAACTGACATGCCCTTAAGACAGTCAGTACTGGGAGACTTTGTTTCCCTTAGTCCTTTTCCCGTGTTGCAACTTTTGTGCAACATGTAACAAGTGTGCAATGTATTTTACCATACAGCACACTTGGGTCTATAGTCATTTCCAAAGGCCCTAGATACTCTCGCTGGACTTTTTACAAACTGTGCAGATGTGTCATCGAAAGGACTGGTGGCAGCTATCTTTTCGCATTATGTTTAACCCTTTCCTGCCATGTTAACCATATTAACCACGTTTGGCACGAATAGATGGCCTGGCTCACAATGGCCATGCCACGAGGTTCTTTGTCAAGTCCTTTGGCCATCTTGCCCCTTCACCTTCCCCAGGTCGAGTCAACCCAGGTCAGTCCTTTTTTGGTCATGCACTCTCCTGCGAAACCCAATGCTTTTGCGTGCTTCTGCATGCCTTGTGTGTGTGCCTCCAGGATGTGGGCTGGGACATCTGGTTCCAATACAATTCCTGGGTGGCAGAGTCTGGAGTGCCATGAATGACTAAAACCACCGTGGTCTGTGATTGGTCAACATATGGAGTGTGTGTTTGTGAGCAGATCTCCCATTGGGTCCTCTCCGTTTTGCCGCAAAGGGAACTTTGGATAAGAGGAGGCCAAAAACACCCATACCATGTCGATCTACTGAGTTCTCACTGAACAAAGGATAGGATCCAAGTATCCTGCAACTACGATGCCGAGTCGATTAACCGCTGGTGACCCGCTGGAAGGTTTGGCACCCTGAGCCCACTGTCATCCTGTGGGACACCTCTGCATCTAGTCATCCTAGAAGGTCTGCCAAGATGCTTTGACCCATTGGAATAGTGGGACCAACTATTCTCGGCACCTTCATCAAACCCTGCAAGTAAGCTTTCTCAGAAATGTCCCTGGGCCAACCAGTGAGCTGACCAGCTTACCCAGTTGCTTTCCTTTGTCACCGCCGCCGTTTTGAGGAGTCTCTCGAAACTTGGTATACTACTAGCTCGGTGTCCACGGCACCCTCACACTGAATTTCATACACTTGGCATTCCCAAGTCTGAAGTGAGACAAGTGCGCCAGAACCGGAGTGAGCGTTGTTACCGTGTTGCCCTACCGTGGCAACGTCTTTTGCATGTACGCCGCATTTGTGACCCTTTTGCCACTGGAGCCTGCCGCAGTGAAACTGGGTCGATTCATCCATCTGGAGCGGAGAGATCGCCACTGTCCCCTTTGGGAATCATTGCTGTATTTTAGGAACTGAAAGCCGCAGAGATGTCCTTTTTGTTGTGTTCGTACCTGCAATCTGAGTGGATTGAATGGGCGCAGTTTGCGTCCGATTGCGCTTGGGACCGGTGAGTACTTCCAACACTAACCGGTGGCCCCTGGCATCAAGGGCCCCTTTTATGCACAAGTTGCCCCTGGGGGTCCCTCTCCTTTCCACTGCTAGTGCGAACTGGCGACTCCATCCCGCTCTCTGGAACTGCCTCTGCCTTCAAGTGGAAGTCCTCTCTGAATAGTGGCACATCGCCTCATCCACCTTCCTGAGCTTCTAGAGACCCCTGAAGAGACCCTATTTTTCTAATTTTTCCCATTAGAACAACCGCGTGCACTTGCATTGCATGTACTATTGAGCATAAGGCTCCTCTCTTCTTACGGCTTGGACTGCCTCTTAGTTAGGTGTGTTGTCGAAGGGGCCTAAAAGACTATCTGCACTGCCTGTTTCCTTCCCATCTAGGTTGTCAACATATTTTGTGCATTTAACCGTTTAGACCCCAACGGTCTTGTATATCCATTGTATTGATAGTGGTGTGTTGGTTTACTTAGTGTTACTGTGATTCTTTTGCCATGGTCTATGTTACAAAGGCCTTGTAATAAATGTATCTATATTTTTGATATAACACCTGTCTGGAGTATTTTGTAAGTGTCCTTGCTATGTGTGCTCAGTGAGGTCCTTCAGTCAACCTCACTCCTCCTGTGACTTAGTCTTGACCGCCTGCCTTACCTACCCTGATTGGTCTGGCTTGTCCAGAGGTTACCCTGTTCCAAGAAACTAGGCTGGCCTTCTGAACCTCTGCCCCTCCAGGTCAGAGTTCAGAAATCCATCTTAACACTCGCCGAGGGTGCAAATGGACAATTGTATACTATAGAAAAATATAAAAGGACAGAAACAATCAATTTTCTTTCATGAATACTTTTCTCTAGCATACAATAAGGACAATAATCAATGGACCTCTACAACTATCTACAGGGCCTCATTACAAGTTTGATGCTGTGAATGGTGCTGTGTATCCGACATGCTCTGCTTGCGGGTGCCAGCACACCCACCAGGTCTGACCTGGCGGGCGTAAAGGCACCCACAAGCAGAATTTGTAGTTTTGTCAGTCCGGTAACTACGGTACCAGCAAGCTTACTGGTACCATAGTTACCGGAGCAGAAAACTTGTAATGAGGCCCACAGTTTCCACTGTCGCCTTTCCAGTCATGGATCATTAAAAGACCCGGATGGCACATGCAAACCATCGCACTGGGCAGCCCTTCTACCCTTTTAAATGTTATTTTTGTAACACTCCCTCAATGCCTGCTTTCAAAAAGTCACACATCCACCCACCAATCACTTCCAAAAACTGTACATATAACCCTATGACCATATTAAGCTTCCACAAATGAACTGCCACTTAACAATCTTCTGCAAATCTTTTGCATCTGCTTATCAGAAGGCAAGGTTGGATACCACTGGCTAACTACTGGAGGAGAGGAGTCCAAAGGGTGGGATGCATCTTAATCATAACATCCCTTTTACTATGTTTTTTTCTGTCCATTTAATAGGTTTTTATAAATGAAAATATTTAATGGTGTTGCATCACTGTATATAAGTTATTCATAATTCCTCTTTTCATATGTATGAAAGAACTATGAACTATAAATCTTATTTAAGATACAGATTTTTTGCAACACATACTTATGTCTGTCGTTATCAGCATAAGACTCCACCATGACCCAAGCCAAACCAAACCACCCCTATTATTCACTTCACCTACCCTGTATACTAGTTCAGTGTCCACTATACCCCAATAATGTAACCAATGGCCAGTGCTCATGGCTTGCAGAAATGGGCAGTCTCCAAATCCATGGGGCATGAGCTTTGGCCATTCCCCACTAGCCAAATCAGAGTAGACATTTGCATTTGTTGAGGGCTAGGCCCACTACCTAGACACCTAATGTATATCACTAGTTTTTCTACTTATTAAACACAAAACATATTTCCAAAATCATGCTGTTCGGTCCTTGCTAATGTTCGTTGTGCAAGTTTGGTGTAATCTAGTCCACCACTGCAGGCTGTAACCACAAGCAGAATATTTTTCCCATTCAACCCTACCACTTCGCCCATGCCGCATGCTTCAATAAGTAAATTACAATACACATTTCTCCTTGCTGACGGCCAGACCCCTTGCACAGACACCAATGTTATATCACTGTGGTGTGTAGTTACATTTTCACAATATCAAAACAATAAAATACACAAAATATGTGCAAAACCATGCTTCGAAGTTCTTGCTGTGCCTCCTTGCGCATATTTGCTGCAATCCCATCCAGCATTTTAACCTGTACCAACAAGCAGGATTTCTTTTCCACCTCAAACCTATCACAATTTCAAAAAACCTTAGCACATAGCTGGTCCCTGGTGGCCATGACCACTTTAACCTCATTGCTAGTCCCTCATGGTCATGGCCAGTAGCTGGATTGTCCAGGTCATCACCTTAGGCCACAAACGGGACAATCTGGCCCCTGCCCATGGCCAAATGTGATACTGTTAAACGGTAATCATATATAGTGCTTCCTTATATTTATATTGGCCTAAGCCCAGTCGCTTTACACAGAAAACCGCATTGCAAAGTTCCTATTTTTGGGTTAACTTCACTGCCATTTTAAGATTCAGCCCCCATTTTGATTCCTACTCGTGTATTCTTTGTTCTGAAATGGTGAACTATGTTTTCAGCTCGCAACCAAGCCTCCCAATCTTTGAGTTCTGTTAATGATTAGGCTGTCCGAGAGCCGACTGTTTAGACTAGGTAAAGAGACCTTGCGCTCCATATGAACTGTCATCTAAGTATTGGCTTCGCACATAAGCCTCATCCTTGTATAAACGTTGGGACAATGAAGAACAAACCTTGAGCGTATACTTAGGCTGAACTGCATTGTATAGAAATGTTAAACAAGGCTTACCACGGGATCCCAGAACATATATCACCACTGTGTCTCCATGGAATGCAAACCTATGTAATCCATGGCGTTATATTGTATAATATGTATGTGAACTAGGCACGAACTCTAGACCATGAATTATTAACATGTAGGGAGGCTGGGCAATATTACACGGAATTGTATAAAAGCACGAATATTTCCATGTCCAACACTCTCTCACCTCTCTCTATCGGGCTGGTACACATTGTGGGGTGTTGGGAGCCAGATAGCTATCTGTTTTGCTGTAAACTGTACAGTAATAAAAGATCTGTGAATCTTTTCAGCCCGTGATTGGTGTATTTCCTTTGTGGTACTCAGCCTCAATATTTCCTTGTTCTTTCAGATGGCACCCGAATAGGGACCCTCAAGATTGATGCCACCTCGTTGAAGAGTTGATGCAGCTATCAGACTGGGATCGGATGGTGAGAAAAGGGGGCCCCTTTTTGATGAGATGCGATACCTCAACAGTACTGCGCAATCCGATCCCTGGACGGTGAGCACGCGATCTGAGACGGCATCTTGACGAGGGTCCAAATATTGAGGTGGGCCTCTTTTCGAAATCACCAACCACGAGGGTCCTTTGTTGTCCTTTGTAATCCAATCAGACCTCCCTTAGTCCTTTGAATCAGTTGAGTCGTGCCCCAATTCCTACGTATCCTGATATTTGGTTGCAGTTTTGTCCTCATGAGCACAAACGATGCCAGGTAACACCAGTGATCTGATATACCTGGGAAATTGTCTGCCAGTTCCAGGGCGTTATTCCGCAGAGACAGACATTCATTGATATTTGGCCGACCGGTGCCATAGGAGGGGTCGCCGGCATGTCTATGGTCTATAAGAACGGCATTTGGTAGTAGAGTATTTTATGATATTTGGCACAGACAAACTGGACATGTTTCTGAATTTCAGTGGCCAGTCAATGGTAGTTTTGAGATTGCCCGAATAGAGTATTTAGAAACTATATTTTTAAAGAAAGAAAAAAATGTTAGACCTACAGTGTTTGATGTAATACAGAATTGGAAAAGAGAAGCTATGTAGCAATATAAGAGTAAATAGAAGCATGCACGTCATCATATGTTAAAATTCTTAAGAAAACCATCATTTTATGATGAACAAAAATAGTCAGAGTCTGTCAAGAACATGGATAGGGCTCTTTAACTTGGTGTACAGAAAATATATCTGTCTAAAAATGTTCACGTCTCAGATGAACTAATTGATAAACTCCTAAATGAACGTAGGCCTGGTGCCACTGCACCACCTCCTTATGTACCTATTCCTGCTGTCTTACCTCTTCTTGCCATCGCTCCTTCTCCCATAGCAATTCCTGTTCTTCCTGTTGTTCTCCCGACCACCAGTTATTGCTTTGCTTCCTATTGTTGTTCCTCTACTTGTATCTCCACCTATACCGACTGTTATTGTTCCAGTAAGTTTTTCTTTTTGTTGCGAGTACTGATTTGGGCTTGTGAACTTTCAGAAAAGATTAGAGTGAATATATTTACAGATAACTGGTATACTTTTGGGGTGATTCATACTTCAGTTTACTATGGGCAGGGCTGGGTTTCTTGACCTCGCACAGGAAAAAAAAAAGTATTTTAACATGGCACCTTGATAGTTCAGCTACTCTCAGCACTTGCGCTTCCTACTCAACTAGCAATCATGAAGTGTGCCGCACATTGAAAGGTAGTAGGTGATGTAGGGAGAGGAAATGCTCTTGCTAACAGGATAGCTAAACTGACCTCTATTGATTTATACTTAGACATGCATGTCAGGAAAGAAACCACAAATATATGTACAGTAGATGAAGGGATTGATTTGATGAAGGATATTCAAGCAGATGCCACTTCAAAAGAACTTAGACACTGCATTGCGGGTTTTAGTGAGTTGGATGAGGAAAGGTGTTGGGTAGACAGTTCAAAGCAAGGATGGACGCTACCCGATACATATGTCACCTCCATGATCACACTGGCTCATGGTCCCATTTACATACGTGCTAGGAAAATACCTAAAATACTAGAACCTGTCTGGGTAAACTCAAAACATCTCAGCAATTTGAAATAACTAGAAACTTATTTATAGCGCTACTGTCCATATGGATGACCCCACACACTAGAACTGGAATCCCCCCTGGATGAAACCATGGATGGGAGGCCAGCGAATATTTGAAGTCTACCAAAAAAAAAACCTAGAGTGTTAAAAATATGTGGAGTATTTGCTTCTTGCTGAATGCAGTGACCAGTTAACTTAAAACTTGTATTTGATTTATCAACAGGTGCGAGATGCCCACCCAGTTAAGTATGAGGGGCCAGGTTACAGAATTCGACCAGGTAGATGGGTGCTTCCGAAGTCATTTGAGAGAGCATCCAGTCTCGCACCACGCTGAAGAGGACCGGTCCAGGTCCTGTTGGCAACACAGACTGCTGTACGAGTAGCGGAGAAAAGACATTGGATCGACACACATCAAGAAAATAATTTGTTCTTTGTCACACAACGGAGAAGAAAAGAATAAAACTACTTGCCCTGTTTCTGAGGATCAATCTATCTTAAATAACATCAAGGGGGTTTTGGAGATACTTCCTGAGCCCGTGGGGCCTGGGGAGACAGATGCTTTGCCTTTGAAATCTTCTTTGGATCTTTCTACACTCTTGAGCAATCTTTCCCCTGTTTCACCACTTCCATCAGGAAGCAACAATATTCTGTTCACTGATCATGCAGTACCTGGAATCTTAAAGTACGGTCTGCACCCACAGCACTAGATTTACTGCACAGCACGGTTGTGCACAAAGGAAACGACTGTTGAGCTCGTCCTTTGCCACCTTTGCGCTGAAACATGAGCAAGTGGCTGAGGAACGAAAAGACTACCTTCAATCAAGAATATTGTGATCAGGAGATCAGCAGCAAATGGACTACAGTGTTTTTCGCAGGAACTTTTCGGGGAAGAGCTTTGAAGAACAATGCCTGTCGTTATCTCTACACGTACGGAGCAACCGATCAATTGTGTGGCAAACAAAGACATTGGACAGACAAATACATGGTCCTTGAGGACTTATTGTTTTCTCTTGAGTTTGTTAATTGGTCTAACAGTAATCATCACTCTAAGGTTTTGGTATATTGAAGGGGGGTGCATCCATTCGAAACTCTGACATCCACTGATAAATGTTTCTATTATGTCTTCTTCTTTCGTGTATCTGCACACTCTATCTTCTAGGGATTCCCAACAAAGTCAGGGTTATTACAACAATACCCTTTTTTGGTTAATTATGAATGTGACCTATGTAATTTTGAATAGAATTAATTGATGTATATGTTTACATTTTTTACAATTTGGGGAACAGGGTGGGGTTGGTATATTGATCCTTTGCTTTTAAACTACTGTATGCTACACCTTTCTAAGGGCACTATTCTTTGGTTATTTGAATGACAACATTTCAGGGAATTTTGATGCCACTAACTTGAATCAGTTGAAAGGCGAGTTCTGACGACACTGGGATGTTCTCTTTTTGTAATGAGGAGCAACTTTAACTTTGCTTTATTTAGGCCTTTTTCATAGATTTTCTAAACCTTTCTAATCATTAGTTTCTTTTACAAAATGGCACCCATAGGCAACCGGGATGCCACGTCTCCTTCTTACACTATCAATCACAGCCCCTAATCTGTCTCCTTCTGCATATAAATGGATGGTTCTCAGTCAATAGGTACTTTTAAGGGTTGTGCCAATATTGTGAATTTGATTAGTGAGGACAGACCTCTGTATGTAGATGATTCTGTTTATTTCATTTGAGGCAATGAAGGTATTACTGTCAAGGATCTAATGGCAAACAATATATCTAATGAATATGATTTAGGATGTGTGGACATTGAAGCGTGGAGTTGTGAGTAAAGCGATTATATTTAGTAAGCTATTGTCTTAGGCAAAAGGCGGGTTTGTTAAACAGTAATTATATAGTGCCTCCTTTAATTTATATTGGCCTAAGCCCAATCACTTTACACGGAAAACCGCATTGCAAAGTTCTGATTATTGGGTTAACTTTGCTGCCATTTTAAGACTCAGCCACCATTTTGATTTCTATTCGTGTGTTCTTCGTTCTAAAATGGTGGACTATGTTTTCACCTCACAACCAAGCCTCCCGACCTTTGAGTTCTGTTAATGTTTAGGATGTCTGAGAGCTGAATGTTTAGACTAGGTAAAGGGACCTTGCACTCCATATGAATTGTCATCTAAGTATTGTCTGCGCACATAAGCCTCATCCTTGTATAAACGATGGGACAATGAAGAACAAACCTCGAGCGTATACTTAGGCTGAACTGCATTGTGTAGAAATGTAGAACAAGACTTACCCGTGGGATCCCAGAACATACATCACCATTGTGTCTCCATGGAAATGCAAACCTATGTAATCCTTTGCATAATATTGTACAATCTGTATGTGAACTAGGCACAAACTCTAGACCACACATTTTTAACATGTAGAGAGGCTGGACAATATTACACAGAATTGTATAAAAGCACAAATGTTTCAATGTCCAGTACTCTCTCACCACTCTCTGTCGGGCTGGTACACATTGCGGGGTGTTGGGAGCCAGATAGCTATCTGTTTCTTTGTAAACTGTACAGTAATAAAAGATCTGTGAATTTTTTTCAGCCCATGATTGGTGTATTTGCTTTGTGGTACTCAGCCTCGATATTTCCTTGTTCTTTCAGATGGCGCTCGAATAGGGAGCCTCAAGACTGAAGCCACCTCGTTGAAGAGTTGACGTGGCTATCGGACTGGGTTCGGATGGTTAGAAAAGGGGGCCTCTTTTTGGATGAGATGCGATACCTCAACAGTACTACACAATCCGATCCCTGGACGGTGAGCACACGATCCGAGACGGCATCTTGACGAGGGTCCATATATCGCGGCGGGCAGTTTTGCCAGAATCACCAACCACGAGGGTCCTTTGTTGTCCTTTGTAATCAAATCGGACCTCCCTTAGTCCTTTGAATCAGATGAGTCGTGCCCCAATTCCTAAGTATCCTTATATTTGGTTGCAGTTTTGTCCTCATGAGCACAAACGATGCCAGGTAACACCAGTGATCTTATATACCTGGGAAATGGTCTGCCTGTTCCAGGGCTTTATTCCGCAGAGACAGAGAATCTTTGATATTTGGCCGACCGGCACCACAGGAGGGGTCACCGAAATGTCTATGAACTGTAAGAACGGCATTTGGTAGTAGAGTATTCAATGATATTTGGCACAGAAAAACTAGACATGTTTCCGAATTTCAGTGGCCAGTCAATTGTAGTTTTGAAATTGCCCGAATAGAGCATTTATAAACTATATTTTTAAAGAAAGAAAGAAATGTTAGACCTTCACTATTTGATGTAATACAGAATTGGAAAAGAGAAGCTATGTGGCAATTTAAGAGTAAAAAGAAGCATGCACATCGTCATCAATTAAAATTCTGAAGAAAACCATCATTTTATGATCAACAAAAATAGTCAGAGTCTGTCAAGAACATGGATAGGGTTCTTTAACTTGGTGTATAGATTATATATCTGTCTAAAAATGTTCATGTCTCAGATGAACTAAATGATAAACTCCTAAATGAACGTAGGCCTGGTGCCACTGCACCACCTACTTATGTACCTATTCCTGCTGTTTTACCTCTTCTTGCTGTCGCTCCTTCTCCCGTAGCAATTCCTGTTCTTCCTGTTGTTCCTCCAACCACCAGTTATTGCTTTGCTTCCTGTTGTTGTTCCTCTACTTGTATCTCCACCTTTACCGACTGTAACTGTTCCAGTAGTTCGTCTTTTTGTTGCCAGTAGTAGTCTCTCCACTACTTATTGTACAGGATTTGCCTACTCTTTCTTTCCCAAGCGGTTTTGCTCCGCTTGTAGCTGATAGAGGGGCGAGCACTGAATCAAAAGTTGTAACGTAGAACATGGTTTGCAAAGAGAAGAGGAAAGATTTGAATGCCTGGGCTAAGCAATGTATAGAGAAGGGTGAATAAATCTACTGTCTTAACTAAAACTGCTTAATCTAGAAAGTATTCCCAAACAAGATGTCTTTATTGAGGGGATGGGGATACATTTGGCTGTAATGTGGAATAGATTGACTGACGCGGATGTCCCACAAGGGTTGAAGGATTTGAATGTTTTAGCCGATTAAAGGGATTCTGTGGAGAAAGTACATGAGCATGTCGAGAGGGTTTTGAGTTAAGAAGGGAGTTAGAACGGTTACAGAATGATGAAATAGATGGTGAGAGTTTGAACCCTTTTTTATGCGCAGAAACGGTTCCTTCCTCCTTGTAAGTCAATGAGTGAAGAAACGTGAATTTGCACAAGGGAGGCGCTTAGATGGATTTGTAATGTGTTGATATCTCCCACAGAAGTATATGCTACGCATAGTCATTAAATTCCAGAAATGCAGAGGTAAGTGTTACAGGTAATGGTAGCATACCTGAAGGATGAGTGTATGAAAAAGAGATTTGTTGTCCCGCAGAATTGATGATTGCTTATAAGAGAGCCCTTTTGCACCCGATACTATTCCTACCACCTTTTTAGCGCTCGATCTGGCTTTGTTGCTCAACAAACGTTCGGAGTTGCCTACTTCTCAGTTGCCTATGAGGGAGGGTCCTGCGATATTTGTTCTTAGAGTTGAGATTCAGATAGTTAGAGGGACTAGAGGTGGGAATATATAGTTTTCAGGTCCATCTATTCCACAGAATAGTGGGCAGTTGGATCCTGTACAGGTGAACCAATGTGTATATTGCAGACAAGAGGGTCAATAGAGAGCACAATGCCGGATCCTTCAGCAGAGGTTGGATAACACATATGGTGTCATGGGTAGACCACCCAGAAGCTGCCCTGTGGCAGGGGGTCCTAGGAGAAGCCAGTTTTCTCAAAATTCTCAGTCCTTTTCGTAAGATAATCAGCAACCTACTATAGATAGCAGAAATATTTTTTGATAATTGTTCAATTGCCTATATTTCTGAAGATCTTGTCTTCAATGATATATTGTTCTGTTAGGACAGCCCGAAGCAGGGTCTGGAACCGATGCCTATTCCCATTAATCAAAAAGGGTCCCTACATTGAGATGATGGTGGGGAATAGGAAGCATCTATTTTTGATAGATACAGGAGCACAGAAGTGTTCCATTGCTCATTCACAGGTTCCAGACATTCCACTGTCAGGGCAGAATGACATTTCTTAGGGTTTTCTGGTGCGTCAGTGGTTAGTCCGATTTCTTTGCCAGTACTGATTTCACTGGGTCCATTTACAGATCACTGTCCATTTCTTTTGATAACGAACTGTGGGGAGAATTTGTTGGGGTTGAATCTGTTGAAAGAATTAAATGTGGTAATTCATTGTTCTTCAGATGGAGTGTGTTTGACGATTTCACCTCAGCAATTTTCTGCCTCACAGTTTCTGACTAGTCCATTACCGCCAGAATTTAGTGAAGTTCCGGCATGTTTTGGGCGGTTGACGACAATGATGTCAGTATTTTACAGATTGAGTCTGTTAAAATTGTTTTGAAACTAGGAGTTAAGTTGCCACAAATTCCACAATATAAGATTTCATTTGATGGTGAGCAAGCTTTGAAGTGTATAGTTTCCAACTTTGTACATCGTGGAGTGATTGAGAAAATTGCAGGAAGTTTGTGCAATAGCCCAATTTTACCGGAGTACAAGACAATGGGATAATGCGACTCCATTCCGTTTCATTATCGATTGATTTATGCGCTATCAACAAGATTGTTGCTCCACAAATTCCAATTGTGCCTGATGTAACCATGAAACTTACAAAGATTCCAGCTTCTGCTACTCCTGTTAGTATTGTGGATCTTAAGAATGCCTTCTTTAGCATTCTCATACACGTGGATAGTAGATATTTTTTCACGTTCACCCTAGGGGGACTCTCGTTTACATTCACTCATGCACCACAAGGGTACATGGAGAGTCCGAGCATTTATAGTAAGGCTTGAAAGGGCAGTTCAATACACTTGAGTTGCCTTCCGATTGTACATTGTTGTAGTACATTGACAACTTTCTCTTAGCTACAGACTCGGAAAGTGCTTGCAAAGAGGGCACTGTGTTATTGCATATTCACCTAGCAGAACCTGAACATAAAGCTTCATTTGAAAAAGTTTCAGTACCGTTGACAGGAGGTCGCCTATTTAGGCTATCTCCTGTCAAAGGAGGGAAGAAGATTGACACCTGAACAAATAAAAAACATTTCTAGCATGTCTGTCCCAAATACACAGAAAGAAGTTAGAGCCTTGATAGGAATGGCTTCTTATTGTAGATAGTGGATCCCAAAACCAATTTTGGCATTGACAAAGAAGGGCATTTCTTTGCCACTACCGTAGAACTTGGAACAGCAGAAAGCTTTTGATCTGCTCAAGACTGCACTGTGTTCAGCACCAGTTTTGGGCACATCATAGTTTTGTAAGCCCTTTTTGTGTTGTATGTGCATGAATGTGATGAATATGCTTTGGCTGTGTTAACGCAGGAGCATGGGGGGAGAAGAATAGACTGTATCGTTATTTTTCCACACTTGATCCTGTTGCATGCGCTTTGCTACGATGTCTGAGAGCTGTCGCTACTGCTGCTGCGTTCGTAAAGCAGAGTGTGGTAATGGTTCTAGGCCATACTTTAACCAGTATGACACCTCACTCTGTAGATGTTCTATTAAATAGAAAGCAAAACGCAAACACCTTACTTCCGCACGATCAACAAAATATGAACTGATCCTAATTGCACCGCATATTCAAATTACACAGTTAAACGTATTGAATTTGGCTGAATTGTTTCCTTTTCCGCAAGATATTGCTTGCAGTGACAAAATGTCACATGACTGCCTTTATACCACAGAGTAAGAAATTAAAGGCAGCATTGATTTAAATGATGCACCTTTGAATGATCCACAAGGGGAGCTGTTTTTCGATGGCTCCTGCTTCAAACTTCCGGATGGTACATCCACTGATGTTTATGCCATCACTACACTAAGCATGATTGCGGAAACCAGAAGAATTTTGCATAACTCCGCGCAGGCCGCAGAGATTATTGCACTGATTTGGGCTTGTGAACCTTCAGAAAAGCTTAGAGTGAATATATTTACAGATAACCAGTATACCTTTGGTGTGGTTCATAACTTGGGTTGACTATGTTCAGAGCGAGGTTTCTTGACCTCGCACAGGAAAAAAAAATATTTTAACATGGCACCCCAATAGTTCAGCTACTCTCAGCACTTGCTCTTTTTACTTAACTAGCAATCATGAAGTGTGCCGCACATTAAAACGTAGTAGATGATGTAGGGAGAGGAAAGGCTCTTGCTGACAGGATAGCTAAACTGACCTCTATTGATTTATACTTAGACATGTATGTCAGGAAAGAAACCACAAATATATGTACAGTAGATGAAGGGATTGATTTGAGGAAGGATAGTCAAGCTGATGCCACTTCAAAAGAACGTAGGCACTGGGTTGCGGGTTTTAGCGAGTTGGATGAGGAAAGGTGTTGGGTAGACAGTTCAAAGGGAGGATGGACGCTACCCGATACATATGTCACCTCCATGATCACAATGGTTCATGGTCCCATTTACAAACGTGCTAGGAAAATACATAAAATACTAGAACCTGTCTGGGTAAACACAAAACATCTCAGTAATTTGAAATAATTAGACACGTATTTATAGCTCTACTGTCCATATGGATGAGCCCACAGACTAGAACTGGAATCCGCTCCCCCGGATAAAACCAAGAAGGGGAGGCCAGTGAATATTTGAAGTCTACCAAAAAAAAAAAACCTACAGTGTTAAAAATATGTGGAGTATTTGCTTCTTACTGAATGCTGTGACCAGTTAACTTAAAACTTGTATTTGATTTATCAACAGGTGCAAGAAGCACTCCCAGTTAAGTACGAGGGGCCAGGTTACAAAATTCAACCAGGTAGATGGGTGTTCCCGAAGTCATTTGAGGGAGCATCAGTCTTGCACCACGCTGAAGAGGACCGTTCCAGGTCCCGTTGGCCACACAGACTTCTGTACAAATTGCGGAGAAAAGCCACTGGATCGACACACATCAAGAAAATACTTTGTTCTTTGTCACACAACGCAGAAGAAAAGAAGAAAACTACCTGCCCTGTTTCAGAAGATCAATCGAACTTGAATAACATCAAGGGGGTTTCAGAGATACTTCCTGAGCCTGTGGGGGCTAGGGAGACAGCTGCTTTGTCTTTGAAATCTTCTTTGGATCTTTCTGCACTCTTGAGCAATCTTTACCCTGTTTCACCACTTTCTTCAGGAAGCAACGATACTCTGTTTGCAGATCATGCAGCACCTGGAGTCTTAAGGTGCAGTCTGCACTCACAGCACTAGACTTACTGCACAGCGTGGTTGTGCGCACAGGACACGACTGTCGAGCTTGTCCTTTGCCACCTTTCCGCTGACACATAAGCAAGTGGCTGGGGACCGGAAAAGACTACCTTCAATCAAGAATCTTGAGATCAGGAGATCAGCAGCAAATGGACTACAGTGTTTTTCGCAGGAACTTTTCAGGGAAGAGCTTTGAGGAACAATGCCTGTCGTTATCTCTACTCGTACAGAGCAACTGATCGATTGTGTGGCTAACAAAGACATTGGACAGACAAATACATGGTCCTTGAGGATTTATTGTTTTCTCTTGAGTTTGTTAATTGGTCTAACAGTAATCATCGCTCTAGGGTTTTGGTATATTAAAGGAGGGTGCGTCCATTCGAAACTTTGACATCCACTGATAAATGTTTCTATTATGTCTTCTTCTTTTGTGCATCTGCACACTCTGTCTTCTAGGGATGCCAAACACAGACGGGGTTATTACAACAATACCCTTTTTTGTTAATTATGAATGTGACCTATGTAATTTTGAATAGAATTAATTAATGGATATGTTTGCATTTGCTAAAATATGGGGAAAAGGGTGGGGCTGGTATATTGATCCTTTGCTTTTTAACTACTGTATGCTACACCTCTCTAAGGGCACTATTCTTTGGTCATTTGAATGACAGCATTTCAGGGAATTTTGATGGCATTAACTTGAATGAGTTGAAAGGTGAGTTCTGACGCCACTGGGATGTTCTCATTTTCTAAATAGGAGCAAGCTTAATGTTGCTTTTTTAAGGCCTTTTTGATAGATTTTCTAAACCTTCCCAATCATTAGTCTCTTTCTTCAAAATGGCACCCGTAGGCAACCGCAATGCCACGTCTCCTTCTTACACTTTCAATCACAGCCCCTAATCTGTCTCCTTCTGCATACAAAGGGATGGTTCTCAGTCAATAGGTACTTTTAAGGGTTGTACCAACGTTGTGAATTTGATTAGTGAGGACAGACCTCTGTATGTAGATGATTCCATGTATTCCATTTGTGGCAATGAAGGTATTACTGTCAAGGATATAATGGCAAACAACATATCTGATGAATATGATTTAGGATGTGTGGACATTGAAGCGTGGAGTTGTGAGTAAAGCGATTATATTTAGTAAGCTATTGGCTTAGGCCAAAAGGAGGGTTTGTTAAACGGTAAATATATAGTGCCTCCTTATATTTATATTGGCCTAAGCCCAATCACTTTACACGGAAAACCGCATTGCAAAGTTCAGATTTTTGGGTTAACTTTGCCGCCATTTTAAGATTCATCCGCCATTTTGATTTCTACTCGTGTGTTCTTCATTCTAAAATGATGGACTATGTTTTCAGCTTGCAACCAAGCCTCCCGTCCTTTGAGTTCTGTTAATGTTTAGGCTGTTCAAGAGCCGACTGTTTAGACTAGGTAAAGAGACCTTGCGCTCCATATGAACTGTCATCTAAGTATTGTCTGCGCATATAAGCCTCATCCTTGTATAAACGTTCGGACAATGAAGAACAAACCTCGAGCGTATACTTAGGCTGAACTGCATTGTGTACAAGGCTTACCACGGGATCTGAGAACATACATCACCATTGTATCTCCATGGAAATGCAAACTTATGTAATCCATTGAATAATATTGTTTAATCTGTATGTGAACTAGGCACAAACTCTAGACCACAAATTATTAACATGTAGAGAGGCTGAACAATATTACACAGAATTGTATAAAAGCACACATGTTTCAATGTCCAGCACTCTCTCACCTCTCTCTGTCGGGCTGGTATATATTGCGGGGTGTTGGAAGCCAGATAGCTATCTGTTTCTTTGTAAAGTGTACAGTAATAAAAGATCTGTGAATTTTTTCAGCCCGTGATTGGTGTATTTCCTTTGTGGTACTCAGCCTCGATATTTCCTTGTTCTTTCAATACCTCAGTCACCAAAGGTATATCATTTTTATTTGTACCTACATTATTACAATTTTCAAAAAATAAAACACAGACACATTGGCAAAACCATGCTTTCAGGTACTTGCCAATACTCCTTACATGAGTTTGCTGCAAATCCACCCATGTTCTTTTTTTAAAAGTGTTAAAATGTACGCACATGAAATAGTCATATAATATGCATACAGACTGCAAAGAGATTCAAGATTGGGTTTTTAATCTTTCTGAAAACCTTTCTGCAAATTTGTCACACAGCAACAAAGTTATAAGCCATCTAAAAATGTTGCGACACCCCCCTCTAATGTTTCCCCCTCTTGAAAGAATCCCATTCATATTTAGGTTTACAATCTTTCTGCAAACGTTTGTCCAGATCCGTCAAATGGAACCACATTCATAAGCCTTTAAATTATTTTCTGAACCCCCCTGTAATTTTGTTCGCTCTTGGAAAAACAGCCCCACACTTTGCAAAGCCATTTGGAGACATGTCTGGAGTGCAATTGCAGAATATCATGCAGTTTCATTGAGTGGCGCCAAAGTTATAAGCCATCTAAAAACTGCTTTTCCCCAACCCTGTAATGCAGCCATAGGCAATCAATGTCCCCAAACATCACAGATATTCACGACATTCAGTTTGTTCGCAGACTTCAAAGTTGAAAATGCACCTGTTTTTTGGGTTTTTGAAGGCCAGATCCCATCCCATCCTAATCAGCCCTTACATCCCCAGAGATTGCAATTTTGTGCTTTTTTGTATGTTTTACCGTGATGTCCGTGGACACCAGCCACTGTCCGCGTTGAAGGCATGGCGGGCATTTCCAAAAATATGACTCACCATTTTTGATTGATTAATCAGCGGGTGCATCAGAAATCTGCGGACCTCACATCGATCTGTAGATCAATCAAACGCCTGTCCGCAGACCAAACAGGGAAGTGATTCCGCGGGCCAAACCCAGATATCACAATTTGTTTTGTACCTACTTTTTGGCCTTTAAAAAAAACAAAAAAACACTGGACGGATGTACACCCAATTTACAAAAGCACACTTTCGGGACCACGTCACTGCACCTGAGGCGAATTTGGTGAAAATCCATCAAGCGGTTTACGCTGTAGGCGTGAGCACACAATGTGTTCCATTGCCGCTATGGGAAAACCCACACCTTTTGGGATCTCCCCTATAATTTTGCCCCCCTACACGAAACCTCACCAATCTGACAAGACCATATACATTTTTTGCAAAGTTTTGTGAGGATTCATCCGGGGGGGCATGTTATAAGCCACCCTGAAAGTGATCTTCTTATGGGTTGAGCAATTTAACCATAACTACAGGGTCGCTACTGCAGGCCCTCCAATATATATACTAACAATTCATACATACATAAAACATAGGGTAGGCCTCAATGCAAAGATAGTTTGTAGGCCGTTTGAGTTATGGTGGGCCTCAAAATATCACCAATTCTTTTACACAGCAAAGGGCATTCAATTTCAGTCCACACATGAAGAATGTGTTGGCCAGGCCAGCAAGGCAGCTTTGAACACAGTGTAAAGTCGTGTAGAGACCGGTCAAGAGTTGGAGGTGAAACTCTTTCCCAGGCACAAGACAATGGAACATGACTTAATTAGATGTTGCCACCAGGAATGCATCCCTGTGTGGGGAAGGAGTAGAATGCCACACAGGGCCAGACAGGGACTGACTGTGTATAAGATTATTCAGTCCGGTCCCACACACTTAGCAAGAGATGCATATAACAAATAGCTCACTCCTACATCTGGCCCAGCCCTATCCATCACAGTACAATCCGGATATACTGTTATCCGAGAAGATAGACCCACATGCAAAGGAGGAGGAGTCGCCTTCATTCAGAAAACCAGCCTGGCCCTCCGACCTATAGCCCCCTTCTGTACCACACTACAAAATCATCTCAGCCAAACTAGCCTGTTCACCTAATTCCACCATCACACTTCCCCTCGTCTACCGCACAACAGGCCCTCTAGCCCCATTTGAAGAAGACCTTAAAATCCCCCTTATAATCGCCATTGTAAAATCTTCATTCAGTTCCTAAACCATCCCAACCTTTCTTAAAGAGTCATGGCACTTAAACAATCAGGTACTAAAGCAATTTATTAACTTTCTCCGGGAATAGACTCCACCATTAAAAAGCTGACATTTTATAACACACAATAACAGGTATGGAGCATACATCAGTACATGAGTCATTTTCATAAAATCAATCTATTGATCCACTACCACTTTCCCTAAGCAGAAGCACACCCTATCCCTGTATGGGGATGCTTTCCCTAGGTCATCGGTGAGGTGCCGCCTATCTAACAGAAATGAGGGAGAAAACTGTGCTTGTCTATACAACCAAATCTAACATGCAATAATCCTTAGAAGTACATGTTAACACAATTCTACCGTTGCCCACCCTGCCTATTTAACATGTAAACAGCAGAGAAGACCATTAGGACTATATTGTAGTCCATAATGATTCATCCATTTGTCCAATTAGAAAACTCAATACAGATTTAAATTCAGCTTAAACAGAACAACACAAGACAAAGGCATTTTAAAATAGATGATTTTTCCTAGTTGTCTTATTTTCATGTCACCATGCATGAAGTGTCATAAACATAAATGTCATCTTTAGATTCAGAATATTCTTACACATCTGAATATGTTATGTCCACTAGTATCACGTTAACATGTTGAAAATTATTCAAAAAATGAATATTGCAGTCAACATTTGTTTTACTCCAATTAAGTTAGTTAATTTGTAGTTGAAACACCCCTCTTATGATACATCAAATACATAGAAGCAATGAGGAAGGCTTTGAATAGTGTGAGCATTTGAAGGGAACATTTTACAGGGTCTTTCCATTCCACAATCTTTGTCAAATGATGTTGCATAGTTGGAGTTTGCAGAGAATTTAAGCTCAAACTCACAGGAAGAAGAGAGATTTGGGCAAAATAGAGAAGCAAGAGAGCCCATTCTGGGGCAGATTATCAAAACTGTGCCCTTGTGCAAAAAAAGGATGAAGCCACTTTTGGCACAAGTTTGTCAACTTAGACAATATGGAAAAGAGCCAGCAGGTTTTGCACCAATCTGTATTATCTAAACATGTTTTGACTAGGGCAAACACGATGCAGCTTGTTTCATTTACTATGTTTACTATGTAACATGGAATTAAATGCAGTAAACACATTGATTTGTGTGCTATGTAAGAATAGGCTGATCTTTGAGCTAGTGCAAAAGTCTTTAGATCAAGGGGGTAATTCATAGAATTCAGCGCACAAGTGGCGCACGCGGCTGGCGCACAGTGTGCGCGTGCGAATCCCTGCGCAAGCCGCGTGCGCTAAAATCCATTTCCGCGCACAGCGTATTCATGGATTCCAGCCACCAAAACCAGCCGTGGCGCACAGTGGCGCAGCGACCCTGCAGCAGCGCCAGTTACGCCCCCAAGAACGCCTCTCGCGCAGGGAAAAGCCATCAATATACCCAATCCAGCGCAAAGGGCTGCGCTAACCCTGTACCAGCACGGCAAGCGGGCTACGTGTATCACTGGGGTGCACGGGAAGTACCTCACGCGATTGGCCCTGTGCGAGCAGGGTACGCGTATTTCAGGGGTGCGCGGGAAGTTCCACACGCGATTTCCGTAGGGTACGCGTATCTCAGGGGTGCGCAGGAATTTCCACACGCGATTGGGCCCGTGCGAGCAGGGTACGCGTATCCCAGGGGTGCGCAGGAAGTGCCACACGCGATTTCATCAGGGTACGTATATTCCAGGGGTGCGCGGGAAGTTCCACACGCGATTCCATCAGGGTACGTGTATTACAGGGTTGCGCGGGGAGCACCACACGTGAATTGCACGTGTGGGTCCTCCCAGGTGTTCCCTCTACACCCTCCATGGCCCCTGCAGGTGGCTCACACAACAGGGGCCTACCCTGCACATGTCCTGTAGGCACACCATCCACCATGGCCATGACCCCCAGCCAACCCACATGTCAACTTGCACTACTGCCCACCAACGCATGTCCCCCTGCACCCCCAGTCACCAGGGGCACCCTCCACCAGGCCCCACCCATGTCTCCCAGCACCCCCACCCCCCAGCAGTGCAGGGGCACCCACCACCAGGCCCCCACCCATGTCTCCCAGCACCCACACCCCCCAGCCACCAGGGGCAGCCTCCACCAGGCCCCCACCCATGTCTCCCACCACCCCCACCCCACCAGTCACCAGGGGAAGCCTGCACCAGGCCCCCACCCATCTCTCCCACCACCCCCACCCCCCAGCAGTGCAGGGACACCCACCACCAGGCCCCCACCCATGTCTCCCACCACCCCCACCCCCCAGCCACCAGGGGCAGCCTCCACCAGGCCCCCACCCATGTCTCCGAGCACCCCCACCCCCCAGCACTGTGGGGCACCTGCCAGCAGGCCCCCACCCATGTCCAACTCATGTTCCCCACCACCCCCACCCCCCAGCACTGTGGGGCACCTGCCAGCAGGCCCCCACACATGTCCAACTCATGTTCCCCACCACCCCCACCCCCCAGCACTGTGGGGCACCTGCCAGCAGGCCCCCACCCATGTCCAACGCATGTTCCCCACCACCCCCACCCCCCAGCAGTGCAGGGGCAGCCACCACCAGGCCCCCACCCATGTCTCCCAGCACCCCCACCCCCCAGCCACCAGGGGCAGCCTCCACCAGGCCCCCACCCATGTCTCCCACCACCCCCACCCCCCCAGTCACCAGGGGAAGCCTCCACCAGGCCCCCACCCATGTCTCCCACCACCCCCACCCCCCCAGTCACCAGGGGAAGCCTCCACCAGGCCCCCACCCATGTCTCCCACCACCCCCACCCCCCCAGTCACCAGGGGCAGCCTCCACCAGGCCCCCACCCATGTCTCCCACCACCCCCACCCCCCAGCAGTGCAGGGGCACCCGCCACCAGGCCCCCACCCATGTCTCCCAGCACCCCCACCCCCCAGCCACCAGGGGCAGCCTCCACCAGGCCCCCACCCATGTCTCCCAGCACCCCCACCCCCCCAGTCACCAGGGGCAGCCTCCACCAGGCCCCCACCCATGTCTCCCAGAACCCCCACCCCCCAGCACTGTGGGGCACCTGCCAGCAGGCCCCCACCCATGTCCAACTCATGTTCCCCACCACCCCCACCCCCAGCACCGTGGGGCACCTGCCAGCAGGCCCCCACCCATGTCCAACCCATGTTCCCCACCACCCCCACCCCCCAGCACTGTGGGGCACCTGCCAGCAGGCCCCCACCCATGTCCAACTCATGTTCCCCACCACCCCCACCCCCCAGCACTGTGGGGCACCTGCCAGCAGGCCCCCACCCATGTCCAACGCATGTTCCCCACCACCCCCACCCCCCAGCAGTGAAGGGGCAGCCACCACCAGGCCCCCACCCATGTCTCCAAGAACCCCCACCCCCCAGCCACCAGGGGCAGCCTCCACCAGGCCCCCACCCATGTCTGCCAGCACCCCCACCCCCCAGTCACCAGGGGCAGCCTCCACCAGGCCCCCACCCATGTCTCCCACCACCCACACCCCCCAGTCACCAGGGGCAGCCTCCACCAGACCCCCACCCATGTCTCCCACCACCCCCACCCCCCCAGTCACCAGGGGCAGCCTCCACCAGGCCCCCACCCATGTCTCACACCACCCCCCAGCAGTGCAGGGGCACCCACCACCAGGCCCCCACCCATGTCTCCCAGCACCCCCACCCCCCAGCCACCAGGGGCAGCCTCCACCAGGCCCCCACCCATGTCTCCCAGCACCCCCACCCCCCCAGTCACCAGGGGCACCCACCACCAGGCCCCCACCCATGTCTCCCAGCACCCCCAGCACCCCCACCCCCCAGCCACCAGGGGCAGCCTCCACCAGGCCCCCACCCATGTCTCCCAGCACCCCCACCCCCCAGTCACCAGGGGCAGCCTCCACCAGGCCCCCAGCCATGTCTCCCAGCACCCCCACCCTCCAGCACTGTGGGGCACCTGCCAGCAGGCCCCCACCCATGTCCAACTCATGTTCCCCACCACCCCCACCCCCCAGCACCGTGGGGCACCTGCCAGCAGGCCCCCACCCATGTCCAACTCATGTTCCCCACCACCCCCACCCCCCAGCACTGTGGGGCACCTGCCAGCAGGCCCCCACCCATGTCCAACTCATGTTCCCCACCACCCCCACCCCCCAGCACTGTGGGGCACCTGCCAGCAGGCCCCCACCCATGTCCAACGCATGTTCCCCACCACCCCCACCCCCCAGCAGTGCAGGGGCAGCCACCACCAGGCCCCCACCCATGTCTCACAGCACCCCCACCCCCCAGCCACCAGGGGCAGCCTCCACCAGGCCCCCACCCATGTCTGCCCACACCCCCACCCCCCCAGTCACCAGGGGCAGCTTCCACCAGGCCCCCACCCATGTCTCCCACCACCCCCACCCCCCCAGTCACCAGGGGCAGCCTCCACCAGGCCCCCACCCATGTCTCCCACCACCCCCACCCCCCAGCAGTGCAGGGGCACCCACCACCAGGCCCCCACCCATGTCTCCCACCACCCCCACCCCCCAGCCACCAGGGGCAGCCTCCACCGGGCCCCCACCCATGTCTCCCAGCATCCCCACCCCCCAGTCACCAGGGGCAGCCTCCACCAGGCCCCCACCCATGTCTCCCAGCACCCCCACCCCCCAGCACTGTGGGGCACCTGCCAGCAGGCCCCCACCCATGTCCAACTCATGTTCCCCACCACCCCCATCCCCCAGCACTGTGGGGCACCTGCCAGCAGGCCCCCACCCATGTCCAACTCATGTTCCCCAACACCCCCACCCCCCAGCACTGTGGGGCACCTGCCAGCAGGCCCCCACCCATGTCCAACGCATGTTCCCCACCACCCCCACCCCCCAGCAGTGCAGGGGCAGCTACCACCAGGCCCCCACCCATGTCTCCCAGCACCCCCACCCCCACCCACCAGGGGCAGCCTCCACCAGGCCCCCACCCATGTCTCCCTGCACCCCCACCCCCCCAGTCACCAGGGGCAGCCTCCACCAGGCCCCCACCCATGTCTCCCACCACCCCCACCCCCAGCAGTGCAGGGGCACCCACCACCAGGCCCCCACCCATGTCTCCCAGCACCCCCACCCCCCAGCCACCAGGGGCAGCCTCCACCAGGCCCCCACCCATGTCTCCCAGCACCCCCACCCCCCAGCTCTGTGGGGCACCTGCCAGCAGGCCCCCACCCATGTCCAACGCATGTTCCCCACCACCCCCACCCCCCAGCACTGTGGGGCACCTGCCAGCAGGCCCCCACCCATGTGCAACTCATGTTCCCCAGCCAACATGTCATCACAATCTAGATCCCTGGTCCCTATGGTCAGCCTCCAAATGCAAAACACCCACCCGAGTATTGCATCCACCTACTCATAATTTGCAATTACATCACAGAACACCAATTGCAAGTTCCTAAACAAACACATTTCCCTCACATACACCCAATGGGTGTCAGTGAATCTCAAAACACATATCATGAAATGCATGAAACCAATGAGATACCACACATTGAAGTTCACCAAATAAAATATGTATTAAAGGAAACATAAATAGAATAAAAAATGAAGAAACAGAAACGTGAATGTACAAAAATGAAAAGAAGCATGTCCGTTAAAAAAAGCAAAACCAAAAATAAAATTCCAAAGTAATGTTGTCCAAAGTCAATGTCCACAAAACAAAATCCAATGGGAAATAAAAAAGAAAGCCATTGCTCCATGGTTAAAAAGTGAAAAAAAATACTATCCAACTGTGAACTATGTACATGACAACAAGCCAGGGTCCATTATCCCAACAAAATAAAGGAAACCTATCTAACTACACTAAATAATAAAATATACTATATACAAAAATGTGGCCAATCTCCCAAACGGTCCAAATAAAATAAAAACAAAAATGAAACCTAACACTACCTACATAACTATGTACAAGGGCAGCGGGCTAGTTTCACGGCTCACTTGTGGATGTCCCGGGCCAGGGCATCATCGAACTCCTCCTCAATGTCCCGGAGGCGGTCCTCCTCCATGGCCCCGAGGGTCCGCAGGGCCGTCGACGTCTCCACCTCCAAACCCCTGCGGATTGCCTCGAGGCACTCGGCCCGCCTTAGGGCCCTCCGCATGGAGTTCTCTGCCCTGACCATTCTGAGCCGTGCCTCTTCCGCCCGCTGCTGCTCCGCATCTATGGCATGGCCCAACCGCTGCCACACGGAAGACACTCTCTGTCCTGGGTCCTGCTGCCCTCCGGCCGATGCCTGCCCCTCCTATGTTGAAGGCCCCGAGCCTTCATGGCTCCCACCACGTTGCTGCTGCTGCTGTGCCTCTGCCCGTGCACTGCCTCCTGCTGCCTGCACATCCTCCGCCGGCTGGGGTGCAGTCGTTGATGTGGCCACCCCTGCTGGACGTCCGACTCCCGACTGTGGCAGGGATGCCTCCTCCACCAGCCTGGCCGCACCGTCAGAGGTAGCTCCACAGGGCACCCAGGTGACTGATGGGTGGGAAGATGGCACAGAGGATGACTGGCGCGTAGGGGGTCCAGTTGAGGAGGGGGTCAGAGCAAGCCCCATCAGACGGAGGAATCCGGCCTGGGTGACCTGTCCCAGCAGGCTGACGTGGTCAACGAGCAATTCGAGATGACTTGCAGTCTCTTCATGAAAAGACTGCAGGTCACCTCGCATGGCCCGTTGATGCAACACCACACCAGCCAGGACAGGCTCAACCCGGACCTGGATAGCCACGTCCGCAGGCAGAGGAACGCCAGTTGACGTGAGCTCATCCCCTGCCTGAAAACGGGTCTGGACGTAGGCATCCCTGCTGGTGCAAGATGATGCAGGGACAGGATCAGGGACAGGATTGCATACAGGCACCTTCGCGGCAGCCTGTGCTGCCTCCTGTCCCTGGTCCTGCACTGCACCACTAGCACCAGTGGGATCCCCACCTCCAGACCCCGTCTCTGGTGCTTGCACGGCCTCCTCCTCCACCAAACCCCCACCAACCTGGATGACTCCGTGCCATCTTCCCCTGTTGGGCCCTGTGGGGTCCCAGCTGCCCCTTCTGCTGCCGAGGAGTCCAACTCCAACCTCTGCCTCTTGGACCTCCCCCCGGCAGCTGCGGCCTGGGACGCGGCACCGGACTCCTCACTCCCCGACGTGATCACAACATGGGAGGGGAGCCGGGCCTTGCGTCTCTGGCTGGCGGTGGGATCCCCGCCGCTGTGCTCCACAGCACCTTCTCCGCCCTCTTCATCAGTTGACGCTGCAGACAGGGAGAAACAAAACAGAGGCATCAGGGCACTGTACAATGGACACATACACACATGACAGTTGTACATGAGTGGCATTGGCAAACCTCAGACATGTCATCACAATCCCCAACACACATGTCATTACAACTCGCACACATGAGCCATACCACAGCCATATCGCAACTGCCACCACCATCCATACACATACAACAGCATGAGCAGCCAAAGGTGAGCCAGACATCACATGCAACACAGGAAGTGCACCACACATGTACACACACCACCACACTTGCATGCATGTGTACACCTCTGCCAAGTGTCGCAGTGTTCAGACGGGCATCCATGTCACATCTGCCAATCAGGCTTCCACATACCGCTGTCACATGCATCCATGTTGCATCACTGTTGCACCCTTGTCAAATACACACACATGCACATGTACACAGTGCTGATACATGCAGCCAAAAACAACATACATGCGTGACATCACGGACATGTCTACTTATATACACATTCATCCAAACATGTGTGCCCACGCAACTGCATTTGGCATGCAAGCCTACACACACAAGCACCATCCATGTCTCACACATTACAGCCCTCGCATGTGTCAGCCCCACGGCCCTGTACACCCCCACCCATACACGACCCCATACAAACAGATGTGCAACCTGCACACTACTGAATAATCACCACACGCACTGCTCACAATCAGGATGCATGTACACTCACAGCTCGACTCCAGATGGGTCTGCTTCTCAAGGACCTGGACGTGGAGCGCTGGGGATATGCGTTCCAGGACCCTCATCTGTTCTTCCGACAAGTGGCCCCGGCGCCCCTTGGCATCCGCTGCCTTCAAGAGGCGCCGGGCCTTGTTCAGGGTCCTGGACCTGAAGTCCTCCCAGCGCTTCTTGACATGTTGTAAGTCGCGGACTGCCACCCCCTCCGCGTTGATGGCAGTCACGATGTCAGTCCAGATCCGAGTCCGTCCTTCCTTGTCGGCGCGGGAACTTCTGAAGAGGGCATCATACTGCCCCAGGACTTGCTCCACCAGGACACCAACTTCGGTGGCACTGAAGCTGGTGCCCCTCTGCCTCTCTGGCCGGGGGTTGTCAGTGGTCCCAGATGGTGTTTGCCCCGACATGACAACCCCAGAGGCAGGAGTGGGTGGGCAACTGGTTTCCTGGGGCTGGGCTGTGGAGTGATGGAATCCCAGTCGGGAGTCTTTGGTTCCAGCAGGGGTGGTCACAGCAACAGCACCCCTGGCTGATGTGCAGGCAGCAAATGGCAGGGCACGTGGGCAGCAGGCAGTCAGGCAGCAGCAGATGAGAGGTGGGAGCGTGCTCGGGGCTCTGGGGGGCAGTAGTTCGGCCTTCTGGGCAGGAGCGTGGTCTTCCGTGTGCTTACGCGTGGCCAGCTTGATACGGAGTGATTTGGCACGTGAAAAATCTGCACGTCAGCGTGTAATTCGAGGAAAGGCCCCTAGCGCATATGCACGGCAGCACGCATATGCGATTTCATTGGACCAAAGGCCCTTAGCGCGTGAGCGCGTCTGTGACGTGACGCGCGCAGGTGTTTCCCTCATTGCACGTGATGACAGAACACACGTGGATTTCCACCAATCGCGTGTGAAAGTTCCCGGCACCCCGGAACACACGTACCCAGGCTAATCACGTGTGGAACTTCCCGCGCACCCCGAAACACACGTACCCAGGCCAGTTGCGTGTACGCTCACTCCCCTCCGATCACACGCGATGACACTCGGACCGTATCCGAATACGGGAAACCCGCGCACGGCAAAAGACGTGCACAGGCGTCAACGCGTCCGCCCACACGAAGGCAGGCGGAGCTGTCCCGGCGCACAGCATAAAAGTGCGCGCAAACAACAAACGCGTATATACAGCTACGATGAATGCCCCATTTGTCGCTGCACTGATCGTGGGACACCGCAGGAGGAGGAGAATAGCCAGGGCACGCATTTTCGCACCACGGACAAGCCTTTTTGGGATGCCTGACGACCAGGTCTATGGCAGGTATAGGTTTCCACCCCATATCATCCTAGATCTGGTCAGGGAGTGGGAAGATGACCTCACATCCCCCACCCTTTGCTCCCAAGCATTGAGCCCCTTGGAGAAGCTGCTCAATGACCTGCATTTTTTGGCCACTGGGTCATTTCAGCGGACCACTGCCATAGTGGGGGGGGTCTCACAGGCCACGCAGTCACGCTGCCTACACCAGGTACTGGCAATCATGACAGCGCGCCCCTCAGTCCGCAGGCACATATACATGCCCAGAACACCCGCAGAAAGGCAGGCCGTTGTCCTGGATTTTTTCAGGGTGGCACACTTCACCAAAGTGCTCGGTGCCATAGATTGCAACCATGTGGCTCTACGTCCACCTAGGGCCATTGAGCACATCTACCGAAACCGCAAGCACTGCCATTCCATCAATGTACAGGTGGTATGTGATGCAAAGGGAATCATCACCTCTGTCTATGCAAACTACCCTGGCTCCACCCATGACAGTTTCATATACAGAATGTCCGCCCTGAGCCGGGCCCTGCAAGCTGGGCAGCATGGCGACACATGGCTCCTAGGTCAGTACAAATGCCCTTGCACATGCATGCAAGTCACACACAGACAAATATCCAAACCCTAATAATCTCAACTATTATCACCTCCCCAGGGGACAGTGCCTACCCTCTGAGCAACCACATGATGACGCCAATCCGGAACCCCACCACACCACTCCAGGTAAGATACAACGCCGCCCATATTGCAACCAGGGGCATAGTGGAGCGCGCATTCGGAGTGCTCAAGTCACGTTTCCGCTCCCTTGACCGCTCTGGTGGGCAACTACTCTATGCACCACCAGTAGTGTGCAGGATCATTGTGGCAGCATGTGTCTTGCACAATGTTGCAACACGGCAGGGCGTCCCGGTGGACATGGTGGTGCCCCCACATCCCCAACCACAGGCACAGGCGCTGCCCATGGGAGGGGACAGGGCACATGGCGAGGAAGCCCGGACCCAGCTTGTGGCCACATTTTTCACCTAAACTCCCACCCCTGCGGAGTGCACACAGGCCTGGCACATACCAGGTGACAATCGATGATGACAAAGAGACAGTCAACTGTCACAACCCTACCACCCTGAGATATTTGCCATGGAAGTGCCACATCGTCTGCATCCCTAGCTACTTAAACACAAGCTATCCTGAGTGACCAAAAGGCACACATATGACATATGACATGATATGGGCCATACACAAGTATTCCAAGGCGCAATGAGGCAGGGAGGGGGGAACAAGGGAACACAGAGAACGGTACTACTAGGCCAGGTGTCATTGAGATCGTGCAAGTGCAGGGGTAGGGGGAATGGGAAAAGTGCAAGGGGAAGGGTGGGGGGGAGTCCAGTACAGGGGAAGTAGCCCAAAAAAATAATACATAGGTCGCCTGGTGGCAACTACAAAGGTAAGTGCAGACAAGTGCTGGGAAGGGAGGGCTGTAGGGATAGAGAGACAGTACTGCAGTGCAGGGGTTGCCAGGGAGGCAGTGCAAGTGGAGAGTGGCTGGGCCAGGGACCGAGGTCGGTGAGAGTGGCCCAGTTGCAGCTCCTGTGCAGTTCCAGTGGAGAATTCTGCAAGGGAGAGGCAGACAGTAAGCAGAAGCAAAGAGGAAGGTCTTGAGGTGCTTCCAGAACTGGAGATGGTTCCCCTCAAGTTCAAGTCAGGCCGGAAGTCTGTTCCAGGGGGAGGGCCCTGCTGCGGAGAGAAATCTACCCCCAGCTAGTTGCTCTGAGAAGCGGATGACCCATACATGCAAGGTGTGCATCACACACACCTGCAAAACAGGCCATGGCCATCACTGTCATGTCACTCAAACCCTCCCAAACATCAACATGACATGGCAAGCAATACCCATACACCAATGCAGTAACAATAAGATACACATTGCCATGTCCTAAATGTACAGTGGCATCGGACATTGCTGCCTGACCCGGAATCAGATAAAATGACAGATCAACAAAATCTCCCACCCAAAATAAGTAATTTGCAAATGCATTACAACAGTCGTAGACGTAACATCACAATGAATGCCTGTCTACATGCACATTATGCATTGCAAAATCAACACTGCAGCTCATGTGTGCAGTGTCCTACTCCTGCATCACACTGCTCAGCGCACAGCACAGTGAAAAGCCATTGTGTGTGATGCACACCCTGAGCATCACATCTAAGTGACAGACCACGTCAAACATCAAATTAGGCATGTACTGGATCCATGATCGGTCACAGAACATGTGCTGCCGGGACACAGTGGGCACCAGAAGGCAAACAGTGTACACGTGGATATGCAAGGGTGGGAGTACATGTAGTGCATCAGAGTACAAGTGTGTGGTTCTGCAAGGACATGCACTCCACATATGCATGTGCACTCAAGTGACCATCAGTGTTCCCTACACATCACATGTGAACATCCACCATGTGTACACCCCAGCATGTCAAACCACAACTATCCCCTCGCACCTGAAAGGAAAACACAACACATGAACAGGCATTGATCAGCAGAACACAACATGTACATAGGATACCACCATTACTATGTCAGAGTTCCCATCACACTGCAGGGCAAGGCAACTATCAACAACAACCCCCCCCTCACAAATGACCATGACCCACTGAACAACTGCACCTGGGTCATGGAGCCTCCAAACCTCAATTCCACCTGGCCACAGGATCACCTTTACCCTTCGTCACCATCTCCCACCTTGTGTGTAAAAAGATGCCTGAACCCTCAGAATCCACACTCATTTCCAAAATCACAAAATCCAAAGCATTAAAATGAACCCGAACACCCTCCAGTAGATGACTTGATGTAGCAGTACCTCACAAAGGCCAAGTACTACCACAATGATGCAACAACCAAGGTAGCACAGCAAAACAATGTCACGACAGGATGTGAGACATGTGTGGTACATGACATAGGATGATGCACCATGAATGGATGTGTACTGTCACAGGTCCCCTGAACAGGCGCGGGAGTGTCACGAAACAACCACCCCCACCATGTCCCGGGTGCCTGCAAGGTCAAACTCACACAGGCCCCTGAGACCCTGGTGGGGAATGAGGTTCAGGGATATGCAGTCGGGACAGGTGTTGACACACTGGATGACTGGAATGAGTGGCAGGAGAGGGGAGGAGGAATGACACATGAAACTAGGGAATGCACGAAAATGTACAACCTGCATGAACACATAAACAATCCAAACAAACTTGGACATCATTGTCATGGCCTTCTGTAGTCCAGGCTAAGGAGTGGTACAAACCAACCACCCCCTCTAGGGTTTTGGCGCCTGCAAGTTCGGGGCTTACACAGGCATCCGCAACCCCAGTGGGGAAAGAGGGTCAGGGAACGTTGCTTGGATAGGCACGGGAAGCAGGAACACCGGGTAGAGGGTACAGGTTTCAAAATTGCATAGGATCACGGGTGATTAGGGAGAAAAAAACATACCAAATTGAACCACACAGACATCCATGCATCAGTACACTCCCCAGCAAGCCTATGCAGAGCAGTTCGTAAGAAAAACAACAAGACACTTAGCTCTGGTTTTGAGTGCTGGCCTCCTGCCTGCGCACTCTCAGGTCCGGTTACAGGAGCACTGCAATGCTGCAAAGAGAGCCACAGTCAACAACCTGTACGTGCCAATTACACAAAAACACAACACCAAACATGCCCCATAGCAACAAACTACTCTACAAACAGACAATCTGTGGTTGATGCTTCCTACCCATATATAACATCACCCCTGTGACGGGTCATACACATTCAATGCAGTAAGGCAGCCGCTGGTGGGTGCGTGGCAAATGGAACACCAATGTGTCACAATTCACACAACATGCAATGTTCCGTGGGTAAGCAGACAGACCCATATAGCAAGCCATGACTACAGAGCAAGTTGCGTACCACCATTACTGAAACAAAGTTGTCAGTGCATTTATCATGAAGTACGTGGAAAAGACATGCACTGCACCCGAGTATGTCCCTTGCTGTATGTCCCTGTGAGCTGCCCCTTTCCATGTCTCGGAAGGCTACATGGTTGATACAAGTGCCTCAATGGACCTTGGTGTACCGGAGGGTATGTGCCACTGCCCCTGCATGTGTCCCAGACAACCCTACTATCAACAGCCATCAGTCCACAAACACATCTGAGCTGCATTGTGTGCTTCAACACCAATATTCGTCTAAGCTCACCCTCAGTGCTGTGACTAAGCCTGCATGTGCAACTCGCCTGGTGCAAGCTTTGCTGTGTCGTGGCCCCCCTGTGATGCTCACCTTGCCTGGAGTTCCTTGGAACATGTCAGCAGTTCTAGGATGTGGGTCTGCAATCACTGTGCCTCTGCTTGTGCACACATGTGCATGTGGGCACCAACAAACGGGTCCAGAATTCCGTCGTCCAATGGGCCATGTCTGCTGGCAAAGGTGCTCTGGAGGCTCATACCCCTGCAGAAAGGGCATGAAACACATGATTAATGCTTCAAAGTCATCTGTGTGTGTCTCATCAGGCATCTCATTACTTGACCATGTCAGAGAGTCACATCACAAATCACACCATCAGTCCGTCTTTAACCTCCAAAGTGTGGAACACTATCTACAGCATGAATTGCAACAAGCACATGTACAGGAAAGATATGAAACATACTACACAATGCATAGCAATCAATGTCCACATTAATCATGACACACCCCATCTATCAAAAGCTGAACAGTGGACAATGACACCTAAATCATCCCCACTAGGGGTGTCAACACAAGTCACACAGCACCAGACATGCCACAGATATGACAGTCCAAAGTCCTTGTGTAAAATGCTGTAACACCGAACCATCCTTGCGAGCCCATGGATAAGGGAGGCAGGAGTGGCATATGTGAGTCAAGGACCCCAAGCAGCAAACACATACACAAGAGAACCATGAAGGGCCCAGCTGGAACAGACAGTGGATGCCTTCAAAAGCCACAAAGCACCACACTGTCATATGAAAGCACAATAGACTAGCAATTTTAAACTAAATCAACTATTAACTAATTACACTAACTATGGAAAACCTACATTACCTATTTAAACTAACTATCAAACAGAAACTTAACTAACTAAACTAAAAGAAAAATCAAAAATGGCCACATACGACCCAGGGGGGAGGGGAGGCACCCAGGAGGGGGGAGGTACAGGGTGCTGCTCAACATCCACATGCGATGATGCTGAGCCAAAAAAAAAATCCTCCATGGGCTCAACGCCTGCACAGCACGACCTATGTGGGAGATAGATGGTCGTCCGAGTCTGGCTCATCCTGGAAAGGAGGACGTGGCACAGTAGCCTGGCCACGCCTAGCCGCAGCTTGCCCCTCGTCGGCAGCAAGTCTGCCGGACGGGTGAGCCTGGTTCTGTGTGGCGATGTGACGTAGGTCTGCATGCAGAACCTCACGTGATACACGTGCTTCCTCTTGCAAGGTAGCACGTGTAACACGGAGTTCCTCCTGCAAGGCCTGGCTGGACAACCGCTGCACCTCCCGGCAAGCCTGTAGCTCAGCCGAGATGGTACGCTCAAGCTGTGCAAACCTCTCCTCTGCCTGCTGCCTCTGGGACATCATAAGGACACCCAGAGTGGATCTGAGGGAAGCATACTCCACCCTCAGGGCATCCATGTGCGCCTCTGCGTGAGCAGCAATTGCTTGACACAGAGACGACATTTCAGCCTGGCGTGCCCTGTCTGAGGCCGCCATGCCCAGCCTGAGCGAGCGGGCCGTGGACCGCGCCGCCTGCTGCTGGAGAAGCACCTGCCTAGCAGTGGGGAGCACAGATCGGGTGACACGCTCCATGCTCTCAGCGATGTTCTCCATTGCTGCCCCCTGCCGTTCGGAATTGGCAGTCATGTCTTGCTCCCACTCAGTATACAGCGGTTGCGCGCGGCGACCGCGTTGCCGGGCTTGACCCCTGCGGGACCCAAGGACCGGGGGTCCTCGCTGTGTTGGCACCGCCTGCGGCTGCACGACTACATGCCCCCGTCGACGTGATGTCCCAGGCACATCAGTGACTGGTGTGGAGGGTGACCCTGCGTCCCGATCCACCACGGGCGGAGGAACCAAGACTGTCTGATCCCTCAGTGCAGGTGTCGCAGACAGAGGAGTGTCCACATCAGAATCACTCACCCCTGACACATGGACTTGATGCTCATCCAACTCAACATGGATGTCAGAGTCGTCATCAAGGCTGGACTCATAGGCAGCCAGAGACAAGATGGACTGCAGCACTTGGGGGTTTTCGTGGCCTACCACCCCACGACCCCCACTAGTGCTGGGTTGATGTGGTGTTACCAACCCTGTGTCTGGCATGACAACACCATTCTCCGCCTCCATTGCGTCATCACCTGAAAAATAGAGAGAAAAGGGTCAAAACACATGTCAGAAGCACACGACACACACACACACCGGCAGCAAAGGCATCCGGCAGACATGTGACACACAACATATGACCTGGCATGCATGCTGGGTATACTTTGAATAGCTTCTGTGATCAGACCTGTTGAAAGGTGGCAGTTTCCATGGAAGTGGGTCTATGCAGTGCAGAAAATGTGTACGCCACTCACTACCTACATGTACAAGCACTACATGGTGTGTGCCAGGAAATGTGAAGGCAGTGCAATGTCAAATTCAGACATCACGTGCATTGTGCATTCAATGTGTACCATGTCTAGAAGCCAAGCACCCCTCCACCCCAGTACCAAAGCAGGGATGCCTAGCATGGTATCAAAAGGCTGACCATACACCTGTGTATTGACAGGCAGTGTTGACTGGCATCAACAGCTTAATGTGATTCAAATTACAACACTGCAAATGATGCTGGGACAGTGGGCAGGACACATGATGGAAACTCCGGAGGCCGCCCACGTGTGAAGAAGACACAACAAGAGTTGGACAGAGTCATTGGCCATTGAACAGGCTGAGGCCTGTGAGCCACACAGATTGTCAGAGCCTAAACATGTGTGCAACGCAGGACTGAGCCACAGTTGACATGGGAAGGCTGATGAGATGGCAGGCAATGTATGTAACCAAGGACTTATATTACAGTGATCATCCAGTCAAGGACACATAGGGGCATGCGTGCAATGCACATGGAGCATGAATGGGCACTCATGTCCCTGCGGGACATCTGACCCATGCACAGTACAAGTGAGATACCCTGCATCGAGTACTAAGGCTGTACCACACGGCATATGTCTGGCAGATTCTACGCTGGAAGTTAGCATCTACACAGGACACATGAACAAGAAAGTACACATTGGCAAGATTGAAGCAGACCTGTGCAAAGGTGGAACTGGGGTGCAGAGTGGCGGAGGAGGGGCAAGGGAGCATGCCTACATGGAGTCCCGCATGTAGGCAGAGGAGACATGCATGACGCTAGCATTGCATTACTTACACATCAGAACCATGTACACGTCACATGTAGCAGCAATCATGCACAGCACATCCCACAAGTGAAACACACACGTCCTCAACAAACACGCATCAACACTCACTGGACTGGGCATCAAAGTCCAGCTTCTCTCCCACTCCTTCAACCAATTCAGGTGGTATGAACTCCGCAACGAGAGCCTCATGCGGAGTGAGTTCTTCCTCCTCTGGTGCAGGCCCACCGCCAGTCACCAGAGTCAAGTTGTAATTTTAGGCACGCTTGGCCTTAGTGCTGCGCTTGATGTCATTCCAACGCTTTTTGCACTCCTGCGCCGTGCGCACCTCATGGCCGAATGAACTGACATGTTCCGCAACATGCTTCCAGTGGGTGTCACGTTGGGCAGCCGTAGTCTGACTATTGGCACCCACTAGCATGTCACGGCTGTGGCCCTGCACGTAGTCCACGAGGAAGTCCAGTTCCTGCTTACAGAAAGGCTTCTTCCTCGACGTGCAGGAGGTCGTGGCTGTGTGTGGGGTCCCAGCCTGTGCTGCAGATGCAACCTTCCTCCTCTTGGACTGTGGCGCAGACCCTGGCTGGCTAATGCCGCCCTGACCAGTATGGCCAGTGGGTTCGGTGGATTGAGCCAAAGGAGTGGCAGGTGGAGGGATGACCAAAGGCCTGACTTGTGTCAGTGGCAGCTGGGTGCCCACTAATGGACCCTGCGCAGCAACATCAGCTGTGGCAGGGTCATTGACCGCAACGGTCCTGGTTGGCAGACTCACAACCGGGGTGCTGTTGGGTGCATCTGCCCCTGCACTTGCCAACACCCGGCTGTTCGGGACAGCAGATGACATGACTGCCCCAGGGACACGTGTCTTGGTCTGAGCAGCCCGGCCTGCCCCTATGGTTTCCCCCCTGGCCTGTTGGAGATCTACCAAGGGCTCTTCAAGTGCCAACGCAGCCTGCGCTGGCAGACCCTGAGCCTGGGTGGCGGTGTCCACAGCTGCACCTGCAGCTACCACTACCCTTGGGCCCGTGGCAGTCGATGGAACGGACTGCCGGGTCATATGGGTGCCAGTGCCAGATGCAGGAGCTGCATCCCCTGGAACCACAGGGGGTGGTGGCATGGCTGCACCGACACATGGCACAACATTGTGCTCAAGTGGCGCACCCCTGCCTCGTCCCCCTCTGTGGCTGCCCTGGACACCCTGGAGTCCCCCTACTCCCTGGTCACCACGGCCACGTCCCCGACCATGCCCGCCACGAGGAGTACGCCCAGCTGAGGCGCCCCTCACCTCTGGTGGCCTCCCAACCATGGCACAGATGTAGTAGTGCTGGCACAGATGGAGTGGTGCCAATGGGCGGTGTACACCACAATTGACCTGGGCAATTGGGGTGAAGGGGGTGGGAAGCAAGATGTTAACAGCCCCCCTGCACCTGCAAGGCTGTATGTGACCCCGGTGATGTGGTGACGGGTCACGCAACGCTCAGGCACCCCAAAACTGCAGTAAAACCGTGCACGCAACCCTGCAGCCTACGTGCGTGGATTCAACCTCCTGCAGTACGCGGTGGCACCGAGTAACACGAATAACGCGTACGCGTGGGACACGCAGGCTACTATGACATTGAAAATGGGTGCGATACACAGGGGCACCCGCAGTGGGAAAAAGAGCGTGTGCGACTCACCGTCTGACTAGCGCGATGCAGAAAAACACACATAGCCAATACCCCCGCCAAAAGAAGAGATACGTCCTTGATAGCTGTGAGGTTGTGATGGCGCGCGAAACAACAGGAAGCAGCAACACACGTCGGTCTCCACGAAAGGCACGTACAGCGAACTGCTGGGCCCGCTCACCTTTAACCCGTGCTGAGGGAAACGCACGCGCGCGTCACGTCACTTACGCGCATGGGCCCTTTCCTCGTATTACATGCAGACGTGCAGTTTTTCACGCGCGCTTACGCACATGGGCCCTTTCCTTGTATTACACGCGGACGTGCAGTTTCCACGCGCGCTTACGCGCATGGGCCCTTTCCTCGTATTACACGCGGACTTGCAGTTTTGCACGCGCGCTGTAATGCCCATGCATGTCTGTACGCGTCACGTCACAGGGGCGCTTGCGCTTGAGGGGCCTTCTGTCCAATGAAAATGCGTATGCGTGCAGACGCGCTTACGCGCTAAGGGCCTTCCCTTGAATTACACGCTGACGTGCAGATTTTTCACGTGCCAAATCACTCCATATCAAGCTGGCCACGCGTAAGCACACGGAAGACCACGCTCCTGCCCAGAAGGCCGAACTACTGCCCCCCAGAGCCCCGAGCACGCTTCCACCTGCCATCTGCTGCTGCCTGACTGCCTGCTGCCCACGTGCCCTGCCATTTGCTGCCTGCACATCAGCCAGGGGTGCTGTTGCTGTGACCACCCCTGCTGGAACCGAAGACTCCCGACTGGGATTCCATCGCTCCACAGCCCAGCCCCAGGACCCAGTTGCCCACCCACTCCTGCCTCTGGGGTTGTCATGTCGGGGCAAACACCATCTGGGACCACTGACAACCCCCGGCCAGAGAGGCAGAGGGGCACCAGCTTCAGTGCCACCGAAGTTGGTGTCCTGGTGGAGCAAGTCCTGGGGCAGTATGATGCCCTCTTCGGAAGTTCCCGCGCCGACAAGGAAGGACGGACTCGGATCTGGACTGACATCGTGACTGCCATCAACGCGGAGGGGGTGGCAGTCCGCGACTTACAACATGTCAAGAAGCGCTGGGAGGACTTCAGGTCCAGGACCCTGAACAAGGCCCGGCGCCTCTTGAAGGCAACGGATGCCAAGGGGCGCTGGGGCCACTTGTCGGAAGAACAGATGAGGGTCCTGGAACGCATATCCCCAGCGCTCCACGTCCAGGTCCTTGAGAAGCAGACCCGTCTGGAGTCGAGCGGTGAGTGTACATGCATCCTGATTGTGAGGAGTGCGTGTGGTGATTATTCAGTAGTGTGCAGGTTACACATCTGTTTGTATGGGGTCGAGTATGGGTTGGGGTGTACAGGGCCATGGGGCTGACACATGCGAGGGCTGTAATGTGTGAGACATGGATGGTGCTTGTGTGTGTAGGCTTGCATGCCAAATGCAGTTGTGTGGGCACACATGTTTGGATGAATGTGTATGTAAGTAGACATGTCCGTGATGTCACGCATGTATGTTGTTTTTGGCTGCATGTATCAGCACTGTGTACATGTGCATGTGTGTGTATTTGACAAGAGTGCAACAGTGATGCAACATGGATGCATGTGACAGCGGTATGTGGAAGCCTGATTGGCAGATGTGACATGGATGCCCGTCTGAACACTGCGACACTTGGCAGAGGTGTACTCATGCATGCAAGTGTGGTGGTGTGTGTACATGTGTGGTGCACTTCCTGTGTTGCATGTGATGTCTGGCTCACCTTTGGCTGCTCATGCTGTTGTATGTGTATGGATGGTGGTGGCAGTTGTGATATGGCTGTGGTATGGCTCATGTGTGCGAGTTGTGATGACATGTGTGTTGGGGATTGTGATGACATGTCTGAGGTTTGCCAATGCCACTCATGTACAACTGTCATGTGTGTATGTGTCCATTGTACAGTGCCCTGATGCCTGTGTTTTGTTTCTCCCTGTCTGCAGCGTCAACTGATGAAGAGGGCGGAGAAGGTGCTGTGGAGCACAGCGGCGGGGATCCCACCGCCAGCCGGAGACGCAAGGCCAGGCTCCCCTCCCATGTTGTGATCTCGTCGGGGAGTGAGGAGTCCGGTGCCGCATCCCAGGCCGCAGCTGCCGGGGGGAGGTCCAAGAGGCGGAGGTTGGAGTTGGACTCCTCGGCAGCAGAAGGGGCAGCTGGGACCCCACAGGGCCCAACAGGGGAAGATGGCACGGAGTCATCCAGGTTGGTGGGGGGTTTGGTGGAGGAGGAGGCCGTGCAAGCACCAGAGACGGGGTCTGGAGGTGGGGATCCCACTGGTGCTAGTGGTGCAGTGCAGGACCAGGGACAGGAGGCAGCACAGGCCGCCGCGGAGGTGCCTGTGTGCAATCCTGTCCCTGATCCTGTCCCTGCATCATCTTGCACCAGCAGGGATGCCTACGTCCAGACCCGTTTTCAGGCAGGGGATGAGCTCACGTCAACTGGCCTTCCTCTGCCTGCGGACGTGGCTATCCAGGTCCGGGTTGAGCCTGTCCTGGCTGGTGTGGCGTTGCGTCAACGGGCCATGCGAGGTTACCTGCAGTCTTTTCATGAAGAGACTGCACGTCATCTCGAATGGCTCGTTGACCATGTCAGCCTGCTGGGACAGGTCACCCAGCCCGGATTCCTCCATCTGATGGGGCTTGCTCCGACCCCCTCCTCAACTGGACCCCCTACGTGCCAGTTGTCCTCTGTGCCATCTTCCCACCCATCAGTCACCTGGGTGCCCTGTGGAGCTGCCTCTGACGGTGCGGCCAGGCTGGTGGAGGAGGCATCCCTGCCACAGTCGGGAGTCGGACGTCCAGCAGGGGTGGCCACATCTACGACTGCACCCCAGCCGGCAGAGGATGTGCAGGCAGCAGGAGGCAGTGCACGGGCAGAGGCACAGCAGCAGCAGCAACGTGGTGGGAGCCATGAAGGCTCGGGGCCTTCAACATAGGAGGGGCAGGCATCGGCCGGAGGGCAGGAGGACCCAGGACAGAGAGTGTCTTCCATGTGGCAGCGGTTGGGCCACGCCATAGATGCGGAGCGGCAGCGGGCGGAAGAGGCATGGCCCACAATGGTCAGGGCGGAGAACTCCATGCGGAGGGCCCTGAGGCGGGCCGAGTGCCTCGAGGCAATCCGCAGGGGTTTGGAGGTGAAGACGTCGACGGGCCTGCGGACCCTCGGGGCCATGGAGGAGGACCGCCTCCGGGACATTGAGGAGGAGTTTGATGATGCCCTGGCCCGGGACATCCACAAGTGAGCCGTGAAACTAGCCCGCTGCCCTTGTACATAGTTATGTAGGTAGTGTTAGGTTTCATTTTTGTTTTTATTTTATTTGGACCTTTCGGACATTGGCCACATTTTTGTATATAGTTTATTTTATTAGTTAGTGTAGTTAGATAGGTTTCCTTTATTTTGTTGGGATAATGGACCCTGGCTTGTTCCCATGTACGTAGTTCACAGTTGGATTGTATTTTTTTTTCACTTTTTAACCATGGAGCAATGGCTTTCTTTTTTATTTCCCATTGGATTTTGTTTTGTGGACATTGACTTTGGACAACATTACTTTGGAATTTTATTTTTGGTTTTGCTTTTTTTAACGGACATGCTTCTTTTCATTTTTGTACATTCACGTTTCTGTTAATTTTTTATTCTATTTATGTTTCCTTTAATACATATTTTTTTTGGTGAACTTCAATGTGTGGTATCTCATTGGTTTCATGCATTTCATGATATGTGTTTTGAGATTCACTGACACCCATTGGGTGTATGTGAGGGAAATGTGTTTGTTTCAGAACTTGCAATTGGTGTTCTGTGATGTAATTGCAAATTATGAGTGGGTGGATGCAATACTCGGGTGGGTGTTTTGCATTTGGAGGCTGACCATAGGGACCAGGGATCTAGATTGTGATGACATATTGGCTGGGGAACATGAGTTGCACATGGGTGGGGGCCTGCTGGCAGGTGCCCCACAGTGCTGGGGGGTGGGGGTGGTGGGAGACATGGGTGGGGGCCTGGTGGAGGCTGCCCCTGGTGACTGGGGGGTGGGGGTGGTGGGAGACATGGGTGGGGGCCTGGTCGAGGCTGCACCTGGTGACTGGGGGGGTGGGGGTGCTGGGAGACATGGGTGGGGGCCTGGTGGAGGCTGCCCCTGGTGACTGGGGGGTGGGGGTGCTGGGAGACATGGGTGGGGGTCTGGTGGTGGGTGCCCCCGGTGGCTGGGGGGTGGGGGTGGTGTGAGACATGGGTGGGGGCCTGGTGGAGGCTGCCCCTGCACTGCTGGGGGTGGGGGTGGTGGGAGACATGGGTGGGGGCCTGGTGGAGGCTGCCCCTGGTGACTGGGGGGGTGGGGGTGGTGGGAGACATGGGTGGGTGCCTGGTGGTGGGTGCCCCTGCACTGCTGGGGGGTGGGGGTGGTGGGAGACATGGGTGGGGGCCTGGCGGAGGCTGCCTCTGGTGACTGGGGGGTGGGGTTCTGGGAGACATGGGTGGGGGCCTGGTGGAGGCTGCCCCTGGTGGTTGGGGGGAGGGGGTGCTGGGAGACATGGGTGGGGGCCTGGTGGTGGCTGCCCCTGCACTGCTGGGGGGTGGGAGTGGTGGGGAACATGCGTTGGACATGGGTGGGAGGCTGCCCCTGGTGACTGCGGGGGTGGGGGGGCTGGGAGACATGGGTGGGGGCCTGGTGGAGGCTGCACCTGGTGGCTTGGGGGTGGGGGTGCTGGGAGACAAGGGTGGGGGCCTGGTGGTGGGTGCCCCTGGTGGCTGGGGGGTGGGGGTGGTGTGAGACCTGGGTGGGGGCCTGGTGGAGGCTGCCCCTGCACTGCTGGGGGTGGGGGTGGTGGGAGACATGGGTGGGGGCCTAGTGGAGGCTGCCCCTGGTGACTGGGGGGGTTGGGGTGGTGGGAGACATGGGTGGGGGCCTGGTGGTGGGTGCCCCTTCACTGCTGGGGGGTGGGGGTGGTGGGAGACATGGGTGGGGGCCTGGTGGAGGCTGCCCCTGGTGACTGGGGGGATGGGGGTGCTGGGAGACATGGGTGAGGGCCTGGTGGAGGCTGCCCCTGCTGGCTGGGGGGTGGGGATGCTGGGAGACATGGGTGGGGACCTGGTGGTGGCTGCCCCTGGTGGCTGGGGGGTGGGGGTGATGTGAGACATGGGTGGGGGCCTGGTGGAGACTGGCCCTGCACTGCTGGGGGGTGGGGGTGGTGGGAGACATGGGTGGGGGCCTGGTGGAGGCTGCCCCTGGTGACTGGGGGGGTGGGGGTGGTGGGAGACATGCGTTGGACATGGGTGGGGGCCTGCTGGCAGGTGCCCCACAGTGCTGGGGGGTGGGGGTGGTGGGGAACATGAGTTGGACATGGGTGGGGGCCTGCTGGCAGGTGCCCCACAGTGCTGGGGGGTGGGGGTGGTGGGAGACATGGGTGGGGGCCTGGTGGAGGCTGCCCCTGCACTGCTGGGGGGTGGGGGTGGTGGGAGCCATGTGTGGGGGGCTGGTGGTGGCTGCCCCTGCACTGCTGGGGGTGGGGGTGGTGGGAGACATGGTTGGGGGCCTGGTGGAAGCGGCCCCTGCACTGCTGGGGGTGGGGGTGGTGGGAGACATGGTTGGGGGCCTGGTGGAGGCGGCCCCTGGTGACTGGGGTGTGGGGGTGATGTGAGACATGGGTGGGGGCCTGGTGGAGACTGGCCCTGCACTGCTGGGGGGTGGGGGTGGTGGGAGACATGGGTGGGGGCCTGGTGGAGGCTGCCCCTGGTGACTGGGGGGGTGGGGGTGGTGGGAGACATGGGTGGGGGCCTGGTGGAGGCTGCCCCTGGTGACTGGGGGGGTGGGGGTGCTGGGAGACATGGGTGGGAGCCTGGTGGAGGCTGCCCCTGGTGGCTGGGGGGTGGGGGTGCTGGGAGACATGGGTGGGGGCCTGGTGGTGGGTGCCCCTGGTGGCTGGGGGGTGGGGGTGCTGGGAGACATGGGTGGGGGCCTGGTGGAGGCTGCCCCTGCACTGCTGGGGGGGGTGGGAGACATGGGTGGGGGCCTGGTGGAGGCTGCCCCTGGTGACTGGGGGGGTGGGGGTGGTGGGAGACATGGGTGGGGGCCTGGTGGAGGCTGCCCCTGGTGACTGGGGGGGTGGGGTGGTGGGAGACATGGGTGGGGGCCTGGTGGAGGCTGCCCCTGGTGGCTGGGGGGTGGGGGTGCTGGAAGACATGGGTGGGGGCCTGGTGGTGGGTGCCCCACAGTGCTGGGGGGTGGGGGTGGTGGGGAACATGAGTTGGACATGGGTGGGGGCCTGCTGGCAGGTGCCCCACAGTGCTGTAGGGTGGGGTGGTGGGGAACATGATTTGGACATGGGTGGGGGGCTGCTGGCAGGTGCCCCACAGTGCTGGGGGGTGGAGGTGGTGGGGAACATGAGTTGGACATGGGTGGGGGGCTGCTGGCAGGTGCCCCACAGTGCTGGGGGGTGGGGTGGTGGGGAACATGGGTTGGACATGGGTGGGGGCCTGCTGGCAGGTGCCCCACAGTGCTGGGGGGTGGGGGTGGTGGGGAACATGAGTTGGACATGGGTGGGGGCCTGCTGGCAGGTGTCCCACAGTGCTGGGGGGTGGGGGTGGTGGGGAACATGAGTTGGACATTGGTGGGGGCCTGCTGGCAGGTGCCCCACAGTGCTGGGGGGTGGGGGTGGTGGGAGACATGGGTGGGGGCCTGGTGGAGGCTGTCCCTGGTGACTGGGGGGGTGGGGGTGGTGGGAGACATGGGTGGGGGCCTGGTGGAGGCTGCCCCTGGTGGCTGCCGGGTGGGGGTGCTGGGAGCCATGGGTGGGGGCCTGCTGGCAGGTGCCCCTCAGTGCTGGGGGGTGGGGGTGGTGGGGAACATGAGTTGCACATGGGTGGGGGCCTGCTGGCAGGTGCCCCACAGTGCTGGGGGGTGGGGGTGGTGGGGAACATGAGTTGGACATGGGTGGGGGCCTGCTGGCAGGTGCCCCACAGTGCTGGGGGGTGGGGGTGGTGGGAGACATGGGTGGGGGCCTGGTGGAGGCTGCCCCTGCACTGCTGGGGGGGTGGGAGACATGGGTGGGGGCCTGGTGGAGGCTGCCCCTGGTGACTGGGGGGGTGGGGGTGGTGGGAGACATGGGTGGGGGCCTGGTGGAGGCTGCCCCTGGTGACTGGGGGGGTGGGGTGGTGGGAGACATGGGTGGGGGCCTGGTGGAGGCTGCCCCTGGTGGCTGGGGGGTGGGGGTGCTGGAAGACATGGGTGGGGGCCTGGTGGTGGGTGCCCCACAGTGCTGGGGGGTGGGGGTGGTGGGGAACATGAGTTGGACATGGGTGGGGGCCTGCTGGCAGGTGCCCCACAGTGCTGGGGGGTGGGGTGGTGGGGAACATGATTTGGACATGGGTGGGGGGCTGCTGGCAGGTGCCCCACAGTGCTGGGGGGTGGAGGTGGTGGGGAACATGAGTTGGACATGGGTGGGGGGCTGCTGGCAGGTGCCCCACAGTGCTGGGGGGTGGGGTGGTGGGGAACATGGGTTGGACATGGGTGGGGGCCTGCTGGCAGGTGCCCCACAGTGCTGGGGGGTGGGGGTGGTGGGGAACATGAGTTGGACATGGGTGGGGGCCTGCTGGCAGGTGCCCCACAGTGCTGGGGGGTGGGGGTGGTGGGGAACATGAGTTGGACATGGGTGGGGGCCTGCTGGCAGGTGCCCCACAGTGCTGGGGGGTGGGGGTGGTGGGAGACATGGGTGGGGGCCTGGTGGAGGCTGCCCCTGGTGACTGGGGGGGTGGGGGTGGTGGGAGACATGGGTGGGGGCCTGGTGGAGGCTGCCCCTGGTGGCTGGCGGGTGGGGGTGCTGGGAGCCATGAGTGGGGGCCTGCTGGCAGGTGCCCCTCAGTGCTGGGGGGTGGGGGTGGTGGGGAACATGAGTTGCACATGGGTGGGGGCCTGCTGGCAGGTGCCCCACAGTGCTGGGGGGTGGGGGTGGTGGGGAACATGAGTTGGACATGGGTGGGGGCCTGCTGGCAGGTGCCCCACAGTGCTGGGGGGTGGGGGTGGTGGGGAACATGAGTTGGACATGGGTGGGGGCCTGCTGGCAGGTGCCCCACAGTGCTGGTGGTGGGGGTGGTGGGGAACATGAGTTGGACATGGGTGGGGACCTGCTGGCAGGTGCCCCACAGTGCTGGGGGGGTGGGGTGGTGGGGAACATGAGTTGGACATGGGTGGGGGCCTGGTGGCAGGTGCCCCACAGTGCTGGGGGGTGGGGGTGGTGGGGAACATGAGTTGGACATGGGTGGGGGCCTGCTGGCAGGTGCCCCACAGTGCTGGGGGGTGGGGGTGGTGGGAGACATGGGTGGGGGCCTGGTGGTGGGTGCCCCTGCACTGCTGGGGGGTGGGGGTGGTGGGGAACATGAGTTGGACATGGGTGGGGGCCTGCTGGCAGGTGCCCCACAGTGCTGGGGGGTGGGGGTGGTGGGGAACATGAGTTGGACATGGGTGGGGGCCTGCTGGCAGGTGCCCCACAGTGCTGGGGGGTGGGAGTGGTGGGGAACATGAGTTGGACATGGGTGGGGGCCTGGTGGAGGCTGCCCCTGGTGGCTGGGGGGTGGGGGTGGTGGGAGACATGGGTGGGGGCCTGGTGGAGGCTGCCCCTGCACTGCTGGGGGGTGGGGGTGGTGGGAGACATGGGTGGGGGCCTGGTGGAGGCTGTCCCTGGTGGCTGGGGGGTGGGGGTGCTGGGAGACATGGGTGGGGGCCTGGTGGTGGGTGCCCCTGCACTGCTGGGGGGTGGGGGTGGTGGGGAACATGAGTTGGACATGGGTGGGGGCCTGGTGGTGGGTGCCCCTGGTGCCTGGGGGTGCAGGGGGACATGCGTTGGTGGGCAGTAGTGCAAGTTGACATGTGGGTTGGCTGGTGGGCATGGCCATGGTGGATGGGGTGCCTGCAGGACATGTGCTGGGTAGGCCCCTGTGGTGTGAGCCACCTGCAGGGGCCGTGGAGGGTGTAGAGGGAACACCTGGGAGGACCCACACGTGCAATTCATGTGTGCTGCTCCCGGCGCACCCCTGTAATACACGTACCCTGATGAGATCGCGTGTGGAACTTCCCGCGCACCCCTGGAATACACGTACCCCGCTCAATCGCGTGTGTAACTTCCCGCGCACCCCCGAAATACACGTACCCCGCTCAATCGCGTGTGTAACTTCCCGCGCGCCCCCAAAATACACGTACCCCGCTCAACCGCGTGTGTGACTTCCCGCGCACCCCTGTTATACACATACCCCGCTCAATCGCGTGTGTAACTTCCCGCGCGTCCCCGAAATACACGTACCCCGCTCAATCGTGTGTGTGACTTCCCGCGCACCCCTGTTATACACGTACCCCGCTCAATCGCGTGTGTGACTTCCCGCGCACCCCCGAAATACACGTGCCCCGCTCAATCGCGTGTGTAACTTCCCGCGCGCACCCGAAATACACGTACCCCGCTCAATCGCGTGTGTAACTTCCCGCGCGCCCCCGAAATACACGTACCCTGCTCAATCGCGTGTGTGACTTCCCGCGCACCCCCGAAATACACGTACCCCGCTCAATCGCGTGTGTAACTTCCCGCACACCCCCGAAATACACGTACCCCGCTCAATCACGTGTGTAACTTCCCGCGCGCCCCCGAAATACACGTACCCCGCTCAATCGCGTGTGTAACTTCCCGCGCGCCCCCGAAATACACGTACCCCGCTCAATCGCGTTTGTACCTTCCCGCGGGCCCCCGAAATACACGTACCCCGCTCGCACAGGCCCAATTGCTGTATGTTGCCACTTTTGTGATGAGCTGGGACTCTACCGCCTGCCTTCGTGTGGCGGACGTGTTTCAGCTTGTGCGTGTCTTTGGCTGTGCGTGGCTTTGCCCTATTCGATTCCATGAATACGTGTGGTTCGAGTGCGTGTGGGCGTTCCGTCTGCTTCCCTGCAGTACATCCCCAGTTACGCCCTTATTTTCGCGCATTGTTCCCCATTCCGCGCGTTACGCCCCGTGTCCCGCCCACTTTCTGGTGTATGCGCCGAGGTTGTGCGCTTTCACTGTGCGCGTCGCGCACGCCTTTCGGGATGTTGCAGTGACTTGTGCGCCATGCACGGGTTTGGCGCACATCCCGAGGTGTACACGCGCAGGGACTTCCATGAATCCCACGCGTGCGCAGCGCCTGTTTTTTTCCGCTTGCGCGAAGATTTTCGGCGCACGTTTGTTCCATGAATCGGCCCCCAAATGTTTTGTAACAAAAAATGGTTAGCTCCATTTCATAATATCTAAGCACTAGCTTAATTTTTAGCACTGGTGGAAATGATTGATAATCTGGCGACTGCCGTTGCTAATAGGATATTCTCCTTAAAAGGGCATTGTCTAGACTGGACTTAAGGCAGTGACTTTGCCCAAAGCAGGATCATAGAAGGAGTTTGGGAACAGGTACACAAACTGGAAAAAAAATCTTTCGGCTGTCTTCAAACTGTGGGGCCGGTGCCGGTGCCGGAAGGTGGCCCCTATAGGAGGCATGAGACTCTTTAAAAGGGAGAATGATGACTACCTTCAACTGAAAATATAAGCAGTTCTTGCATTTGGGGAAACTTAACAATAATAGTTTTACTTAAGGTGGGGTTCAGCATAAACAATTTTCGATAACACTGTCTAACCTGATGTAGCGTCTTGAGGCAAGTCAGTATTTTTACCTGTCCTGGGCCTTTGATAGAAAATGTGCATGTATTGACATTAACTCAGGCTAATTTAAGACAACTTTTCATATCTTATATGGCCTGTAGCCATGAAAGGTGTTCTTTAAAAAATACACCACACTTTAACATATATTTTCATGATGCATATACCCTGTGCGACACTTCAGGAACAAGTGTTCGTAGGCTCTGCAAGATGAGCCAGTGACCAGGAAATGGTATTTTCCTGTTCTGGCAGATCGGTCGACTCCAAATGTCAGCTAGCAGCCTCTGTGACTTCACACCATTAGGTGTTATCTAAGAGCAGCCTTTTAACCTCATACGGGTAACTGTTATATCTGATAAGGATTCAAGAACAGGAAATTGACAGATGCGAACAGAAGCATCTTGCACATTCTCAGAGTCCAGGCCCATAGGGTACCATGGAAAACCCGGGGTAACAAGCAAGATAGATGTTCCTTGATAACAGACAACCAACTAAGATAGCATTGCGATGCTGCGATGGTGTAGGACTTTGCAAATGCCATAGAGTACAGTGAAGGTATTCACTAAATGGGTACAGAGATTTCACTTAGAGGTGCAAAAACCCATCTAATGTAGTTTTACATAGGAGGTCTACCTCGAACGAACAAAGTGATACACTAGCTCTCTCACTGTTCCAAACAGCGGGTATGATGAACTCACACGTGCAGGGCTGCCATTTTACTTGGTTTACTTCCTAGATATATAGCCAAACACAAGGATGGAAAAGGGAGGAAAAGCAGGAAGCACAGCATGCTTGCCAGTCCATTCAAGCCAGAGGGGCTGGGGAGGAGTGCAGAGCAGAGCAGCAACAGCATAGAAGCGAGACAGCCAGTCCCAGCTAAGCAGAACTCGTCAACCTAAGAAGGAGCTGTTACATTTGAAGCGCACTCTGCTCTAAACATGAGAGACAAGTGGAAGCTTGCTGTGTGAGTGGAGACTGATGACATATAGTATAGTGTAGAGTAGCTTAGGGATATATGTAGGCTACCCATGCTTTTAAACTAAACACTAATTGTTCTATTATTTACCCATTCAAACATGCTCTTTGCCTACATGGCAATCTTGTTCATAGGCATGATGTTATGTTATGTTATATCTGCTTTTGCTTTTGCTTGTTTTTTGAGAATAAGATCCCCAGAAGATAGGGGGTTATATTAAATGCACTAACATGATAACTCCTGTCAGTGTATAATTCAGAGTAACGCGTCAGAGTGGTGTCTCTTTGATTCTAAGAACTTAAGAATTCTCTCTTAAAGGTTTAATCATGTTGATGAGCACATGCACATAGGCATGCCTGTCTTTTTAGTGCTGAGACACAGCCTACGTTGAGTTTCAACATGAATGACTGATGACCAGGGTTCTATTTTCACAGCCTCAAACGAGGTTGAGATAAAAGGTTTGTGGTCACGCCTAATCATAGGCAATCAGGCATTATAACACCCAACTATTTTGATGTTTTTACTGGGAATTAATTGCGTCCCAGGTAGTATTTAAACGTATTTTGGGGTTCTTGTTTAAAAGCTAAATCACTGAAAATGAAATGCAGAGAAAGGTATATATGCTTTGTGATTTATTACTAAAATGTTAAACTTAAGTAGCTGTTAGTGGTTAACCTTACCTGCTGTCTTTGTAGGGTGCTAGACGAGGAGAACACAGATCTGTCCTCCCAAAGAGCCAAAACAGTTCCCGATGACAGGGAAAGGCAGGGCTTTCAGGAGGGCCAAACCCAAGGAGGAAAATCCACTCAAGAAGAATGGAACCTTCAAAGCATCCGCAGCCCATGTGAGAGGCAGGAATGAGGATCACCCTCAGGTCTGAGTATGAGGCAATGGAGCAAGGCAACTGTGTAAATCAACGAAAAACAAGGTTTCAGGAAAGAGGAATTAGGAAAGGATCAAGGTCAGAGGAGCAGAATAACCAAGCAGAGAAAAAGAAACTAGCGCCGTAGCAATGAGAACAGTTGCAATGTGTAGTTTAAGCGACACCAGAAGTATTTGTTCAGGGTAACGCTAAGTTTCGACTTCTTGGACATGTCAACGTTATACGAAACGTGCTCACCATCTTGCGCTTGGCAGATACTTTAGTAACTGTTGTGCAGTGGTTGGCATAGACCTGGAGAAATGTATCCATCGTTCCTACAGTGACCAGGAGTGAAACCTTGTTCTGACAGTCGTATCCTTTTAATTGGGCTTTTCTCATGCAATTACGATCTCTGGAAGCTTGAGACATCTCAAATTGAAATATGGAATATCAAGTGCTTTGATTGCGGGCTTACATAGTCAATAAAGTAATTGAAATCTGTTCCTTAATGAGCACATGGAGCATGGGTGTTTTCAGGTTTAACCTGATTCCTTGAAAATAGTAAGAGAGTTAGACTCCACTATCCCAGCATTCCAAAGCAATGAGTTCTAAAAAGCCTAAACCTTTACATTTATTTGCAACAAATTCAACATCATAAAAAATAAAATAAAATAGTTCCTATGCATACACTAGAAACATGTTGTTTGTCACAGATTGTGTCCAACATTTTAGGTTTAAATCACTGACGAGATTGATTAACTATATTGTAAAGTAAGCACATTTTTCGTTTGTTAAACCTTAGTTACCGTTTTCAGAGAAACGTAGTACTTTTTTGTGATGTCAACTTAATTCTGAGAACTGATTTAACTCAAGGGGTGGTGGGTTAAAGGTAGACATAATTATATAGTGTAGATTATTTAATTTAATTTAGCGTGAAATCACACTTGGCAAGTTATGTCAAGGGCCCTTATTAGAAGGTTGGCAGAATGGGTTTACCAGCACCGGTAAAGGTGCTGTGCTGGTAAACGCATTCCGCCGTACCACGAGGTCTCCTCGCGGGATCCGCAAAGGGCGCCTGGAAAAACCAGGCGTCCTTACCGAGTCCTGTGAGGAGGCCAGGGAGCTAACAACGGGCCCGTCATTAACGGGCCCGTTGATAGCTCCATCCCCATTCCCATTGAGCCCTATGGGGGCTCGAATGGGAATGGGGATGGACCGGGTCCGGGTTCCTCGGACGGGGAATTACCGGGTCCGCCAAGGTTGCGATGGCCCGGTAATTCCTCATTCGAGGAACCCGGGCCCGGATTGCGGTAAGGAGGCAACCCTGCCGCTAATAGCGTCATGGTTACCTCCAACCTTCTAATGAGGGCCAATATCTGATCCCAAGGTCATGAATGGACATTCATATTTGTGTTTCTATGTATAGATGTGTATGCACAGATGCAAAAATTCAAAGTAAACTGGATGTTTTATGTTAAATGAAAATGTTAGCGAGATAAATGTAGTCAGGCTGACGTGTATTCATTATCATTGAAGTCAGAATTAATGTGTCTTGTTTTGAGGGGACTTTTTTGCTTTGGAGGTTAGGGAACACCTGCAATTCCATGATGTATTATTTTAAATACAACATAATTGAATTATTACAACAGGCTGTTTCATATCCCATATTGTTGAGTGGGGATTGTTGCATTGCAGGGTGTTAGATCAGTGACAATTCTCTGCAGTTACAGAACCAATTCTACAAGTAAATATGCAGTGCTTAGATATATTTCATTAATTAAAAACAGAGCTCTTTGAACATCACTAAAGTTTTCTCTCTGCACAATCATTTGCATACTGTGTAAAATATGATCTGTGGATCCTGCTTGTGCACAGAATTGAACTTCCAGGCAGCTCACAGTTATGTGAAGCCACACACATGTCAGTGTAGTATTTACAAATCCTGCATAGCACATATCTTACTGTGCCCGCCAGACCTTCAGTTACAAGTGTCATGATCAGTGTCCTTTATAGGCTGCCATGTGCTGCCTCTTTTGCAGCCAGGAAGAATATGGACAGAATTATCCAGGTCCTTCATGTGTCTCCAATGATCATATATGTGATCAAGCCTTCATCGGGCAGATAGCGTGGTTCAAAGGAAACTCTATTTTTTAACCCAACAAGCAGCTTATAAAAAGGACCACTGCAGTAAACCCTAGACAGGCTTCCGTTGGCTAGGACAGTGTCATCGAGTGTGTCGTATCAACCAGTGTAATGTGACATCCTTGCAATCATGATTCTATTGCAATCCCAGAAGCCCCTACACATAAGCAAATGAATAGACATACACTGGACAAAGTCGCAAATACTTCCAATCATCTAATTAAATTTAGCTCTCGTCTAAACCACTGGAGCATAGGTAGAGAACTTCTTGCCTTGTATTTCTCTGTAATAGTCATTTGGCCTCATTACGACCCTGGCGGTCCCATAATGCCTGATTACGAGGTCCCCTAGTGGGACCCGGAACAGGAGCCTGGTATGGAGGCAGCCATGCCCTTATTAAGGTCTTGGCTGCCTCCATACTCGTAATGAGGCCCATTGTCTTACTTTCCTACTTCCCTCCATGACAAAGCTATCACTCACTGTTAGGCTCGTTTTCTTTGTACGGTAAACTCCAATCTTCTCTTCCAACCACAACCCCTTTTCCCCACCTTCCTTCTCACCTACTACCTCCCAATCTGCATTTTCTTGTACCGCTTTAATGTTTTGATGTTCCCTTATGTTTTAATAAGAAACTGACTTGCAGTCCTTCAAAAGTCCTGCAAAAGAAGCAGGGTATGTGGAGTGAATTTGATTGGCTCCTGATGATCAGCTGTTCAATGACTCTCAACACATTTTGCTTCTTCATCTCGCAATTCCTGTTGAGTCTCAGAAGATCAGCAAACTCTGTTTCTAGAAGACATAAAGCCATAATCAACACGTTCTCAGCCTTGTTGTCCCCAAATTACAGACATTTTTCACTGATTCTGTGTAATTTAGCACATCATTTGTACAGATGCTAATGTGCAATGAAACAATACATAGTTGGACTGACCTGAGCAAATCCCGGGCACAATTGCTCTTGCGCCAGTGCAAACTTTCTTTATATGGACAAAAAAAGTCTGTTGTGGTCTGACCACATCCAGCCCTGCCTTGGTTATAGGGACTACAGAACACTGAACCTGAAAGAATAAAAACATTTACTGTGGAAAGCCATCATCCCATCTTCTTCCCTGGAAAAAAGCCTATAGAAAATATTTAGCACTGTTTGAAAACAGGAGTTTCTGATGGTGTATAGAAGTATATTAGGCCACTGATAGGTATTGCTCACAATGTTTCTTTCACCTCTAGTGACCCCTTTGCTTGAAACCTGGGAATTCAGGGAGCTGTTTTTGGTAGAAACATGCATGTTATAGCCCAATGATTATTGTTTACAACATGTTTTTCATAGGAAGAACTATATGTTAATGCTGTGCCAAATAATATATCCACATGCTTGAAACCCTCTGACTGGTCGTGGGTTTTTAGGCTACCACCCTTGCATTCATTGACAGATGCAAAGTGCCTATAGAGCCTACAAAAACCACCAAGTTTGTATCTTGGCACTATGAGTGAGCAAGACATTTCCTAGCCCCATGCAGTGTTCGAAGTGCACGAAAAGAAGTAATGGAACTATGTTCTCTGCTGGTCTGCCCCGCTCCCCACAAACCCCATTACCACGCCCGCTCCCACGCACAATACAAACCCCCGAACACATGCACATGCCATTTAAGGGAACTTTCAGTGCAATACATTGAAAGTGCACGATTCAACTTCTTCCTATAGTTTTATTTTAAAACAAAACCATTCCGGAACAGTGTCTTTGTAAAATAAAAGTATAGGAACAGTAAGACTTAATTTTAAAAAGCAGCAGAGCAGCACTCCCAACCGCTCCCACTTACTTCGACCTGAGTAGTCAAAAGAGTGCCAATGTGGACTTTGGAGGCTGTGAGGGGTAGATGAGTGAATGTCACAAGGTAGTAAATTCAAGTCGAGTTCGCGCTGGCTTTCAACTTGGGCCGCCTGGCCGTTATCACCCGTTCCAGCTCCTGGAACAGGCGATTAATGTCACATAATGGTAACAACCGTTCAAAAGTGGTCGTCAGCATTATATAAAAGCAAAAGCGATTGTCAATTTTGCTTTGTGTTGGCATGGTCCATGCACTCAACCGATCTTGAACATTGTCTTATTCTATTAAGCCATTCTATAGACAAAAGCGGCTTGCATACTATTTTGTATTTGTTTATTATTTGTATCGCGCACCTAACCATGAGGTAACTGGGCCTGATTCACATAGCGTTTTCCAATGCGATTACGCCATTATAAAATGCTACTCTGAATCAGGTCCTATGGGTTTGAAGTTCGTTTTTTCTGTGCTGGTGCTTCTGTGTGCAGTGTAATTGGCAGTGGTGCAGAGAATGGGCAATAGGACATGAGGTTTGAAACTGGCTGAATTCTCATACTGCCTGGTCTGCTCAAAATTCTAGGAGTCATCAGAATGCATATGTAGCCAAGGAGAGGAGCTAAGGTGTAAGTGTACTTACTGCATGTTGGGTTCAAGGTGTGTGCCTCAGGCAGCCCAGTGTAGGGCGCCATGCACGTTTGTGGCTCCGTGAAGAAGCTACCTCGGTGGAACCCTCGCTCGGTCAACGCGAAAAATCTGCTGATGAGCGATTAGAAGGCGCCCAAAGTAGGAACACGAGAATTCCTTTTGAGGTGGGAGCCAAGTTAATCTGCATTTCTTTCTTCCAGGTCAAAGAGTCGGCGAAGGAAAACATGTTAGCTGGAAATGAAGAGCGAGCAGCTAGATGCTTTGCAATTTTTTTTAGCAATGTTGGACTCCCGCCGTCCTCTTCAGATCCATCCTCGGCCTCGAGAGGGATTATTGATGCTGGCAAGAAAGTTTAAACATCCTTTAGAAGTTCCTGACATTTTGTGTACAGTCGAGGCTTTTGCATATTTGTCTAATGTGCTCCCAGGTTGCAGGCCGGGAGAATTGGGCAGGAAACTCAGATTGATAAAGCGAAGCAATCTGACGGGTTCCTGCGCATGAAATTGACCAAATCCCTCACTAACTGCCTTATAAATTTGGCTCTCGAATTTCTGTCACCCAGTGAAAAGATTACAGCAACTCTGCATAGAAACCATGTTGTATACACGACCAAATTACAAAAGGTTGTAAAAACTAATGTTTTGTTTAACGTTTTGAACAGGACCATATGCCTTCATTGACCTTGAGTAAGCTATTTTAATTCGAAACATGCTAGATCCGTTAAGAGCGCGCAGAGAACAAAATCTCTCTCTAACGCTAAAACAGACGGGCAGTGTTTATATTTGAGTCCTCCGCTTTTTAGGAATGGAATCTTCCCTCGCAGAAGGATATTGTATCTTCAAAGCCGCGGAGCACATCTGGAGGGGGGCAAGTTGTATTTATTAAAGGAGCTGAAAGAGGAAAGTTGGTACTCCCTTAGGCTAAATCCAATCAGGACCAGTGCCTGTTCTATAATAAGACCTGAATTGGGCGCCACCTGCAAGGGGTATCAAGTGCAATGCATTGGCCCTACAAATATCAAATTTGACCCCGTTAAAGGAGAAAGGGTTGCATGGCACTTTGCCTTATGTAGCATAAACCTGTGCACCAAACTTGATCGAGACAATTTTAAACAAGCCTCCGTTCAGAGAGTGCTGCAAAAATAATGGCAGTGCAGGGTTCGTCTGTGCGAAAACGCCACACCCATGTTTGGCCAACTATGTATTGGTCGGCCTTTTATAATTGTCAGATTCCTACCAGAAAAGTATAGAATCGTGAAGAACGTCAAAATGTAAATTATTGCATAGAATGCATACATGCACAAAATGGCTGCCAGGCGCCCATTTCCCAAATTATTTTTAGTCATCATGCCCCATGATATTTTGCTAAATATATGACCTTTCACCTTGAATCCTCACAATATGACACATACATGTTTGCTGCCTCTCTAGTCTTGCAGCAAATCCTACTCACACATAGATTTTAAAACAAGCGTGTACACCTTGCAGCCACATTTACTAGGCCTTGTGTAAAACTGTGCTATGTTGTAAATATTGTGGAATGCTTGGAATGATCAGTAAAATGTTAATGCTGAGCTCGAAAATATTCTGACTTTCTAACGTGTATTTGTTGTGAAAGGCTAACACTGAATAGGATTCGGAAGGTTTCTGATAAATGTAAGTGTTGGAAATATATTTATATATGTATATTTTCAGTGAAAAAAATCTTGCTTAAGATTTAACACAACAAAAGACCTGACATTCAGACATCACAATTTCAGTAAGACCACCTAAACTATGTGCCTCCTGTTGCGCAGAGTATGGCCACAATGATGACTCACTGATGACATCACAGATGACATCAGTGATCAATGCTTTGTGTCCAAGTTGTTTCTTCTTTGGTCCAAAATCAATCTGTGTTTCTCAAGCTACAACTGCACTTTTTCTCCACGGGAAAATGAATGGACTGAAAACTGTGATGAACAAGTTTTTTGAATGATTATTTTAAACTTAGCTAAAAGTTTGTAAGTTTGTAATAAACTAAACGCTTATAAAAAAAAAATAATAAAAAAAAAAATATATATATATATATATGTTTTTTATATTTTTAACGTTTTGTTCCCAAAATGTCCAATTTTGGGGAGCCCTTGAAAAACATTTGGTTTTGCATGTTTCATCCAAAATCATCCAGCAAGTCAAAAGGTATTAGCAACAGAATTTGGGGGAAAAAATCGATAAATAGATAAATGTAGCTATACTATTGGGAGAACGGGCATCCCACACAACGCTTTGTACCCTAGTTGTTAATTTGATCGAATTCCGTCCCACGTTTTTTGCCGTGTGCTGCTCAGAAATTGTGATTTTTCCCTACTGGAAAATGAATCGGAGTAAGCCAAAAACAGTGTTTTTGCTTTCTTAAAAACTTTTAAATGTTTCAACAAATCTTTCACAACATTTCCAATCTGTGGTGACTTAGACAACAAACCTTTTGTTTGCAAAATATTAGCAAAATCCGTCCTGAAAGTCAGACATTGTTAGAAATTCAATTGTTGGGTTTCCTAGGGATCATGCTACTCACCTTAACTATAGTGCAGTGAACGCTGCACCATAATATATATAATATATATGTACATATATATATATATATTAAACAGAAAAGAGACTGAAATCCAGTTTTGGGCACAGCGGCACTCTGGCTGTAGTTGTGCTAAAAAACTTAATTCTTGCTCATAAATCCACACGCAGACCGTGTTTACTGTGCAGCCAGAAAGTCCTTTATTAATAAAAAGGTATATGGACAAGGAAGGCAGCAGCAGCATTGCACAAGAAAGAACGACGTGTTTCACCCTACACAGGCTTCGTCTGGTATGTGTAATGGAGAGAGGACTGCATTATTATAGACAAGTTGTATAAATCCATCTTCACTGTTTAGCACTCTTGTGTGGTAGTCTAGTATCTAACTCTTTCCTATAGAAACAGGCGGACATTTTTAAATGTCTTTAACAATGTATTTGTTCTATTTAAATGCCTGTCATTAAACAATGCAGATGAAGAATAAATGTTATGCATATCCCATGATTTTCACAGCACTTCATTATCCCAAGTGGATTTATATTAAAGTGTCTGGTGCTTTTGATGACAATATTATATTGGATTATTAACAATGCATTTGTTCTATTCGAATGCCTATCAGTGAATGATGTCAAGAAAACTATTTTCTTTGCATGCACTATAGTGTTCACTAAGTTTCATTGTCCCAAGTGGGTATACTAAAGTGCTTAGTGCTACTAATGACATCATAGTGACCCTTCAGAGCCGCTTGTTTATATAACTATTGTAGGGTGCACAGTGTCTTGCTATTACAGTTCATGTTGTATACTAAAGTGCTGTGTGCTATGAGAACACAGTTGGACTACTAAACAATAAAGTGCTATGTTCTTTCAATGTGAATATTACAAATCTGTGGATAGATCATATGTTGGAATTGGAGACTGTGTGTTGCCCTTGCGGGTGCCTCTGTAGTATTACTTCACCAACTTGATTTTAACATTTTAAACATTTAAAAAAAAAAAGGGATCTTTGAATGGATCATTTATTTAAAATGGAGACTGTGTGTTGCCCTTGCATGTGCCTCTATAGTATAACTTGACCAACTTGATTTTAACATTTAAAAAAAGGGGGATCTTTAGATAGATCATTGATTCGAATTGGAGACTGTGTGTTACCCTTGCGGGCGTCTCACTCTAATCATATATTTAAAAAATGTTTGAATATTTAGCAATTTAAAGTGGGGGACTGTGTGTTACCCTTACATGTGATCCTTATAATTCATAGGACATGCAATGTCCCTAATGGGTTGCTTTGTAGTAAAAAAAAGCTTAAAATGCATAGTGCTTTGTGCCTGGATCACATGTTAAAACCAAAAGGTAAAACATACTTATTCGTTTAACTCACAGTGTCACAAATGGGTCACTTTGTGGTAAAAAAGGTTTAAGTGCATAGTGCTTTTGTAAAGAAATCACATGTTAAAACCAAGGAGTTAAACATATTAACAAAATTGTCTCCAAAGGTAGAATTGCCACTTTTTCATAATAACGTTGGTCATAGTTTTAAAATCCCGTCAAATCTATTCACATTGTTGGAAATTTCTGTGAAATTCACAGATGTAAGATTGTGGCACATTACAAACCTGCAAATGCAGCATACTTTGTCTATAAGTGCACATTATTCTCTCCTATTTACAAGTGATAAAACAATAATATGAAAAAGCTTTTAAGGAAAACCAATAAGAAAAAAGGGTGCAAAAACTGCAACCAGATGATTAGATGTCTAATTCGTACTTAGTGTACTATAAACCTTAACTTTTTCTTTTTGCACACAAAATACAGAACATGAGATCTCTAAGAAATTCATTGTCAAAAACCAAGGATAAACAAAGTGTATACTTGATGAAACATTGGAAGCAAAGAATCAAGGACAGAAGTTAAAAAAACACCTTATTTTCATATTTGCCGTAATATTCAAAATGCATTTCATTCATCTTTTTTGGATCTAATTGCGGGAACACAGTGTGATTATCGTGGTGGTCATAGTTTCAGGGTCCCAAGAATACATATAATTCTTTGTCACGATTGTGACCTCCCGGAAACTTGGTGCTGAAATCCACTATGTATCTTGATTCCATTTGTCTCAATTTTCGTAATCTGTCCCCACCTCTTGGGTGTACTCCCACTGAGTCAATAATGAAATATTTGAATGATCCAATATCATTCTGATGAATGGCTTCAAAATGTTTGGCAAGTGGATAGGACATGTCATGATTCTTAATTGCACGTAAATGTTGTAATATCCGTAACTTGGCTTCCAGTTTTGTGCTACCAATGTACCACAAATTACATGCACATATAATCACATAAAACACAAATTGTGTAGAACACCTCAAATCTTGTTTAATCTTGATTTCCTTTTTGGTCCGAGGGTGTAAGAAAACTTTTGTGTTCATTCCGTAATGACACGCTTTGCATTTAGCACAACTGTAGAAATCTGGTAATCTTTTTGTTAACCAGGTACTGGTGCTCTGTTTTTTAGGTGACTGAAACATATTGGGTGGCAGATTTGTTTGTATCGATGATGGCTTTCTATAGGTTATTGTGGCATGTGACGGCAGGTGTGGACTGATATCATAATCTCGTTTCAAAAGATACCAATGCTTGTTCAAAATCTGTTTTGTTTCTTTGGCTCCGGAATTGTACGTAGTGATGAATCTAATAGTGGAGTCCTCATTCTGTGGTTCTTTTGTCTGTTCTTTATGCAAGCTCTTTTTTGCTAGAATCATCTCCCGACTTTTATTGCTGCTACGGTCATAGGCTTTACTTATGATTCCTTTCTTATAGTCTTGCATTAGGAATCCTGCTGCAGTCTTTTTTGCGTTAATCTATCACACTTCATTCTCGCTGCAAATCCTTTTAATCCGTAAGAACTCACCATACGGAATGCTATTTTTGAGGCATTGTGGGTGAGCACTTGTCGCATGTAAAAGTGTATTAGTGCTTGTTTCTTTTCTATGTAACTCTACTTATGCTGTTTCCAATATCTTTCACTTTTATGTCTAGATAGACTATCTCCAACTTGAAATGTTGTTCTGTAAATTTCAGATTCTGATGGTTTTGGCTCAAGCTGTGAAAAAAACAAGTCCATTCATTTGCCGTTCCATTCTAGATGATGAATCGATCATCAATATATCTTTGCCACATAATTATTTTGTCTGTATGTTTCTTCTGGTTGTCACTGGAAAAGAGTTCTTCCTCCCACGCACCCATATACAAATTTGCAAAGGTTGGGGCTACTGCTGTGTCCATTGCTGTTCCACAGATTTGATTATAGTGCGTGGAATCGAACATAAAAGAATTGTGGGTCAGAAAAAAGGACAGCATGTCCAAAAGCATACGTGAATGTTCTTGATAGTTTAGCAATCTGGTGGACAAAAATCTTTTGACCGCATCTATGCCCTTGGAATGTGAAATACAGGTGTATAGGGAAACTACATCCAACGTAACCAGAAGAAAATCTCGTTGCCAAGGGATGTGTGCAATTTAATTCAAAAAGGCAGTTGTGTCCTTGGTGTAAGAAGGTAAAGTTTCCACAAAAGGGAACAGAAAATTATCTACATATTTCGAGTTATTTTCTAGTAAGGAGTCTATTGATGCCACAATCGGTCTTCCTAGAGGTTGGGACATTGATTTATGGATTTTGGTATAAAATGTATGATTGGAGTCTTTGGGTCGTTTTTGGTTAAGAATTGTTTCTCTTTAATTGTAATGAGATCCAAACTGTACCATTTGTCCAACGTAGTATCATACTGCACTTTGTATTCAGGATATGGATCACTGGGTAATCTGACATAGCTACTGGTGTCTTTCAATTGTATTTCTGCCTCCCTTTGATTGGTATTAAGGACTACAACATTGCCACCTTTGTCTGGTGATCTTATTGTGATGGAGTTGTCTGCTTGTAGATTTTCCATGGCTGTATGTTGTAGTTTAGTTAGATTATAATTCAGTTTGACTGTTCCATATATGCATATATATATATATATATATATATATATATATATATATATATATATATATATATATATATATATATATATATATATATATATATATTCAGTAAAAAAAACTTTGTTAAAGGGACGTTATGGTTAAGTTGCACTACTAAAAACCTATCAAATTCAGTAAAAAAACTTTGTTAAAGAGACGTTATGGTTAAGTTGTGCTACTAAAAACCATCAAATTCAGTTAAAAAAAACTTTGTTAAAGGGACGTTATGGTTCAAAGTAAAACTGAAAAACCCCTGAAATTCTCCAGTTATGATAAGCTAAGCAACCATAACTCGCGCCACCATGTAAGGCTAACATTAACACCCAGGACATCAAAGATGACATCACAAATGTAATGTATCCAAGGCGCGTGCGAACAAAGTCACCTGCAACAAGTGCAACATGGTGCTCAGTCACGGGAGACCTGGTTTGTTCAGGTTTGGTACGACAACTATGAAGCAACAGCTAAAGTCTTGCTATTCCTTGCAAGGTACGTAGTAGGTTGAGTTCCTATACTACATCCTCTGTTTCCGCTCCTCTCACCACAAGGGACACTCCTGTGGGAGAGCGGATCCCTCCAGCTGCCTTACAGGCCATTCATAATGCTGATGACCCTTACCTTTCGAGGGTCACAGTTGTGTGTATGTACTGTGGCACAGTACTCTGCAGGGGGAGAGACTTCGTAGTGCTTTCACAGCACGAGAAGACCTGCCCACTACCTAAGTAAGGCCCACCCTACATTTTCCTCTCTCCACCCACCATTTCTTATCCCCGTGGTTGGTGTCCCCCCTTACCCTCCTTTCCCCTCCTCTCCTAGTGTGTCGTGTGTAAAAAAAACAAAAATAATATAAAACAACAAAAATAAAAAAAAGGCTCTTTTCAGAGCTGCCTTTCACAGTTTAAAAATAGAAGTGGAAAATAAATGGAGCAGGGCCTTGTGTATTTTTTAGAAGTCTGCGGAGAGTTCGCGGACATCTAAAATTTTGGGGTGCTGCCATTGCACTTTTCTCTGGGAGGAAGTGGTGGCTCTGAAAAGAGCCTTTTGGTGGTGTTTGTTTGTGTTTGAAAAACTTGAAATGGTCAACACCTACTGCAAAATGGATGGCTGTAATTCCAAAAAAGGTTGCAATGCATTTTGTACATTTTCTCTGAAAAATCTGATTGCCAGCATAAGTAAGATGGACTCCATCTCTGTGAAAAATGTAAGTGCTACGAAACATAATATTTTCATTGAAGAAAGAGGACATGCCAACATCTCTTAGAAAGGCACAAACAGCCTTATTGACATTGTGCCTCGCTTTCTTCATTTGTGAACCAAATGAAGAAGAACGCAGCCACATTTGTCTCTGTGCAATCCGAGAAAATATTACTTGAGAATTTGGAAACATGTCCATGCCTTCCCAAGTCCTTCTTTCATTGCAAATTACAAATAAATTCCCAACACATGTCCTAAACTATTCCCTCCACAATGAATAATCATTATGCCTGGATGATGTTCTGTCTCCAAAGTAGCACAGAGAGGTAGCATGTCCAACCACTTCATTCCACGTACTCCATGCCAGTGCACTTCCACATGTGGGAATCCAAGATCTACAGCTACTCTACAGCTTTCTGCATGCACCTTCAACGAATGTATCCACGAGTCTCCCAAAATCCAAACAATCTGTTTTCTGAAACACACAGCCATAGCTATCTGTTCTTCTCTCAGGAAAAAGACTATCTGACAAACTCTCTCCTGGCACAACACACCCACTAAACTTTACTGACCAATCCCTTGCTCTGCTCATTCTCATTTGCATGCCTCCCAACCCCAAAATCCCTGTATGTAACATGCGATGTCCGCAGACTACCGCCATCTCCGCGGACATATCGTACAATGGACAGCCCTTTTACCCTTTCCACTTCACTCTCTGTGCCACTCGCTCATTGGATATAGCTAAGCAGTCACACGACCATCCACCAATCACTTCCAAGGCCTCTACATCTAACTCCATCATCATAGATCAGCACTTCAAATATACGGTTAATCACTCTGAGTACAAGTGTCATATCATTAGGAAGCATCTACTACAAGAAATACTGTACAAGTCTCCAGGATTTCTACTTGCAGCTGCATGCATATCCATATGCATGAACACAAACTACAGGTATGCACATTTTCTGTATAGTACATGTACAATTCTTATAGATTTGTAGAAACAGATTAACTGACTTTTAACTTGGATAACCTATAAAATGAACTTACTGTCATTTTTCCCATGTGCTATAATCAACTGTCACTTCCAAACCTATCTGCTATTTAATTTCTTTTTACACACACATTTGCAAAGCATGTTGAACTAACATATTTAAAGTAAAATATAAAGACTGCACATAGTCAAACAAAATTGCATGCACACACTATGTTCAGATATCAAACAAGAATACTTGTACAAAAACATAAAAATCAATGTCTAAATAACATCAGTGCTATAAACACACAAAATTACTAATTTGTTTCCTTTACAATTGCAGTGAAGACCAATCTCCTGAAAAGCAGCAGCAGAATTTGAAGTAGAAACAACAACTCAGAAGCAACATAATATTTTTACTATTACTCAAACAGACTGTGGGGTTCATTCATGCTATTTCTGCTCCTAAAAACAGACATTATGCACCATTCTGTCCACAAATCCCTATTTGTTAAACAGGGATTTACAGGCAGAATGGCGCACAAATCCCCATTTTTCGGTGCACAAATGACATAACCCAGCCCCTAGAATTTTAATATAGAACAAACAACTCTTTTAATTCTATACCATTAATTTACTATTTGTTCTTCTCCTCACCACTAGCTTACTTTCTACTGTCATCTGAACCCCAGTTTAGTAGCACATAAATTCAAGAATACCCGTCCCAACTAGTTGTAGTTGCTTAATACACAATCACACACCATCACATACATCTTTATCATCATACTCAGACACTCATGTTCACAGCACACATACATTGCAGAACACCCCAACCCATACCTTCATTATTTTTTTCAACAGACCCTAAAGAATGCCTACCAAAAATCAAGTCCGTAGAAAGCAACGCAGAAGTAGAGCAAATGCAAATAGAAGTGTCCAAAATAAGCATCCATCTCTAGCAGAATTTGTACAAAAAGTTCAAACAAAACAGGTAACACAGTCATTTAGCGAAACAAAACAAGCTTCAAGTACAGAAACTTCGCCTCCTCTATCAAAATGTAAAACGAAACAGAAAACGATTAACAAGAATTCAGCTAACACTACTTTTAAAACTGTTCCTATAAATCTTGACATAGTGCCAAGTAAGCATACCAAAAAAAGTATTTTAGCAAAAATGTTCCGCCACAGAGTCCTTCAAAATCTTATGAAAACAGGAGAAACATCATGCACAACCCTTAAAACCTACCGTAGGAAATTAATCTTAGAAGCTTTGATAGACAGTGCAATCCTTCTCAAAAGAAATTTATTTATTTTAGTGTTAAACAAAATGAAACCACCAACAAAACTAATGACTAAATTACAAGAAAAGACTTCTCAATAAACGAAATGTCAACAAAAATAACTTCTTAAATATCTGTAGAGGTGAGTGGAGTCTCACCACAAGCACAGATCCATATTTTAATGAAGAAGCATACAAACAAAGCAAACAAATACAATTGCCATACATAGCAGTGGACAAGGTTATGAAAAAGTTAATAATACCATATGGACCAAGAAAGACTGCTTACAAAAATGTCCCCAGAAATCTTAATCAATTCAACTGAACCAGAACGTCTAGTATACAAATGGGCATGCACGTCAATGTGCAACATTCCCAAAAATTCTTTCAAGTCTTTACGCCAATTCCTCAATCAGTATGTGAAAGGCAAAGACAAAATTAAACTACTGCAAAATATGGATACCTGTCCAGTGTGCAAGTACACAGGACTACAAGGACATTCATTGGCCTGCATTTCAGGACATATTTGCAAAACCACCTTCCATCACATCAAAATGATATCAACACATCATTCAACTATAAGAAATCTAGTCTATATACTGTACTTTGCTAAAGGTCCTGCTTTAGCACTAGCCAATTTAAATACCATTCTTCTACATGGTACAACAAAAGACAAACTTGAAGAAATCGACTATATCCAGAAAAAATATTTTGGAAGTGAAAGCCACTTACAAATGCAATAGCTTTACAACAAATTAGCAACCTTCTACTACACACATACAAAAAAGAAATACTGAAATTTAAAAGTACATCTGCTGAAGTAGCAAACCATTTGTGTGTATGTTGCCGCAGAACGTTTTATAAAAGTAACACAAAAACTGTAGATCTAACATACAAAATAGAAGACAATGAAGATTCTAAATGGTTTGAATTAGCTCTCTACCTTATAGCAGAAAACAAATACGAAATAACTGACCCCTTAATACTTTGCCGTTACTGCACTATAAAACATGACAACAACCAAACTCCTTCACGTGCTATCACAAATAATTTGGAATTATTCCCACTACCAAAACCCCTACAACAACTCAATTTATATGAGAGCATCATAATTCAAACAGTGCACCCCTTTCAAGCAATAATACGCCTTCAACCAAAAACAGCAACATTAGCTCCCTCTGAATTGGTGAAAGGCATTCGTGGCAAAGTAGTGTATTTACATTAGATCTAAAACAAAATGTGCACACTCTGGGAGTGCAACATCCAATGGAGCAATCTTTAATTATCTTAGTTAATGGTGTACCTACAAAAGACAAAACAATGTGTCAACAACTGGTATACTTACATAAAGTTAGACAAGCCTTGCAATATCTAAAAGACAATAATGAATACTACAAAGAAATTAATATTAAAGAATAACTTGAAGGAAACCACTGAAATCATTAAAAAGTCACCAGAAACTGGTCAATTTGAACTTCTAGATCCTGCTACAGTATCCAATACTTTAGACCATTATACAATTCATCCATTGCACTCTAATGACACCATAGAAGATGCACTAGAAACGTACCAAATGCAACAAACTAAAGGATCACCAATCAGCATATGGGAAAAAAGTATAGAAGCACATGCTTTTCCTCTACTCTTTCCTACTGGCAAAGGAGGAAGGTATGATAATAGACGTATTCAAATAACAGCATCAGAATACCGCTGATTACGGATGTATAATGAAGATCCCAGATTTAGACAAAATGTGGAATACAAATTCCACCTACTTCTTGAAAGTGAACTAGCAACTCTATGTTACGGAGTTGCACACACATTAAAATCAGGAACCCACTTTCAAAATTTGTCAGCTACACAATTATTACAAAAAGTGCAAGAAAAAGATGAGGTTTTACAATCAAGTATTACAAATCTATTAGCAAACATGCATAGTACTAAAGAGTACTAGTTCCGACGTCATGGAGATGTATGTTGCATGATAAGAAACCTTGACCCACCCACTTGGTTTGTTACATTAAGTTGTGCAGAATATGCATAGGAAGATTTACATGATTTCCTACGCATATCAAACAAAAACAAAAACAAAACAAACATAGATATACTAACACCTGGAGAACTTTGTTCTCTAGATCCTGTTAATGTTTCAAGATATTTTCATCATTGCTTCATTGCTATGCTACACTTTATTTGTAATAAAACTGTTCCTCCCCTCGGAGAAGTGCAACACTTCTTTTGGAGAAAAGAATACCAAGCCAGAGGAGCACCACATATCCACATGCTTTTATGGATTAAAGATGCTCCTAAATTTGGTCAACACAATGATGCCACTGTGTTACAGTTTATCGAAAAATATGTCACTTGTGAAATTCTATCGGAAGCAACAAATAGTGATCTTCATGTACAAATTTTCCAATTTCAAAGACACAAATGTGGTAAATATTGTCGTTGCAAATACAAAAACAAAGGGAAATACTACACCAAATGCCGTTTTGGTTTTCCTAGACCAGTTACTAAAACAGGTCAAGTGAACAACTTCATGTCTTCAGTTAGACATAGGGCCTCATTACACGGTAGGCAGAGAACCATGGCGCTATTAGCGACATGGTTCATGCCGGTAAAATACCGGCACCGCCTTGGTGGAAAGGGGAATTACCGCCCCATTCCAAGGTTGGCGGGGCGGTAATTCCCCCTTCCACCATTGCCCTTCCCCATTCCCATTTTTGCCCCATAGGGCATAATGGGAATGGGGAAGGCGCTAATTAAGGCACCGCAAATTGCGGTACCGTAATTAGCTCCCTGGATCCCTTTGCGGGTTGGTTTTTAACGCCTGCAAGAAGCAGGCGTTAAATTCCCCAACCCGCAAAGGGACCTCGTAGTAAGGCGGTAAGGGTTTACCGGTACCAGTATTTTACCGGTACCGGTAAATCCTTACCGCCTTAATCCTTACCGCACTTCTCCGAGGGGAGGAACAGTTTTATTACAAATAAAGTGTAGCATAGCAATGAAGCGATGATGAAAATATCTTGAAACATTAACAGGATCTAGAGAACAAAGTTCTCCAGGTGTTAGTATATCTATGTTTGTTTTGTTTTTGTTTTTGTTTGATATGCGTAGGAAATCATGTAAATCTTCCTATGCATATTCTGCACAACTTATTGTAACAAACCAAGTGGGTGGGTCAAGGTTTCTTATCATGCAACATACATCTCCATGACGTCGGAACCAGTACTCTTTAGTACTACGCATGTTTGCTAATAGATTTGTAATACTTGATTGTAAAACCTCATCTTTTTCTTGCACTTTTTGTAATAATTGTGTAGCTGACAAATTTTGAAAGTGTGCTCCTGATTTTAATGTGCGTAACATAGAGTTGCTAGTTCACTTTCAAGAAGTAGGTGGAATATGTATTCCACATTTTGTCTAAATCTGGGATCTTCAGAATACATCCGTAACGAGCGGTATTCTGATGCTGTTATTTGAATACGTCTATTATCGTACCTTCCTCCTTTGCCAGTAGAAAAGAGTAGAGGAAAAGCATGTGTTTCTATACTTTTTCCCCATATGCTGATTGGTGATCCTTTAGTTTGTCACATTTGGTACGTTTCTAGTGCATCTTCAATGGTGTCATTAGAGTGCAATGGATGAATTGTATAATGGTCTAAAGTATTGGATACTGTAGCAGGATCTAGAAGCTCAAATTGACCAGTTTCTGGTGACTTTTTAATGATTTCAGTGGTTTCCTTCAAGTTATTATTCAATATTAATTTCTTTGTAGTATTCATTATTGTCTTTTAGATATTACAAGGCTTGTCTAACTTTATGTAAGTATACCAGTTGTTGACACATTGTTTTGTCTTTTGTAGGTACACCATTTACTAAGATAATTAAAGATTGCTCCATTGGACGTTGCAAAATACTGGTACCGGTAAACCCTTACCGCCTACCGTGTAATGAGGCCCATAGTGTTAAAGCTAAATCACCTAAAAATACATATTACATAAAAGGAACAGAAGAAGAAAAATGTATTAATGATTACAATGCAATCATTGCCCTTTTATGGAATGCAAACATATATGTGCAGTACATTGCAAACAATTCCACTGCAGTTGCACAATATGTTACAGCATACTTAACCAAAGCAGAAAAAACAGAGCTTCAAGACCTCTGGCCATCAGACAAAACACTGTCTCAGAGGTTATACAGCTTGGGCATAAAAATGCTCTCCCATAGAGAATGTGGCTCCTATGAAGCAGCAGATCGTTTAACCGGTACTGCTTTGTATGGAAAATCTGAAAATATAGTATGGCTAAATCTTGGTCCTGCTAAATCTAGAAAATGAGTTCTGAAATCATACGACGACATAGAAACAATAGTTAAAAATGATCCCAACGGCCAAGACATTTTGAAAAACAATTTACTAGACACATACTACCCAAACAGAAGTACCACTTCGGAAACCATGTGTCTATACCACATAGCCCAAAACATCACATACAAAAATAATACAAAACCCGATGAAAAAAAAGGTAGATACAGAGTGACAAATTGTGAAGGCAGCTTAGTAAAACTCACCAAAACTAATTTAATTAATCATATCTACAAACATTTCAGAACACCGCCTGTGTTCTTAGAACAGTTTCAACTTGCCTGCAAACAATACGGACAGGTATAGCGTCCTCAGGACACACCCATTTCATTTATTTATGAACATTTCAGGACACCGCATGTGTTCTTAGGACAGTTTCAGCTTGCTTGCGAACAATACGGACATGTCTAGCGTCCTCAGAACACCCCCATTTTTTTATTCATGAACATCCAGGACCCTTGATGTGTTCTTAGAACAATTTCAACTTGCCTACAAACAAAAGGGACAGGCATAACGTCCTCAGGACACCCCCATTTTGTTTATTGATGAACATACCAGGACACTTGATGTATTCTTAGAACAGTTTCAACTTGCCTACGAACAGTACGGACAGGTATAACGTCCTCAGGACACCCCCATTTTGTTTATTGATGAACATACCAGGACACTTGATGTATTCTTAGAACAGTTTCAACTTGTCTACGAACAGTACGGACAGCGTCCTCAGGACACCCCCATTTCATTTATTTACAAACATTTCAGAACACTGCATGTGTTCTTAGAACAATTTCAACTTGTCTACGGACAATACGGACAGCGTCCTCAGGACACCCCCATTTAGTTTATTTACGAACATTTCAGAACACTGCATGTGTTCTTAGAACAGTTTCAACTTGCCTATGAACCATAGATACAGGCGTGTTGTCCGCTGTCAGAACATTCACACAACAGGGGTGCCTGCCACCTAAATAAATACAACATTTAACCCATCTCTTACTCCCCCACCCTCCCCAAACAGTCTTACACGCCAAAACACTTTACTAAATAGTATTTTTCCACCAAGTTTCACTGCGCTGTCTGCGGATGTCCATGAATCCAAGATGGCGGGCGTTTCCAAAAATCTGACGCACTTCACGCTCTTCACCATCCAATCACTGAACACGTTGCATGTCTGCGGACATGATGCAAGTCGATTAGCCAATCAGGACACTGTGCGCGGAGCAAACAGGGAAGTGTGTCCGTGGACCGAACATAGATATCACTAATTTTTTGTGATCTACTTTTTGGTCATTTAAAAAAAAAATACTGGATGGATTTTCACCAAATTTGTAAAAGCACGCTTTCGGGACCAAGCCGCTTGGTCCAAATTTGGTGAAAATCCATCCAGCGGTTTGGGCTGTAGGCATGAGCAAAGTTTTTTCCCCATTCAGTCTATGGGAAAAAAATAAATTTTGGGACCACCCTACAACTTTGACCCCCCTGGACCAAACCTCACCAAACTTTGCAAAAGAATTCAGAGTGACCCATATACTTTTGCAAAGTTTGGTGAGGATTTGTCCAGGGAGAGCGGAGTTATATGCCACCCAAAAAGGGCTCTTCCTATGGAAACAGCAACTTAACCATAACTACACAGTCACTACCGTGGCTGTGTAATATAAAGCTTTTTCCCTACATATATATATATATATGTGGTAGGACCACATGACATCACTCCCTGTGATGTCATCAGATGTCAAGGGTCATGTGATGTCACTTCTGCAACCCCAGGCATTTTGGTGAAATTACACCCCAGGAATTTGCATTTATTATATATATATATATATATATATATATATATATATATATATATATATATATATATATATATATATATGGAAAAACTTCAGTAAGAATAATATGGTTACAATATCGCTGTGATATGATATACATTTCATACAAGAATGGATCACCATATGTAGCATAAATATTAGTGTGCATAGGCTCAAATTACTGTGAATGTAGGCAGACATGCAACTCAACAACCTGGCCTACTGTACATCACTCGGGCTAAACTGTAAACAGAGCCAGCATCTCGAAGAGGCCTTAACCCCAAAGTGCAGACATCCAGTGCCTGCCAATAGCCTGGCAATAGACGGGAAACAGCAACTGACCAACACAAGTCCAATCAAAACAAAGATTGTCTGGATGTTTGCCCAGAGCTGTGCCGGTGGTTATGAATGATTAGAAAACTTCCAGCCCCCACATTTCTGTTTTGCTTATTTAGTAAGTGACACAGTGCTTTTGTTAGATGGGAGCTAGAGGGGAAGGAGGTGTTGCAGCTTGCAGGATTCGTTAAAAAAATGTAGAATGTAAACAGCAACTGCAGCTCCACGACCTCACCCCTAGAAAAGCCTGCTGGACCTACAGACCCAGGCTACTTCTCACTGATGACGCCCAATGAGGGTTAAACATGTCTGGGGGTGCTCGTGGCCTCCTGCAGAAGGGATGTGACCTAGCAGTTTGAGCCGGACTGACTCTTTTGGGGTGGGAGCAAGCCTGACATGCATATGGTGTTCCCCCCTCCTCTAGTGGCTTGGCAGGCTGAAAAATGATGGTCTGGAGGGTTGCCCAGAGCTGTGTTAATGGTTATGAATGATTTGAAATCTTACAGCTATCACCTTTTTATTTTGCTTATTTGGTAAGTAACCCCCATTTCTTTTTGCTAGATGGGATACAGAAGGGATGAGTTGGAGGATGTGTTGAAGGGCACAGTAATTACAGGGTTTGATTTCAAAATGTAAGCAGCAGCTCCGCAACATCAATCCTAGAAAAGCCTGCTGGACTTAGATACCCAGGCTACTCCTCACTCATGACACCAAATGAGGCTGGATCATGTCTGGGGATGCTTGTGGTCTCATGCAGAAGGGATGTGACCTAGCAGTTTGGACCCTTTTGGGGTGAGATCAAGCACGATTTGCATATTGTCTGCCCCCTTCTGCAGTAGCTTGGCAGGCTGTAAAACGATGGTCTGGAGGGTTGCCCAGAGCTGTGCCGGTGGCTATGAATGATTTAAACCTTAGGATATGATATAATAAGTTATTTAAAATGTGCTTTATACCCAGAGGTTTGAAAGCGCAGACCCGGGTATCGAACCAGCGTGCTCTTTGTCATCTTGCTTTCAAGGGGAGCAAGTTGCAGCTGAGCTACCCTCCCAAGACAACCTTTCAGCCATCACCTTTCTGTTTTGCTTGTTTGATAAGTAACCCACACTTTATTTTGTTAGATGGGAGATAGAGGTTGCAGGTCACATTAATTGCAAGTGTTTACATTTTTTTTAAAATATAAACAGCAGCAGCAGCTCCATGACATCACCCCTAGAAAAGGCCAGTTGTATTATTTCCTTTGCTACTTGATATCTTGCTTAATGTCAACCTCCTTTAGCTTCTAAGCACTGGAACCGAGACTGCACCCATGCAGCACTGCATCCTCTTGTTCCCAAAGCAAGTGTGTTGCTCCTGAGCAATCCTTCCAAATATATATTTGTTTTGCTTGAGGAAGCAACAGATGGTGTACTTCAAAGGCGGAGGGCAACTTCATATAAATTAATTATCTTTCCATGCGTCTATCTACAGTGTGCCTGTGATGCAGGTCTGGCAGATCTGAATTATGTCACACAGTGCCCGGACAGGAATGGTGCCAGAAGCCACTGGGGCACACCCCTCTCATCACAGGCCCAGTGGCTCACTGCATGTGCAAAGCAGTCAAAGAGAAAAGCAGATGAGATTTGCATTCATGTTGTGCTGTCACATAGTACTGCAGGCTGCTCTTACCCATTCCCAGCTAGCTAGACCTAGCCCCCATACCCTTCCTGTTGCTACAGTACTGGGTATGAGCTGCACAGACAGTCCTACCTCTGAACCCAACCATTCAGGCATTCTTCACTAATGGACTGGCAACCTGTTAGTGATGAGGGGCTTCATGTTTTATTCCTGCATCCCTGTTATTTCTCCAACTAACGAGATCTAGATTCCAGGTGAAAAAAGCTGCTCTTGGCACTGCCTCTTTGTCTAGTGGCCCAGGGGTAGCAACGACAGATCTAAGGGTAGCAGAGATGGAACCAGGGGTAGCGGTTGCTGCCCCGGGCCACCCCCAAATGACATCCCTGGCAAAGCCACCTTAACTGTACACCCCTTGTTGCTAAGTAAAGTACCACGGTGATGACATCACTAGCTATGGCCTTCGGCCGTGGCCTCTAGGCATGTTGCTGTTACATGTGTACATATTATTACTTCAAGTGTAGAAGGAAGACAGCCACGTGAATAGATGCAAATAGTTATATTTTGGAACTGTAAAACAATAGGTTCTGGTTTGCTGAGTAAAGTTTCAGGTATCAACCCGGAACTTTGAGCTCTGAGAACGTTCGGTTTTGAAAAGAGAGCTGCAGGAGCAAGAGCCTAGGGGTTAAACCAAGAGGCGTGGGGTGCTTATGTTGTCACTTGATTTAATTCTGTTGATTCACAGAATAAAGAAGTGGGTGTTACCGTCAATGCTTGCAGCTTTCTCTGTAATAGTTGCACAAATATCTTTCATTTGGGCCCACTACCAATGCCCACTGGAAATGTCAACCCATTACGTTGTTACCAAACACCCATTGCCCCTTGGCCAGTAGATGTAGGCACCGTAGATGTGAAACTTCTTTTTTATATCTCCTAATTGCTGGGATAATTTTACAGTAATTATTTAAATACCAGAACTTCCCGCGGTAGAGTAGCGGTTCGCTGATTCCTGCAGTAATGGGAAAATTTGCTCAGAATTAAAAAGTCTTCCACCTCCTCACGGGCACTGAACACATGTCGCCCTTCATTTTTCCAAGTCCCCCCACTCCACTCAAATAGTTTTTTCTCTACCTAACCCTCTGCCATTGCCCCCTTTCATTCATTAATTTAGGAGAAGCACATCTGATTCAGAACACTTCTTGCAGCATTACCGCTGTAATCTAGTGGGATTCCCACGGTCTTCCCCTGTAAATCAAGGATTTTCTACCAATAACTGGCTCGCCAACCCAACCACAAATCACCAACTTCACATGGTGTCTTCTTTCCTACTCCCAGCATCTAGCCTGATGTGATTGCTATTACTATTTATATAGCACCTACAGCCAGGCCATCTAAGTGTCGCGGTTCAAAACAATCAGTGTTCCCATAGGAGTGACGACATAAACAGAAGAGCTTGAGTCTCTTTTTGAAGTCGAGAAAGTTATTAGACAATGTAAGGTTGTGGGGGTGTTCATCCCTTTTTCTCATCCAAATAGCATTTTGAGTTCTTTCATTTGCGGCTTCTCCTGGTAATATCGCGGGAATCACTTGCAGCAAGCAGAAAATAAGGTGGCTTTCATTTCTGAACAGCCTTCCAGACTCTGCTGCAAAGCACCAAGGCTGATCTATATAAAGGGTTTAAAGAACAGGGGGGGGGGCAACCCCATGTCTCGGCCGAATATTTTTAAATTTACTGGATGAATTTACCCCAAACTAGTCAAGGAAATGAAGTCTATGCTTTGTGCAAAATGTTTCTTATTTCTTCAAAATCTGCCCAGAGTTTTTCATGCTACTGCTGTTCAAAAATGTTACCTTTTCTCTATGAGAAATTTCATGTTAATGCACATAGGGTGAAAAGAGATTTTTTATGTTTTCTTAATACATGTTTCATTTTCCCAAAAAGTGTTTCCCAAATTTCCAGTTTAGTGGGGCTCTTGACAAACTTTTTCTTTGGAATATTTCATCCAAATCTGTCCAGCAAGTCAAACTGTATTAGCCTTGTTCAGCCTCTCTGCTGTAAAAAGGAGTAAGGCCTATTCAAAGGTTTTAAGGAGCAGGGGACACATCCTTCTCTGTTGAATGTTTTCAAAACTACTGGATGGCTTAACCCCAAAGGCTGCGCTTTGTGCCCAAGTTGGTTCTAATTTGGTCCAAATCTGCTATGGCTGTTCAAAAACTGCACTTTTCTCTATGGGAAAAGGAATGGGCTGAAAGCTGTGAAACTGTTTTGTTTGGTTTTCCTAGTAACTTTCATTGTATATCATTTAATTCCCATAGTTTCCAGTTTTGAGAGGCCCTTGACAAACTCTCTGTTTTTAACATTTCCTTTAAATCCATCCAGCAAATCAAAGGTTATCAGCAGTAGATTTTTGGGACAAAATGGCTGCTCCTCCATTTCTGAAATGCCTCTCACCTCTCTGCTTCAAAGCACCATTGGAGATTTCTTTTTTTTTTTTCGGGGAGAAGTGGCCATGACTTTCTCCATCAAATATAAAAAAAAATCTACCGGACAGAATAACCACAAACCACAAAAGGAACACGAGTCAGCGCTTTGTGCCCAAGTCGTTTTGGACCTGGTCCAAATCCACCCAGCGGTTTTCACTGTTCGGGCTCCCAAACATTGACCTTTTTTGTATATAAGAAAAGTAATGGGGATTGGGCCGAAAGTGCTTTTTATATTTTCTTTGAAACTTTTTTATTTTTTAACTGATCTTTTCCAAATTGTCCAGTCAAATCCATCATCCGAGTCAAATGTTATTAGCAATTATTTTTGTCAATTTCCTCAGTACTCACCTTAAATATAGTGCAGTGACCGCCGTATGATTATAGGCAAAGATCAGTTGCACTCCCGGAAAGCTTGACTAAAAAAACATTAGTAGTCGTCAGAGTCCCAATTAGAAGTAAAAAAATGTCTTGATTCAGAATTACATAAAATCCATAACTCCCAAAGATGCCAGTAAGTGTGATGGCAAAAAAGACATGTTTTGTAATTATCCTGTTGCTTGATCACATAGCCTGCTCAGTTGCACACATACATTTCAATAACAAACAGAAGGGAGGAGACACACACACCATTGGTCATGCATCAATTGTCCCTTTTCAATGTTTATCCTTCGCTTATCATGTGACAAGTACTGATAGGAGTCATGCAGTCCTTATTCTTATAGCCTGTATGATGGCAGCCATATTAGCATGTCTACTGTTAGTTGCAGTTCTTATACAAAGATCGCTTTGGTCTCATTGTAACAATTACAAAGGTTCTCATGTTTCTAAACTGTTTCTTGATCAGAGAATTATACTAAACATTGTGCAGTACTCTTAATCATTGATTTAAAATATAATTGCCCAACGTCAGCCAGCATAAATAATGCAAAGGTCAGGGAGTATGTATCCTATAACTCTAAAAATACAACCCTATTTCAAGAAACAGTGCTGCCTCTAATGGCAACCAATCACGTGATCTGCTATACCTTCCAAAATTGAAAATTACAAATGGTAAGTGCTATACAGTAGATAATGGCAATATTAGATCATAGTGAGTTCGATGCCTGAATCATAAGGTGCAATGGACTGTTAGTTGAATAACAAGGGACACATCCTAAGTTACAGATTGATAAGTATTCTGCCTAACTTTACAAAGTGCAGGTAGAAATGCTTTTCAAGGATTACAATTCTAAGTGCCACACAAAGAGGATGATATCACTGTACATTCTGGGTAAAGGTGAATATGTACTGAGTACATTCATATGATAAAGTGCAATGTGCTGTAAACTGAGTTACAAAGGGATAAGCACCTGGCAGCGTGATGCTAGGGGACACAACCTACTATATAAAATGTGAACATTATGTGGCACTATCAATCATGTAGTGCTGCACAAAGCATATGACAGTAATCATTTTCAGAACCATCTGATGTCGCGAATTTCTTAAAGTGTCATGTGCTGTAAACCTACTGACGTTAGCCTATTCATACGTCACGCAGTAAGTTCCATACACATATCTATGCTTTTCAAGAAATACAGTGCTACTTAAAGACCAATGTGCTCTAGATCTAATGATGTTAACATTTTCATCTGCCATTAAGTAAATTCTACACGTTTAATCTGTAAGATTGTTGGCACATCATTACATGGTGAGTGCAAAATTCAAATTGCTGTGTGTCATATATAGTAAAAGAAAACCTTTTGTTTGTTCATAAGGGTGTGCATGCCAAACATGTATGCACCAAAATAGTGCAAATGTGCTGTGTAAATATAGCACGTCAGGTATATCATGTGCAAACTGCATAACCTCTCATTAAAGCATATATGTGCTTTTAAAGTGCAAAGTGTGCTGTGCAAAACATACTGTGCAAATGTAGCATATCAGATGTTCAATGTGGAACTTTATAACACTCTATGGAGATACATAGCATCCCTGTTTTACACCCAAACTGTTCAAAGCTCCATATTAATAAGATAAAAAACATGATTTCAGCAAACAGGACAATGATTTAACCATGACGAAGTGAGTTCCTCATTGTATAGGCAAACTACCCATACAAACCAATAGTTGATGCATAGAAAAGGTCAATCCCCATAAGAACAAAACAATATTGGTAATCTGATAATAATAATCCACATTGACAGACCTTGCACCAACATCATACCCGGCCCCGTCTCATACAAGTGGAAGTCAAAAACATGAATCATACTTAATGAATGATACTAATGAGTCATGAGTCCTATGAAACAAATACTAATCCTAAAGTTGAGGAATAATATGAATTACACTACCTACCTATACGTTGCTTCACAAATGTGCTCTGCATGATGTATCCTACAACATATAGCAGCCATAACATTATGGAAATGGAGGAAAAGCCCAATAAAAGAAAGCAGTCCACCAGTGACACAGTCTATCTGCTGACAAATGCATTGGATACAGATATTAAATGAGTTTCGATGTTACATTATCTGTACCCCAATGCATTGTTCTTTAAAGAGAATCTCCTGAAAATGGATATTAAACCAGCTGTTTTTAATTATCCCAGAAAGGTGTACAACTCTTCATCCACTTTATGTCCCATTGGATTCTTTGTTTCAAAGTCAATTATGTTTTAAGTTTCTTGTTGGTGTAATAGCCTTTCTTTGTCTCCTCCTCTGGGTCCATTCTCAATTCTGTTTATGTCAAGGAATGTAAAACCATACAAATTACCCCCATGCATTTCTTCTAAGTGCTTTGTCGTCGGATATGCAGAATCAAGATTCTGTATACCCTTTGTATGCTGCAAAATATGTAAAATAAAATGATTCCTGCAGTGCAGGGAGTAGTGGCTACTAAACCACCTACTCAGCCCCATGCTACTATCAAACTAGCAGTGATTGCAATCATAAAGGTGCAATAGGTACAGACTGCCAGGTATACCTCCTTTGTATGCTATAATCTTCATTACGGGTGTCAGCTGATAGGTAGCAAGCCAAACAACTTATGTACAATAGACCAAGACAGAAAATGTTTGAATCAAGGTTCTATAAAAACAAAGACATCTCACGCTTTGAAACACTTATGTATAGGCACATTATAAAAGCCATATCATATCATCATATCTAATAAAACAATAAAATACTTGTCAGAAACCACTGAGCAAATCTAGCCCTGTAAAAGAATACAGAGAATTCAGACTGTCTGTAGATGGTCTGAAGGTTCAGGCAAAAGATTGGCACACTGTCACTGTTTGAAGGATGTGTCTTTATGAACAGGGGAGAGAAGGGTGGTTTTAAAAAATCACTATGGTCTCAAAAGTGGACCAGGGTGACAGGGCCTCTTCATAGTACTGTATGTCTTTGTTCTGTGGCTCTACATCAATGAGAAAGGCTTTTCAGAATTGAACCGGGGCTGTGCAGGCTTTTGGCACAAGGTTGGTGTATTTGAGTTGGGGATCGACAGTGATGGGTCCAACAAGGCAGCGTTCTCCAGCAGCAGCAATGGCTTGTGGGTGAAGATGCTGGGGATGGCAGGCAATGTTGGTGTTCATGGTGCTGGAAGACTGGGAGGCCTCAGATTTGGAGAAGTGGAAACTGGCCTTCGACAGTAAGCGAGCATAGCTCACTCAATATGGCAATCAGGTTCTGCAGTGGCATTCCGCTGAAACTCAAAGAAGCTGGGGACCAAGCAGCAGTGTTGAGTTGGGAATATCAGAAGACTCAGTCAATTCTCCAAAGTAGAAACCGCTCAGCTTTAGTGTCGGTATTGTCGAGGAGCAGGTAGATGCTATCCTGCCAGTTCCCCCCTCCTTGCCACCTTCATATTGGAACAGTCGGAGAAAAGCCATAGATGAGAGCCCGTGCATCGTTCCTATACTGCACAGAGCGTATGAGAGATGTTATGCACTCAGACAGCCATATAGAATGTACGCTCGCACTGAAAGTGTGGAAAGATGTTGCATGGAAGAATGCTCATAGGAGGATGTCACCTGCCAAGATGTCAGAATACATCAATGAATATTATGGACAGACTTAAAGTGAAATCTATTGAAGACAAAGTGATGTCATGAAGAAGATATATGAACCAATGCTGAAACAATATAAAAATACTTAGAAGTAACAATGTAACTGAAGCACTAACCGTGACATGTACCTAGAGCTAAAGTAATCATGTATATAAAGAAGGTAAAGTAACTCACTGACCAATAACTGTAAATACGCAGTAATACAAGGTAGAAAGAAAATGCATAGAAGCTTGCTATAGAGGAATACATAACGTGGCAAGGATGGCCAAATTAGGAAACTGGACTCTGGCTCACATTGAATTTTACCAAGCTACCTCAGAGACAGACCGAGACTGCAAGAATCAGGAGACCCAGGAAAACAGCTTTGGGTGCAGAGACGACGATGAGTCAAGGTTGGCCCTGAGTTAACAATGCTACATTCAAAGGATAAGCACAGAGCACAAAGGGAATACATGAATACGCTCTGAATGTGAGACATTCTTCACAGATGGAAGAAAACTAAAACATCAGTTAGAGCCAAACTGCTGGTCAATTAAAAGTGTACAAAGTTCATATGAGATAGAGTGAGCAAGTCTCTAAAGGCCAAGCGCAGCAACAGCTTCCTGCATAATAAAATCAAATAGCAATAAATGGAAGGCTGAAATTGACAAATGTGTGGTCTTTTTACATGTGACTCAGAAGTCATGAACAAAGGCTGTTCATTAGAGCCTTAAGCTAAGATAGTGTGTGCTCACACTCCCTTGAATGCTTCAGTACAGTGAGCAGACACAAGATCAACTAAAAACTGAAGGTTTCGGCTGTTAGCCCACCGATGAGAAATGATAGACTAATTGGGAAAATGGGAATTAGTCTGACGGTATTCAAACACCTAGGTTTTGTTTCACGTACATGCTTCTTAAGAGTCATAAGTGCAATGTTGGGATAGTATGCCAACCAATCAGTGGAGTTGTGGGGACAACCTAACATACAATGTTACAGAAACCAATCCACTGTTGTTAGGACCACTATAATCAGTACTATACATATTTAGAAGTAGTTTGAGGTGTGCTCTACAAACAAGGGGTAGACCATGATACAATAATCCTTATATGTTCTATAAGAAGACACGCTCCCTTCACCAATCACTTCCCTTGATATGCTTTGTGTTTTGCCACGTAGAATGATGTCATATATGATGCATATTGGGGTATAAGACCTCTATGTAATCAAGCTACTATATGAGAGTGCATGCATCAGTTCGATGTCTGCCAGTTAACCTGCTTTTTTGAAGTGATAATAAAGTAGTACTTTTCCATATTATTTGAGTCTGTCCAACTATTTGGTCTGAGATCATTACTATAATTCCATCTATGCAAAAGATGCTTCAAGGTGTGACAGCAAAGCATTAATCAGACTCTGATATTTGGAGGCCCTTGTGCGTTAAACTCAAAGATGGGTCTTGCAGTTCCCATGCAGCTGCTTGACAGCACTGATGGAGCCCCAACTGGCAATCAGAGATGCAGGCAAAGCCAGGTATCACTTCCTTTGTTGTTTGATTGCTGGAAGTCTTAATACAGGGCCTCTAGGACAAAGTAAATCCTTTTGTTTTGCATTCCCACTACAGGTGCGGTATTAAAGGGGATGACAGTTTATGGTTGTATAATATGAGAAAAAGAATACTCCCTACCATATGTAAAAAGGATATTGCAAGGCACCTAATGAAGTATGGTGAGGGTGCTTTATCCCATATACTGCCCCAATTAGGTGGAAATTACACATATAAACTGGACACCTATTAGATCTGATCTTTACAGAACCCCTACACATAACCATAGATCCCTCGCTACCACTTTCCTGGTCTGATCATCGTGGAATACTATTTCATCTTCTGATTGACATACCGAAATCCCTAACTCCTCAGCCCAATGTGCCCCACTTGTCGAGACACTGGAAATTAGTTACGAGGGAATATGTGGCTAAACAGCTTATGGTAAGTCTCCTAAATCAGAACACAGACACCAACAGTGACATAAACAAGTTAGAACAAACTAACGATCCAAATAAGCTAACATATTCTTTTGACTTACTTTCCACTGAGATTTTGGATAATATTGACCCCCTCTCCCTCACTCCTTATTAAACAAAGAAATCAGAGATCTGGCAAGGAATGGTTCACGTCTAACCTAAACCTCTTAAGACGAAAAGTTAGAAATCTGGAAATACGTTGGTGCCAATCCTACAATCTTGGTTCATGGAGATCTGAAACAGCTGCCATGTTATCAAAAGGCAATTGACATGCTTTTTTATGGGCAGGAAATTGACTCCTCATGCAATTCCTTAAAAATAAATACTCTTTACATTGGTGAATGAGCTATCCGGTGGAGCTGAAAGCCCTTATGTATCTCTCTCCCATTCTGGAGTAGATACATTAGCATCTTACTTCAGATAAAAGATTGAGGAAATGAACAGTGAACTGGAAAACAGATCTCCGAGAAGCACTGCAAACAAGTATCCCTTTTCTAATACTAGTTGGTTCACATCAAGAACATTTGAATCCTTCAAATCTCTTAATGAGAACACATCTGTACAACTTAGGTTATCAGCAAAGGTTCAGGATCGCAATTGGCCTATTCCTGGCAAAATTAGCCTGGCAAGATGTATCCTCTGAGGAATTCGACCATCCGCACAGGAGTGTGTGCCCCTCTGGGCTTTTTTTAATTTTGGAAATGAAAATAAATGATGCGAGATCAACCTCTGAAAATGTGTGGGGCCATTCTGCACACATTTTCCCTGATCATTGCACAACAAACACATAGTTGAGTGTACTTCCGGAGGACACACCCTACATGTGCCGTCCTCCCATGTCATGTTCACCAGGATTGTCACAGCCAAGGGCACATTAAAAGCATCTCAGAGGGGGAAGGTGACACCTTCCACTGGCCATGGCAAGCCTAATTAAAATATCAAAAGCTCCATGGATCTGCCTCTCTTTTGTCTAAATCTGCTGATGGCAGATCATACTGATAATAGTTAATTGAAACAGCCCGGCGACAGGCAAAAGGTAGGCAGAACTAACACCTCTTGGATATGCATTGTGTCAACTTGAGGCCTATCTCCCACCCCTCTGTATGAAAAGCAGTGAATAGCATGTCTGGGTCCGCTATTTACCATAGGCAACCCCTGCAGAGAGGACCCCTTGCAGAGGGAAGAAGTTTGCGATTTAAGGGAGACAGGAAGTCTGCTCTCATCATAAACTACATGGGAGACCTGCACGTTGATCAAGAGTCACAGAGGGTTCAGTTAACCAGAGAGACACTTTTATTTACAGAAGACAGGGAAATGGGTGGGATTTAGGAGTACATGTTGTCATCCCTTACCTTTCCTGTTGCAAAGCACTCTGATCCTAACCTCGCGCATAACAGAAGATTTTTGGTGGTAATCCAGAATTGGTTCCTTAAGGTAGGCTTGGCTTGCACCAATCACTGGGCCCCATTTGGCTTTAAAAGAGGGCTGAACCCCTCATTTAGCAGATCATCCGACGACTTCAAAAAGAAGTAAGAAGAAGGACTCATTTGAACCCTGGCTGAAACTATAGTCTGCCTTTCAGCTTCTGCCAGTGAAGGAAGGCTGGGATTTTCAAGACGGAAGCAAGATCCCTCTCCTAAACATCTCCCAGGGAATGTATACCAGACTAAGAGGATCTGCCCAGCAGCTCCAGAACCAGTACCCAGCCAGCACACAGTGTTCCCCGCTAGGTTCTGCCAGAAAACTTCCTAGATTGGAAGTGCCAGAGAGTTTCTGAACAAAGGACAAGGCCGTTGCCTGCCAAGACTCTCCGCAGCTTTGGGCCGTCCACCTTAAAGAACAACACAAGCCCTGCGAAGAAGCTAGGAGGAGTGCCACAACAAACATTAATCAGTGTCCATCTTTTAAGGAAATTTTCGAGGCAGGCGAGCCCTCGAACCACGACACGCTGCATCAATGACTGTTGACATTCTGCAGTCACTAAAACTTTCTGAGATGCCTCGACCAGCATTCCAGATCCGCCAAACAGCACAGAGACAACGATTGTTGACCTCGAGCCACCATGTAGGCCAGCCTACAGCCGTCTGTCCAGCCTCGCTTGCTGAACTGCCTGTTACCTGATACCGGCAACTGTCTCCAGTCTTAAACTTTGTTGCAGGAGCTGCAAAGTGTCCTGGAACTGACTTGACACTGTCGAGCATCAACATCATCTCATGCACCAGGTACATTGTGGTTCTGTACCCCTGGTCCTTCTCCAAAGTTACCTTGTGACATTTACAAACCTTTCATCCCTTGGTGCTGTAACCAAATAACCTTGAACAGTTGAGACTGATTGCTTTACCCTCTACCTTCCTGTCAGTACCCAGAGTGCCTTCCTTTCCTTCGTGAAAATGTCTGTGATCTGTGTTCCTTTACAGGGTGGGTTGTATTTTGTAGTGTGCTACAACTTTCTGTCGTAATAATAATAACAAAGTAGATATTTGTATACAACCTTAACTGGACAGTCCATTTATCATTGGGTAATAATTGTATTTTCACTGTGTTGCAACTAACCAAGGATCCACGACCTTGCAGAGATAAGTCTGCCGTTCTGTCCATATTACCAACATTGGACAAGGAGATTTAAAATATACTTGTGTTTCCAATCTGTTCAGATCCCTTTTGGTGTACTAGAGGTGTAGGGTTGATTGATGGTTTAGAAACCGATATTCATCCCCGGACCACTGGTGCCTCGGAAGTTGATTCGTCACATATCCTCCTTTCCACAATGTTATTTTGAATGTATTCAATGCTTCTCTAAAATCAGGAATTGTTCTATCCAGTTGCAAAGGATCCCTCTGCAAATCACTTCTGAAAACTCCCTCTTTGGATCCGGAAGAGACAGGACATTTCTGCTCTATTGCCCAACTGCCATTTCTTCTTAAACAGTTGGAAAGCGTGTTGGCCTGCAAATACAGATCTATGTGGAAGATACAGAAATATTGGACCCAAATGCACAGAGTATACAACAACCTACATTTTAGCTCTCTCCAGAGAAAAAGTGCAAAGAAAAGGTTTGGTCCTTCTTATTCCTTAGACCTAGCGGCCGCATTTGATATGGTTAACCATACAATCTTAATCTACAGACTTATGGACTTTGCCTTTGGTGTAAAGTGTGGAAGTGGATACCAACACGTCCAGCTGAGCCAATTCCATTCACGTCTGTGACATGTGGAGTGCCTTAGGATATATATATATATATATCACTGACAAAAAACGTTGTTAAAGGGATGTTATGGTTACAGGTAAACCCAAAAACCCCCAGAAATTTGCAAGTTACGGTCAGCTAAGCAACCATAACTCACGCTACACGTGTGCACTGCAAGTACTAATACCCATGACATCAAAGATGACATCACAAATGTCATTCATGACATGACTGATGACATCACATGTGTGGCTCCCTCTTATTTTGTTCAGTGACATATGTACACCGGGTGCTTGTCTTCACTGGGAATCTGGAACTAAAAGTGGGACACTTGATATATTTGTTGACCTTACCCTTCTCATATGTTCTGACACTTCTTTCCTTAGGGTTCACGCACATGATATGATACACAGACATAGGGGTAGAAGTAAGCCTGAAACCCAGCAAGCATGTCTGTGCATGAAGATAATCAGTTAGGGTATGAACACTTTCTGGTAGTACTGCTACTGTTTTGCTATCTGTACATTCCTTGTATATGCTCACATTTGTGTGCGTTGTCGTACCTTTATGTTTTGTGTGCAGTAGTACCATTATATAGTAAGGGAGGCATTCTTAACTACTTATTACATGTTGCACAGTATGCATAACTTTGAAACGAAAGCATTCATCATTTCACTATCCAACATGGGAAGATTTTGAATAGTGGACCCTACGTTACTATATGAGTTGGGTCATGTACTGGAAAGAACTCTGTAATGCAATGGTGTTTATAGAAATTCATTGGTTAATGAACTGTTATCTCATAATAGTTCTTCCAATGATCTCTGATAGTTGTTTGCCAACATTACAATGCCAATCCCTTGTGAAGGCTTTTCATGAAAATTAAGTACACATGTGATGTCACCAGTCATGTCATGAATGACATTTGTGATGCCATCTTTGATGTCATGGGTGTTATTCCTTGCAGTGCACAGGGGTAGCATGTGTTATGTTTGCTTAGCTGACCATAACTTGCGAATTTCTGCCGTTTTACAGTTTTGCCTGTAACCATAACGTCCATGTAACAACGTTTGTAAATTGAATTGCATAGGTTTTTACGAGTGCAACTTAACCATAATGTCCCTTTAACAATGTTTTTTGTCAGTGAACTTCATTGGTTTTTCGCAGGATACCATTAGCTTGTAAACAAGAACTGTGCAACATAGTGCAACTGCTGGCTCCATTTAATGCGGAGAGCAGTTGGGACTATGTGTCTGTTTGCGGAGATCGTGTGGCATCCAACCTGCTGAGGAAGGCAGGTGCTCTCTTACACAGTGGTACCAATTACCAAAAGCAAAGAACATAGACAAACAGTGCCATGTGCAGAAATTGCGAGGGAAAATAGAGTAGGTTTGCAAATTGTGTACTTATGAAGCAAACAGGACAAAGGCATCGGGAGTGCACTATAACGGACTACATCAACAACAGACGTGACGTCTGCCTTCACCAATCTTACTGCCCTGTTACTGTAAAGGAGAACAAAAAACGAATGGCCATAGTAACTACTGGAAAGTGCTAAGACCTGAATGTCACTACAATGTAGTAAGGACCCTAAACTTTGTCGAATAACTGCACAGGTGCTGCAGTATGCAATAGTACAGAAGCATAACGTGTGTTTTTGTAACACAGCAATGGCACGCACCTTAGAGTGGCAGGATGAAAATGTCCGTCATGACGCAATGACTTGCTATAGTAACCCCATGGTATGCACAGTGCTGTAACTCATAAAGGATGTACTATATATTGCTTCATGTACACCAAAAACATTCTTTTTATTGGTAAGAGAACATATTGGAAAGGAAAGCAAGGAAGCACAAGCGGCAACCCTTCCACAGCAGCATATGGGTATAGGAAAGGAAAGAAACTCTGTGCATAGGGAAATGGACTGTGTGGAAGTCAAAGTGGAGAAATTGGTGAACAATTGTGCCACTTTAAAGGTTGCATACAAGGATATATTTTGGACAAAATGAAACAGCACTGGCACCCCTGCACATGTACTCCTTCCCCATATCGGAGCCCGCCATTCCCTCAAAAACCGTTTCATGGGAGACATTACGGTAATACATCAATCTCTTACTCCCCTCACAACCAAGTTGTGCAAATCCCTTTTCCCCACAATAAGTATCCACTTCTGCTATCCTTTCTCTTTCCAAATGGGGTATGCATGTGTACAAGTAAACAGTAATAATGAGAATGTTGCTGAGTGTTTGTGTGGTATTCTTTTATACCTGAAATGGCACAAACAGTCCTTGTTACAATGACCACAAGTAAGAAAAATGTAAGTGTCCTATGGACACCGCAGCTGTCCAGCCTATCCACAATGACAGTGGAGGCATCCGTACACCGCCTGCGGGCTCTGCATGTCCGCATGTTGTACACCACCTATTGATGCGTATGGGAGCCCACATTTGTGCAGAATTCCAGTACACACATGTGTATCTGTTCCTCTGTGTCCTGGTAACATCGCTGCTGTGCAGCATATGCAAAGAAACGTTCATTAGGTTGGGGCGTCCCCCCACGACCTACAGGTAGCTATACACATAAACATCCCACCTGCTGTACCCTATAAATAGTCAGCATCACCCAAAATGGTCAACGCACGTGTGGCACACTTTTATTCAGTAGAGAAGATGCAACGGTGTGCATAGGAGACCCATGCATGTGTGCACCATGCATTTCACCCAAAATGCATCCTGCGGACATCCGTCCCATAGGAGAACATTGGTGATATCAGCATGTGACCGCACCCACGCTGCACGTGGGCCCTTATTCCGGGGATAGGAGTTTGACACCCGAACACCAGCAAGTTGCAGGGTTGAGCAATGTACATGGTGTTTTTTGGAAAGCACACACTTACAAACCCACGACAATGTGCCGTTGCACATGTATGTATGTTTAGGAAAAATGTGGGCCTGCTTTCCGGGTAGAATTTATCCACTGCAACCCTACAAAAGGGCACACCGCACAGGTGCTGTGCAATCTGTTTGCAGCTTTTCAGAACAGAGTAGCAGGCCACATAGGTTTGCCCTGTAAGTAATGGTGCACCAAATCTGTTGTGCTACGGTGCGTCTGCAACTAATAGCAACCATGTCAGTCCGGCTAAGTACGCAAAGTGATGGAGAAAATTATGAACAGGCCTTGCTGTGACCCACACCCGCAGCTGCGTTAGTCCCCATTGTCCCAATCTCATGGGTAGCTAGTGGCAAAGGGGAGTATGCGCACGTGAGTTTCCCAAAGGATGGCGAGGGCTGTGTCCCAATGAAGCAGAAACATTTCTTCTTCCCTTTCCAGTGTCTTGTTTGCAGCATGCCGTCATTGCGTACTGTTAAAAAGTTCCACATGCTTCCACCAATGACATTGAAGACCTCTCCATGTAACAGTATCAGTTCTGTACAACAGTCCTCTGCGTATACACCACGCCCAGACACGTTGTTGCACAATCCCTGTGGCTCCACGGTCCCATTCCATGGGCGCCATCCTGAAAATCCCCGGATGTGGTTTTCGTGGTGCGTGCGAGCGTGGGAGAATAACTTGTAACCAGGGTAGGGGGAGTTTGTTGTGTCATGTGAAAGCACCTCCAGGTAACAGCTCTCCAAACCGATGCATGCTTTCAGCATCCACATTCACCCAGAGCGGCACCCAGCACAACGAACTGCAGGTAGCCATAGTTTTTTTTTCCTCCCAGCACTCCACCAACTCCAATGATAAAATACATCAAAGTGCAGTACAGTAGTTAGTAATCTGCACAATGCACACTACTCAAGCACATATACTATGCAGTTGAACCCTATTCACTGGTACACACACTTTCTCACAACAGCACTCAGTGGACACACTACAGAACTGGTCACTCCATAAGCTCCTGCCATGCACTGGCAAATGTACCATGTGCAAACAATGAGCACACCCATGGAATCAACAATGCATGCACAACTCACAAACTACACACAAAATGCAACAATCTGAGGAGTAGTTGCAAGCAACTCACATAGCTGTTTGTGTAAGGCTTCCAGCCATGCATCCAAGACACTAGGCCCTCACCACACATAGACCTCCCAAGTGCACCTGTACTCCTCATGTCATGTGTAATGCATTCCCCATCTGCAATTGCACCTGCCACCTTTTACCCTGGCCACATCTTTGCATGCATGGCTCCATGACGTTCGGTTGGCTGTGTTGAACGGTATGTCCGTGCCTCTGTACATTGTCCATATTGCAACTTTCTGATGCTGCTAACTTCCTTTCATGGGTCAATGTGGTCAAACACTTTCTCAAGCAAGGGTCTTATAAGGGCCTAACCATTGCACACGCAAATGGTGAAATGTGGCTCCCTACTGTGCAACAGGGGCAATGGTGAACACCATATGCTAATGTACGCATAGCAGCTCACTTCTGCTGTTCTACCAAGTGTACAATGTCCTCCACAACCATTGTGTGCTACTCACCAACTTCAAATGCATGCAGAGTGACAACTGCATCGCTGCTTTATGCTGTGATGGCTGTGATGAAGGCCTAGGCTGTTGGGTGCATGGCCTATGGCCTACGGCCTTCAGTTGTGTACCCAGTAGTCTAGGCCTCTGGCCCACTCACCACATCATAACAGAGACATACAGACAACCATATAGGCATGCAGCAGAAATCACAAAGACAACATACGCACCTGCACTTCCACCCAACCTCCGCACCATAAAGCAGGGAGGCAAGGACATGTGTTCCACTTACCATAATGCAGAAACATATTGCTGTGTTTGGCACCGCTACCCGCTTCCAAACACAAAGCATCATAAGCATGCCAACCAAACAAGACAATCTTCACAACATTGAGCCTGATCCCAACACTCAACTACGTGCATAGAGCCAATGGTGCATAGTGCACTGCACCACTTACTAATCTGTGCAATGCACACTACACAAGCACATATAAGAACCAGTTGCACTTTGACCTCTTCCATATTTACACTATACCATTAGTGCACCTAGTGGATACACTGCATGACTGGTCACGGCAGCATCTCCACCCTTACACATGACAACCATAGGTTGTTCTACCAATCACCACACGCATGCAACCAACATTGTGTGCACTGCAGCCGAACCACACACAAAAAGCTACAATGTGACACCTACTTTCAACCAGTGGACACACCTTTTCAACCAGTGGACATACTTTTATGTGCTAGGGATGCAGCCATGCATTGATGGAGCTACGGACTTACCTCACACAGCACACCATAGTACACTCTATGTTTAAATCCTCTTGTCTCATGGAATCCACTCCCCTTCTGCAAATGTGCCTGCCACCACTCATCACAGAAAGACATTGCCACGGCAGCTGACATTCCATAACGAAGGCTGCCTGCAATGACCACACAAGATTGTTGCCTGTTGAGGTATCTGCAAATTGGCGGAGCATGCACGGATAGCGCTGGCACACCATCGTCTTCTTCTAATGAGATTTATCACATGCAGTACTTCTCACTCCCGCACCCTTTCCATCCCTTCTTTCCACCTCGAGATGCCGTACACTATGTTTTTCAGCCCCTTTCACCGTCGCATTGTGCTCTGATACAACATGCTGCCATCTTGGAACAATTTTGACACACATATCATCACCGCACACTGTGTTCCAATCAACATTTTGACCTCACGGTGAACAGGGAAATGGGACACCGGAGCAGAGCCACATATGACACATTTTACTGTGCACACTGCTACGTACAAGAGGCCCATCAATGCACACAATGGCTTAGAGCCTTGCCACACAAACCACAACACTACCCTCCGATACAACATGGCGGCGCTTCCCAAAATCTTTGACGCACAGGACACTTACCTCCAGCCAACCACCGGCTGTGTCAAATGTTCACCGACAGCACGGCGTACCGCAGGCAAATGAGACTTCAGTCCATGGAGCAAACAGGGAAATGGGTCCGTGGAGCGGACCCAGACATCACACATTTTTGGGGACGTACATTTCAGTTCCATGCAACAAAATTACTAGTCCGATTTCCACCAAACACACAAAAGCACGCTTTCTGACCCAAGCCCCCACTCCTGCCACAAATTTGGTGCAAATCCGTCCAGCCGTTTGGGCTGTAGCTGTTCGCAACATTTTTGCCCATTCAGTCTATGGAAAAAAACATTGTTTTTGGGACTCCCCCTATAACATTGCACGAAACACCACCCAACTTGGTGAAAATATTTAGATCCCCCTTTATACTTTTTTTACAAAGATTGGTGAGGTTTTCGACAGGGGGAGCGAAGTTATAAGCCGCCGAAAAAGTGGTCTTCCTATGAGTTTAGCAACTTAACCATAACTACACGGCCGCTACTGCGGCTGTGTAATATATATGTATATTAACTGAAAAAACGTTGTTAAAGGGATGTTATGGTTACAAGTAAAACCGAAAAACCTTAGAAATTCGCCAGTAATGGTAGGCTGCCATAACTCGCACCACCACCATGCACTGCCAAGACTAACACCCAGGACATCACTGATGACATCACATATCTGGAACACTTGTTTTTGTTCACTGACATATCTAGGCTGGGTGGTTTTGTTCACTGACAGAATATTAAAATTCAAAAGGTGCTATATATCTAGACGTTAACCTTGTCGTATGTTCTTAAAGTATTTTCCTCAAGGTTTGGTCTCAGCTCATAGTGCACATACATGGGACAATAAGCAGGCCTCAAACACACAATTAATTTGTGTACTTGAAGATGAACTTTAATGTTATTAACATTTTCTGGTGATGCAGTTTCTTTCTTCCTTACTTTAGTTTCCCTGTATGTGCCTCTGACTTGTATACAAGCTGTACTGTCGTTTCTGACGCTTGCCTGCCTTTACTGCACTTCACACTTAATGGGGTAGGAGCGTTTTGAAAACAAAAGTGTTTTACAAAATCCTTTTGAAAACAAAAAAAAGGTTTTTATTTTATATATGCCCGTTTAAAGCATGATGACCACTACGTTGCTCTTATGTGCATGTACCTGTACCTGGGCCAGTGTTCACTACTTGCTGTGGCTGTTCTTAATATATGTGCCCTTTGTTCCTGGCACCACTGGCAATTCCAAGATGGCCATTGCCTTCTTGTTCCACCGAGAAGGCCCCGAGGAGCTCCTCATCACTGTCTCCCTCACCTTGATTGGCTGCCTTTCCCTACATCCAGCCTATCGGGGAACTGGCAGGCTTTAGCCAGCCCCTCTGCAAAGGCCCATTTCTAGTGCTTTGTCCATTCCTGTCAGTGCCAGGCACATCTCTCCGGTATCTGCAATGAAATTGCTCCTTCATTATACATTGACACTCACTGTCCCTCCTGACTGTGTCTTCACTACTCGTGCCATCACGTGAGTGAGTACTGCTAATTAGTGGCTGCCTCGGCTCCAATGAACTCTTTTCCTCCGCCTCTCAAGTCATCCTCCTTGCAGATGCCCCATGCTGTTCAGTGACTCTGCATTCTGTCTTCAGTCACTGTGACTCAGGCTCACTGTCACCAACTACTGTACTGTTGCATGGCACTTCCTGTGCCATTACTCCAAGGTTGTCCCTGTTTGTGTGAAAATCATATTTAGATATGCCTCCTTGCTGCATTCATAGTGCCTGTTTGTGTAAAAAGCCTATTTATGTGACCCCTTCCTGCATTCATAGTGTGGAAATCGTTTTTAGCTCTGCCCCTTCCTACTTGTTTGATCTTACACCTAATACCCTTCTGGCCTATTGTGCCAAGTTTGTCAGTTTCAGAACTGTGCTTTGCAGTATCCCTCTCACCACTTGTCTCTCCTGGAGTGATCACTTTCTCCTTTGCTCCCATCACACCATCTCTACCCCTCAGGCCAAACGAACTCCAGCACTGCCACCTACCTTCTCTGTTTTCCGACCCATGAAGCATGTGTCAGTTGAGGCTTTCGCTGCCACTTTCTCTCGTCGCCCTCCCCCTTCGGCTGACTCACACCCTGACACAGCCCTGTCCCTGCTCCACTCTACATTATCTGATACTCTTGATGTTCTTGCCCTGTCATGCGGATCCACTTGAAGACCAAAGCCAAGTGCAACTACTGATACCACTTAGACCTCGTCACCCTTAAATGCAAGTGCAGGCTGGCTGGGAGGAAATAGCATGCTTCCGTTATATCCTCTGAAAACTGGCCTGCTGCCTGCTCCAAAGGCAATACCGACTCTCTGTCTGTACCAAGAAGAGAGCCCACATCCAAGCCCACTTATCTGCAGCATCCAACAACTCGGCCAACCTCTTTAAAATCTGCAAAGAGCTGGCCAATCCTGCTGCAGTCTCTACCTCTCCTGTCCCCTCCCAGGCACTCTGCACGGCCTTGACTTCTCATGTCATCTCTAAAACTCAGGAGATCAAGTCCTCTCTCTCTTCCTCTCCCCCTCCTCCATCGACTCCCCGCTCTTCCTCTGGCCCCTCTTTGGCCAACTCTCCTCCCTCTTTCTCTGCCTTTCCCCTGTTCTTCCCAGACAAGGTTCCTAGACAATTCTGATCTATGAGTCTTGTCAAAAAAGGTTGTCCCCTGTTCCTTCAAAACCATCAATTCAAGGACCACATTGACACCCTGGCTCCTGCTCTGGCTGACTTCTGCAACCACTTATTCACCACTGAAATCTTCCCTTCACCCCTGAAGCACTCCCATGTGCACCCCATTCTTAAGAAACCCTCAGCCGACCCCTCCTGCTCGGCTAACTATCATCCAATCTCCATCACTCCTATCCTGGGAAAACTCCTTGAAAAGCTGGCCATCTCCCAGCTTAATCTTCACACAGAATCTGTTGGTTGTCTTCATGGCCATCAGTCTGGCTTCTGAGCTGCCAGAAGCATGGAAACTGATCTCCTGAACATGTGTGAAGACCTGGTCTCCAACCTCGATTCCATTATCCTCTGTGTCCTCATTTTACTTGATCTCTCTTCTTCCTTTGACGTAGTTAACCATGCCATCCTGTTCACCGTCTCTGTAATAACCTGGGTATCACCAATCAGGCCCTGGCGTGGCTGACCTCTTTCCTCTCCGACTGACCCTCCCAATTCCAACTTGGGTCCTTCCTCTCCTCTATCTCACTCTCTACCTGTGGTGTTCCCCGTGGGTCTAACCTCTCTCCCTGGCTATTCAACCAATTCCTGGCACTTCTTTCCCACCACATACCTGTTCTCGGACACAACTTTCAGAGTTATGCCGGTGACACTCAGTTCATTTTCAGGTTCGCTTCTGCCACCTCTTCTCCTTTTCTCATTTTTGACTATCTGTCTACTATCCAGGAGAGGTTTACCGCCAATGATCTCTGCCTTAATGCAAGTAAAATTGAGACTCTCCTCATTGGCACACCTGCTCCTTCCTTTCCTTCACTCTCTGGCCAGCCTCTCTTGGCCCTCTTCCTGCTCACACCTACCTAGGGGTCATCTTCGACTCCACACTCTCCTCTCCTCACATCTCTGACGTCTCTAAGAAATCACACTACCAGCTGCACCTCCTCAGAGGTATACTTACTTTCCTCTCCTTCCCCAGAAGGTCACTGTCTCCAGAGTTCTGGTTCTCTCTAGGCTTGACTACTGCAACAGCCTTTTTCTAAATCTGAATGCTTCTACTCTTCGCCCACTGCAGCTCATCGTCAACAGGGCTGCAAGACTTGTCCTTGGCCTCAAGCCCAGGGATTGTATCTCTCCAGGACTGAAATCTCTGCACTGGCTCCCAGTGGCTGTGAAGATTAAGTTCAAAACCCTCTGCATTGTCCACAAGGCCTTCTGGGGCCTGGGGCCTCAATACCTTCAACTCTCTCTCCGTAAATATATTCCTTCTCGATGTTTTCTCTCTTCCTCTCCCCTGCTGAACTCCTGGCAGAAACTGAAACTGAACTGGTCACCTGGCTACCCTCTGATCTCGGCCTCAGGTCCCCTCCCTACCAGCTGCACACCTGCAGTGCCCCCTGGCAAACCTTGCACTTGGGGTCTGTTTCTGTATCCCTACAAACTCCTACCAGCACTTGACACATGATGTCTGCATTTACTCTTGAACTTGCCATCAGTTGGCCACACTTTTTATTTATTGGTTTATATTTATTTTTACTGTTGATCCCATGTACTGCACTGCCCCCTCCCTCTTTCCCCTCACCCTTTTTCCCCTTCCCCTCCCCTGCACCTGCACGATCTCAATGTCAACTGGCCTAGTAAGATCATTGTCTCTGTTTTCCATCTGTCCCCCCTCCCTTGCATCATGACGCTTTGAAACACTTGTGTATAGGCACGTTATAAATGCCACATGATATTATATCATACTCTCCCCACCTCACCTCTCACTTTCTCTCTGCCTCTCTCTTCCTCCCTCGTCCGAGATGGCACTCTCCATCTCCCCTATCTTCTCCAGCTGCTACACCATCACATATCCTCCCTCTCTCACTAATTCTGAACGGAAAAAGCATACAAAAGACATCCATGCTGCTAACCCAGGCCTCTCAATTGCAGACACCTATGTCAGTGCTTCCTCAAGTGAAATCTCTGACATCCTCTTTTCCATCCCAACACCCAACCTATGGACCTCTCACCTCACTGCCACTCTCCCGCCGTTATTCTTCAACTTCCATTAATGGCAGCACCAAGTGGGAAGTCCTTGCAGGTTTCTTCTCTTTATGCTGCTGTATCAATGCTTACATCATGGGCACAGTCCTGGTTTAAGGCCGTCAGACAAACCTCCTCCTATTTGACCGATTCCTACCTTCTCTCATCAACTTCCCCTGCCCCTCCCCCATCTGCCCCTCCACTCCACCTCTCCAGGCAGATAACCCACGTCCCAACACTCTATCTAAAAAAACCTTCAATGGCAGCGACCATCTCCATATGGCAACCCTCAACTCATGCTCAGCCATCAAACATTCTGCTGACATCTGCCTTCTCCTTGAAGACACTGACCTAGACATACTTGCTCTCATAGAAACTTGGTTCAACGTGAGCTCAGTTACCTCCTTTGACTCATTCTTCCCGGATGGCTATAAGATCACATGTAAACCTCAACTTCACTGTGCTGGCAGTGGAGTTGCCTTAGTCTTCCCATAGTGGATTCATTTTACCATCCTACCCACTCAGCAGTATTTGTCCTTTCAGAGCCTAGTGTGCAAATTGGTCATCTCTCCTTCCTCCACCTTGTCCATTGCTACCATATATCAGCCCCCTGGCACTTCTTCTCTTTTCCTATATGATTGGACTGACTTCTGTTCCTCCCTACTCCCTACACCTCCAACCTGCCACTACTAGGTAACTTCAAAATCCATATATACTTCCCTTGCACAGCAAACATCCTCTTCACTGACCTCTGCTCCTGCCTATCCCTTTCCATTCTTCCCTCTGACCCTACCCATTCTGCTGGACACACGCTAGATGCCATCATCCACTCCAACCTCACTCTCTCTTCTCCCCTGGTCATCCCTCTCTCCCGGTCTCACCACTCCCTCCTCACCTCTCACTTGGGTCCCTTTTCCCCTGTGATAACTCCTCATAAAGTTCTGCGAACCTCGTTCACAAACATCAGCTGCCACCTTCTCTTCCACCTTCATTCCCCCTTGCCCACCCAACACATACGTTACTGCTGACTCTGCCCTCAGCAACCTCTATCTGTCCATCAGCAAAACATTGACATCCTTGCCCCAGTCATGAGGGTCCGCCTGAAACCTGCCTCCAAGCGCAACACCTGGTACAATTCCGATATTGCAGACCAAAAACGTAATTGCAGGGCTGCTGAATGGAAGTGGCACACCTCAGGCGCATCCTATGACAAACTGGCCTGCCACCTGATCCAGAGACACTACAGACTCTCCATTTGTGCCAGAAAAGAGCCCATATTCAGGCACGCATGTCCAATGCATCCAACAACATGGCAGAACTCTTCAAAATCTGCAGAGAACTTGCCAACCCATCCACATCATCCTCTGCCCCTACTCCTTCCCAGGCCCTTTGCAATGCACTTCTCTCTCACTTCACTACCAAAACCCAGGACATATTGAGCAGCCTCGTCATGCACACTCCCATCCCAACCCTCACCCCCACCATTCACCCTACTTCTTCTTCCTTCCCCTCCTACACTCCTGTCTCCCCTGAAGAAGTAACCAAAGTGCAACTCCATAAAGGTCTGTTTCAAACAGGTTTTTCCTTGCTCCTCCAGAACCATCAAGGAAAATATTGCCTCCATTGTCTTGCTATTGCTGATCTCTGCACCCATTCCTTTGCTACTGGTTCTTTTTTCCATCATCCCACAAGCATTCCCTTGTGCGGCCACTCCTTAAAAAAAAACTCTGCAGACCCTTCCTGCCCAGCCAAATACCATCCCATTTCAATCACCCCCTTCCTGGGAAAACTGCTTGAGAAGCTGGCCCTCCCTCAACTCAAATCTTATACTCTCAACTCTCGGCATCTACATGACCACAAGTCTGGATTCCGAGCATCCAGAGGGACAGAAACTGCTCTCCTGAATAACCGTGAAGAACTGCTCACATCTCTTGACTCCAATTCCTCTGCTTTCTTCATCCTCATCTTCTTCTGCATTTGACACAGTGGGCCTCATTACACGGACGGCGGTAAGGGTTAACGGTCACTGTTAATGGTAACGGTGACCGTTAACTCTTACCGCCGTACTACGAGGTCCCTTTGCGGGTTGGGGAATTTAACGCCTGCTTTTTGCAGGCGTTAAAACCCAACCCGCAAAGGGACCTTGGTGCTAATTACGGCACCACAAATTTGCGGTACTTTAATTAGCACCTTCCCCATTCCCATTATGCCCTATGGGGCAAAAATGGGAATGGGGAAGGGCAATGGTGGAAGGGGGAATTACCGCCTCACCAACCTTGCAGTAGGGCGATAATTCCCCTTTCCGCCAAGGCGGTGCCGGTAATTTACCAGCATGGACCAAGGTGCTAAAAGCACCTTGGTCCACCGCTTACCGTGTAATGAGGCCTAGTGAATCATTCCATCCGCATAAAAAGACTCCAGGACACTCTTGGCATCTCGGAGCGTGCACTGGACTGGCTTACCTCCTTTCTTACTGACTGTCACTCCAAAACCACTCTGGTCCTTTTCTCCTCCCCTTCTTCCACTGCTACCGTGGTGTCCCCCATGGCTCCATTCTTTCGCCCTGGCTCATTAACAAATACCAGTCTCTGCTGGCATGACTTATTTTCTCCTTCTCCCCCAACTTCTAATGCTACGCTGATGATACACAACTTTTCTTCAAACTTCCCACAGACACCCTTGCACCCTCCTTCATCCCTGACTGCCTCTCTGCTATCCTGGCATGGTGCACTGCCAATGACCTCTGCCTCAATGCCAGCAAAACAGAGATCCTCCCCATTGGGTCGCCTGCACCATACTTCTTCCCTGCACTCTGGCCTTTGACCACGGGCCCCACCACTTCCACCTCCACTGCAGCTAGGAATCTTGTTGTCACCTTTGACTCCTCCCTTTCCTTCATTCCTCACATTCAGGAAATGTTCAAGAAGTCCCCTTTACAGCTCTTCCTTCTCAATGGGACTCTTCCCTTCCTCACTATCACCTAGAGAATCAATGTCACCCATGCTCTGGTTCTCTCCATTCTAGACTAATGCAATAGCCTCCTCCTTAATCTTACTTCCTCCACACTGCGACACCTACATCTAACCCAGAAAAGGGCAGCAAGACTTATACTTGGCCTCAAGCCCAGGGACCACATCTCTCCTACCCTACAAAGCCTTCACTGGCTCTGAGTCTCAGCAAGGATTAAATTCAAATCCCTCTGTTTCATATACAAGGCTATCTGAGGCCATGGACCACTCTATCTCCAATGTTTCCTGATGAAATACTCTCCTTCTAGACTCCTCTGTTCCTCTGGCACCAACTCCCTGGGTGTTAAGTGCTTTGCTAAAGAGAAAGCTGGTGGGTGATTTCTTTCCTCGGCTGGCTCCCTCCTGTGGAACAGCCTCCCTCTTCCTCTGTGTCTCTCCTTAATTTCCGAAAATGCTTCAAGACCTTTCTCTTCACCTCTTCTCCTCCTCCTTCTCATCCTCTCTTCCCTGCTAATCTTACAGCAGTGTGACTGATGTGCAGGGCCCTTATGTGTCCTCTGGGACTTGACCCCCCTCATCTCTCATCCCAGCCGCTGTCTTTCTACTGCACTTACTTTGCTCACCCACTCTTTGGCAGCTGCACTTATGCTCGTATCCTCTTTGCACTTACTCCAAGCGCTCTCCATGAGCATCAAGTATCCCTCCCCTAATAAGTGACCAATAAATAAAATAAATTGTGGGTCTTCATATGTATTGTTTGTGCTAGCACAACTGTGTACTACATCTTGAATTGTTAGCTAGTTATTACATGATTCACATTGCTCAAAACTCTGATAAGGTAGATTCATTATGTTCCTATCCAAAATTACAAAATTATAAATATTCTACCTCTATGGTGCATGCTGCAGCGATTTCTTATGTTTATGTATGATTAGGTTCCAAGATCAGCGTGTTGCCTCTGTGATATCCTCTGTTCCAATGTCTCGATGTACTCAGTTATGGATTGTTGATTGGAATTTTTGTAGTGCACATCTGGTGTGGCCAAGTAGTATCTAGGCTGTTGCACGCTTAAATGGGGTCATACATGGAAGAAGGTATGGTTCAAGGGTGTACTATGGCGATACTGATATTGATATTGATATTTTATATCTATCACGATCGTACACAAGTGTTTAAAAGCGCGATAAGGCAAGGGAGGGGAACAGGGGAGAATAAAATAGCGATCTTATTAGGCCCAGTGACATTGAGAACGCACAAGTGCATGGGAGAGGGGGAGGGGAAAAATGCATGGAAGGGAAAGAAGTGGATAGTGCAAAGCAGAGGAGAAACAAATAACAATAAATAATTAAAAAAGGCAACAAACAGTGGTAGTGCAGCCAGCAATTTGCAAGTGCTAGGTTTAAGGCAGCAGACAGGGTAGGTCTGATAAGTGGAGGAAGAAAGAGGGGGGGTATGGGTACAGATACAGACCCCAGTGCAAGGGGTGGCCCAGAGGCAGTGCGGGAGGGTGGCAGGGTGAGCAGGTACCTGGGCCCGGAAGACAGAGGGTGGCCAGGTGCATGGTGCCAAGAGAGAACAGATCAGCAGGGGAGAGGGGGAGCGAAGGTAGAAGAAAATAGGAAGGTCTTGAGGTGCTTCTGGAACCGCAGATGGAGCTCCTCAAGTAGTTTTAGAGTGGCAGGGAGGCTGTTCCAGAGGGAGACCCCAGCTGAAGACAAAGATCTAACCCCAGCTTGTTTCTTTGAAAAACGACTGACCAAGAGGGAGTTGGAGGTAGAGGAGTGAAGAGCTCGAGAGGGGAGGTATTTGCAGAAGGATAGCTGAAGGTATTTTGGATCCAGGCCCCAGAAAGCCTTGTGGACAATGCAGAGGGTTTTGAATTTATTCCTTGCATCCACTGGGAGCCAATGGAGAGATTTCAGAGCTGGGGAGATACAATCCCAGGGCTTGAGACCAAGGACAAGTCTTGCAGTCCTGTTCAGGATTAGTTGCAGAGGGCGGAGAGTAGAGGCAGGTAGATTCAGGAAGAGGTTGTTACAATAGTCCAAGTTAGAGAGAACCAGAGCTTGGGATAGCATGAGCTTCAGGGCGAAGGAGAGGAAAGGCAGAGTACCTCTGAGGAGGTGCAGTAGGAAGTTTGACTTTTTAGAGACCTCAGAGATGTGGGCGGAGAAGAAAAGGGTGGAGTCAAAGATGACCCTGAGGTTCTCAGCCTTGCAGGTGGATGTAGGAGGAGGGCCAAGGGAGGACAGCCAGAGAGTGAAGGGAAAGGATGGTGAAGGTGTGCCAATGAGGAGGATCTCTGTCTTGCTCGCATTCAAAGATCATTGGCGGAACACCAATCTTGAATGGCAGTTAAGCAATCAGAGATGAGAGAGGGAGAGGAGGTGGCAGAGGGCAGCTTGAAAATGAGTTGAGTGTCATCAGCATAGCACTATAAATTTGAACAGAAAGTGGCAATTCAGTCGGCGAGAGTTGCCAGGTATTGGTTGAAAAGCCAGGGTGAGAGGTTAGAACCCTGGGGAACACCATAGGTAAAGAGGAAGATAGATGAAAGGAAGGACCCAAGTTGGACCTGGGAGGGTCGATCTGAGAGAAAAGAGGTCAGCCAGGCCAGTGCCTGATCAGTGATACCCAGGTTTTCACGGAGACGGTTGAGCAGGATGGTATGGTTCACCGTGTCAAAGGCAGAAGAGAGATCGAGGAGTATGAGGACAGGGAATGTTAGAGTCAAGGTTGGAGAGCAGATCTTCACAGATGTTCAGGAGAGTGGTTTCCATGCTTCTGGCAGCTCTGAAGCCAGACTGGTGGTCATGGAGACAGCCAACAGAATTGGAATGAAGGTTAAGATGAGAGATGGCCAACTTTTCCAGGAGTTTGCCCAGAAAAGGAGTAATGGAAATTGGGCAATAGTTAGCTGGACAAGAAGGATCAGCTGTGGGTTTCTTGAGAAGAGGATGCACATAGGAGTGCTTCAGAGTGGAGGGGAAGGATCCCGAGGCAAAGGAGTGGTTGCAAAAATCAGCAAGGGCCGGAGCAAGAGTGTCAATGTGGTCCTTGATGGTTTTAGAGGAACAGGGATTAACCTGTTTTGATGAGGCTTTCATAGATCGGAGGTGTCTAGTGACCTCGTCAGGGGAGAAAAGAGGAAAGGACGAGAAGGATGGTGGGCGTGGCTAAAGGAGGGTCAGCAAGCACAGATGGAGAGGGGAGAGGAGGGTTGTGGGTGGAGAGGGTGGACAGTATGTCCTGGGTTTTTTAAATGAAGTGAGAGGCAAGGGCATTGCAAAGAGCCTGGGAGGCAACAGGAGGGGTAGAGACTGCAGCAGGGTTGGCCAGCTCCTTGCAGATTTTAAAGAGTTCGGCCGAGTTGTTAGATGCCGCAGTGACACGGGCTTGAATGTGGACTCTCATTTAGAGTTACAAATGAGTGCCAGGATGTGGGCCAATCACAGTGATGCATTCTTGTTCTTGCCTCTAACGTGTCACAGTGTACATACAAAAGCTGTACGGTGCATGATAGAGATGTGCTGCAACAGTCCAGATGTTCTGTACCTGCAAGCCTACTTTTTCTGAAATTGCGTACTCTTTTTCCCATTATATTAACCAAGAACATTCAATAATTCAGATGAAAAAAGGTTCTTCACTTACACTCTTGCATTCTACATTAAATACATTTTTTGCTGCCACCTCGTCTTATCCTCCCTCCCTGTCCCATTTTTCCTCTAACAATCTTGCTACTTCCATTTGCTCTAAGATTGAAAAAAATCAGATCCCCTTACATGTCTCAACAGACTCTGGTTCTGATGTGCCCTCATCCGGTGCCTCTATTGTTTTTGGTCCCAACCATTCTTCCTTTTCCTTTTCATCAATTACGGAGAATGGCCATTTATCATTCATATCCTACTGCTGTACCATCCAATCCTCTTCCTTCCCCTCTCGTTAAATCTATTCTACCTTAATTAATTTGTTTTTGATTTCCCTCTTTAACTTTTCCCTAATTTCTGGTAATTACACTTCTTCTTTCAAAGTTGCCACTATCGTTCCCCTTCTTAAAAGGCCTTCTCTTAAATCGGTGGAGCCCTCTAATTTCTGTCCTATCTCTTTACTTCAGTTTCTTTCCAACAGCCTTGAGAATCTTGTGTACTCACGACGTAGTTTCTATCTCACTACTTATAATCTTCTCCCTCCTTTTCAACCTGTTTTTTGGTCTTGTTATTCTACAGAAGCTGTTCTTCTTTCTGTCTCAATCTCTATTCTCATCACCAGAAACTTTCTTCTATTCTACTCTTACTCCATCTTAGTACTGCTTGTTGTGGGTGGAGAGGGCGGACAGGATGTCCTGGGTTTGTTAAATGAAATGAGAGGCGAGGGCATTGCAAAGAGCCTGGGAGGAAACAGGAGGGGTAGAGACTGCAGTAGGGTTGGCCAGCTCCTTGCAGATTTTAAAGAGTTCGGCCGAGTTGTTAGATGCCGCAGAGACACGGCCTTGAATGTGGACTCTCATTTAGAGTTACAAATGAGTGCCAGGATGTGGGCCAATCACAGTGATGCATTCTTGTTCTTGCCTCTAACGTGTCACAGTGTACATACAAAAGCTGTACGGTGCATGATAGAGATGTGCTGCAACAGTCCAGATGTTCTGTACCTGCAAGCCTACTTTTTCTGAAATTGCGTACTCCTTTTCCCATTATATTAACCAAGAACATTCAATAATTCAGATGAAAAAAGGTTCTTCACTTACACTCCTGCATTCTACATTAAATACATTTTTTGCTTCCACCTCATCTTATCCTCCCTCCCTGTCCCCTTTTTCCTCTAACAATCTTGCTACTTCCATTTGCTCTAAGATTGAAAAAAATCAGATCCCCTTGCATGTCTCAACAGACTCTGGTTCTGATGTGCCCTCATCCGGTGCCTCTATTGTCTTTGGTCCCAACCATTCTTCCTTTTCCTTTTCATCAATTACGGAGAATGGCCATTTATCATTCATATCCTACTGCTGTACCATCCAATCCTCTTCCTTCCCCTCTCGTTAAATCTATTCTACCTTAATTAATTTGTTTTTGATTTCCCTCTTTAACTTTTCCCTAATTTCTGGTAATTATACTTCTTCTTTCAAAGTTGCCACTATCGTTCCCCTTCTTAAAAGGCCTTCTCTTAAATCGGTGGAGCCCTCTAATTTCTGTCCTATCTCTTTACTTCAGTTTCTTTCCAACATCCTTGAGAATCTTGTGTACTCACGACGTAGTTTCTATCTCACTACTTATAATCTTCTCCCTCCTTTTCAATCTGTTTTTTGGTCTTGTTATTCTACAGAAGCTGTTCTTCTTTCTGTCTCAATCTCTATTCTCATCACCAGAAACTTTCTTCTATTCTACTCTTACTCCATCTTAGTACTGCTTGCGAATAAATGTATCATTTGATGCTACTTTCCACTCTTACCTTGCTTGTTTTTTCTAACTTTTCTATCTTTTAGTTTCACTTTTATCTTTCTAACAGCTCTTTCTTTGTTTCCTGGAAAGGTTCTATTCCTCAGTCATGCCCTCTTTCCTATGGTGTTCCCCAGGATTCGGTGCTTGGTCCTCTCTTTTGTTTTCTTTACATTTCCCTTCTCTGTTGCCTGATCCTTAATTTTGGTTTTCAAGTGCATGTGTACAATGAAGTCACTCAGATGTTCCTATATTTTACTTCTTATATTGACAATATCCATTGCTGGCTTTCTTTTTGTCTTTCCACAGTCCAATCCTGGATCCTGGATGGCTTCTAGGTTTTGCTATCTCATCCCCAAAATGACAGAAATCTTATTAATTCTCCCTTATCTATATTTTCCCTCCTTTAAATGTATCAGTTTCCCCTCAGGCTCACAATATAGGATTTATTTTAATTCTTCCAACTCCCTACAATCTCAACTTGCTTCTTTTGTTCGTTCCTATCAGTCTCATTTATTTAACATTAGGAAAAGGATGCCTCTTATAACCTTTTCTAGCACAAAAACTCTTCTCCACACCTTAGTATTATCACATCTTAATTATCGTTACTCCCTCTACGTTGGCTTGCCTATGTTCTCTATCCACTGCGTTCTGTTCTCTAGTCCTAAGTTTGCATTTTTTTTGTCTTCCCTGGTCAGACACTGTTTCCCTGAGTTTCAGTTTGTGTGCCTGGTCTTCGTATCCAGTCATGCCTTGGCTCCTCCATATATATGCTGCCTGGTTCCCTTATACTCTCCCAGAGGTATTGCTAGGGGGGGGGCTAGGTGGGCTATAGCCCCGGGTGTTTTGGTTATAGCTCCAGATAGAAGCTCATGGGCTACAACCAAAAGGCTAGCTAGCCTCGAGTCCTGACTGTCCTGACATTAGTGTAGCCCCAGATCTTTTCCTGACCTAGCAACACCCCTGTACTCTCCTTCTAGAGATGTACATTCAGCCTCTCAGGTTTGTCTTTCCCTCCGTCGACCCCCTTGTGCATCCTCTCGATTCCGCTCTTTCCACCTTCTCATCCCTTTTCTTTCAAATTCATTGCCTCATTCTATCGTTCTTGTGCTACTCTTTCCCAATTCAACGAAACGTCTGAAACTCCATCTTTTAATTCCTATCTCTCAAACTTTTCCTGAAAGCATCGTTATTGTATGTGATTCATGCTCGTTTACTCCCCAGTTTTCTTGTACTCTTGTGTTTGCATCCTTCTCAAACGCTTTGGATAGAAGCACTATATAAGCTTTTGTAATTAAATAAGTAAATAAATAAATACATAATAGCTAGACTTTCCCTTTCTGTAAAATCCTCAACCTTTTTATAAATTAAGTCCTGAACTAAATCCGCTTTTTAAAATGCCCAGTCTCAATTGCTGATTCAACATGTTGACATGTTAACTTAAAACTCAGTTGTGTGATGGCTTAGACTTAACAATGGGCAATGCCACCTATTATTGGGTGCCAGATGGGAAACAGGTGTGTGATCCACACTTAATTCTGCAACTATTTAGGAATTTACAACTCAAACTAAAAAGTATACAAAAGGATGGATTGCTATCAGTACTCAACATACTTCTTCTGCCACATAGTCCCCCAGATCTGTGCATAATAATGGCTGTAACGCACTCATGGTAATCTATTCATGAATATTCACTGGTTTGTTTTGCAGCAATGCATATGAATCTGCCGTTCTAGAATGTGTCTATTGTTTTATATTTTGTACACAGAATTCACTTTTGTAAAAATGCTAAATAAATATTCTGCAAAGTTCATGGTAGAGTTGATATGAAATCATGTCTGAATGAGTTTATAAACAGGGGCATTTTAAGACAAATGTCAACATAACGGGTGATTTTGTTCAGAATGAAGATGAGGGATATTTCAGAAAAAAAAGACAGGTTTGTGCTTCTTGGCTTTTTTTTATACAAAAAGAAAGTCCAGTATTTCGAACGGTGTCACTAAACACTCTTACCCCATCAAAAGTGGAGTCAATAATCACAAACACTTTATTTAAATCTAATACATTTCATAAAAACAATCATAAAATGATCATAATACATAAAACATATATAATATGTTAAAACCACACAAGTAAGAACACCATAAGTGAATAATGTTGTAGTCATTTCTTTAGGATCATACACTCTGATTCCTATGCCGCACTACTGATGGCCTATTTCCCATTGATAAATCCTGGGCCTGTTCTGTAATTCGCTGCAGATTCCCAATTTCTTAAGGAATTCTTACGTTTCCTTATGCTTCTTGGCAACATCACTGTGTTCAGCCCAATTGTCCTCTCTCACCATATGGACGTTTCACATCTTTTTTTGTGGCAGGAAGACAGCATCCAACCTTGTCTGTCATTTCTTGAATGCTGGGGTATATGGGGCTGACGGATGATGGTCTAGAGGTGGTGGGTCTAGTATGGGGATCAGCAGAGGCCATTGCTGAACTTAAAAACATGCATCTCTCTCCGTGGGCAATGTGGTTTGCCAAAGGAGAATCTCTCACTGCTGTCACACTGAAGAGACTCGTCCATTGCTACTTGGAATGGATGCACATAAAGTTGGGGTTCACATGATATGATATGATATGATATGGCATTTGTAACGCACCTATACACAAGTGTTTCAGGGCGCGATGAGGCAAGGAAGGGGAACAGAGGGGGGACAGACACAACAACCTTACTAGGCCAAGTGACACTGAGATTGTGCTAGTGCAGGGGAGTGGCAGGTGAAAGGTGCCAGGGGAAAGGGGAGGGGGCAGTGCTGTACATGGGATCAAAACAATAACAAGAAGTGCGGCCAGCAGGTGGCAGGTGCAAGGATAAGTACAGACAGCAGGTGTCCAAAAGTGCAGGTAGGGGGACTGAAGGGTTACAGATACAGACCCAAGTGCAAGGGTTGCTGGGAGGCATTGCAGGTGTGCAACTGGGCACGCAGTGACCTGGGCCCGAAATCAGAGGTTAGCCAGGTAAACAGTGTGGTATCAGGAAATTGGCAGGGGAGAAGAAGAAAGAAGGCAGAAGCAAAGAGGAAGGTCTTGTGGTGCTTCCAGAAAAGGAGATGGTTCTAATCAAGTTTCAGAGCGAAAGGGAGGCTTTTCCAGACGGAGGCCCCAGCCGAAGAAAGAGATCTACCACCAACGTGTTGCTTTGAGAAGCGACTGACTCTGAGGGAGTTGGAGGAATGAAGAGCTCGAGTAGGAAGGCATTTATGAAGAGGAGATGTTGAGGACCGAGGCCCCAGAAGACATTGTGGACAATGCAGAGGGTCTTGAACTTACCATAGAGAACTAGAATCAAGGACTGAGGACTGGCCAGTGAGTTTTGAAAACATTCTCTTTACCTGAGATTGTGCGGTTAGATTAAAACTGGGTGAATCGCCCCAAAACCCACCCCGAAAATCCCCATGGGGTCAATTGCTGCATTCGGGTGATTCTGCAGGAGCCTACCAAAGAATTGCAACAACCGAATTTCATTCAAGAAATTGGATAGCATCAGGAAGTCCATGCATTGATTAGTGCATGAAATGAGAATGTGGCTGAGAGCATCACAGTGATGCTGGATTGGATATTTTTACTTTTTGAGGGATATGTTTAGGCAGAAAATCAAAATGGAAGCCTATGTAATGAACCAGCGACTTTCACTTTCATATGTTTGTTGAGTTTTGCTGCAGGTAGGTAGGCAATTCAGGAATGAGCGGATCTGTGATGCTTTCTTGCAGCAGTTTGCTTGAGGCCCCTTGGTTTGAATTTTTTTACTACTTTTCACTGCCAGAAAAGCGGAAGGAGACCCCCCTGCAACCCTTCCACCCCCCCCCACCTTTCTAAATACCTAAACCCCACCCCCATCTACATTTGTAGTAAAATGTGATATAAAAAAAGAAAACTAAGAACAAATGGGCCTTAAGCAAACTGGTCAGCAATGAAGTTGGCTAGGTCCGGGCTGACCAACACCAGGAGTTGGAGAAAGATTGACATTTGTGAGGGGTTTGGCACAATTTCTTTTTTCTTTGTGTACTGTGTGTGCTATCCGAGATTTGAAATTGCTTATTGTAGCCTGGAAAACTTTCTTTTTTTTTTACTACTTTGTAACGCAGGCATTCAGTCATGTTTATTTTGCAAGCCATTATTTTGTTTGTTAGGAAATAATGTTCTTGTGTGTTGTAATTTGAATTTAAAACTTGTGTCACTTAAGTTGGGAAAAGCTTTGTTCTGTAGCAAATTTGTTTGGAAATAAAGTTTTTTGTTTGTGGAACCTTAGATATTTTAGATTTTAGTTGAGAACCCATAATTTTTTTCCTTTATGTTAGAGAATAAACTTGCATTTGCATCTTGTTTTGGAAAACCTAACATTTTCTGTTTGGAAAAATGGTAGAGGTGGAGGGGACGAATCAGATGTGGTGCTGTGGAGGAGGGGGACAAGGATCTTGATCCACAGGTGGTCATAGATCTCTTAGCCACCAACTTTGAACCTGAAGAGGGCAGGCGCAGGTGATCAGCAGTCTCGGGCTGAGGCACACAAGCAATCTGTCTGTCTTCACCAGCGGATGATAGTGCTGCAGAAGTTGTTGGTGAGTGTGGTTGTGATGATGAGGATGAGACATTGGGGGATGGTTGGGACAATAGTGCCACAGTGGCAGAAGAGGAACCTGAGTCGGTGGCGCAGCCAGAACGGAAGGTGTCAAGAGGACTGCCAATCCTGCAAGGGTCAAGAAGAAACACAAGGATTAAAGCAAGGCCCGGGAGGTCCTGTGAAAGTACAGGAAGGGGAGGAAGTCCCCCATTGACATCATGCTCTTGGGCTTGGGATTTCTTCAAGGTCCCTAATGTGGTTTCAGCAGCAGAATGTATCCATAGAGTGCACCTTGTGCCCAGCGTCAAAGTCCATTAGGAGGGGTTAGATATCTGCAACCCTTTTATTGGGTACCGCAGCCCTACAGAACTACCTGCGGCACTGGCACTGGGATGTCTATGTCAAGTTCCAAACAGCTCATACCAGTGATGGCGGTGAGACTGCAGTAAAAGCATCCGATGAGGGCACAGGGCATCAGTGAGTACATTGTCAGAAATGCAGACCTGTCCATGAAGCGAGTGGGAACTGATCATGCAGTGATGTGATGGTATCGGCCAACAAAAGGGATGGGCTAATCCCAGGTGCAATTCCAGGGAATGTAGGAGATGGGGTCAATGTACTTGACATGGACAATATTGCCCAGCATAGCAGGACATTGTGCCTAATGAGCAGGCATGCCCTCAATGGGGGAGAATTTGTGCATGAGGGGGTAATGTCCAATGAAAAGCATTATTTTGAGAAGCACCACCCGATTGCATTTAAACATTCGGAGAGTTTGGCTTTGGAGACCTGGGATCTGTGTGAATAATATCCATATTTATGATTTTATCCTTGTCCTCTTACCTCCCTTAAAAAAGGAACCCGCAAATACAAAAAAACCCAAAAAGAACCCAAACAAATGATATGTTCAACTGAGTTCAAAATAGTTTGGTGTAATGTGTTGGAGCATAGCGATTCAAATTAGGGTGTACCTTTGACAATCTGGTTTCCGGCTTCATTATTCAGGATGGTTTCTGGAGTGTGGGAAGAGAATCATATGAGAATTAGTGAGACTTTGTATAGTCTCCTATCCTGTCTTAGGTAGGTGGTGACATTGTTGTTTTTCGTAACACACCAAACAACCATAAGTTAGGATGCTTAAGAGTCAAATGGGTGGTGACAGAGCAGTATGCCTTGCTGAGATTTGGTTACAATGGTTTGCAACAAATCCCATCACATGAAGGTACTCAGATGTATGAATGGCTTATTGGGCAACTTGTTTCTATTTGGGCTTATGTCCATGACAGAGATGTAAAAATGCACTGTGTGACCCCTACGCCTCCTGTAAGACAGGAGATATGTAAAAAAGATGTCTGAGCCCCCACTCCTGTGAGAAAGGAAAGACGTAAAATGTGGGTGTGTGTTTCCACTCATTCAAGAGAGGAGAGACATTGAATTGCATTGAATTGATATTTTATTTATATTGTGCTCGTACACAAGTGTTTCAGAGCGCGACAAGGCAAGGGAGGGGAACAGGGGAGAACAAAAACAACAATCTTACTTGGCCCAGTGACATTGAGAATGCGCAAGTGCATGGGAAAGGGAAAAGGGGAAAAGTGCATGGAAGGGGGAGAAGTGCAACGTGCGGAACAGAGGAGAAACAGATAATAATAAATAAATAAATAACGACAATAAACAGGGGTAGTGCAGCCAGCAAGTGGCAAGTGTTGTGTTTAGCAGACATGGAAAATCTGATGAGTGCAGAAGAAAAGTGGGTGGGGGACTGTATGGGTACAGATACAGACCTCGGTGCAAGGGGTGGCCCTGAGGCAGTGCAGGAGGGTGGCAGGGTGAGCAGGTACCTGGACCCGGAGGACAGAGGTGGGCATAACAAATGAGTATGTGCCCTCACCCTGGCAAGACTGAAGAGATGTAAAAAAGCAGTCTCTGTCCCAAATTATAGGAGGCAGGAGAGATTTCAAAATTGATTGTGTGCCCTTGTCCCTGCAAGAGAAGAGAGACTGGAAAATTGAGCGTGTTCCCTAACTAATACGAGACTGGAGAGGCACAATGATTCAGTATTTGAGTCTGTGCTTTCACTCCATTGAGACAGAAGAGACAGACAAAATGAGTATGTGCCCTCACCCCTACAAGACCGGCGAGTTGTAAACATTCAGTCTTGGCTCCTACTCCTGTGAGACTGGAGATAAGTAAAAATGCATTCTGCGATGTTATTCCTGCAGGCAAGAGAGAATTAAAAAATCTCCCTGTTCCTAAACTCCTTCAGAGGAGAGACCTACACATTTAGTGTATTCCCTCATCCAAGCAAGCCAGGAGAGATGTAGAAATGGAGTGTGTTCCCTCTCTCCTCTAAGACAGTGAGGCCTCAACATTGAGTGCCTGACACCAATTCTACATGAGAGGAGAGATGCAATAATTCAGTGTGCGCCCTCTTCTCCTGCAAGAGGGAAAAGATGTAAAAAATAGAATATGTGCCCTCACCTCTGTGAGTTAGGAACGACATGAATATTGAATATCTGCCACACTCTTGCAAAAACAGAGATGTCTGAATGCAGTGTGTGCCCTCCCGCGAGGCAGGAATGAGGAAATAATTCAGTGTTTGCCCTCACTCCTGAGAGACACAGATGTAAAAATGGAGTGGGTATCCTTATCGATATGAGTCAATGGAGACATACGAATTCCGTTTGTGGGTGACTCTTTTCAATCATAGCAACATGCAGGGTAAACTGATCGTGCGCACATGTTATGCTTTGATAGTTTACACAAAAAATGAAGCAAGCTTGATACTTCCCACTCTGGGCAGGGGTGTCATGAAAATTGCTGTTCATCTTCACCTCGGTCGCAATGAAACATCCTATGAGACTCCATGGAATGGCAAATTGCTGGTATTGTGCAGGTAAAACCGGCTGTTTTTTGGCGAATGGGACCTGTTTTCCCTCAGATCTTGGCTGGAGGTAAATCAATTAACCCCCACCAGCAAACTGGTAGTTTGGCGGCGCGGGAAAAGTAGCAGTCATTGAATTACCGTCACTTTTTTACTGTGCTGGAAAAGTGCCAGTCACAGAATGACCGCCATTTCTTTCCCACACCACCAAACTTATAACGAGGCCCTAGCTGTGGTAAGACCACTACAGTGGTGACGGGGAAGTATATTTATTGTATATACAAAACCATTTGGTTGAATGTATATTAAAATTAAATAAATATATATTTTTTTACACAACATACTAGTTCACCGACAGCAGTAGCTGTTAGGTACGTCCGAGGCCAGCCACGTACCAAAATGATACCTGCTCCTGTGCCGCTAAGATCACGGCGTTCCATCCTATGCCCCTAAATAATGAAACTGTCCCCAAGACACCTGAACAGATATTTTCTGAAGGGCTGCGCGCTGCTGCACCTTTCTCCGTGCGGCGCTCCCAAAGAATGCAGCGCACTGAACCTTTCGCCAGGGGGGAGGTGGAGGGTGGTAGGGATTGCAGGATTGGAATCAGCCTGCCCTCAAAGGCTAGAACAGCTCGAGACATGCGCCCCTCTAGTCCAATAACGTGTCCGATAATTGGTATATTGATTGCTAATGTCATCGTGTTTTAGTATATTTAAACCCCCTCACTCTAGCCCCGCGCCCGCAGGCCATCCAGGGACTCATTGTTTATTCATTGTCTCTCTCCCAAAACAGGCCCGTGTCGGATTCTGCTCCAGGCCGGGCCTGATAAACATCAGCAGAAGATTGGACGCACGCATTCTTAACATGGCTGACCCGTGATACGCCAGGGCCGGCAGGGAGGCTGTCATTACGTCTACAATGCGCCTCTTTCTATGCCATTATCTCTCCCGAGATGACTTTGAGATTTTTATTAACTCGTTAATGACTGAAAATGTCAGGAGCAGCAGCAGTTGGCGGAGTCAGGCGGGCAGCCGCAGAAGGGGTGGAGATTAAACACACTTGCAAACGATGGAACAGACCGACGCACGCACAGCAAACTGGGAAGTGGCGTTTACGTTCTTACGCGACATAAATATGATCTGGCTACTAAAAAGTATGTTGTTGGACTCTCGGGTGTGATAGTTAATAACCCTTGCCTTGCTGCAAGTAAGAGGTCTTTGTTATGGACGGTAAAGGCTTATGCTGTTTACTCATCTCAGTTTGTAAAGTAATTGATTATAACATGTTGAAAAACATTATTTAATTAAAGTTCCTTTAATTAAATAATGTTTTTATTTTTATTTTATACTGTATACTTTTATAAATGTTAAACTAGAAAAGCCTTCTGTTTAAAATACGTAAGCACAAGCTTTTTTGAAGTAGGTAACTTGCCAGCCCCTATCTATGAAGTTATTTAAACCCATGACAAACGATTTAAGAGATTTTTTTTAAAAGATTTTGTTTCGGTAATATAGTATTGACATAACAACAAGTGCTACGCGTTGCTATCATTCAATATGCGTGGCTGAATTATAGCCTCCAAATATCCAGACCCATTAATCCCTACCTGGGCACCGCTGTTTTAACGGCAGCACAGGAAAATAGTGAGTAAAAGCATGCATATCATTTGTGTGCATGCTTTGTACGTCCTTCCACATTTTAATTGAATTAAATGTTATGTTATTTGGCATTTATATAGCGCTCTATATATCATTGGTATGACCTCAAAGCGCTTGTGGGTTGAAAGCCTTCGGGGACCGTAGTCCAGGTCAGTCGAGAGAGTAGGGTATCATAGAGTGCTTGGGTGCACTCAATGTGTGCGCAGGTGATGCGATTGTTTGCTGGTAGCCGCATCCTAGCATTAGGTGTGGTGATTTTGATATCAGTTGAATGTGTGCAGTCTGAAGGTTTGTCTCCGAGACTTTGTTCTAGCCGCGTTAAGCCTGTGTAGGACGCTTATGTATGCAGCTAGGCTGATTTTTCATGGGGTATAACTGCGTTCTAGCAGAATGTTGAGGAGTTCATGGGGTATTGTTCGTATGTGAGTTGCTAAGCCGAATTGATTGAGGGGTGTAGGTGTGCTCTATTGCGTGTTGGTGCAGAGTAGAGAGTGAGCATAGTGATAGGAGAGGTGAGTGTCTGGAGTGAAGATTTTATTCTTATGAGCCCGCGAAGCGGAGGCACAGAGTTAAATGGCTGCTTTCCTCTACCGGATCTGCTCCGTCATACAAATCCCCTAAATGACGCCATCAACTGATCTTTTTGAATACACCCAGTTGTACACATGCTAAAAGCAGGCAGATTTCATAAGAACCTGTAGTCATTCGATGCCGTAAAATGAAATAACAAAAACATTTTTAACGATCCCTAAATGCTGAAAAAATGCGGACTTCTTTTGTTTTATTTTAGTGGGTCACACCCCCCCCGTTTCCCTCGCTTCATAGCCCCACCCAACCCCCTCCCCATCCATTTTAATCCTTTACCCAAGACCCATATATATATTTTTTCTAAACATTCGCTATTTTTCAGTATTCAGGGTTAGTTCAAAATGTATTTCGTTAGTTCCAATTCGTCAATATCACTGGATACTGCCAGGCAATAAATGGCAGGCAGGATTTCCAATATTTACAGTACAAAGATTGAGGGCAATTTTGCTTGTTTTTACTACTTCTCTTTGCGCATTGCAGTGCAAATGATGAAAAGTGAGCAGTGGGGGAACTTTTTGCATGTAAGTGCAAACATACCTGGTCCTAAACATGCAATCTACAAGGTTTTAGAAAATTGCCTCCAGAATCTTTTCTGTTGACAATTGATAGAGAGTTAAATATATGTATATTCACGTTTCAGCTGCAACATGGAGTGTGGTTATTGAAAGTATGCATGTATTAAGGACCCGGAAGGACACATTTTGCAAAAGATTAATTTATGAATTTTTTTTTTAAAACAGACTTACAGGTAACATTTGTAGGGATTTGGGAAAATGTTGTTACCATGACAATGGCAACGGTGAATGGCAAAATTCCCAGAAACAAAAGGTAACATTATGAAACAGTAGAAAGAGTGAATGTTGTTTCAGTCAAGTTATAGTCATAGTTATATGTAGAGAGGCTAAGAACCAGTTGTAATGAAAAATCCCAAAATGTTCCATAAATAGGCAAAGTAACTTCTTTCCCCTCTCCATGTTCGCTGTTCATGTTCAGCAGAAGCAACATAATGGCCCGAGCAACGCAATATAAGATCACTTTACTTAAGCAATAAGCCCCGAGATGTGGGGGCATTACCTTCCTTGGTAATAGTAATAATAATAATTTGGCATTTATATAGGGCTACAAACCCTCAGGTATCTGAGCACTGCTTATTATTACCCACGGCGTGTGGTGCTCATTTATCGACCTCGGAAGGATGAAAGGCTGAGTTTGGCTCTGCACGGATGTCAAAGCAAGCGCTCTACTCACTGTGCCACTTGACCGGCTAATGCAGCTTGGGGCTTATTGCTATTAGTACCTCGGCCCACAAGACCGGGGTGCTGCAGCATTTCGGGACAGGAAAAAAACAAAATAATGGCCGCCGGGGAAGGGAAAACAGTGTCTGTTTTCCCTTTCCATGGCAGTCATCGCGAGCGGACATGCAGGGTACAGAAGTGTTCCCATCGCATTTGCTACAGGAAAAGGAGAAAAAAGAAGGTAAGTGGGGTTGGGGGGGCTGGGAGGGGATTGTTTGCAGAGAAGGGGGAGGAAGAAAGAAAACACTTACCTGAATCCCCGTGGGGGAGGATGGCAGCCTCCAGCCATGTGGAGGCTCGGAGCTGGGATTGCCCCATTTTGAGCCTCCTCAAAGGCTAAGGGGCTGCCACGCCCCCTGCCGGGAACAAAGGAAGGGAATCCCGACGAGGGATTCCCGGTCGGGTAAAGCCCTGGCGAGGGCCAATTAGATTGTTTGTTACATTCTGATTGACCCTCGCCAGGTACTAAATTGCATTAAATTTCATTAAGCATAAACTCCAATATATGTATGTATGAACTGCTGGATTTATATAATGCTTCATAGCCCTGTACAAGCCCTGTACAAAGTAAATTTGAGGATTAAACATTACCAAGCAAGAGCATATTTCGGAAGCCAGTAGAAACCCTCACTGGCTTCCAATATGAGAACACATCACCATCAACATCTTGGCAATCACCCAGAAATGCCTACCCAACTCTGCACCCACATACCTTTCCCAAAGGATCAACAAAAATCTCAATCTGCAAGACCGACTTGCTCCTCCTACTCTCACGACATATCACACCAGGATTTACGCTAACAAGAGCCGGCGGGATGAGTTTCCCAGTCATCGCCACTAAGAACTGGAACTCTCTACCCCTAGCTCTGAGATCAGAGCAATCCTATTGGACCTTTCGGAAACACCTCAAGACACTCCAATTCTCACAGCGTCACTTCCTGATTTGATCTTTGTCACTGACTCTATGCACCCAACCTTGTAACCAATGTTCTTAACATTTGTAACTCCTGTCACTCTATTTTGTAACGAGCGCCATGATGCCTACAGGTTTGGTGAATAAATAAACACATAAGTAAATAAAGACATATTGTGACAATCCCATTGGATTTTGGGGAGGGATAGGTAGGGTTCAGTTCTTTAAGGTCTTTGCAGGGTGTGTACCTTGATACCTGAACAGTACAAAATGTTAAATGTCAACCTCTCCTCGACTCTTGGAGGCAGTGGCATTATTTTAATTGTGAATAACTCACTACAGGTGAAATAGATTTAATCAACCTCTGTTCATTATTGTCCTGGCAGGATAGCTCAAAGGCAAGGTGCTCGCATTGGAAGCAAGACGACACGGAACACCACAGGTTCGATCCCCGGGTCCGTGCTTAGAAACCTCTCGGTATTAAGCACTTTATAAATAGCATATCATATCATTGCAGTTCAGTACTATTTCAGTGCTCCTTATACCATCTCTGCCCTTACAGCATCTATTTATACTTGGCGCTCAGGCATTGCATTCTTCTTTTGCAAAACCTTACTGATGCTCTGCCAAACGTTTTTAAAACAGCAGGTTCTGCCCCATCACCCCTAGCAATACTCATAGTAAAGCCCAATGGGCAGGAACATTACCTGGTCAGGTAATGCCCCAGAGCCAAGTTACATGAGTCTCAGTGCACTTCCAGAATCGCTAATGCCCCCAGCCAAAGAATTTAATTGTTATTAGCATCCACCCTGTTTTATCGGGATGATAATAGTTTATTTTAAGTTGAGAAATGGCATGGTTGACTTTTCCCAACTTAAAAAAAACTACAAAACAAGATGGCTGCCATGGACATGGGAGAAGGGAACTACACATAGGCCTATTCCCTTAGCATCACATCCATTGCATCACCAGAGAGGTGCTGCAGTACAGAGTGTTTCAGGCACCCACGAGGGATGAGGCAGCTGCAGGTAAGTGGCGCAGGGATGGGGTGAGGGTAGTTTGTGAGGAAGGTGGGAATTAAGGGCAGGGGCTTTGTGAGGGGGCATGTGAGTACTTACCCGGTTCTCGGCAGGGAAAATGGTGGCAGCCCGCTTCTGAGGAGGTTCAGGTGTGGGCTTTACCAATATGTAACGCTCCAGTTCTAACATTTCTGATTGGCTGCGAGCCCCCCTGGTTCCCTCCTTGGGGGTGCTATATGTTATATTGTATTATTGCTATTGTGCCTAAATGCCATTGCCGTGACCTTGTGGCATTTCAGCATTTCTGGAGTTCAGCAGACCGTAGTTTGAACATAAATGATAAACAGTTCATTGCATTACATTTGAAGGAGTTTGGAAAATATGCCTGCTATCACATGCAAATTACATTCTTTTTGTAAGAGATAACTATATCGGTGATATTATATTTAGCTGATATATGTGATGGCTGTGGTGTGATTTGATATGTCAGGGTGTATGTGATTGTTGGTATGGGTGGAAACTGGCATGGCACTCATCCTGCTACCATGTGAATGCTGCAATAAAAAGTGAAGTGAGCAAAGAGTAGAAATGCAACTATCTAACACTAGAGCCACTGATTGCAATGCAAGGTTCTGTTTTAATATGCAAATAACTTACATACACATTACAAGCATATATGTATAACATTATGTATTTAAATGGAGTGCTACCATAGTCTGGACAAACGTGATGAACAGAATATTGCCTTGCAGGAAAGGACATTACATGGTACTGGGTATTTGCTAATGTGTGCAGATGCACGTTTATTTTGAACATACGAGCATCATAATCCTTTTACTGTACATTCCATTCAGTTGAAAAAAACAAGTGTTTAAGACACTGCTATCTCTCTCTCTCTCTCTCTCCCTCTCTCTCTCTCTCTCTCTCTCTCTCTCTCTATATATATATATATATATATATATACGACTTTGTTAAAGGGAGGGACGTTATGGTTACAAGTAAAACTGAAAAAACGCAGAAATTCCCCAGCTATGGTAAGCTAAGCAACCATAACTCATGCAACCACTGTGAACTGCTAAGACTAACACCCAGGACATCACTGATGACATCACATTTGAGATTAATGTTGATGAAAAGTCCCTACATGTGGTTGTGTTTATAATGTTGGTAACAAGATGCCAGGGGTGATCAGGAGACCTATCATGAACTACTTAATCTATTAAAAAATGTACTCATCTAAACAAAACATTATAATGGAGTGTTGTTTTTAATACAGGAACTATTCATAAATAAACATTGGCAATGGCTGCAGCATGCACCATAATTCTGGATAGTGAAATAATGAATGCTACCTTATCAGACTTTAGAGTAATGTTAAACATGTAATAACTAGCTAACAATTCAAGAGTTACTACACACGTGTGCTAGTACAACCAATACATATGAAGACCCACAATGCATACAAATAAGGGCACATCCAGGGAAACTAAAGTAAGGAAAAATTCAACAGCATCAGTAGAAAATGCTTATAGCATTAAAGTGTATCTTCATGCATACAAAAAAAGTGTGTGTTTGTAGCCTGCTTTTTGTCCAATGTATGTGCACCATGAGCTGAGACCAAACCTTAAGGAAAGTACTTTAAGGACATATAAAAAGGTTGATGTGTAGATATATAGCACCTTTTAAACTTTGTACATTCTCATTGCCACTAAAAACAAAACAACTAGCCTAATCCTGCCAGTAAACAAAACCAAGTAGCAAAGATATATGATCTCATCATTGATGCCATCAGTGATGTCATGTTTGATATCCTGGGTGTTAGTCTTAGCAGTGCACAGTAGTGGTGTGAGTTATGGTTGCTTAGCTTACCATAAATGGCACTTTTCTGAGGTATTTCTGGTTTTACCTCTAACCATAACGTCCCTTTAACAATGTTTTTTCATTGAATTTCGTAGGTTTTTATTAGTGCAGCTTAACCAAAACGCCCCTTTAGCAAAGTTTTTTTCAGTGAATTGTATGGGTTTTTACCAGTGCATGTTAATTTTCTACAACTTACTAATATCATACTTGTTACCCCAATATAGCAAAATGCTTGTCCAAGTTACCAAAGTTCGCCTTAGAACTCTGCCATTTCAGACCCTCTAGAATCATTTTTAACACTTCTGTACACTATTTGCAACTTTTTCCACTGTTTTTGTGTCCGTCAAAGTTTGCGGTCATCTGACATCATCGCAGACCTTCCAGACAGTGTCACATGACCACGCGCTCGCACGCAGCATGCTGACGTATCTGCGAACGCATCCGCACTTCACCATCAGGTCCGTGCTACGCAGACAGTTCAGAATTGCACTTTCTACTGATATAGAAACTTTGAACCTCAAAATCTACCCTTGCACCGCTCTTACACCTACTCTTACTCCTTATCCACTAACAATCTAGCACACAGCACATCCTTGGTAGAATATTAGCAAAACTGCTATTTATCTTAAAAAATGGGATCATCCACTGCCATCTGTCCTCTGCAAGAGCCACCATCACCACTACCAGCTTCAGGACATGCACAACAAATAAAATGCTGCACTTCTTAAGATAAAGAAGAGGTCCAAGAAAATTAGGTAGAAAAAATGCCTACCTCTATCACAAAGAGACAATCATGGGGGCGGCAGTTCTTTTCCACTGTTGGGAATGTATCAAATGCTAAAGCTACCAAAGTGAAATGCACTGAGTGCAACATTGTTCTCAGTCGCCGTCTACCTGGACAATACTCCTACGGGACCACATCCATGCACCGCCACACCCAATCTGTCATGACGCAGGAGTGGCACAAACCAACTACCCCCATTACGGTCTGGGCGCCTGCAAGACAATGCTTACGCAAGCCTACCAGAGTACAGCAGGGAAAGAGAGTTAGGATCTCGATGGTTGGATGGGTATCAAGCAGAGGATAACCGGAATGAGGGTTAGGGAAGGGGACATGGACAGGCAAGCGAGCAAGGTAAAATAACAACTGTACATACACATAATTTCCCCAAATATACACACAGTGTTTTACAACAACTTTTGATACAAAAGAGGCACTTCGCTCTGGGGGTGAGTGCTGGCCTCCTGCCTGCACACTCTCAGGTCCGGTGCTCGGAGCAGTTCAAATGCTGCAAGAGAGGTTTAGAATTACTGACCTGTGTTACCTCACATAGGGCACAATACAAGATTACTGCCCTACAATATGGTGACTCCCCATACCTGGGATTGGGTAATTTGGACACACGCTCATGAAATGTTATCTGCCCATGCAGCCTGTTAGTGCCCAACAAAAGATGTGCAGCGGTTCTCGCCACACGTGGCTACTATGGATGGTTCAGAACGTGTGGCCCAAGTTCGCCACACGTGGCTAGGTAATGACAAGACCCATCATGTTGCCAAAGTTTTGCCACACGCGGCTTGAAGTGAAAAAGCGCTGCGTTCTGCTAAAGTTTGCCACACGTGGCTGAAGTATGTTTAGTGGCGAGGCACTGCGCGCATAAGTGTTCATGCAGCATGCGGGCCAAAATCGCCTGGGATTTAAATGCAGCGAAAAGCAGTGTGGCACTTAGCTTTCCCATGAACAGGGGACGTGGTGTGGCTGGGCTGTGTGCCCCTGCGCGTGCCCCTCTGTGGAATGGGAACCCAGAAGCTTCCCTCTTGCTTCCGTGCTTTCTCCCTGCTGCTGCGCTCTAAATTCCAGCAGAGATTGAATCGCTAAGGTCTTGCAGTACTTATCTGGCTCGGGCGAGGGGCCGTAAAGCTTGTTCTTTCGGGCGTGGCCCCTCACGTAATCCCCGTCAGCTGGAGCTCCGGAAGATGCGTCTGCTCTGGTCGGGTGTTCAAGCACAAGCCACATGCCTTTGTCCTAAGCACATGCGCGTGCAGAGTCCCTCCCAACCTGGGCGTGAAAAAGTAGTTCCCGGCCCGGAGGCTGCTGGGACTTGTGGTCCGTAGGCCTTTTTGCCTGCAAAATGGACAAAGAAGTCTCCGATAAGGCTGGAGGCTGTTCCTTTGGGTCTGTCTTGCTTTGGGTTCTGCTGTCCTGTGCCTGGGGCCCTTCACAGTGCCCTGTCTACCCCTGATAACGCCTTGCACCCTGACACAATCCAACAACTGCAACGCTTTTAGTAAGGCTGTTCCTTTTTTAGCAAGTCGTAGCCTGAGTCTGTTTTCCTCTCCTCATCTTTGTCAACCAGTACTGTAACCACACCACCTAGTTCTGTAAAACACAAAATCCCACCAGCTGCCTAGCCAGCAATAAAAGAGGCTGTTGGTCCATATCTTTCTAAAACAACAGTCCTCTGTATATACTGAAACACACCACTCTGAAGGGGGGAGCAATTTCAAAGTGTTTTTGAAGCTGTAATCAAGGAGCATGAGAAACACCAACCCCTACCATAGAAGTAACACACGTGCAACATCTTCCCCTGTCCACCTGCCCCTGCATATTACTGCTTGGTGCCTGTTCCCTCATTTCGCTCCCCACCTTACGTTCTAACCTCTCCTGCAAAAAATACATTAAAAAACAACAAATGAAAGGTTCCTTTACGAACCACCTTCCGCAGTTAAAAAATAGAACTAAACAAAAAAAACGTATAGACTCCATCTACTTTACATTTCTCAGTAAAGTACATAGATTCAATAACATTTTCCAACATTTCCGTTAGCATTTTGTGTTATGTTAATGAGAATAATGTGGGGTTCATTCCCCGTACCAAAGACTGGAACAGGGGATAATGGCCCGGCACCCTAAGCTATCGGCCCAAGTGAATCGAGGGTAAATAACCAGGGCTCCGGACCATTATTCCCTATTCCAGCACCTGCAATGGGGGATGAAAGTCATTAGCACCCCAGGTTCCCAAAAAAAAGGACTTTTCTTTCTACACCGGGACACCGGCAGCGTCCTATTGTAGGGAGGACAATCCTTTTCCAAGATGGCCACCATGGAAACGGAAGGCGGGCTCCGTACATAGCCTCTTTTCCCTTTCCATGGCAGCCTGCAGAAGGTGAAGAGAGAACTCTATGACTATATTACCACAAGCACATTTTTTTTCCCTTTCAAACATATACCACTTTCGAATAACTTTACCACAAAGCCGGTCCCTGGTGAATGTCGCCATTTGAACCTGATTTGTTGTTCCTTGTGGTCATGGCCAGTAGCCAGATTGTCCCAGTCATGGCCTTATGCCATGACCCGGACAATCTGGCCACTGCCCATGGCCACAGGCTATACCTCAGTCACCAAAGTTATATCACTATTTTTTGTACCTACATTATGACACTTGTCAAAAAATAAAACAGGGGCACATTTGCAAAACCATGCTTTAAGGTCCTTGCCAATGCTCCTTACATGAGTTGGCTGGAAATCTGCCCATGTTTTATATTTTTCAAAACTGTCAAAATGGATGTACATACAATAGTCATATAATTTAGCCGCCACTTGACAAAATCCATTCAATCTTTAAACAAACATTCAAGGTTGGGTCTATAATCTTTCTGAAAACTTTTGTCCACAATCGTCCAACGGGCAACAAAGTTATAAGCCATCAAAAAAATGTTGAGACCTCCCCTCTACTTTAGCTCCCTGACAAAATCCCACCAAACTTTACAATTATGTGTAAATCTAGATTTAAAATATTTTGCAAACTTTTGGGTGAATTCGTCAGACGGCACTACATTTATAAGCCTTTAAAATATTTTGGCACGCCCCCTCTAATTTTGCCCCCACTTGACAGAGACCCACCAAACAGTGCAAAAACAATTATATCTAGATTTAAACTCGTTATGCAAAATTTTGTAAAGATTCGTCAAATGGCACCACATTTATAAGCCTTTACAATATTTTGCGACTCACCCCGTCTAATTGTGTTCCCTCTAGACAAAACAGCTCCACACTTTCGGAAACCATTCAGAATCAGGTCGAGAATAAAATTAAAAAATGTCATGCAGTTTCATTGAGTGGCGCCAAAGTTATAAGCCATTTAAAAACTGCTTTTCACCAACCCAGTTATGCAAAAATAGGCATAGGTGCCTCCGAACATCTGAAGTGTACTCGAACATCACAGGACTGTACCTGAACATCCAGACTGCTCGCAGAATTCAGAGATGAAAAACAGCAATTGTTTGGCTTTTTATGTCCATATCCCATCCCATACTCATCACCCCCACCTCCCCAGAGATTGTTTGATGAGTTTGACAAGTGCAATGTTGTATTTTTTAATATTTCTTTACCGCAATGTTTGTGGACACTAGCAGAGGTCCGCAAATCCAACATGGCGGGCATTTCGAAAATCTGACGCTTTTCACGCTTTTGACCATCCAATCAGTGGGCACTCTCGATGTCCTCAGACCTCACATTACCTTCTGAACCAATCAGAGGCCTGTCCATGGACCGAACAGGGAAGTGAGTCCGCAGAAAGACTTAAAGGTTTACACCAAATTTACAAAAGCATGCTTTTGAGTCCAAGCCACCGCCTCTGCCGCAAATTTGGTAAAAATCTGTCCTGCGGTTTGGTTTGAAGTAGCAGCAAAAACACACTTCTCTGGTTTGACAAGAAGTTGGTTGTCTTTAAGCCTTTCCAGAACTTGTTGGACATGGGTTTTGTGTTCCTCTAGATTGCCGGAATATATCAGGATGTCGTCCAGGTATATGATCATGGAGACAGACAATAAGTCTGAAAACATCCAAACCATAAACCATTGAAAAACAGCAGGAGCATTCACCAAACCAAAGGGCATGACTCGGTACTCAAATAAGCCGAAAGGAGTGCGAAAAGCGGTCTTCCATTCATCTCCTTTGGTGATGCATAACAAATGATATGCATTTCTGAGGTCTAATTTGGTGAACCAACGTGCACCTTGAACAGCTTCAATGATCTCATGTATTAATGGCATGGGATACCGATCCCGGATGGTAACCTTGTTGAGGCCTCGGTAATCGATACAAGGGCGCAAGTCAGTAGAGTCCCTCTTCTTGACAAAGAACAAAGAAGCTCCGGCAGGAGACTTGGAAGGTTGAATGAGCCCATTGTGAACATTGGCATCAAGATAATCTCTTAGAACTTTTCTTTCGGCTTGAGTCAAAGAGAACATCCTACAGAGGGAACCAAAGCATTTGGTTCTAAGTCTATGGTACAATCTTCTGGCCTATGGGGAGGTAAGGTCACTGGCTTTCTTTCGACGAACACCTCCAAGTAAGGGGAACAGTACAGAGGTAGAGCATGAACCCCAGCCAACTGTTTGGTAGACCCTGTAACAATCTGAGGAAGACCGTCCTCAGAAAAACAGTTGAGCTTGCAGTAGGAGGAACAAAATTGTAGTTGATTGTCCACTCAATTGACATGAGGGTTATGCTTTCTGAGCCATGTGATGCCAAGAATAACCGGAAAATGGGCAGCTCGAATAATGTCGAACCGGATTGTCTCGGAATGTTGAAATATGGTAACCGATAGGTCCTCGGTGGTGTGAGTAATGGGTCCTGAAGAGAGAGGAGAACCGTCGACCCCTTCTACCTTTTGATCTTCTTTGCGAGGCAGGGTGCGGAGACCCATTCTTTTGGTCCAGATGATGTCGACAAAGTTTCCGGCGGCCCCGCAGTCCAGAAGTGCAAGGCACTCAACTGCTCTGCCGTTGACCTTTATAATAACAGGTAAAACCATAAGCCTGGAATCCTCTGGGATGTAAGGAGCCGAAATTGAGAGAGAAACATAGGGACTGGTGGATGAATCGGATGTCCCTCGGAACCAGGTCCCTACTGGCGCTGAGGGAAACCGTTTCCCTGATGTTTCTGAGGAAGTTCAGTACATTCCTTGGGAAGATGTTGGTCCGACCCACAATAGGCACATAGACCTTTCTCCTTCCTTCTTCTTCTTTCAGCCAAGGAAAGAGGTCCTCTAGTAGATCCAATCTGCATGGGTTCGGCTGAAGTATGGGAAGGAGAGGAGGAGACGGTGGAGGATGAGGCGGAATCGGAAAAATGAACAGTAGTTCGTTGTTTTCGGCGTTCTGACCGTCGCTCCTGCAGTCTATATTCAATTTGTAAGGCTGCAGAGAGCAAATCCGGAAAAGAAGGCAGCCTGGATGCTCTGGCGACTTCGTCCTTAATTTCCTCCTTAAGGCCTCACCGGAATATGGCAAATTGTGCCTGTTCAGACCACCCAGCACCCAAAGCCAATCTCTTGAACTCTGAAATGTACGATAGAACATCCGATGACCCTTGTCGGATATCAAACAGGTCTTCGCAGGCGGTGTAAGTCAGTTCGGGCCTCTCAAAGGTTTGCTTCAACAGGTTCTGAAAACCAGCAAAATCGTGTAAGATGGGATTAGCCCCGGTAACCAGCGGAGTAACCCATGCCAGGGCATTGCCGGTCATGTTCGATATCATGAACCCGATCTTAGTCTGGTCGGTGGCAAACAGCCGGGGCCTGAAAGTAAAATATACTAAGCAGGTCTCCAAAAACTCTTTGACTTTTTTAGGAGTTCCATCGAACTTCCCTGCCGAAAGAGCCATGACAGGAAGTTCTGGAGATTGTGGTTCGCGGGCAGTAATCATCTGTTTCAAGACCACATTATCTGCCTTAACAGTTTGTAACTCTTGCGACATTCCCTGAATGGCCTTCCATAGTTCTTGTATCTGCTCTTCTGCCGACATTTCTTCTGATTGGCGTTGCAATCTGTCCGGGCTGGAAAATTCTGCTAACTCCCGTTCCTCCCCACTCTCCTCACCTGATTCAAAATCCTCTGGTTGCAGTTGCCTGTGAGAGAGGTAGTCCTTTTCCTTTTTGTGTAGAACATATCTGTCTCGAGAGGAAGCCACAGTGAGCGCTAAAGTATAGCAAACCTGGGGCCCCCTTCCCGAGATCAGACAGTGCGAAGGGAAAAAGCCTGTTCAGGCAGAAAAAACCCTCCGAGGAGTGAAGCGGCTTGAGAGGATCCAGAGCAAGCAGTTGTAATGGCGTTCTTGAGGCAGGTAGATGATGGGAGCAGGCGAAGCCGGACATCCAAAGTAGAGAAGGAACCGGAGAGAAAGAGAGCCTCCGGTAAGAGTACCAGCGGAGAAAACTACTCCGGAGCAACAGAAACCAAGGCGGCTGAAAGACAGCGCAGCCGAAGGTAAGGCAGAGAAGGCGGGTGCGGAGGACCGCGCACCGTAAGAGGAAACAAGCCGGAAGGTAAGGAGAAAGCGGGAAGAGGCAAGGCAAGGAAAGGGAGAGAGAAGGAAAGGTAGTCCGAGAGAGGCGGACCGAAGGTACAGAGAAGTGACCGTGGCAGTCGAAGCTGGAAAAACTAGCGTGTAAACCCAAAGAAGTGAGCTAGCGCAGTAAAGGGGGTTGCAACGCGGCGATCGCTGGGAGAGGAGGAAAGAAATACTTCCCAGCGGCGCCATGTTGGAAAACCACTAGACCGTAGGGTGCGTAAAGGAGGAATCACGTAGCGGAACCTCCTCTCGCCCTTCCAGCGCGTAACCGCCAACGCGGATATAAACGCCAAACAGGACGGCGAATGACATTTATTCACTCCATCATTACTCTTTCCTTCTCCCTGAGGCTGCCTTCAGAGGCCAGGGGAAACGCAAAATGCATCCAGGATCGATCTAAGGACTGCCCACATGACCGCTGACCTCAAAATCGCCATCTTTGGAAGGTCATTCCACCTCCAAAAGGGGTTTCAACAGGGCTGGGAGAAAAACAAACTCTGCCCAACCCCACCAAAAACATTATTTAAATCTGATCTGCCTGAGGCTCTGTGCAGAGGTCAGGGGCCCACAAGAAGCATCCAGGATAGATTTAGGCAATGCCCATGTGTCCTCTGACCCCAAAAACACCATATTTAGAAGGTCTTTCCCCCCTCCAAAAGGGGTTTCAACTGTGTTTGGGGCAACACAGATCTCACCCCAACACCACTGGTAGCACTCTTTCCATCTGCCTGAGGCTGCCTGCAGAGTCCAAGGGGCCCACAAGAAGCATCCAGGATCGATATAGGGACTACCCCCATGACCTCTGACAAAGCTACTTATGGGTTACTTTGGGCATATAAGCACTGTCTGTTGGTCGACCATTCTCCCGGAATTCCCAAGCGAAGGGAAGACAGCTAAGGGCTGCCGCTTAGCCTTCTCTATTTCATTCTGTGTTCCCTGCTATCCCCTGTTGACCACAGATTGCCACAAAACTGCGTTGCACATAGCACACAAACAACGTTCAAATGAAACTCCAACACAACACTCGATAAAAACAACAAAATACAAACACCTTCATACTTCTCAACTGCCGTCCTGCACCTGCTCAAACACATGAAATTAATGTAGTTTGTAGCACACACTCACAAGATATACTCTTGCTTACATAAATATGGCTCCATCCCCACCACACACCGATTATCCCACAAATGCTTCCCCGCACTACCTCATCCACCACAAAGACCGCCTACAGAAACAAGTTGATGGCATTGCCATCATGTGTAAAGACACACTCACATTTAGTAATCCCACACACCCCATACACATCCTTTGAATCACTCTCTCTCTTGCTCCCCTCCGTCACACCCACACAGCACCTTTTGCCACCTCATTTATTGTCCTCCTACACACAATCCCAACGTCCACACTGACTGGGCTGACTTCACTACTAACAACCACACCTTCCCCAGCCACAATATCTGCTTTGGTGACTTCAACCCCGGTTGTTCCCTTCCAGACACCAATCCCATACTAAAGACTATCCTTACTCCACACAGCCCTTATGACCTCACACAACTCATCACCTAACCAGACACACTGCTGGCAACACACTGGAGCTTTTGATCGCAACTAAAAATCATGTTTCTGTGGAAAATAAAATCTGGGTATCGTGGTTTGACCACTTTGCTATCCCCTTCACACTCACACTACCACACAAAATCCCACCACCTACCACACATCCTCCTTGCCCTGCAGCAAGACAAACCAAACACATTACAGAGATAGCCTTAGCACCACTCTCCCTCCCCACATGCACATCCCTCCATCCTACTCCACAAAGACACCATCATCATACATGCACTTGACACAATTGGACCCCTGAAATTACAAAAAACCCACAACAACCACCACAAATCATGGTACAGCAGTTCCCTCCTCTTTATCAAGCAGGACGCCAAATGCCTAGAAAGAGCCTGGCACAAGAACCCATGCCCATCAACCATGACACGCTTCAGACACTGCTGCAGCAAATAAAACATTTCTGTATGCAATGCCAAAGCCACCAATTACTTTCAAGAACGCCCATCTGCCACCAATCATACAAACTATTCAACGTCGTCAAGTCCCTCTCTAAAGCACCATTCACACTGTACGTACCCCCTTCCACAGTAGTATGCAACTTCCTCTTGAACTACTTTAACTTCACAATACACAATATCAGGACAGTCCCTCACCCCCTCGGCTCGCCAACTCAAATCCCCACTCACAAACATTCCACTCATGGGACACCTTAACATTGACAAATGAATCACCCTCATTGCCTAAACAAAACCTGCACATTTCCTGCATGATATATCCCCACCTCAAGCTGCGTCCAATTGCATCACCACCCTAGCTCCCCTCTGGCTCAACATAATCAACTTCTGTCTCTCACTTGGTACTGTCCTCACTGCACTCAAAATGGGAAAAATCTCACCCCTCCTTAAAAAAAATTTCTCCCTGAAAACTACTGTGTCCTTACTATCCTACCATACCTTTCCAGAATCATGGAATGATTTTTAACTACCCAGCTGCAACAGCACATCACCACAAACAGTCTACTAACTCCTTCCAATCTGGCTTTCCAACTGGACAGGGCACTGAGACCACTTTTCTTCACATCCTTGATGACCTCCACAGCCTCACAGACAAAGGACACACAGCACTACTCGTACTCCTTGACCTTTCTTCAGCCCGACACCATAGACCATGTGATTCTCCTAGACATTCTAGCCCATAGGATGAATCTCTCTGGCCCCGTACTCGGCTGGTTCACCTCCTTTCCCACTGACAGGATATACTTGATCTCCATGCCCTCCTATTGATCAGACCATACCTCTGTCAAGTATGGGGTCCAGCAAGGCTCCTAACTATCTCCACTACTCTTCAGCTTATATGTTGAATCCCTTGGACAGACCAAGCACAACATATATGTCCACCAATATGCAAACGACACACAAATATACTTCAAAATGTGCCTCAAAACCTGTCTTGCCACCTTCACTAACTGGATGGCCACCACTTCCTCAAATTCAACCCTTACAAAAATGAATACATCTTCATTTGCCTCTCAAATCACAAACCCAACCTCACCCCCTGGATATAAGAACTCACTACGGACAACTCACACATATCCCTCTGTTAAATCCCTTAGCTTCACCATTAACCCCCACCTTTCCTTCACACACCACATAGCCACTGTCACCAAAACATAAAATCTACAACTGCACCTCCTGTGCAGAACCAGACATATCCTTTTGCCTGAAAACTTCCGAACCACAGTCCAAGCACTGGTTCTCTCTGAGCTGGACTATGGAAATGCTCTCCCCAACAACACCCTTGCCCCCCCGCAAGCCATACAAACCGCAGCAGCCAGACTCATCCTCCACCTAGACAAACATTCACCCATCTCCCCCTCTCTTGCCCAGCCCCACTGGCTCCCCATTCCCCAGAGAATTGCCTCCAAAGGACTTTGCATTGTATACAAAGCTATCCACCTCAGAACTCCAGCTTATCTAAATGGCAAACTCAAACGCATCACTCACAAAAACACCAGATAATCCAGCCTACACTTTGCCCTCTGCAAACTCATTTACACACAAAACAAGCATTTATCCACTGGGCATCAAGTTGTTAAAGTCCGCCAGTTGAAGCAGTTATAACAGTTCCTCAACTTGGAAGATAGCAAGGCTAAAGACGATTTCTTTGATGGTGCATGGGAAACACATGATTTATAATAGCATAGCACAGGTCAGCCTAACTCTGCATAGCACAGCATAATATAGCATAGTGTAGAGGAGCAGCCGAATGCCTCTGCAGGAAGTCCCGCCTTCTCTTGCCTACATGCTGGAAGCCTGAAATCGCACCATGCACGACACCAGTGGTTATGACTATTCTGCGGAGAGCCTTCGAGAAAAGGTATCCACTACAAAAACCCTATCTGATGTATCCCCGAGAGATGACAATCTCTTGGAAGAGGTTCCCAAAGGAATATGAAGACGAAAGAAAGAGAAGCTGGTGACGTCCCAAGAGATGAGCGTGATGCACTGAGAAGAGTGGCTGAAGAAGAGGATGTACAGACCTTATGGAATCTCATGACGAAGTAAAGAATTGAGTAAACTTTCATACGCAAAGTCGAGATTGCATGTGTGAAGAGCACTGCAGAAAATGCATGCCGTTTAATAACTGTTCATACGCAGCAACGCAAGTAGACTAAGTAATCTTAGAAGGTGGTGATATTTAGTGAATAGACTACAGGCAGTGCCGCCATTACATACAAACTGGACTTCGGTGTCGCAATTTTAGTAAGCTTAAGCCCATGAAGAAGATGGCTGAAAGTTTTGTTGCAGGAAGAAAGCAGCTGGAATCAAGGAAAGACAGAGAAAGGCTGTCTAGCCTGGTGTCAAAGACTGGAGCAGCCAAGAACTGGTTATCTATCCTTGAAGAACAGTGAACATGAGAAGCTGAGTCATCACTTGTTAAGGTGCAAAGAAAGAACACTGTGAGCACCAAGTTTTATTAATTTAATACAATTAAAGCTAGAAAATGAGCCGAAATGCTGTCTCCTGTCACATGGGATATGGATGGAAATAGAAGTTGGGCATGCAGCTCTAGACTTCAGATAACATGTGCTCACACTCCCATACATTCCCATACATTGCAAGGCCAAGTTCAAAGGCAGTCTCCATGGCAGAAGGCACGGACGATGAGAGATGTTGGGCCAATTGGGTGGCGAGACACGGTCAAAGTCCACCCAGTGACACCTGAGGTACCAGCTAACGTGCTGCTAGTGAGCCAAATGTTCTGGAACGGTACAAGTGTGCCAACCAATTATAGGAGGCCATATAACAAAGAACCTTATTGTTTGATTGCTAATGATGAGCTATGTTATACCTGTTGAAGATGACCTGCACTAGGGATGGACCTAAGTTGTCCACCTGACTGTAGAGACCAAATCACAACCCGATTCCTTATAGAAAGTATACTTAGATGTTCCTGTTAAGCCTATTAGAACCCCACATAGGTTTTTCTTGTTTGCCACATAGTGTGACGTGATGCGTTTTTACTATATAAATGTGATTTTTTTTATTAAATGCTTCGAGTGAGATTATTCTGTGCGACGTCCATTGTATATCCGTTGTAACTCCCTGTGTTATACAATTGATAATAAAACAGTATAACAAATTTCCCTTCTTCCTGATTTGGTTTGATTATTTGGTGTAAGAGTTGCTCTGCAACCCATCTACTGCACGATACGCTACCTATTTAAGGGCCGTAGGTTCACTAGGCAAACCGTAAAAGCAGCTAATAAACCTACTGCCATCTTCCCATGTGGGTGAGAGTGAACACCAGGGCACAAGTCAAGGGACCAGGTGGGTGGGCGGCATGCACCCACTTTTGCAGGGTGTTGCCAATGAATTGGAAAAAAATAACATCTTGCCGTTGACTGGTCGCGCGGGTGTGCGGCAAGTCACTTAGTGACAAAACTACTCGAAACAGCTACTGAGAACCCACAAAATATACAGCAGAATGTCAATCTTAAATGGTATATTCTCGTGGCAAATGCTTACTTGTTGTGCACACTTTCTTCAGTTGGGAAACATTGAATGAAATGTGTATATTTCAATGTGGGATATGTTCACTTCAAGTGATGTCAATTTGACTTGCGTATGCCACATTCCCCCACACATAAAAAAAAAAAATTGATCACTTTTGAACATGGTATGATCGCCAACATATTCATCTGACTCCCCTTCCCCAAAGCTCTTTGAAACAACATTTTCAACAAACCAGGGCAGACGGTGGGAAACAGAGTGGGTGTTTCACCTGATTCGGACTGGAGCATAAAACTGTCCCGGGCACCAATGAAAAAGTGGCCCACAGTTGCAAATGGCAATTCATTTGTATTTGTATTTATTTTATTTGTAGTGCGTCAGGCCCAGGGGCATTCCTTTAGTGACAGTTGGCCTCATTACGAGGTTGGAGGTAGTCACGGCGCTATTAGCGCCATGGCTACCTCCAATACTGGTTCCAGGTCCGCCCTCATTCAAAGGGGATTTACCGGTCTATTCTGGCCTTTGCGGGACCGGTAAATCCCCATTGAAAAAGCCATTCCCCATTCCCATTTCAGCCCCCATAGGGCTCAATGGGACGGGGGAAGGCGCTAATAACGGTACCGCAATTTGTGGTACCGTTATTAGCTCTTAAGTCCCTTAACGGAAGGGACCCGCTAAGGGACCTCGGAATAGGGCGCAAAGGGATTACCGGCACAAATGTCCTTAATGGTGCCCGGTATCCCTTTGCACCCACCTCGTAATGAGGCCCAAGGGGGTCTTTTTCTGTTAAAATGCAAGCAAATTGTGAGATTTAAAGAATATGTATTCAGTGACAATGGTCAAAACTAGTGGCTGCATAGTGAAGTAACTCATCAAACTGTCCCACATTGGCCAAAGAAACATGCCCATTTTGACCCCCGAAAACTGGCACACACTAGGATTTTGCCTTTTTGGTTTGGGCATTGCCCTATTGTCCTAGCATGTGTTTCACTGGAAATAGACCACTGGGTGTCCCCTTCTGACATCCGACGCCTCGGTATTCCTCGTCAAGGTTAACATCCGGTTGCGCAGGGAGTCACATTGCCAAGGAAGTCGTGCCTCGGAAATTGTGTTGCCTTCCTGAGCGCCGAGCAACTCCCAGGTGACTGGCCCGTGATAGGGACGGGGAGAGCAGGCAGGCGCGCAGCCCTGTCGAGGGAGGCCTCCCAAGCAAGGTGCTCAGGGCCCATGACAACTCATTGAGCCCGGCATATTGAAAGTTTACACAGCTGACTGCGTAACAGAGGTGCAAAGGGACCGGGTCTCCTTTAAACGAGTGAAGGGCGAGACAGAATGTCAATGGAGGCTGGGAGCTCTGATGGAAACCTTGAGTAACTTGTCAGCCAACTCTCACTCCGGAGTCTCAGCTCACTGTGCGTGACAGACACGGCGGGGATGCTGCCTTCAGCAACTCCTGCCCCCCCCCCCCCTCCCTTCAATAATAATGCAAATGAGCCGCGCGCACAATGCAAGGATACACAGCCGTGGGAGCACGGGGGAGGGCTGGGCGGAATCTTGCCAAGCTCTGAAACGTGTACCTTTAACTTTTCCCCCCTCGCTAACACAACGTGTAGCCGCTGCTGTCAGTCTATTAAGCTGGGCCGACCCTTCCTCTGTTCAGTGAGTCTGCCGGGTAGGTCAACCTTCACGACCCACAGCCGACAGACCGTCGCCACTTAATGGAATATAGACCTTATCCGGCCTCAGTAACGCGGCTTGACCCAAAACAACAATGCTGGGAGAGTGGGAGCAGCAACACGTCAAATGGGTTAGTAGTCGTTCTTGCTCTCCAGCCCCCCCTTCGAATTTGATCAGACTGCAGGGTGGACCGAAATCTATTTTTGATTATTATTCTTAAACAGATTGCAAAACATGAATGAGCAAGCACCGTTAATGTATTTCTTTGGGAAATGCCCTCAGTCACAAACATATAATCTATTTTTTAAAAAAAGTTTCAAAATGTGTTTAATTGGTTTGCATTTCTGGTAGACAGGTGCAACTGAAGACTGGTTGCAAATAAGGTGCTATATTAGCATTCGGGGTGTTCATCTGTGCTAGGCACTGCCTTGACCATATGTAATGGATACCTGCTAGTAGCCCTATGCAGCAAAAGAAGTATACTTTCAACACTCGTGCTTGCACTAAGGGTAGTATGGTGTCTTATACTGACCAGTGTCATTGAGCGCTTGAGCGCTTTGAAACCCTTCCGGTGTATAGGCGCTATATAAATAAACAAGACAATACAATACAAAGGGCCTCATTCCGAGTTGGGTGGTAAGGGTTTACAGGCAAACCCTTACGCCCAATTCCTAGTTCCCTTAGCGGGATCCGCAAAGGACGTGTGGTCTGACCACACGTCCTTTACGGATCCCGCTAAGGGACCAGGGCGCTAATAACGGGCCTGCTATTTGCGGGCCCGTAATTAGCGCCTTCCCCATTCCCATTGAGCCCTATGGGGGCTCAAGTGGGAATGGTCTACAGAATGGGGACTTATCCAAGGTCGGAATGACCCAGTAAGTCCCCATTCTGTAAGACCGGACCCAGACCCAGGTTTGGAGGCAGCCATGGTGCTAATAGCGCCATGGCTGCCTCCAAACTCTTAATGACCCCCAAAGTGTCTGGAAATGATCTGCAGTGATGCACACCCAATTTAACAGTACGGATGCTCAAATAGCACTATCGCTCATCTAACCTGCCTATATTAACAGGAGGACCCCCCTAGAGATGCCAATGCCTCCCAGGGGGCATGTTCAGGCTACTGGTGTCCGGGCTTCCAAGCACTCCCTCGGCCCCATCCAGTTGCTGGGGAGATTGGTGTCTCTTGTGGGTCAAGCATAACATGTTGTCTCAACTTCACATCCATGCCAGTTTGACAGAGTGCAAAGGCAGTGCCTGCGCTGGCCACATGGTTGCAGCTATTATACAAGTGGCCAAAGTGTTCACAGACCACAAGGCAAACCGCCCGGCCTGCCACCAGGAGACAGCTGTACTTCTACAGAAGAGAGAGGCGTATTCCAAGACTAGCCAGGCGACCCAGTACCAGCAGCTCCTCTGTTCTTCCAGTTCCGGGTTCCCTCACTAGATAACATGGTAGTCTCACATCCCTGCAACCGTGGAGCGCTACGGAAAACTCTTCCACTCCTAGAGTCCTTCAGGTGTAATGCGGGGATATTTACAGCCCTGCAGACCCAATTTCTGCACCATTTCCATGGTGAACCCGGACTGGTCTCCAATTACCAAATCTGGGTGCCCTTTATCGTCACAGGCTCTGAATGAGATGGCCTAGACTGGGCGACCCACCACCTAGTGCTTATGACCCAATTACCCGGGACTATCCAGTCCAACAGGGATCTCACACTATTGTTGATTAGCACCCTGGGAGGCGCCCAGAGCCAATGAAAATGCTCAGAATGCGGGCTGTATTCACAAAGGTAAGCCCACACTCCAAGCACTTTCATTAAGGGTTGGACGTTTCCTTTCCCTTTCCCGCGCACCTTCTCATACCTTAGCACCCGTGTAGTTTCCTACACGGGTGCTAACAGGGTCTTATTTTTCTCTAAAAAAAAAAAAAAAAAAGAAACGTACCTTTCCTTGACGACACAAGGCCCTGCAGTGTTGTTGTTCCACAGTTTGTTTTCATGTTGATGACGTTACAGTCAACAATGAAAACAGACTGCACCTTTCAGTAGCATTCTGCGGCCCGGTCAGGGCCGCAGGAAAGGTACGTTTCTTTTTTTTTTAAATTGGCAGGCCGACCTTTTTGGTAATGGCACCACCGCCCTCGTTAAGGGACCCTCGCTACGCTCAGGGCCTTAATTTAGGCAACAGGCCATTACCTACAAGATCGGCCCGCCGCCTCGGGGCATATTGCCTCAGTATAGGGTGTTCACATCAAACTGAGGGCATTGAGGTGCGGACCTTGTCCCATGTGACAGAAGATTTGATTGTTTACAGTGCACAGTTTTAGCAGCTGGTCACAGATACCAGTCATTCTCTAAGAGTGCTTTGCAAATGTGAGCCCTGTCCCAACTTTGGTGGCTACCCTTCAACACCTGACTGTGGTAATGAACTGTGTACCCTCATACATTGGTAGACGACACTCATCTGCGTACTTTGCCACAGGTCCCATACATTCAGGAGATGTACATGCAGCCTCATTCTGAGTCTGGTGGTCCAGAAAAAAGTGCATACTAGCACTTTACCGGACCGCCCGACTCCAGCTTTGCTGGTGGGGGACCTGGGTTACCTGAAGCTAAATGCTCGATGTAAGCTAGGTGCCCTACCAGCCAAAAAAGCCCCTATTACCAGCACTGGCAATGCCGGTTGTAAGTACCTTCTACCGCCAGGATACCGGCATGCTCGGAATAAGGCTGATGGTCCCTTCACTGGTGACAAAATAATATGGTGCCTGTAGAACATCCTAAGTGTGTATTGTTTTCTTAAACTGTCCTGCTCTACTATGAAGAATAGACTCTAAGTCCCCCTTCTCACAGGCTTAAATACACCCCCACTCTGAGTAGTCTTGCCCCCTCTAAATTGGTATCAGAGGAAGTATGAGGTGGAGACCGATTCACTGAGGGTGGGAGCTTCAGCACTTCAGAGTCCAGGCAGATTAGTAAAGGAAAGACCCTAATCCATCCTGCTCTCCACTACTTTCCCTGGCCGAATTAGGGGAAAAGGTACCAGTTCAGGTTCTATGGGAATTGACAATACTATGTGAAGTCTTCAGGAAACGCCAAGAAAGATCATTATCTCGGGAGGACAGTTCAGCGGCAACGTGCTCGCCTTGGAAGCAAGATGACGCGGAGCAACACAGGTTCAATCCTCCACACTTAGAAACTCTGGGTATTAAACGCATTATAAATAACCTATCATATCCTACCCTCTCTAAAGTTCTTCAATGTCCTGGGATTAAAGGGTGTAAATGCACCGAGAGCATGAACAATTATGCAAATTCAGTGGACGCGTCAAGATAGGCCTTAGGCTGTCTAGATAATCCTCAGCAAGAATGACATGATCACCACAGTTCAAAGAGTCTCATTCTGGAGCATCGGGGAATACGGCAGAACAGGAAGTCATTTTGGCTTCCAGACTTACAGGAGTGGGCCCTACCCGATCTGTCGACTAAGTGCCAGGCTACAATGCAAGTCTATGCAAAAGGACGAGCATACTCGTCCTTGGCACTTAAGGGGTTAAATGTTCTGGCTCGGCTACTCTCACTAGTCCGTCCTTTGTTTTTGCTTCTGAATCTCTGAGCTAAGAGCCACTCATTAAACAGATTTTGTGTGCATGCGCTTTTCCATTCTGCTGAGGCCTCTTTCATCATAAATACCATTGTCCCAAAGATGGAATCCCGGGTGCAACCGCTGCTCACCTCACCTTGTGGAATGTCCAGGTGAGGTTGCACAGGGAATTGTAAGATTCCATTTCAGGTCCGGGCTGAGTTCCCCGTGAGCCGCTTGGTGGTCAGTGTCTGCCAATCCTAACACTAAAGGTATTTCATCTGCACCTGCCACACTATGCCTGTGGGACATGAATGTGCTTGTAAGTGAGGGTGGGCTTCCTGCGAGCCTGAGATCCCCACATCCACCAACCGCAATTCCAGGTATTTAGCATCAGTGGAAACAACTTAGCCCACTTCAGGACTTGTTGCAATCATTCGTCCAAAGTGTGGGACGAGTATGAAGTGAAAAAGGGATCAGGGATCCTAATAGGTAGGGTTTTTGGGCTCACATTTTTATTTTTGGGGTAGATTTGGGGCATTCTTTTTGCCACCACGCTTAGAAACAGAATGATAAAGTATTGTTATCTAGCGCCTGGATGCCTTTCGGCGTTAGTTTGCGCTCTGTACATTTTCAAATAATGTTGTGTAGTTGAATAAAGCAAAGAAGAGCATCCTGCAGGCATGGAAGTGCTGTCAACATCACGCAGCCTCAAAAGATGTGAGGATTGTATCATCTTTGAAATCCTTGATCCGTTGCTTTCCTCCCTCGATGTGTTGGAACCAGTGTTAGAAGTCTATGTTAATGGTCAGCATTTCGTCGACATAGATTGCGTTGTTCTCTTGAGGGGGGCGGGGCGGGCAGTTTTCAGGAGTATGAAGCAATATGTTGAGGACATTGTTTTTGCATCTGTGAGGCCTCTGAGGGTCTGTTTCTACCAGCCCCGCTAGCACTGGGGCAGAGGAAAGCATCGCCCTCAGGTGCTGCAAAGCTTTCCCGGTGTCCCTGGTCCAAAGGAATGGTGCATCCTTGTGAGTCGGGTTAGTCAAAGGTTGTACCAACACTGATAAACGAGGAATGAATCAGTGATAGAAATTCCTAAAACCTAGCAATCGTTGGAATTCGAGGAAAGTGCATGATGCTGTCCAATCAAGAACTACTGTTCTTTCTTGAATACAAGCTTATATTGCCTTGTCTGAAGCCGTTGATGTATTAGTCAATGTTATACCCCTCATACATGGGCCACATATTGTTTAGGTGTATTGAAAAATTCCAAGATAGTGCACCCTGTTGGTAGCCTTTATACATCATTGATGACGTTCGAGAATGACAGAAGGGCATTGCAAAGCCTGGATTCCAGGATCCTGTATTTTTGCAGCACAATGTGACTTTGCAATGACTTTGCACTGGTGCAAAGAGTGCAAACATACACTTTGCACCACTCTGTGAATCAGGATGTTTGTTGGCAATGCAACGTCAATTTGCACTAATGCAAAGTCACTGTGCACCGCACTAAAAATGCCATAAATCAGGCCCCCAATCTCATGTTACTAGTCAGTTAAAGTGGATGCCCTTATTCTGTTGTGGGTCCCCTAGTTTTGCTGAAGTGCCACTTCATTACATGTATACTGGAAATGTCGGGTTCTCAGCACCATGGCCTTGCACAAAGTACACTGGTGGCTTGTGGTGAATAGAGTGATTTACGACTCTGTGAAATTTTGAAGGCCTTTTACTAGCAAAGTCCCGAGTTCCTCCGGCAGACCCTCCAACATTAACTGCATAGCATTAACCTAGTCAACTGGTAGTGCAGCTCATCAGCATGTCGGGCAGTACAGCATTTCTAAGGTATGGTGAATGAACACAACCTGTGTTTCAAGCATCTGTTACGAAGCCAGATGTTGTGTAGAACCATCCTACTAAGACCTACCTAATACGTCTCGAAGAAATCTGAGTCACATACAGATTATCATTGTCAAATGAAGTGGGAGGACAAGTGGTCCTTTGTGGTGCGCTGAGTATTTTTTCCCTGAACACTACTTGGAGGCGGAGCTTTGCAGCAGTGAGCAGCTACCAACTCTACTTAACATCATTTCCAGCGCGGAGCGCGCGCGGAGAAGTGGGAGGACAAGTGGTCCTTTGTGGTCACTTGTGGACAGCGGTGGACGGCGGGGGACGAGAACCTTAAACCCCTCCAGGATCTACATAAGGGGCACCGGAAGAGCGGTAAGGAACCTGATACACCCGCACAGACGGCAGTTGGGCCGGGAGACTGCGGAGGGCGATTCTACCTCTTTGATCCCTATCATCGCTCAATCTGTCACAGTGGGCTACGACACATATCGGTGACCGATACATAACCTGCATAGCACGATCTCAGTTCTATCGCAATTTACGGCATACCCCCCAGTCAGACGTGCGGTGGTGTGCTCCGTAAAGAGAATGACTAAAACAAAAGCAGGAAACACTAGGTACAACCTACGGAAAGGCAATAATGAAAAAGTGGAGAAACTACCCCCTAAGATCGCAAATAAGGCAACAGTAAATGGGGACAGTGTTATACCTGAAAAAGGTACTATTCCTGCCATGTTTGGGAAGGGTAAGCCCAAAGTTAATATGGGGGCGGATATTGCCGCACCAGAAAAGGAGACTCTTTCGCCCACTCATAATGGCAGTGACGTTTTAGACTCTAGCAATTATCAAGACATCGACAATAATTCATTACTGGAGCTTTGCTTATCTATCCAAAAATCAATGGCAACTTCAGGCAGACCAGTAACCTCAGTTGAAAGACCCACAATTGTGGTGGAAGCGCAGATCCTGAATCCGGCGCATAAGGAGCAACAAAAGGACATAGAGATCCCCAGTCCTAAATGCACGGATAACTGCACAGGCAAGTCAATCTCTGATCTATGAGGTATACTTTCCATTCAGCCCACACCCATCCCATCAGTACAACCAACGATGGGACGACTGTCTGCATCCCCCAGTCTCTTCATGGATCCTGAAGAATTGGACCACACGGGCGAGCTGTGCAATGGGATGCCGAAAGACTCCAATGGCTTAGCCATAGCAGAGTTGCAGGCTTCCATGGCATCTCTCCAATTTGCGCTGAAAATTTTATTACAGTTGTGTGGGAGGATTCACACTAACACCATCATGCAATTGAGGACAACAAATCTGACTGGGAGCATGGATCCAACATCATTAATACCCCCTGCAATGGATGAAGCTCCAATATTTACGGATCAGCCGGACATAACAAACCCGGAGGAGACCGAGGAGGTTAATACGGCAGTACCTTTAACCAAAAAGCAACGCAGACAACAGAAACGAGATGCTGCAAAGAACGCAGTGGTAGAAATCGCCTCCCCCCTACCGGCTACCATTCCCACGGCTGCTCGATCAAAAAAAAGCAAGAGAAGGGGTCGGAAGGCAAAGAAACGTGCAAGAAAGGGGATGGGATCTCTATCAGGCTGGATAATTCCAGACCCATTGCATGAAGCTAAAAGCATGGCCCATGAAGTCGTGGACTCTGAATTAACCTAAGAAAATCGGACCACCTTGCCATGGCCCCTGGGTGACATACAACACAAGCCACCTCCAGCACTGCCACCCACCTTCTCGGTCATCCGACCCATGAAGCGCGTTTCAGTTGAGTCTTTCGCCGCCGCCTTCTCACCTCCTCCTCCCTCTCTGGCTGACTCTCACCCTGACACAGCCCTCTCCATGCTCCACTCTGCTACATCTGATACTCTTGATATCCTTGCCCCTGTCATGAGAATCCGCCTGAAGTCCAAAGCCAAGTGCAACTCATGGTACGACTCGGACCTCGTCACCCTAAAACGCAAGTGCAGGGTGGCCGAGAGGAAATGGCGTGCTTCGTGTACATCTTCTGACAGACTGGCCTGCCGCCTGCTCCAAAGACAATACCGGCTCTCTGTCCTAACCAAGAAGAGAGCCCATATCCAAGCCCACGTCTCTGCGGCATCAAACAACTCGGCAGAACTCTTTAAAATCTGCAAGGAACTGGGCAATCCTGCCGCAGTCTCTACCTCCCCTGTCCCCTCCCAGGCCCTCTGTACGGCACTGGCTTCTCACTTCATCTCTAAAACTCAGGACATCCTGTCCTCTCTCTCCTCCTATCCCCCGCCTCCCCCACTCTGCTCCTCCCCTGGCCTCTCTGCAGCCACCTCACCTCCCTCCTTCTCTGCCTTTCCCCTATTCTCCGTAGACGAGGTTTCTAGACAAGTCCGATCTATGAAAGTGTCGTCGAAACAAGTTCACCCCTGTTCCTCCAAAACTATCAAGGACTACATCGACTCCCTGGCTCCTGCCCTGGCTGATTTCTGCAATCACTCCTTCACCACTGTAGTCTTCCCATCCCCCCTGAAGCACTCCCTTTTGCACCCTCTTCTTAAGAAACCCTCTGCCGACCCCTCCTGCCTGGCTAACTATCGGCCAATCTCCATCACTCCCTTCCTGGGCAAGCTCCTGGAGAAACTGGCCATCTCCCAGCTCAATTTCCACACTGAATCTGTTGGTTGTCTTCAGGACCATCAGTCTAGCTTCAGAGATGCCAGAAGCATGGAAACTGCTCTCCTGAACATCCTTGAAGACCTGCTCCTCAACCTTGACTCTAACACCCCTTGTGTTCTCATTTTACTTGATCTCTCCTCTGCCTTTGACACTGTTTACCATGTCATCCTGCTCAACCGCCTACGTGATAACCTCAATATCACTGGTCAGGCTCTGGCATGGCTGACTTCCTTCCTCTCTGACCGACCCTCCCATGTCCAACTTGGGTCTTTCCTCTCCGATATCTTTGTCTCTACCTGTGGTGTCCCCCAGGGATCTAACCTCTCTCCCTGGTTGTTCAACCAATACCTGGCACTCCTTGCCCACCGCATTGCCGCTCTCTGCCCCAACTTTCAGTGCTATGCGGATGATACTCAGCTCATTTTCAGGCTACCCTCGGCCTCCACCTCTCCTTCCCTCATCTCTGACTGTCTGTCTGCCATCCAGGAGTGGTGTGCCGCCAATGACCTCTGCCTTAATGCCAGTAAGACTAAGATTCTGCTCATTGGCACACCCACTCGCTCCTTCCCTGCAGCTCTCTGGCCGGCCTCTCTTGGCCCTCTTCCCGTTCCCACCTGCATGGCTAAAAACCTCGGGTCATCTTCGATTCCGCACTCTCCTTCTCTCCTCACATCTCTGATGTCTCTAAAAACTCACATTACCAGCTGCACCTCCTCAGAGGTATTCTTCCCTTCCTTACCATACACTGCCACCTGCGGGCCGTTTTTATTTATCTTATTTATTGTAATATCCCTTGCACTGCACTTCCCCCTTCTCCCTTCCCCCCCGCACTTTTCCCCTTCCCCTTCCCATGCACTTGCGCGATCTGAATGTCACCTGGCCTAGTAGGATCGTTGTCTGTCTTCCCTTTTTTCCCCCTCCCTTGCCTCGTCGCGCCTTGAAACACTTGTTTATAGGCGCGTTATAAATGCCATATCATATCATAACTGGGTTCCTTGATGTCAAGTCCCAAGCCTCCTGCCTGTGGAGAGAACTATTCTTTATCACGATGTGTACTTCTAATCAAAAATGGGTTTGAAATATTGGCTCATTACAAGTTTGCTGGAATCCCGATGCTATTAGCGGCGTGAAACCACCAAACGGAGTTACCGTTACTGGTGACTAATCGGCTGTTATTACCGGCAGATTAAAGGTGCCGGCCAGGGTAATTCCCCATTCCAACTCAATGCTGAGATTGCCGGCATTACCGGCGCTGGTAATACCGGCTCTTTTTTATCCGTGGGATGCCTGAATTACCTCCAGCTTTTAGCTGGAAATTCGGGCCACCCCTCCAGAATAGTGCTGGTATATGTCATAACCGGCACTTATCTTCTGGACCGACAAACTTATAATGAGGCTCACTAGTGTCTCTTCTTCCAAAATGACTCCTTTTATATACTATACCATAAAACTTCAATTTCATTAGAAGCTTAATTTCTCCAGGATGTCACTTTGTAGTTTAAGAGCGTTTAGAATATGCATACAGGTGCCAAATGATGTATGATGATCATTTAGATAGAAATGAACACCTGAGATGCATGGACTGGTAATTCATGCAAATCTGAGTGCCATAGCTAAAATATTGAGTTGAAATGTTGGTATTGTTTGTTGCCAGAAGTTTGTTTGCCCTCGCTTCATTGCATCTCTGTTTTGCCAGTGTTTTTTTTTTCTCTCCGCTTAGCTTTCTCACACTAAACTTGCTGTTATGACATCATCTCACATCGTTCATTCTGATTGCATCATGCTCAGGACTCCCACAATGTAGAACACATGTTGACAAAGACCTTATGATTTGGCATCTCAAATTGGAAAGATGACTTTTGAAGAGTACAAGTATCATATTTGAGAGTGTGGATGTGTAATAGTGGGGAGGGAAGTAAGAAGGGGCACTTATACATTTCTTATAGTAGCAAAATATATGCTTTTTTGTTTTATGTAAATATTTGTATTGTAGGGTTCTGTAATGCAAGTGAATGGATGCATCATAGAAGTCACAATATCGGTGCAAGCACTCAGTCCTAAAAGACAGGCCCGCCGGACTTTAAGGCAGGCACTCTGAAAACCAGTGCATGCGCAGACACTCAGCATATAAGGACTGTCACAGGCACTCACATAATCATGACATACACTCAGGGGTCAGCAATCTCCATCGCACAGACAGACATAGTACACACAAACAACTGTCTCTTACGAAATTAGGAGACGCCCTCCGGAAATGAGAATTGGAAGTCAGCATTTTAGGCAAGGGACTCAGGACAGGGAGTCAGTGCATCAGGACAGATCAGATACTGTGGACATCAGGAAAAAAACATTCCTAGCATCAGTAGGGTCACTCCAGATGTCAAAACAGGCTCTCAAGAGACAGGTGTTCAGGACATCATGATGGAACCTAAAGGAAGAGTCTAAGTGCATCAATGCAGGCACTCAAGATATATCTGCAATATACAAGGACATTAGGCTCAGCTCACAGGATTTCAGGCCATGGAAGGTGCCCGGGACAGGCACAAAGGACAGAGCTTGGGACATCAGGATTGATCAAGCACAAACATCTTTGGAATAGGGATCCAGCATCCACATCAAGGTAGGCTCTCAGGAGAACTCAGAGGCAGTGAGGGAGAACACAGCAGCCTTGGGTAGGCACCAAAGACAGACAGGGATTCAGAAGGGGCAAAGGTTCGAGGTAAGAGAGGAAGAAAACTGGTGGTGATGAGCAAACAGGGAGGCAGGGGAAATCCTGGCTGCAGGTAGGAGAAAAGCAGTCACTGTGAAAAGCAGGGAAAAGGCAGGATATAGAAGGTGAGGCAGCATCAAGGAAAATAGGAGACAACAAGGCAGTGGGGAAGGCGTGCCGATGGCAGACAGGGAAGACAGGGCCGAGGCTGTGGGGAGAGAGGACTAAGGCAGTGATGAAAGGCAGGACCGAGGCAATGAGTGGACAAAGTGGTGAGAGCAGAAGAGGGCTTGTGGCGAGAAGCAAGGAGAGGCAATAGTGGAGAGGGAGTAGTGAGGAAACAGGAGAGTGGAAGGCTGCAGAGTTTGCTATGGTGATGCTATGCTTGAGGCCAGGTCATGAAAGCATAGTGATTATGGAATGTAGTGGGGCCTCGCTTCCTGGGACTATGGTTGTCTTACAATGCTGAATGCCATCTGATTGGCAATATTTGCTGCAGAGACTGAGAGGTATGTGAAACAGTGACAGGGACTGCAAATACCAGAAGCCATTAACTTTCCGTTCAAGCTAAAAATAAGGCTAGCACCAAAAAAGGTAGTTGTGTATGCTACACAGTGGCACGCATGCCAGATGGGAGGACGGGGGGGGGGGGTGACACATCAGCAGGAGCATGATCTCAGAAGGTGCCAGTGTTCAGATGCGGGTGCGCCAACCCCCCATGTGAGTGCAGGTACCGTCTGAGAAACATCCTCTAACAGGGCATTCGGACCTCAGCAGTGATGTAATGACCATGCACCATGAGGACAGTAGCAGGGCCATATGTTAAGATCAGTCAAGAGCTAACAACATAGCACAGGGTAGTAAATGTTTGCTTTTCCTATAAGACATGCAGGGGTTGCAACATTGTGGCACATAACATTGCATTGTGTGCATGCAGTGCACATGATAGAGAGAAAGTAGCACATCATTTTTCATCTAGCACATTGCCCCACGTCTGTGCACGACCCACAACACACTGCATGACACTATATTTCACACCCCTTGCCGGCACAACACGATTACAGAACATACATGGCGCATGGCACCACATTCGCGCATGCATCATACTTCATATAAAACACACAGGACAGCCCAGATCATGACACCACATGTAAGCTAAGATTAGGCAGATGATGCTGGCTGGGACCCGTGTGTGAAAGAAGACCCCACTCGACCATCAGGAACTTGCCAAATTAGAAAGGACCTGAGGGAAGCGATACCACTAAACCAACGGGGGACTCGTTCCTACATTAAAGAAAGGCCTACAAGAGTGCTGTAACAACAAGTGAAGTCAGTGGCCCATGGACTGCTTGGGTTTGCATGGCAGGAATGCGTCAGACCCACGCAGAGAAAAGGTGGTGGGGCATAAGCCACCTTTGTAAGTTTCCAGCCCCTTCATCACATGCCCCCCAAACAATAGGTAAGTAGATAAGCTAAGGAGAGTCAATTGATCATTGTAGGGTAAGGGAAGTTTAAGGAGCTGACAGGAAACAGGAAGTGTGGGTTAGGAGGGTGATATCAGAGGTGGAAAAAGGAAGAGGAAGAAACCAGCCGTAGGATGGAGAAAAGGAGTGCAGAGGTTGTTTGAGAGAGGGGTACTGCGATGTGTGTGAGTGAGAGTAGATAGTGTGGTAGTAGTAGTATCAAGAGGAGTAATAGTAGAAGTGGAGTGATAGTGGTAGTAGTGATAAGTGGTGGTGGGATTAGCAAGAGTGGAAGTAGTAGCAGAAGTGTGGTAGTATTAGCGGTAGGAGGCAGTAGAAGTGGTAAAAGGAGATGTATTAAGACAGAAGCAGTAGAAGTATTGAGGCAGTAGTAGTGAAACATAGAAGTCCTGGTGGTATCAGAGAAGTAGTAGGGGTGAAGAAAAGAAGCAATAGTAGAGAAGTGGGGTGAGGAGAGGAATTACAAGTGGAGTAATAGTCGGATAGAAGGAGAGAGTCATAGTCGTGAGTGGAGGAGTTGAGAAGGCAGGAAAGTAACACAAGGGAGCAGGTTAACATCTAGGGGTGAGGGTAGGAAGGCAGAGTGAACTATCAGAAGGACAGAAGTGTGGTTTGGATGAGAACCTAGGAGGAAACTGAGAGCAGAAGTGAATAGTGAGACTGTGCGTAAATGACAAGTGATTCCAACAGGGTGAATGCTAGGAACTGTTCCCGAACTCCTCATAGAACACCTGGTGGGGCTAAGGGAGAGACAGTTAGAAAGCCCCTAGAGAGTCAGGGAGCGAGTTTATCAAAGAACTATCAAAGAAAAAGGACTAGAAGAACGACAGTGTGAGTCACCAAGCTTTATCCCTAACCAGAGTTACAGACACCTGGGCTAGGATAATGCAGTCCAATTGAGATGAGAGAGTGTTAGATAGAGAGGGCAGCACTAACACCAATTACCAACATCCCTTTGGCCTCTGACAATACATTAATATCATCTGAGCCTACCTCTGTAGAATTAAAAATAAACACCCGCAAATCTTTTACAGGAGTCAGTGCAGGTGTTCTTTGTGATGTGGGGATGAGCCTTTAATCACCTAAACCCAAAACAGTCCCACCACTTAAAACGTGAGTACACAGCTGTACATAAAGCAAGTTTATTGTTCAAAAGCTCTGAGGAGTGGTTAGATGATGTTGTAGGACCAAACTAACACAAGTCTCAAAAATACAACATTGGTTGGCAGCTTGTATACCTTTTGCAACAATGTAAACACTCTGAGATGCTTTATTACCATCCACCGCCCAATATGATTGGACAAAACCTCTTCAAAGAAATCCCACCTTTTTCCAATTCTTCCATTTTCATTGGCCAGGCTAATCTTCATTATCATCTTCAGATCATGTTCACAACACACCTCTTTTTGGGATTCGTTAAGGTAGGTCATGACATCAATACATGGTTAAACATTGGTATTGAAAACATAGTTCATTGCTAGTACTAACCGGACCAAGGCCTTTAACTTTAAGTGTGATTTCACATGGTCCTGCTGATGTATTTTGCCAAATAGAGGAAGGTCTGCATATGTAGGATTTTCTTTGAACTACAGATTGAACTACAAATTCCACAGACCCCTGCTGCTTAAAAAGACCTTTTAATTTATGTGGCTTTATACAGCCACTGATGACCTGGAAAAACCCTTAACCGTCGGGCCCTAGACCCTGGCCTAGGGCCTCATGTATATAACCATCAAAAAAATGACTATCCCCCTCCAAAGATTTTAATACGAATGGCAAGATAACATCTGCTCCCTTGCACGGACTGTAAACCTTGCCCTTTTTGTCTGACCTTCTTACTAGGTAACTAATTCTCTTTTCCATCAGGAATGTTCCTGCTACTTAGAATGCATGTGTAGCAGCTAACCATGGAGAAAATCACCCCATTGTGTGGAATTTTGTTTGTGTTGCATTTGCAGTTTTAATATTGTATCTTTCTACATCCGTGAAGATCTAATATGTATAAATTCTAAATGATTGTAACACTAAAAGTAAAACAAAATGAACTTCTTTCGATTCAAATGGATTTTCAACACTACCCCAGTTTGCTGCCATCCGCCTGTCATCAATATGGTGTGTGCAACATGAATCCCTCGTGATAAACGGGATCCTCCTTGACCACCCCGACAGTGACACCCTGTCACTAAGGTCACATCACCTTTATGTTATCCTAGCACACAAGACAAAACAGGAATCTGGAATTTCTTGCTACTCCAATACAAAATGGAACACCATTCCAGTGGCAATCCGGGCCACATAAAGTCTCTCTCAGTTAATTTAGAAACTCAAGACCTTACCCTTCAGTCAATCAATGGGTGCAATGTAGGCTCCATCATGCCTTCTTTAAAACCTGTCCTTAAGCCAGAGCATCCCATGCTACATATTGTAACCCCTCCATATTTACCTCATATGTTACTTTTACTAGATGTACACTGCTCCTTTGCTTCCTAGCTAAGTTTGTGCTATATAAAAGCCAAAGCCCCAAGTACAAATACAAAATTCATAATTTAGAATAAAACCTACAAACTAGAAGGCATCATTACCCTGAGAACCTGCAGTTGAGCATGCAGGACACACAGAAACACTGCCACTGCAAACTGATACACAACAACCATCATGGATGCATTCAAAAGAGCATAGTGATCTTCCATGCCATGAAGCACTGCATCAACCACCTGCCAGAATTCAAAATACCACAAGCGACTGACAAATGCAACACCATCACCAAGAAGACCAACTTAGCATGGGACCACCATGAGCTTTTGCGTAAAGTCAAACCTTTCAACCCTGATCCAAGTCATATCCCACCTGGATGGTGACGATACGTTCCTTGCAGGAGTCCCAGATATGACCTTGGTCTGTCTGAAAGCCATCCATCACGAGGGGACATGCATCATCACAAGATTAAGAAAATAAGCTCACATCACTTGCATTCTCAAGGCACTGCCCGGAGTATTCTTTCAATCAGGCATCGTGTTCAAGATAGCTTGCATTACCTACATAGCAGTCACAACTACAACACCACTCTACTTAGCATAGAAACGTACTAACTCCAGAGGCTAAGGCACAACTGAAAGCCACCATATCACCAGGCTAGAAAAGAAGAGCTGCAAGAGGGAAAGCAAAGGAAACTGTCCTTTTCCTGTTTCACACTCTGTCCCTGGACCAAGTTACAAATGCAGATAATACTGCCTCCCTCAAGCCTTCACCTCAGGAAGGACCTGAAGACTCTCCCCTTAAAGGAACATTTCCAGCAACTGCGTATCTTTGAACCCTAATTCTCCACTGTGGACCTCACCCTAAACACCTGCTCCCCTTATCCATCCCAGCTCCTTTGCTACCCCTGCACCTTAATTAAAACCCTTTGGGGTGTGTCCCCTATGTACAACACTCTGTTGCTTCCCAGCTCGGTTTGCACTTTTTAAGTTATATACATGCAATCAAAATTTTATTTATAAATCCAATAACAACAACTGGTAATGGAGCCTTCAAACTGCCAGCCAGTGAGAGCCCAGGGCACTGGCCTAATCACAACATAATGGGCCTCATTTTGAATGTGGCGGAAAGGCAACAACGTCGCCGGTAGTGCTACCGCCTCCATTGTTACTTCTCCACCACATTACATGTTCTGCTTGCCGGTGTCGGACTGCACCCCTGGTCTTACCAGGCGTGCAGACCGGCACCCGCGAGCAGAACTCATGATTGCACCAGCACCGTTATAAACGGTGCTGGTGCAACCATGCTCCTGACCTCCATTCTGCCCTATGGGACAGAATGGGGATCGGGAGGCCGGCCATACCGTCACCCACAAATTGGCAATTACCGGCTCATTCATCTCATAATGGGCCGGTAATGGCCCATTCACGGGGTGCCGGAGCCGGTAGCGAGTTTGGCGGTAGCCGTGCCATTAATGAGGGCACGGCTACTGCCAAACCCGTAATGAGGCCCAATCAATGAAAATACAGAGAAATTGATGATCACAACTTCCCTACCATAGGCATCAACGATAGAGTGGGAATCAAAGATAGAGTGGGAATCAAAGAGTTCCAGCAGTAGCCTATATAGTGGCGCTTTGAACACACAATTCTTGGTAACTCTTATCTTTGTTTGTCACAAGTAGTCCGTCTTCTAGTGTCACCAAGGAACCACAAAAAGCCAAAACTAAAAAGTAAGCATGAATGCTGAAGATTCTTTAAGATGCCTCATTACGAGACTACTGGTAACATGCCGTTGTTTCCGGAGGGTTACCGGCAGTCTTGCCTTATGGTTACCGGCACCCAATTTCCTGTGTTACCAGGATATTACGGGCACCAGTAATGACGGTAAGTCCATTTCCATAGAGTCCCATTGAATGGGAACCACAGAAGCAGTGGCACCGTCGTTAACGGTGCCGGTGCTTCAGTGATTTCTCTGCCGGTAATGGCCTGAACTAGCGGAAGGTCAGGACTGCTGGTTGTGCACTGTCCCTACTGGCAGTGGGGCTTGTTGGTGGGGTTGTTCACTGCCCCTACTGGCAGACTTGAAGTGGGAATAAATGCCAGAGCTGGTAGTACCAGCTGTTTTACTGGCATATTTTACATACCAGGTCACTCGTAATGAGGCCCCTTGTCATTATTTTTTTATTAGAGCAATCAGCTTGTTTAATAAAATAGGCTAGAGGTGCTATGTAATACTGAGAGCTCTTTCATCAAGGAGGAACACTGGAATAGCGAGTGACGGGAGCTCTGAAAAAAAGCCTTTACCCTCCCAGCCATGCTGACCTATCTAGGTTTCAGGCGTGCTCCCAATACTTACACAAGCATTGCCAGACAGCACCCTTGCAGGTGGAAGCCTGGCACCTCCTTACAGGATGCATTTGGGTTCTTGGGCTGCATTCCAGAAGACAGTGGGCCTCATTCCGAGTTGGGCGCAAAGGGATTACCAGCACCAGTAAGGACACTGGTGCCGGTAAACCCTTTGTGCTCAATTCCGAGGTCCCTTAGCGTGTCTCTCCTTTAACGCCTGGTCTGACCAGGCGTTGTGGACGGTACCTGTTAAGGGACTTTGGAGCCAATAACGGTACCGCAATTTGCGGTACTGTTATTTGCTCACTCCCCATTCCCATTGAGCCCTATGGGGGCTGAAATGGGAATGGGGAATGGTTTGGTCAATGGGGATTTACCGGTCCCTCCAAGCTCGGAATGGACTGGTAAGTCCCCATTGCACCAATCCAGAGGCGGTACCGGTATGGGAGGCAGCCATGGAGCTAATTGCTCCATGGCTACCACGATACTTGGAATGAGGCTGAGTATTTTTTTTAAGCCCTCTCTGCTCGAGAACCTGTCTTATTTTTCCAGCCCACATAAGGTAGTAAACATTCCAAAACATGGGCGCTTCAGTAATGATAATAAATTGCCTTCTTATCTAGCACTTCATGACAGATTCCTCTAGCTTCTAAGTTCAATAATATTAGGGGTTACCATGACCCCATTTCAATGTCACTCAATTTAACAACCGCAGAAGGATTGAAGGCGAAGTCGGCCCGCTGCATGATGTGAAAGTTCCAAGTACAGACTGCCCTCATGTCAGAGACCAGCACTTTACTCACTGGCTACCCACCTGCACTTTATCAGAGAGATGAGCAAGAGGCACCTTGTCAGGGGCGTCATTTAGGGGTCACCAAGGGTCTCACTTGCGACTCCCGAGGTCTCCCTTGCTACCCCTGTGGTCTCCCTTGCTACCCCTAAAAAAAACAAAGACAAACACATTTTTTTAAATTATTTTTACAAATTGAAGCTCCTGGGCTGTGGCCAATGTCATGTGACTCTTTGTTTCTAGAGTGGCTGGCTTTCTTGTTCAGGCTCCTTAAAAAAGAAAACAGGATGTTCCACAATCGTAATACTTTAAGCAGTGACCATAAATACGAAAGAATAGGCATAATAAATAATGTGTCTTTCTGGAATTCTATACAATAATTGCTAGACTCAATAAAGGTGTATTTCAGGCACACTTCAGGGCGTGAGTCACTGTTTTAGACTGTTCTTAAATACCTCAAATTCACAAATCAGTCAAAATCCTCCAAAAAGTATTTAGAGTAGAATAAGCATCCATTTCGGACTATGTATTATGCTTTTCACAAGTTGCAGTTATAGCATGTTATTTCCTGCCGATACATATGGGGATCCATTCCTGTATGAAATGTATATGACGTTACAGTGATATTGTAACCATATTTTTCATAGTGTACTCGGAAACAATGCTATGTGTTGTCACTTCCTGTTTTGTTAAGCGGTAAACCGCCGTGTCACATGGCTTTCATTGACGTCCGTTTGGGGTGGGGTCAAATGACATCACGTCCTGTGATGCCATCAGGGGATCACGGGTAATGTGATGTCACTTCTGCTACCCGTGGCATTTTGGTGATATGACGTTCCTGCACCTTGTCTCTGTTCTCCTTCATTTTCTTGCGATTAGGCCATATGTCCATTGGCTGACTGGTTGGCAGGTCCAGTTGGCAGCTGCTGTAGGGGGCTGTGAGAGGCAGGCATGCCTGTCTGCTATGCACCTTTCCACGTACCTTTCAAGAAAAGCTACCGGGGAAGGCAGGAACAGTGAGTATGCATAACCAAGCACCCCCCTCTGGTTCTCTTATGCTCCCAAATTTGGACTTGGCTCAATATTGATCCACTCCTTACAGCCCAATTTGCAGAAAATGCTCAGTATAGATGTATAAATTGCTCACTTGCAACCCAAATGGAGCATGCACAAATGCTCCTTCTGTGTGACGCAATGTGCAAGTGCACCACTTTCAAGTATGACACATTTCCATTGTCACTACTGGGGAAGATTGGCAGTTCCAAGCGAACGCGCAAAGTGAGGATAACTCCCCCTGAAAGTTTGGGGGTTTTAATCCGAAAGAATTATTATTAAATAATGGGTCAAAATTGTGGATTTTACAGCACACTTTTTAAAGCAAATTAGAAAGAAAACTTCAGATTTATGGGCAGATCTGAACTAATGTCAAATATGTCAAAGGTTACGCAACCCACTGAGCTCCCTTCCAAGCTTTCTGTATCAGGATACACCTCTCACATTTCAAAAAATGCAACGTCAGCTTGGATACCTGATATTGGTCAATTTCACTGTTATCAATTGTGCGGCTTTTGTAATAACTTAAAAGAGAATGGTGTTTCAGCCTGAACAATGGGGACATTCTGCAAGAACTTATTTGGTATGTTCAACTGGAAACCGAACACTGTCAACATATTTATAGGGACTAAGACAGGCAGAAAGATCCTGTCCCCTTTGAACAAGAACAGAATACTAGTAGTAGTCCTGGGAACCCGACACCTGGGCCTGTTTTCCAACTTCCATCAGAAATTGGATAGCTTTGTAAATCTCCACCTTTGCTTAAAGCACTGCTTTTTACATTATTACTCAGCTCTTAACGAGCCAGAGATAGGGTGACCAGATTTAAAAAGTAAACAAACCGAGACAGGGCAACTAAAATCAAAGTAGGACTAACAAAAGTGTCTGTCAAGGCACTACCCTTCAGGTTGTAGTAAAAGGGGTTATACGTGTTACTCTTCAAATAAACACATATTATCATTATTTTATCACAAACGAGCACTATCTTAAGTTGTAAAATGCAGTATCTCGGCAGTATTTCTATTGCACAAGCTCTGCCTGTCAGCCATGAAGACCTACTACCAAAAACCGGGACCACTGCAGTTTCCAATGGAAACATAATATTGACCAAGGGGGACAGAGCTCCAATTTCCGGGACGGTCCCCTCGAAACCGGGACGTCTGGTCACCCTGGGCAGAAAGCTGAAAGGTGAGCCACTCTGGGCTAATATTTGAACATTCACGCCTCCTATTTTGTGCTTTGGTTTTGCCATAAACAGCCTTTAAACTCAAAACTGGGCAGAGATGTCGTCCAACACCTTGCACATGTGATAACAAAAATTGTGTGTGTGATGATGTTCTCTCATAATCGCGGCTAATGCTTTCCGTTTTTCTTTCTTTTTTTTTCCTGTCAGGTTGAGTCTTTCTCAAGTGCTGGAAGCAATGACGGCTCTTCCATGGCGTAAATCAATATCTATCAAATATGTCAATGCTGTCAGGAAAGGAGCTTGAAACACAGCGAACACATCAATAGCTTTCGAAAAAAGGAAAGCTGTGTCTTTCAAAGAAAGATCTCTGTTCTTTAGCTATATGTCTGTGGTGAACGAGCAGAAGTGGCGCTTATAACTTGATAGGACATTGTAAAAAAGAGTTGCCTGTTACGATTGAATCAACAAGAGAGTGTGTTTGTAAAATTCGAGGCATGACGGCACGTTTGTGTGAAACAGAATTTCATGCCGCCATTTTGACCACTTTCCTCAACGCAGTGCGTGAAACGCAATACCAGCGGATGGCATTTCCCACTCCCTCGCAGATTTCTCGCACTATCTCCGTGTGGTTAGGCCGTGGGAGCAGATGGCTCATTACATATGCAATGAGCCATGTGTTTCTACATGCTGTGGCAGAGTGGCCACAGGAGACCTTTGGTCTTAAATTGCCTGTGTTGTTGTGTCTGCAAAATGGTGGCGGGGATTAGCACTGCCTCTTAAAGATATAAACACTGAAATCCGATGCTCTTGGAAATCAGCTGGATGCCAGCCTGAAATGGAAACCTGGCCACAATGGAGGGCTGGGCCAGACTTCCTATTGTGGAGCTCAGGAGGCATGGAAGGATGTGGTTGCCGAGTGTGTCAGGTGAAGCAGGGCTAAAAACGCAGCTTGTCAGCACACAGAAACCTATAGCAATATAGGTTTATTATTTCATTAGTTCTGTGGCTTCTGTTCAAATGAGTGCTGGCCTTAGTAGTGGCAGCTCCCCAGGCAGTGAAAGAAAAATGTGGTGCCCTCCCTCACCTCCCCTGGTCAATGTGGGGGTAACCCACATTTTATTTTAACTCCCCGCGCCATAGCAAGCAATTAATCACTGGAACAGGCTGTGGATGCAAAAGCATCTGCACCGTATTCAAATGAAAACCGCCCGCTCCATTGCCGGGGCAGAGAGGTAATCACCTCAATACGGTGCCGATGCAAAAGCATCAGCACCCTTTTGTTATTAAATGCACCCTACTCCCGCTCGGAAAGCCCAGCACCAGCACAATAGCGGGGTGCATTTAATTTTGAAAGGTCGGCTGCTATGCCTTCTCCCACCAAGCCGGTTCGGGGGCGACCTTGAAAGATGGCGTGGTGGGGGGCTAATGGTGCCCCGGGTGGTTGCCGATTGGCCCTGTCCTAAGTCCGGCCCCGTTCAAATCCTAGGTAGATACCCTATCCTAGTTGCACCTGCTATGTCAATTTGCGATCACTGCCGCAGTGCCACCCCCTTTCCTTTTCAGATCCGCGAGTGCGCCACGGGACCACTCCTGTGGTGATATTGACGGTACAATGTTCCTTTAACCTTAACACAGGCTCGTTCTGTGTGTTCTTTAAGGGAAGAACGTTCAATTTGTTTTGTGAAAATACCAAGTGCAAAATCAAGCAAAACAAAAAAGTGTCTGGTTGGAGTTGCAGTTAAGAGGAAGCAAGAGGTACGCAGTTAAAGTGCAGCGGGTGCCAAGGACTTGCAGAATCAGGGATTCAGACAATTAGACATGGGCCCGTTTTCAAGCACAATGTACTGGAACGCCTGTGTACAACTTTGTCTGCCCCTCTAGAAAAGCAGCTTCCCATGTTGGACCAATTAATTGCATTAGAAAGCATGCAGTACACCAGGAACCACTGTTCCCAGAGAAACTGACATTTGCTTAGGAAATAGATAGAAACCTAATTTGTTACAAAGAAACCTATGGAGGCACGGCAAGCAAACAGCATCCGACAAAAGTACATAGTAATCTAAACAAATATAGTACTGCTGACCGCGCCATTTGGTCTTATTGGGATCAATACTCAGGATCTGGGGGGTGGGGAGGACTGGTAGATTTGATAGAAGCTTCCTAAATATTGCATGCATTGTGCCTAAAAGTGCTGCAGCAGATAGGTGGAATAGCCGCTCCCAGAAGATTGCAGCATGGAGATCAGGAATGGATCTGGTGAAAAGGTGGGACCAGGTGGTGTACAAGAATAGAGGCTACTAACGGAAGTATAAAAAAAATTAGAGGAAAATGGGAATGAGAGGGAAGGGAGATGCCTGGGTAGGGAGAGGACCGGTAAGGGGAGGGGAGAATATGGATCCTGGACAGTGAGAATGCGGACCTTATGTAACGGAACAGGAGTGGGGGGACATAGAGGTGGGGCTGAGTGTCTCAGTTGCCAAATTGATAAGGTGAACAGCTTGCGGCTGTTTTTGGTGAGCCCATTTTTTCTTAAAACTTTAATTAAAAGTTGTTTTTACAAAAAAAAGATGTTGACGTATAGCCTGGACAATATTTTAGTTCAGAGTGTGACTGCTTATCCACTAGAAATGTTCACAATGTTCACCTTCAATCGCCTGGACTTTCCAGCTGTCGTAATGTCAATGTCGATAGCCTCAAAATTATAGGTTTATGTCCCATGCCTTTAGTTCCACAGTCCGATACATCTAGACCCCTCTACTATCATAACACAACAAGAATAATCGTCTGTTGCATTTTAACACCTGAGTCTATTTTTTTCAAAAACCTTTCTACACTTGTATACCGCCTCTGCACTTAGTAATTTTTCCATCTCCTTTACTTCTAATATATTTTTCAAGATAAAACGTTGTTGCTTTGAAGACAGGACTGTATAAAATAAACTCTCCTAAATATGTTCACAGTTCTGGTTGTAATTTCTCCAACAGGTAAGGAGCCCCCTGAACAGATATACACGTGCCCCAAATGAGCCCCTCTGTTCACTTGCACTATCAGGCTCAGAACTACATTTGGAATCTGAATTCAGTAATAGTGTCAGCATCCAGACTGGGGTCTAATGTTCCAGGGGTACTCTTCAGGTTCTATGAACCCAGACCTGTTTCCTTCAACTTTCTTTAAGTGAATTACACTTTAGGACCTCTGCTGAGGGGCAAGAAAGTGCCAAGATTACCCCCCACTGGTTAAATACCGGAACAATGCTTATCTCGGATATTCATTTGTCCACCTGGGGTGTGTTGTGTGGTCGGAGATGTTATCCTAATTCTTGCCTGCAGCACTCAAGTGAGAAGGATATTTCCAATCAATAACATGCAGAGATTGGCTGGTCTCACCCTGGTTTGATTGAGTTCAAACGTCAATAATTAGTAGTGAGTGAGCAATATTACTCTGAGCCTATGTTTTCTATGGAGAAATCCTTTTTTGCAGTTACCCATGAGGTGGAATTGTGTCTGACTCACCCTAAACCTGAAATCTACTTAGCAGACTCACCAAATATCGTTAATTGTATAGAGATTGATCAGACCAGTATGAGATGTTGAACCATATGTTAGTGCCTAATTGTACTATACCATTGATCTTCATTGAAAGTTAGAAGTATAGAGACATATACATCTTAAAGTTCCCAGTGCAACACATCCCCTTGAATTAAGACATGTCTATAAAGCTGTGGCACCAATCAGAATCATGGATCTGAAAGCAACTTGCCTGGGCGTTCATTAAGAGTCTGGGATACTGTCAGAGCCACGCCCAGTGTAGTTCATGGAGGCAGTCGTGTCCTTGAGACAGGCCTATTTCTTATTTGCGGCATTCTCATGCTGGTTTTCACCCATCACTTTGTGCTTTTTAGTCCCTTCTTTTCAATTTTTCTTCATTCCAGTTCTTGAATCAAATGTGCCTTAGGAAGGAGAGACTGTTATGTTTTCTTGATGCACAAGTAAAACTTTATACTGTAGTGCAGGACAATATAAACCATATTTTAAACATGTTTAATTTTACACTATGGCCTTGATTCAAGGTAATGTTTGAGTGTAAAACGGGGATTTGCCTGCCATTCTGCCCACAAATCCCGTCAAACACGGATTTGTGGGCAGAATGGTACACAAATCCCCGTTTTACATGCAAATAATTCCATGAATCAGTGTTTTGATCTGTTCTGCATGCATGACAGTGTGGCTCCGTGGGGGAGATCTGTTGATATATCCACTGAAGTTGTGTTGTGATTTGTTTAGATCTGATTCTCATGGACCTTTGCCAGACTCTGACTTTGCCAGAAAGTGAGTTTGCATGCTGAATTTGCAATGCATACATGTAATTAGACAACAACGTGAGCAACATATTTTTTTGTTGTTGCAATGCTCAAGATTTAACTGAAACTGAAACAGCAGTGTGACAACTGGTTGACAAAAAATCATAAATGTAACGCAGACTTGCTTAAGAAAGGCCTAAGGTGCATTATGAGTTGAAGATTAATTGGGTGTCACTGATGAGAAGGTAGTTCAAAATCATTGTTTAAATGCTCTTGTTTTAATGCACTCAATTTCTTCATCCAAATTGCTTTGCTTAGTGTTATATCACACATATGAGCAAATAAGTCATTTCACTTTTTCTTAATTTAGCTCAATCCTTGATGTCAATTTAGCAGAATGTTGTGCTGATGTTGTGATATGGGTATTCCTAATCCTACTTTTATGTTATCATATGTATGTTTGCAATTTCCCTTTTCTACATGCATCAGTAGGTATGAACATGTTTGTACACACATAACATTTTGACAGGCAAGTCTAATTAGGTCTCAGATAGTGTACCTCTTTGTTGTCAAATGACTATAAATGGACTCCCTGTGATTATGTGATGTCATATCACGTAGCTGTATCATAACTTCTAACAATAGCAATGGCCGCTGCCTATATTGATAGTGGTCAAAACTCTTCCAGATGTGAACTTGTCCCACGGAGCCTATTGCAAAAAAATCTCTTTATTTCCTGTCCACTCACAAGACAAAAAAAGGCCAGTTCTTTCAATCATATGTAATATGCTGCACGCTCTAATGGCATTGCCATCTTGTGTTATTCTTTCCCAACATCGTGGTAAACAATGAAACAAAAAGTGGTTCTATGAACCTTTGCTGCTTTTTTTTTTAGCCAAATCTATTTTCGCCTAATGTTCCACTTTTTATTTTACCACAAACCGTGGGGAGAGACCCCATGGTTCCATCCTAATCCCCCTTTCCACCCTCAATTGCCTTAGTTACTATATCCTTTTCCCATACTTATCATCTGCAAAGTTTGTGGTAAAAACATTTTTAATTTGCCGGAAATGAATTCAGCAAAAATGCCATTCAGCAAAAGTGAGTTAGACCACAAAAGATAGCCATTCAGTTTTCTATGAGTATTCCTTGTTTTTTTAAAATATAAATTACAAGATATGAACTGTTCAGTTATACCTCTTGTTTGGTAAACTACAAACAGATCACAGCCCATCTCTAAAAATGGCTCTCAATGACTTACTACACCTCCCGGTAGTCTGAAGTCTTTGCGTTTTGGTTAGTACTCTCCCTAAGTATCCTAAAACTTTTACAGAATTTGAAGTCATTGCAAAAAGGGAGTGCACACCTGAAGTATGAAATGTGGTGCATAGTCTCTGCTGATAAGGGCATTGTGGTCACTGAGTTATTTCATAGACAGTTACTGGACCTATCCTGTTATTTTCTGTTGTAATCTATATGCAACTAATTCTTTGTTAGATCCAAGACTTTGGAAACGAGTAAACGTATTGAACTATTTCACATGGCCTTACTTCGACTCCTGCCCATAGTATACAAACACCTACATTAGGGTTGCTCGAACCGCCGCTTAATTGAGTTGTGGATATTTTCATGACACCCATCCTAAAACTTGGTGGCCTGAACATTTGAGGGTCACCTGAGGGACCAGGCGAATTAACCTCTCTCTCCCAAGTGCCAAACACGAGCGCAGTATCTTCTCAACCAATTCAATTGAAGCCTCCTCGGATAGCCTGGATTGCATTCCATGTGGTAAACTGCTATACTTTGTGCAAAGAAGGACTCCAGGATGTCTAAATGTGGAACACTAATCCCAACAACCTTACTGAAACATTCCGAACTGTTTTGAATGCACTTCTTCAGGTCTGCATCCAGTGATTTTAGGAAAAAAGTCACATAAACGAGGAAGAGTCTGGAACATTGAGGACAATGATGAACCTTCCTTTAACATCAACACATGTTTTGTACATTTATGTTAACCAGTGTTGTACCAGACATTCCAAAAGAAACACAAAATAATGTTTGCCGATTGACATATTTATGAGCCAGCATTTAAAATGTAAATCTCCTTTGTCTGCCTTATTTTCGAGTTCTCATGTCAAACTATCCTTCTGAATAGTGGTGCCGACTTTGGCAGAGCTTGCTACCAAAGGCTGTTACTTAAGGCAAATGGAATTCTCTGCAGCTCCGCTGTGACCACAGACCTCACTGTGTCTTCAGGACATGCAGGAGCATGTACCTCACCTTTGCTGTGTAGGCGAATTACCCCCTCTAAAGATGGCCTCCGCCCGCACCTTGAACAACACAAAACTTTCACCCTGCAATAAGCCCAGTACTGAATGGGCAGAAGCTAAACAAATGGCCAGCACTCAACAAAGCCAGATCGTAGAGCTGGCTCCCAAAGGCCATTATCTAAGGTCAATGGAGCTCTCGTCAGCTCTGCTGCGACCACAGACCTCATTGTTTCTTCAGAGCATGCAGGAACATGTACCTCACTTTTGCTGTGTAGGTGAATCACCCCCTGTGAAGATGGCAGCTGCCGGCTACTCGAGCAACACCAAGATTTCACCCTGCAAAGAGCCCAATACCGATTGGGCAGAAGCTAAACCAATGACCTGCACTTAACGAAGCCGGATGGCAGAGCCGGCTCCCAAAGGCTGTTACTTCAGGCCAATGGAGCTCTCTGCAGCTCTCTGCTGCTTGTCAGAGTGGTCGCAGGATGCCCCAACTCCTGCTGTCTCTGTCCATCATCGACTGAAAAGGCAACCCTGAAAACCCAGGACCCTCCCCGTAGTACCCTACAGGAGTAATTCATTTGATGCCGCCATACCTAGCACACGCAACACCCCATCAGTGCATCAAGGTAAGTGTGTATTTGGCTCCTCATATAATGTTGTATTGCTGAACTGTGTGATTCTCTCCCCATTGCCCCGTCACCTTCCGATCCCATCTCCAAGGTTATGCTGCCAGCATCCCTACTCAAGGGCACGACATGCACCAGCTCTCCAGTTATGCTTAACCTACTCTTCCCCCAACCACTGCCAGAAAGCCCTGCGTTCCACGCCTTCCATGATGACACCCCCTGTGAGGCCTTCTGGGTCTCCCCTAACCATTGAGTGAATCCGCATAAAGTCTGTCACTGAATTAGCTGAGCGGCACAATTCAGAACCTAGCACTGCTTGTTTCAATGGCAAAATCGCTGATAACGTGCTAAAAATCCAGTACCTGCCTTGCCACAGCGCAAAACCCCACACCTGGGCCACCAACCCTCCAGCCACATTAACCACACACCCACCCCCTCATTGCAACTAGAAATTAGAGGCTTCTGGTCTACTCGCACTCTACCTATATTCAGTCTATGCACACAAGAAACTTCAGGCTGGAAAGCCGCACCCATGCACACAATACAGCTTACCTGGTAAGTCACCAACCCATCCCTGTCCCCACCAACTTGTACCAGCGGAGCCAACTATCACGCCCAACAAATCCTCCTTCAATCCACCACCAACTGTACTTCTGACGAACCAACTCACCGCTAACACTTTGGACACACAACCTACCCTCCTAAAAGGAGCCCTGATTAATGCAAGATCAGTACCTGCCCACGGCTTGGACATCCATGGCCTCAACATTGCACACGAACCTTCAGGTAACTGGTTGCAGAGACTTATAACTTGTTCAATCAGTTACAGGCATGTTCATACTAAACTTGGACAATGGCAGGCAAAAAATACTAAGTGCCTGTTACCAGGGTAACATAGTGGTCACATGTTGATACATAATGAGGTACAGTACAAGGAGAGACATGAGTTAACCAGAAGTTAAGCAGTTCTTGGTAGCCAGCCAGGTCTTAATATTGGCTCTGAAGGTCCAGAATGAGGATTTCGTTCTAAGGTTGAGGGGTAAAGTGTTCCATTGTTCGGCAGCTACGACTGGGAAGCTAGAGACGCACTCTTTTTTAAAGTTGATTTTGGGAATGGAGAGGCAGTGCGAGTATAAGTTTCTGGTTGGTCTATCTGATTGGCGTTTGTTAAATTTACCAGCCAGGTACTTGGGCGCTGTGTTCGATAGACAGTTATGGATGATGACGAGGGATCTGAGGGTTATTCTGTCTCGTACTGGGAGCCAATGGGCGTTCTGTCTGAAGCTAGAGATGTGGGAGGAGCAAGGAATTCTCAATGCTGCGCTTACAGCAATTTTTGGGAGAATCTGAAGTTTGTTCAGGTTACGCTAAGAGGTACCAAGAAAGAGGGGCAGTAGTCGATTTTGGAAAGCACTAGTGCTCTGGCTAAGGTGATGCAGCTACTGGGCGAGAGGAAAGTCTTGCATGCATTGATCATCTTATTTGTGTAGGCTGTAGACGATGCAGTGGTATTCACTTGCTTTTTTAGCGAAAGAGTAGAATCCAAGTATACCCCTAGGGTTTTAATTTCTTTGGCTACTTTGATACATATCATGGGTCTAATTTGTTTAGTAGTTGTTGGGTGCCGACGAGCAGTAGCTCAGTTTAATCATCATTAAGACATAAGCTGTGGCATGCCATCCATGCCTGGATCTCCAGGTATAAGCCATTAATCAATTTAGAGACCTCTTCGTAGCATCCTGATAACGTGATGAGAACCTGGGTGTCATCAGCATAGTTTGTGTATGTGACACCCAGGTTGACTAGACAGTCAAACAGGAGCTTTGTAAAGATATTGTAGAGGGTTGGTGATATGCATGATCCTTGCGGGATGCCGCAATAGATCGGGATAGGGTTAGCTGATGCCGAGGGTGAGAAGACCCTCAAAGTGTGATTGGCAAGGAAGGATTGTACCCAAGCGGAGGCTTCGCTAGAGAAGGCAGCTGCTGATGCCAGGTGTTCGGTAAGGATTTGGTGGTCAGCCAGGTTGAACGCTGTTGAGAGGTCAAGCAGCAGGAGTACGGCTAGCTTGCCGTTATCCTTCTCCTCATCCATCTGGATTTTAAGGTCCAGGAGGGCTGTTTCGGTTCCATGCCTTGACCTAAAGCCTGATTGCCTGAGGCCCAATAAGTTGCTGTCCTCCTGATGTTTTTGAATTTGTAGATAGGCCACTCTATCTAGGATCTTTAGGATGTAGGGCACAGTTGTGATAGGCCTGTAGTTTGAAGGATTGTTGGGGTCTAAGGTAGGGTTTTTTAAGAGGATGCTCTCTCCATATTAACATTCCCATGCATGCCAAGTGCTGCACCCTGGACTGGCTGGGAGACTTTAACTGCATGGTCAAAATCACAGACATCTCTCCATGCCCTTGGTACGACCACTTTGTCGTGAACTTTGTCATCCCACTACCCTGGGACAATCGTCCTGCCAGCACACCGATGCACCCTACTTTGGCCATAAGTTCCTGCAAATCACTAGCGACAGTATGACATTGCTTCTTCCCAACCTCCACCTCGACCACCTTGTCCACTGTTCTGATAACCCGTCAATGCTGCCCGACCTCTACTGTAAGACACTGGAAAGTGCAGTGGACTCAGCCACCCCTTTGGCACCACGTAAGGCAAAAGCGCTCTCCCATGCCAATGCTTGGTTTACAGAGCACCTCCAAATCCTGAGAGCCAAGAGGCGTCAGGCAGAAGCATCCTGAAAAAATAAAAAAATAAAAATAAAAACACCAAACAGATCCCAGCAAGGCTTTGTTTAAGTCTGCAGCTATTCATGCATGTATTGAACATTTGTATGGCACCTATGCACAGGTGTTTCCAGGCACCACAAGACAAGACGGGGCCAGGGCATGGGAATCAAAAAAGTAGAACAACAAAGAACAGCTATATTGTCCTTGTATCATTCCTACTGTGCAAGGGCATGAACAAGGTGGTAAGTGCAATGGGATGGGGTAGAGTGAGAAGTTCAGGAGTGGGGTACCCCCAAGGATGGGAGCAAGCAAATGCTGGGTGAGCAAGGCGGCAAATGCCAGGAAAAGCGGGTAGGGAAGATGAGTGCAGTGGTTAGGGAGGACCTAGTTGGGCTAGTCCAGGAAAGGGAGCACAAGGGCAAGAGCTGGCAAAGAATGCTGGAGGGACTGGTATAGGGTGGTCTGGCCCCTGTATGACTCTGAGGGGACCAGGCCCCATTTACAGTGATAGTTTGATAGATGTAGTGTTAGCAAGGGAGGGGGAGAGGGAAGGAAGAGGAGAAAAGGAAAGTCTTGAGAAGTTTCCAGAACTTAAGACGATCTGGCACAAGTCTGAGGGGGAGAGGGAGGCCGTTCCAGAGGGAGGAGCCAGCCGAGGAAAGGGATCTACCTTCCACTCTCTGCTTGGAACTAGGACTTACAAACTAGCCATCAACCATGACAAGGTCACCTCCTATAATGACAGAATTGCAAGAGCAAAACAAAGGAGTTTTTACCATCCTCAAGGAATTGGAAGCTCTGACACCAGCCCGCCAGGTATCATCAAAGACGAGACTTGGTGTGCAAATATTAAGAGGCATTCCTAAATAAAAATAGCCTGCCTTCAGGATAAAATTGTCACCAAACAAACTACCATCAAACCCCACCCACCCACTATGCCACTATCGGTATCACTAAACCAAGAAACATTTCATTTCCGGAAGGTCTCAGAAACAGAAGTAGGTTCCATCCTTAAACGTTTTAAACCCCCCAGATGTAATGGGCACACCTGCCCCTGCCATCAAAGAGTGTGCGGAAATGCTCATCCCTTTCATCGCCAGTTTTATCAATGCTTCCTTCTCCTCAAGTTCAATTTCTACCTCATTGAAGGAAGCATGGGACCTCCACTCCCATTTCTGCTCAAAATCCTAGATAGGAATGTGTATCTACATATTCAACACTATCTAGAATCCAACCAAATCCTTGGTCTCCACCAATCATGTTTCAGAATTGATTGATTGATATTTTATTTCTATTGCGCTCGTACACAAGTGTTTCAGAGCGCGACAAGGCAAGGGAGGGGAACAGGGGAGAACAAAACAGCAATCTTACTAGGCCCAGTGACATTGAAAATGCGCAAGTGCATGGGAGAGGGGGGAGGGTAAAAGTACATGGAAGGGTGGAGAACTGGAAAGTGCAAAGCAGAGGAGAAACAGATAAATAACAAAAAATAAATAATAAAGGCAACAAACAGTCGTAATGCAGGCAGCAACTTGCAAGTGCTAGGTTTAAGGCAGCAGACAGGGTAGGTCTGATAAGTGCAGGAAGAAAAAGGGGGGGCTGTATGGGTTCAGATACATACCCCAGTGCAAGGGGTGGCCGGGAGGCAGTGCAGGAGGGTGGCACGGCGAGCAGGTCCCTGGGGCCGAAGGACAGAGGGTGGCCAGGTGCACAGTGCCAAGACAGAACAGATCAGCAGGGGAAAGGGGGAGCGAAGGCAGAAGAAAAGAGGAAGGTCTTGAGGTGCTTCCAGAACCGGAGATGGTTCTCCTCGAGTTTTATAGTGGCAGATAGGATGTTCCAGAGGGAGACTCTAGCAGAAGACAGAGATCTACCCCCAGTTCGTTTCTTTGAAAAATGACTGACCCTGAGGGAGTTGGAGGTAGAGGAGCGAAGAGCTCGAGAGGGGAGGTATTTGTGGAGGGATAGCCGAAGGTATTTTGGACCCAGACCCCACAAAGCCTTGTGGACAATGCAGAGGGTTTTGAATGTAATCCTTGCATCCACTGGGAGCCAGTGGAGAGATTTCAGAGCTGGAGAGATACGATCCCAGGGCTTGAGGCCAAGGACAAGTCTTGCAGTCCTGTTCTGGATTAGTTGCAGAGGGCGGAGAGTAGAGGCAGGTAGATTTAGAAAGAGGCTGTTAAAATAGTCCAAGCTAGAGAGAATTAGAGCTTGGGATACCATGGGCTTCTGGTAGAAGGAGAGGAAAGGCAGAGTGCCTCTGAGGAGGTGCAGTCGGAAATTTGACTTTTTAGAGACCTCAGAGATGTGGACGGAGAAGGAAAGGGTGGAGTCAAAGATGACCCTGAGGTTCTTAGCCTAGCAGATGGGGGTAGTAGGAGGGCCAAGGGAAGCCAGCCAGAGAGTGAGGGGAAAGGATGGTGAAGGTGTGCCGATGAGGAGGATCTCCGTCTTGCTGGCATTCAGACAAATATCATTGGCGGCACAACAATCTTTAATGGCAGTTAGGCAATCAGAGATGAGAGAGGGAGAGGAGGTGGCCGAGGGCAGCCTGAAAATGAGTTGAGTGTCGTCAGCGTAGCACTGGAAATTTGAGCAGAGAATGGCAATGCAGTGGGCGAGAGTTGCCAGGTGTTGGTTGAAAAGCCAGGGCGAGAGGTTAGACCCCTGAGGAACACCACAGGTAGATTGGAAGATAGATGAAAGGAAGGACCCAAGTTGGCCCTGAGAGGGTCGATCTGAGAGGAAAGAGGTCAGCCAGGCCAGAGCGTGATCAGTGATACCCAGGTTTTCAAGGAGACGGTTGAGCAGGATGGTATGGTTGACCGTGTCGAAGGCAGAAGAGAGATCGAGGAGGAGAGGACAGAGGGAATGTTAGAGTCAAGGTTGGAGAGCAGATCTTTACAGATGTTCAGGAGAGCAGTTTCTGTGCTTCTGGCAGCTCTGAAGCCAGACTGGTGGTCATGGAGACAGCCAACAGAATTGGAATGAAGGTTAAGCTGAGAGATGGCCAACTTTTCAAGGAGTATGCCAAGAAAGGGAGTAATGGATATTGGGCAATAGTTAGCTGGACAAGAAGGATCAGCTGTGGGTTTCTTGAGAAGAGGATGCACAAAGGAGTGCTTCAGATGGGAGGGGAAGGATCCAGAGGAAAAGGAGTGGTTGCAAAAATCAGCAAGGGCCGGAGCGAGGGTGTCAATGTGGTCCTTGATGGTTTTAGAGGTACAGGGATGAACCTGCTTTGAAGAGGCTTTCATAGATTGGACTTGTCTAGCTACCTCGTCAGGGGTGAAAAGAGGAAAGCACAAGAAGGATGGTGGGAGGGTGGCTAAAGGATGGTCAGCAAGCACAGATGGAGAGGGAAGAGGAGGGGTTTGGGTGGAGAGGGTGGACAGGATGTCCTGGGTTTTTTAAATGAAGTGAGAGTCAAGGGCATTGCAAAGAGCTTGGGAGGCAACAGGAGGGGTTGAGACTGCAGCAGGTTTGGCCAGCTCCTTGCAGATTTTAAAGAGTTCGGCCGAGTTGTTAGATGCCGCAGAGACACAAGCTTGAATGTGGACTCTCTTCTTGGCGAACAGGTCACGGGACAGAATCAGCTTGGATGGACCTAACAAATCAACCGGACACCATCAGAGACTAAGGCAAGTCTGCCCTACTTCTCCTATTTGATCTCACTGCTGACTTTGACCTGATTGACCATAATATTCTCTGCCACCATATTTCCTCAGGAGCCCACATTTCAGAGAAAGCTTGTCTAGCCTCTTTCCTGGCAGACAGAATAATATGAGTCTTCTCAGAAACCACTTGTGCTCCCCTTCCCCTCATCTCTTGCAGAGTTCTCCTAGGCTCATGTGTTTCCCTTACACTATACAACATATTTACTGAATCACTATTGGACCTCCTGGACTCCATTAGCTTCTCCTACACCAACTACGGTGATTGCACACAGATTCTCCTACCTCTCATGGGTAATACTCAGATGACTCCCACACCATGAACACAATCTACTCTGTTAGCCAGGTTTGAATGGCTACGAATGGCCTTTGTCTAAATGACAAAAATACAGAGATCCTAGTGGTCAAGGCAGTCAAGGAAAGGATCATCTTTAAAACACTTTCGATCATGAACTGATGCCCATCCAACTCAGCTCCACCTTACCTATCCCAAAGTTTTATTAAAGATCAGTCCTCCAGACCCATCAGGCAAACTTACATCCAAAGACTCCTCCTGCCTAAATCTAAGTGAGCCAAAGTGAAGGTGCCAGCATCCCCTCTGTAAGAGCTCTCCAATGGAACTCTTTCCCTCCACACTTGAGGGCAGAACAATCATAAAGGGCCTTCAGAACAGCTTTGAAAACCTGGCTCTCTACCTAGTGTCATGGACACTGTACCATTTTATTTTATAGTGTCTTCCTTCCCTCCTGTTCATTATGTAGTAGTACCTGGTTGTTACAGTGCATTGATGTCCTCTGGTTGTGTGCACTTAATAAATGTAAAAATAAATAAATATAGTAATTAAAGTGAAGGGAGAAGGTGCCAGCCAACCAGGAGCAGAAGAAAATGGGATGATTCCCATGCCATAAGCCAATGTTCCATCCACAGGCCAGACACATTCTCCCTGTGAACAAACTAATCCGTAATGCTCCGGTTTAAGTTAGTCCGCTCTGGTTCCATATACAACACCTCCTGCTTTCTCATCATCATTTCTGGGTGGTCACATTTGTTCTACCAGTCTATGGGGGACTTAACAGTATTGGTCTTGGTCTCCCACTTGTTAGATATAGTTCGTCTTCCACTCTGCACTGAAACCTCTATCCCAATTCATGATCACACTCTGAAATAGAATATTCATGTAGGCAGACTTCTGCTAGCCTTCTGAACTCTTGTAGCCACTCACCATGTCTCCAGCTTGAAGGAGACTAAGGTGAAGTTATAGTGGCTGCCACCTTACTTTGGTTTAATTCTCTCTGAAATGCACATGTTCCTTCTTCACCTTTGATGTGTTGGTCACTTTCTCCTGCCACCTTTTTCGAGTTGTTACCAATACTTCCATGGCTTTCCAGTTTTCCATTGGTATGTCATTTTTTCTTGTCCTCTGTTGCTCGAACACATTCTTCAACACTTCAACTCCCTTCTGGAGACTGAATCTCTCTTGTTCCTTCTTGGCCATGGCCTTCAGTAGCTCTTCATGTTGGTTATGCTTGTTGAAAGACTTCTCTGTTTTTCCTGTTTTACGCATTTGCGCTTGCAGGAGTTTGTCCATCACTGTAATCCTTCCATCTTCATCATGGGATATTTCTTCTTGCATAGTAGGGTTCTGTTTCCTCAAAGCCTTCCACTCATCTTTTTTTGTTGTCAACTTCTAGGAGCCGAAATTCACGCTGCTTTTCTACCCTCCTCATTTTCTCCTCTTCCTGTACCTTCACCCCCAATTGTTCCCTCAAGTCTTTGTGACCCTTGATGTCTTCCATCTTCTTTGCTAGACAAGTAAGTTCATTTTTTTAGTATCTGTTGCAGGGCTCTTCTTTTTTCGACGTTGTCATGGATGCTTCTTTGCACTAATGCATTCATAGTGTAAGCCTGTCCCATCAGTTCCAGACCCTGACTTTTAATGTATTTCTCTGCCACCCTATTTCTCTCAGCTTCCATTAAGTGTGCCACCTGTCAAATTGTACCTGTTTCAACCTCCACTCTTTTTTGCTGTCAAAGTGGTCTGCACATCTTGTCGAGCATAGCCACGTTCGGAATTTCTTTCCCTGAGATATTACTCCATTAATTGTGGTCTGAACTTTGCATCCTTCTGTTGAGCTTTCCTTTTGCACCATGTTCTGATCCATGTTCTTCTTTTGTAGATCCTCCTGAGCAACCTTGTTTGTAGCTGAGCTGTCAGCATCTCTTAGTACACAATCTTCTGTTTTCGGTTGTCAACCTAAGTCTCCCGTCGCTCAGGCACTTGTTGGAACTTGACCCACATCTGCTGGTCTTCTTTAAGGCTGATGTGCATCCTGTTCTGCAGAGTACTGCAGAGTTCCAAACTCTTTCCTTCATGTTTCCCTGCAGTTTCTTCTTTTATGTTCATCCCTGTGACTCTTCTCTTTCTTCTCCATTAGTTCCTGTGCTATTTGTTTGAGATGTTCCTCTGGAGCTGAAGCTCCCTCCTTGCTGGTCCCAGTTCCTAACACTTCAGTTTTTGTCTCATTGGAAAATTGGCTTGCCATGTTTCTCTGTGACAGGCACTATGGAACTTGAGTATTTAGTGAATGAAACTAAATAGAATTACTTTATAAAAAAGGAACTTGTGACTTTGGTTTATTTTTTCTGATAAGAATCAATTGGAGATTTAAGAAACACATTTGATGAATAGATATAATGTTGTTTTGAAACCCAAACTTTGGGACACAATGAGAGCAAGTGAATAGTTGGATATAGTATCCAGTTTATCTGCATGGCCATTTTCAGTCTGGGTGTCTCTAGACTCTTTTCAGCTAGCTCCTATGAAACCTTAGACATGAAATAACAAGTGATTAACTACACTACAAACATCCACCAATGTGGTGCCCACCTTTTTTGCTTTGCTACTTTTTTCTGCCTTTCTGAGAGACACACTTAGGTGGCGGCACACACATAGCACAACTATGAAAATGAATGTAACAGACGTTACAAGACCCCACTGTTTATGCTCCAATGGATAATGACCCCACAACACAGATCAAACACAACCTTGAGATTCTTTTGGAAAAAGCAGAACTAGAATGGATCGACCTGGCTGCCCTGCTTTTGTGACACTAAATCATATCTCCCGCCCCTAAGCCTGACATTATCAAACCATTCGAATTCCCTGTCTCTCTCCGTGACCTTACAGGGTGCGTAGCCACACGCGCCCAGTCATCTCCAGTCCTACGCGACTTTACTCAGAACCCGGAAAACAACACACATCATCTCACAACACAGCACGCCACAATTCGGAATATGAAACTGTGATTTAAAAGCAAACATCAACATTGTACATTTCGTAAAGTACATTTATTTGATATCAAATGTTTAGAGAACATTCAGCGATTTACATTTGTCTTTGCTGTCGATCCGCAAAAGTTCATCTTGAGTCACGCACTGATCCTTTGCGCTACACAGGGTGTTGGTTTATGATAAAAGAAGCACTATGGTCGCACTGATAATCGGAAGGCTGTTCCAACAACGAGGCATTATGGATTATAAAATACTAGCATATTAAAAATGGCAATACACGTTTAAGAAGCGACAACAGAACAACCTGATCATTGTGGGGTTTATTTAAATACTACTGTATTTGCATGTGAATGTATGCATATGGATGTATTGAGTTTGCATCTGTGCATTCGCGACTTTCATTGCAAAAAAGGGGTGAGCTCAATGAGATGCTATAACAACCATGCCCTCGGCAATCACCCATCATGCACCTGGTGAATTATGCAACAGAACTATCAGAAAGTGCTGATAAGGCTATTGATTATCTTCATGCACAGAAAGGATTGCTGTCTTTCAAGCTTGTGTCTTCCCCTATGTATATGTTTCATATGATGTGACTGGACTCGAAGGGAATTACTGTAAGAACCTACTTGAAGGATAAGTCTACAAATATAATATGTTTGCAATTTTTAGTTCCCGACTGTTACTGAAGAAAACCATGTGGCCTAGATATGTCAGTAAAGGAAAAAAGAGGGAGCCAGACACGTGATGTCATCAGTGATGTCATCAATGACATTTGTGATGTCATCTTTGATGTCCTGGGTGTTAGTCTTAGCAGTGCACGGTGGTGGTGCGAGTTATGGTTGCTTAGCTTACCATAACTGGCGAATTTCAGGGGTTTTTCGGTTTTACTTGGAACCATAACGTCCCTTTAAAAAAAAAATTCACTGAATTTCATAGGTTTTCAGTAGCACAACTTAACCATGAAGTCCCTTTAACAAAGTTTTTTTACTGAATATATATATGTACATACGTGCTAATCAATATGTGATTTGTGCTATTAACAGTATGTGACATTACTGATTGTCAGGCTGTCTCATATGATTTAACTTTCTCAACTGCACTGCATAAGTGGGCCAGACTACTCGTCCCGAACATTCTCTTTAATGTTTGGGACCCGAGGTGCCACTTAGCGACACCAATTTGACTGGCCTGGTAACATACACTCCATAACAACTAAAATGCTCGACATGATCAGAACATCCAATAATTTTTTGAGCCTGCCTTGGTGGCCATGGGTACATTCCGTAGTTACCTAGCATACAAGCGACAGCAACGTGAATTTTAGACACACATTAATTCTTTTAGGATCTAACAAATTCATCCTGGAACGCTCACGCTAATAATACACATATAATTCCTTACATTCTCTATCATGTACACAGCTCATAAATGTGGTGGAATACTATGAAAGAGTCCTGTTGCTAAGGCAACGTATTGTAAACAGGAATGAAGCGGTACACACGGGTTAACAGTGATGCGCCCGTGAGATACTGTAAGCGTTAAAAACGTGTATTATAGTTACACGTTTACTCTTTTTGAATCCATACTACTATCTTCGAACATTTACGTTGGTAAGACACACATACAAATGCCTATTTTATCCACTAAACATACCGCTCGTAAATGCGGCAGAACACAATGAAAAAGTCCTGTTGCTAAGGCAACAAACTCTAAATAGGAATTGGAGCTGTGCACGCGGGCTAGCAGTGACACGCCCGTGTGAAATGAAGCAGCTTACACGGACAGGTAAACTACGGACATTTAGGATGAAGTTTCCCCAAACATAGTTATGTTAATGTGACACTAATAAGAGATCTGTTTATTTTGAACAGCTCCTGTAGTTTACAGTACGGCTTTTTAGCCTTACAACAAATGAATCCAGCACATGAACATCATTTTAAGGTAACACGGCATGGAATATTCACCTTGAAAATTAGGAAAACATAGCACAGACACTGAGATATCTTTTTTTGTATTTCCCTCTCTTGCATATCAAATGGGCTGATAACTACATGAAACTTTTGAATCTATGGTATGTGCTTTATTTATTTGTTCTAATTCCTATACTTATGTTGATGTAATGTCTTGATCATTTTGATTGCATAAGTGCAAAGGATTGCCCTGATGAAGGAATAATTCTGAAATGCATTGGCACTATAATCCTCTAAGATATTCACACTTGTGCTGAAGTCGACCTCATCTGAGTATTTAGTGAATGAAACGAAATAGAATTACTTCATAAAAAAGGAACTCATGACTTTGGTTTATTTTTTTCTGATAAGAATCAATTGGAGATTTAAGAAACACATTTGATGATAGATATAATGTTGTTTTGAAACCCAAATTTTGGGACACAATGAGAGTAACTGAATAGTTGGATATAGTATCCATCTTATCTGCATAGGCACTATGGAACCCACCATTGAATCGTACAAAAATGTCGACATGGGAATGGCGACGGCCGAAAATGCTGACTTTTTTTTTAAACACCCCGTTTACACCACATATATATGTGGGGGGGTAATGGGATATTGTAGAAATATGGAGGGCAGCGGGGGGTCTCCCCCCGCATATCTATGTGGTGTAAAGAGGATTTAACAAAAAAAAATCTGCATTTTCAGCCGTCGCAATTACATGTGGTCGCAGTGATCACATAGATCCATTCTTGGGTATATGGATCCTCATCTCTCCATTTGTATGACTTCTTTTGCCTCCGTTCTTTCTTGGTTGCCATGGGGTTCTCCACTTGTAAATAGCAGCCATATGTGTAATCCTTTCTGCTGTCCACTTGTACTCCTGTTACCTTTGCCCGCATCTCATTTTGCACATCCCCTTTTTGTTTTCCTAGGCATGTAGATGATGCAGCCCTGTGTGTAATCATAGGGAAGAGGATTCCAAATGTGCAATTGCTTCCCCACACAACACTTCCCTTTGAATATTTTCTAGGTGGCAAGATGAGCATGTTGCTTTTCCAACATAAAATAACTTCCCGCTCCTGATTCTTTTGGAGGGCTTAGAGATTCTGTTACCATTCCTCCGTCTTGGGGTCTGCTTGGTGTATTTTGCAGTGGAGCTTTTGACTCTCTGATGATGTTGGTTGTTTTGACTGAGAGCAAAAGTGTACATCCACTAGCATTTGTGGTTGTATTTTTGTATTGGGGTTGTATAGGTATATATGAAATCTAAGCAGAATAGCACATTACATGTTAATGAGGGTGTCATTTGGGGGAAGGAATGTGCTCAAAGTATGTGGCATGGGATATTCAGACAATGGGGTTGGAATGTGAAGGGGACACAGAAGGAGACTTGTTGGTGCCTTGGTATTGCCAGAATAATATGGTCATGGTTATTTTCATGACTGGCAACAGCTCTGGCACAATCCAGATTCCCATCAGGATGGCATTCCAGCAGGCAAGGGCAAAACACAAGAAGGCATGTTTTCTGTCTGTTTCCCTTCCATGACATTTGTGCATCAAGCCTATCGGTGTCCTGGATCCTGGAGGAGTGTGACTCGCCTGAGCTGCAGTGCTTTGCATCTAGACAGGCAGATGTGCAAGCTTTGATTGCTTTATAGGTATGCTGTTACAAAGTATTCTAACCTCGATGGGAAGTAGTCAAGGCAGCTCTCTTAGAATGGGACAAATGTGACAACATGTCTTGTATCCCATTATGAGGCATGTCAATGCATGTTGGTTGACCCTAGGTTGGGCCAGTTGCATTGCTGGAATGAATGCCAGTGAGGAGGGTGTTCCACGCATTGATGTGGGGGAGTACCAGGATCTGGACTGTAATCTTGAATTCCTAGGTGGAAAGAATGGTTTTAACTTCTGGAGCAGGATTGGCCACCCCCGGGTGGTGTGGGCTTATTTATTCTTGATTTGTTTTTCAGTCTCTTTTTCAAGGAATACTGTACACCGGCACATAGGAAGTGTCAGATGCTTGCTTCCTGTGTATAGTGCACTTGACAATTGCATGGGTTTGTCAAAGGATGCATCCTCATATTCTGGTTGTGTGGTTCCCTTGCTAACTGTGGCATTATAAAATTAGAGGTGTATGCGCCTGAATCTTGAATCTGGATGGAGCATCATTGTTCACATGGTCTTCATTGTCATCAGTTTTCAAGGAAGATAGAGATGTTTTTTTTTCAAGTGTCATGTCTTCCTCTTCATCCATGGGTTGCTCTCTTTGTTGCTTAGCTGAATTCAAATCTTCTCCATCTTGAATATGATTTGGCAGCTCAACTCTCTTCTCCTCTTCCTAAATTCCGTACTGTTGAACTAGATACATGTCCAATGTAGATGCATTTACAATGACATTTCTTCCCAATGCACCAAATACTTTTGAGAGACATACCTTTGTTCTTTGCAGAAGGAGACATTTGCAGCTACCTATTAATGGGCATTGCCGTACAAAGCCCCACATACTATATGATTGCCCCCTTTGCAAATAGCTTTAGTAGAAGCGTATAACACTAAACAGATACATTCCTCCTCCGACCCTTGCCTTGCCCCTTGCAGTAGATTCAGACATGTTCATATATTTAACACTTCTCTTAAATGCATTCATGTGGGGTTCCTAGTGATTTGGTATTCTTCTCTACCTACACAATGTACACGGGGTTCTGAGTGCTTTGGCCATCCAGTCTGCCTAGTAAATTTTATGTGGGGGTTTTAGTGTTATGTCCCCCACCTATACCTAGTAAGTGCATGCAAGGTTATCATTGCTCTGCCATTCTCATCCACCTGAAAAATACACATTGGGTTGTAAGTGCTTTGGCTTTCTCCTCCCCTTATACAATTTCGCACAGAGGTCTTACATGTTTGGCTTTCCCCTCTGGCTATAAAATGCTTGTGGGGTTCTCAGTGATTTGGTCTTTTCCTTGCTCTACACAATGCATGTGAGGTTCTCAGTCTTTTGACCTTCTACTCTACCTACAAAATGCACATTGGATTCTCAATTCTTTGGACTTGGCCTGTGTCCATCAAATGCATGTGGGATTCGTAGTGCTTTGGCCTTCTCCTCACTCTACAAAATACATGTGTGGTTCTCAGTGATGTGGCCTTTTCGCCTGTTTATAAGATGCACATGGGTTCTCTGTATTTTGGCCTTTCACTGTGTGTAAAATAATGCATGCGGTGTCCTCACCTCTTTAGCCTTCTACAATGCTTTGTAAATGCATATGGATTTCTCAGTGCTTTAGCCTTCCTTTATGTCTAGTAAGTGCACAAGCGGTTCTCCATGCTTTGGCCTTCTCCTAAACTGAGTGAATAAATATGTGGTTCTCATTGGTTTGGTCTTTGCTCTGCCTATTAAATGCATGTGGGGTTTGTAGTGCTTTGACCTTCTTCATAGCCTAGTAAATGCGTGTGGGGTTCGCAGTGTGCATGTGAATTGTACTAGCCCTCTTCCCACAATTCAGGGCTACCCTACCCACAAATCATGAGCGCTGAAGGCCACTCAAATACATTCTAACCTAACTAAGCCTACACCCTCTTATCTATTCAATTCTACTGTAAACTAGCTATCCTACAAATTGGGTAGCTGACAAGTCTACCTCTTCCAATATCACATATCGACTAACCAGAGTTTATACTCACCTGTCCTTACATAGTGACAAGGTCAAATCAAGTAATACCTCATACCACAATATTCTGGAAAAACCTGCCACTTTTTGACCTGGGCAAACCCATGGAAATTCCACGGGTCTACATTTTGCCTGAATGATCATACTCATTCTTAATTGGAATCAGTTTCATTTACAGGACTCTGCCAGCATATACAATAATACATACTTGCTTTTTTTTCTTCTTTTAGGTATGTTATATTGGATAGTACATGCTATGTCACATACATAAGAAGCGGCTGAGTAACAACTAGAGACATGTACAGTGATTGCCCCACAATTCATTCAATGCCAAACATGGGTATATGTAAGGTAATGTAATGGAAGTGAGGAGGCACAACAACCCGCAGGAAATTAAGTGCTCAACTGGAACAATGTCCCAGGAGAAGAAACCACAAGAGGTGACTAGAATAAGGCAGTTTTTATTCTCTTAGTGAAAGCCACCATTTTTTTCTGGTAGTGAGATCCAAAGTTTGGCAGCCATAACTGCACAGGATCTGTCGAGATCTGTAAAGAGTCTATAACAATTTATGATCTTAATGTATCATGAGGGTGATCTCAAAGGTCTCATTGAGTTGTAGTATTTCCATCACTTTTGGATGTAGGGCAGAGCAGAACCATTAGGAGCTTTGTGGGCTTTAGTGAGAAGTTTGAAATTGGTCCTTGCTTTTAGTGGAGCCAGTGAAGTTTTCTTAACTCAGGGGATATTCGTTACAATGGGTGCTGCTGTGTTCTGAGTTACCTGTAGCCCTCACAGAGCTGATTTAGTAGGAATGGCATAGAAGGCATTACAAAAGTACAGACGAGCACCAACAATAGCTTGAGCTATTGTTGAACAATGTTTTCCAGAGAGTAGCATTCTGATCTGTCTCAGAATCATCAGTTGGAAATGTTATTGTATTGTATTTGTTTTGTATTGAATTTATAAAGCGCATACTAAGGCCAAAATCCATCTATGTGCAATGTAAATAAGCAGACCGTTGAGCTAACATGAAAGACATAGAACATTTAGAATAAATGCTTTTTGAGAGCCTTACGAAAACAGAGATGATACGTGATTACAAGAAGGGGCAAGGACAGAAACAGAATATCTGCCAGCCAGCCCCCTGCGATAACGTAGAATTCTTAATACAATTTAGGAGGCCAAACAAAAGAGTCTAATGTGATGATAGCTGAGCAGTTTGGATTGCAGGTAGTCAGCACCTGTTTTATGAATTGCTCGCTGTATGACACATAACGTTTTGAAATTGATTTGACCATTCACTGGCAACCAGTGGAGCTGGTGTAGCAATGATTGAGAAAGTCTGGGAGTGCCCGTGGCTAGTAGGGCTGCACAGTTTTGAAGAATTTGCAGGCATCGTATCAAGAAAGCTGGTTGACCGAGGTACATACCATTACAATAATCCAAGTATCCCATGACGTAAGAGGTAAACACCATTTTGCGACATCTCTGCCTGTTAAATGGCAAAATCTTCCTCAACACTTTTAATATGGTAAAGCCAGAACTGCATACCAAGGACATTTGGGCTTCTCTAGATCCTGATGGTAGAGGTTTCATGCCAACGCTTTTGATTGAATGAATGGGAGCATGACAAGGACCCAAATAATCTAGACAGTATTCAGTACTCCTGGCCGTATTGCAGTTAGGGGATCCAATCAACAATACCTCAGCTTTATACCTTATTAACTTCAACCAATGTCCTGCCATCTAGTCCCCATTGCAGACAGTTTCTCGGTTTGGATAGTGGATCAGCTATTGGCGAGTCTAGATTAAATAATAACTGTGTATCGTCAGCATAAGTGTAAAAGCGCACATCATGCTAAGCAAGATGAAGATTAAATAAAAGAGGGGAGAGAGATGAACCCTGAGGGACACTACACGAAGGGGAGGTAGGAGCACATTGAAAATGATGAAAAGATACCGTTTGTGTATGGTTCGTAAGAAAATTAGCAAAACCAAGTGAGAGGACAACGAGATATGCCAGCCTGTTCAAGACAACAAAGGAGAATGCCATTATCATTCATATCAAAGGCCACAGAGAGGTCAAGGAGAGTCAACATTCTGACCTCGTCGTGGTCCTGAAGCATGGCAAGGGAGATCATAACAGACTCAGTGCCCATGTGGGATCTAAAACCAGACTGAAAGGGGTGTAGTATATGCTTAGTTTCAGGTATTTGAGAAAGTTGGGGGTTACAATAGCTTCCATGAACTGCATAAGAAGTGAGAGGTGAGTTATAGGGGGATAGTTAGCCGCTGAAGTCAGATCCAGATGAGGCGTCTTAAGGAGCTGGGTAACCGCAGCATGTTTCAAATGAGCAGAGATCATGCCCAAAGAAAAATAATGGTTAAAAGCTGCTGTGAACAGAGGAATACTTATCGGAGGAAGAGAATGGATAACATGGAGAGGAATTAGGTAAATCAGAGAGGCGGCTGACTTAAGCTTACAAAAAGCAGCCTAAGTGATGTACTAAATACTTTGTTTATTCAAGGGCGTTAAGGACCTAGAAGAGTTTAGGACTAAAGGTAGAGTTTTTACTTTGATTAGTGTTTTTATCAAATTTCCCACTAAAAGAACGTGCAGCTGGTTGGCAGTACTTTGGGAATTAGGGAGGAAGATGCATTGAGCATTATCTTTGTTTTATCTTGGTTTACCACAAGTCAATTTTCTGCTGTCCATTGTTCTATGAGACCAAAACCTTGCTGTATATGAACTACATTGTTCTATGCATACTGTGATGAATCGCTATGCATCCCTCACTGAATCCCTGCCTAATGTCCCCTCATCGGTGGCCAGGGAAAGGCGGACACTTCCTGATCCTGACCTTGGGGTGGTGCTCTGCGGGAGGATCACCCGGGAGGAGGCAAGGATCAGGGAGGTGAGAGAAAACCAGGGGATGAGACACAGTATTCACCTTCTTTTGAAAGAGACATTGGTCCACTCCCACAATATATAATGATCTGTTGCCACTATAACCCTTCTGTTGCATGGTTTAACCATTTTAGTGTGGGTGGAATTAATGAGAAACTCTGTATGAATTAAGCAGATAGACATCTCTCTATAATTCAGGGAACTCAAGCAATTGAAAATTCCCCTAACTCTCAAAAGTGTAATGGAGGAGGTCTGTAAATGTTAACCACGTGTCATCTAAAATCCTATATTCCTCTTAACCAGTTTGATGACTGATTTGCATACTATTTCCTCAGTAAAGATTATTGAAAAGATTGACCAAAATCTAAGTAGAAAACCAGTTAAGAAAACAAAGTGTGTTAGTCAGGACTTCAAATCCCAAAATTCAATCAGTACTGGGACGTGGAAGAGGGATGCAGGAGAACAAAGCTATAGTGATCAGTTCAATAACCTAAATGACCCGCACCTGAGGAAGACTGAGAGGCTTAATTGGCCCCCTCAAGTGCATGCTGTAGAAGAGCGCAAGCCGGAAAAAGCACAGCAGCCAGAGAAGCATTAGCAAAAGAAGCAGTGCATGCTGTGTGGGATGTTTCAGTTGGAGGCAGGGCTGGAGGTGCGAGAAAGACGCTATGAACACTTTGGGAACTGAGAGGGCCTATGCCTCTCGTTATCCCTTTTGCAGAGGTTGACCAGCAGGAAGAGTGAAAGAAGAATGCTTCACCCCAGTAAGCACATTGTGCAGTGTTTGCACAGCAGGAAGCAGACATCGCAGAGAACGCCGAGAGATCTCAGGTGGCTGGGTCACACCAGAGACTCCCAGGAGTACCAGAAGGTACAAGTTTGCTTGCGGGTGGTGAGGGCAGACAAAAAGGAACTATTTGTCAGGTCAAGGAAAGCACTGAGCCAAAGCAGTTTACCCGGTGAGTCTACCACTTGCGAGTAACTTCGTAACACTCACGCTCCAAGCCAGCCGAGTAAATCATTTATGAATGAAAGCGGTATTACTGTTGAATACCAAACTAGCAGAAAACAACAAATGTGGTGTTCAGTGAAACAAAGTAACTGTGATATTAATTTTGTGAGTTTTAAATTTAAAGACAACAAATATTAAATACAACAAATATTGTCAAAGGCTAGGGGGAACTGGGAAGAATCCCAAGAGTTGTAAAAGTCACTGTTTATGTTTTGGGATAATAATACCTGATTTAAACTCACATTGCCACGGTCAAGCCAGAAGCAGTAAAATACTTTATCCTGATCACTAGTTTGTTATTGATGAAGAAACGCTAGAAAGGTGGCAAACAGGCTGACTTATGGAATGAGCTATCCAGAGGGAGATAAGCATTGTTTATAGAATAGTCCCAATGTGGATCAATATGAATGTTACATTCCCTGAAAGCCATTCATATTTTGATAGCAATGAAGACTATTGAAGTTGTTGGTATTCTAATTTGGAAATTACCACTGAAGGACCTTTCTGTTCTGGTTGTGAAGAGGTAGACATGCAGGCGAGAATACCCGTAGGGTAAGAAGTGATTGCCAAGAAGAAACCTGGTGAAAGAATAAGTCACACAGTAGAAGGTGCAAGTGCTGAAGAGTGGTACTAATAGAAAACAACATTTTGAGCTCTGACATTTGGGGAAGAGTAATGAAAGCTGGCTGAAGAAAAGTTACAATTCCTCATGCAGTTAAAATTATGCTAAACCGTCCTGACCAAATTATTTGTTGTTAATATAAATGTGAGACCGTTCTTATTCCAGGAGGAGTGAGTACTTATGACAGTATTGGAACGTTGTGTTAAACCGGATTTCCTTATTTTAGTTTTAAACTGTGGAGAGAACATTTATTTGGATCTGGGAAAGGGAAGTTCGCCCAGGTTGTGACAAGAGACATTGATTGCATTGTGAGCCAGGTCATATGTTACACATTTTTGTTGAATTGATTTGCCATATATTTCGATTTTGTTTTGATCGTTGTATAAGTATGAGGTTTAGCTAACCCTTGTTTACAGTATTTCCTTTAGTTCATGTTAGTTAGGGAAATCGTTATCAGGGTAGGGATAATGAGGTTTGTATCCAACCTGTTTCTTTAATGAAATGGCTAAAGTTGAAAACTCTTTACAAAGTTGTCCGCCTCACATTTCTGAGCCTTCACAATAGTGAACACAATTGGAGTGTCATCCGCATCATTTTGAAACAATGCACCATGATCTAGAAGTAGGTTATAGAGAGGTTTCAAGTAAATGTTGAAGAATATGAGAAATGCATGAACTTTGCAGAATGCTGCCATCCACTGTCTCCATTTGGGAGACATGGTCATTGATTCTGACCTGAGATGTTGTATTGCAGAGTGGTGAGTGAATCCAGTTTGCCGACATTTTTAAAACCCTAACAACCTCCTTGACATGACCTACCAAGATAGCATGGTCAATGGTACTGAATGCCGGAGACTGTTCAAAGAAGCATCATCATGCCTACATGATCCACATCTAAAATCTGTAATATCCATCAGGGGCAACTCTGTTCCTCTACCTAAGCAAAAGCCAGATTGATGATCTACTTGGATGGGGAATTCATTGAGGTGGTCTTGGATCTGTGAAGTGGCTACATGATCCATAATCATCAATAGAAAAGGGATATTTGGTATAGGTCTGTACCTAGTACAGTCATCCATGTTAATTTCAGGCTTCTTCATTAGGGGAGTGGCCCACACTTGTTTAATAAACTCTGGGACATGGCCTTACCTAAAAGAAGCATTGATAAACCTGCTGATTAGAGGACTTAAAGATGCAACTCATTCCTTCAGAGCAAAGGAAGGGCACTGGTCATTAGGGCAATTGGTAGGCATTAAGGAAGCCATAAAGTATTTGGTTTCATCCACAGAAACAGTATGACATTTGAACAACGTCTCAGTCTCCGGACTTGGTTAGATGTGGCTGGCAACCAATTGTAATTGTCCTGAAGCTAAAAAGTCCTGTAAGGCATTAATCAGAGTTCTTATCTTAAGGATCTTTTTTGCGAAAACATTTCTGAATGTTAACACACAAGGACGAGGACAATGGTAAAAAAGTTGGTTTGAGAGAAGGATTTTTGAAAATGTTTTACATTTTGAATAGTTGTTTTGAAGAGTGGGAAGCTGTTTATATTTGAGATGCATAGAATGGTTTCTCTGCCTCCAAGATGGCATATTTTTAGTAGATTCTGGTATTCTTTTATTCTTTGCCTTTATCTTGAGTGTGATTTCTTCTCCATTTACGAGTAGTTCTTCTAACAAATTTCCCATAGGAGTCTAATTCAGCTGTAAACCATGTATGTCCTATATGCCTGACTTTGATGATTTTGGATAAGATCGTTCCATAAAGGTGTATCACTTGAGCTACAGGGGTGTTATTAAAATAAACTAAATTACCTGCCTCGGTTTCCCCCTATAGTCTTTCTTCAGTTTTGCTGAAGATGGGGTTGCGATGTTCAGCATTTAATTTCTGCTAATTATGATAAGTTATGGAGGGTGGGTAGAGATTACAGGCAAGGATGGCTTTGTATTGGGTAGTCAAGAGCTGACAGCAGTATAGTCTGGCCAATCAATCAGGAGTACATATGGCGAGGTTGGCAAAAAAATTCCATGTAATGATCCAGTCCAATGTGTAGCCTTTTTTGTGCGTTGGGGAGTATTAAGAAAATGGAAGCCATGATCAGGTAGCAAGGAGTGAATTATTAAGGCTTGCGTATCACTCAGGTCATTAAAGTTTAAATTAAAGACTCCTAGTCAAATTAAAACAGAGGAGAGTTGTAAAGCAGATAATGTAATGCAAACATCCAGAATTGGATTTAGGGGGATGGTAGTTGATACAAATCTGTAATGGGTGGGATAAGGAGTCCTTACAGTTTAGACTGTGAACGTCACACCCTTGAAGATAAAGACAGGGAGAAGGCGTGGTCATCAACAAGCTTTTCATGATAAGAAATACAGTCTAGAAAATGATACAGACTGCAGGACAGTTGCAGAGATAATAGGGCCCGGGTGTTCCTTCAGCCAGGTGTCAGCAATAGTTAAATAATCAATAAGATATTGTGAAATAAAATCCTGTATTTCTAGATGGATGCCCAGAACAGGCAGTCATGAAATCCCATTGAGATAAGAATGTGTTCTGTCTACTAAATGTGCTCCTTCTATGTTAAATAACTATGCTTCTCTGACATAAACAGCCAGATCTAGGGGATTCTGCCCTAAGGATGGAAGAATATAGATTTCATGAGCCATTAGGGCTGGGTAGGTTATTATATAAATGAATGCATGCCATTTGAGAAGTATGACAAGTGTGATCAAGGAATAAATAGATATGCTTCATGTGGGGACAGGGAAACGGAATATACCTTTCTATTTGTGTCATGTGTACAAGTCCTGGACTATTGATACATGGTCCTATAGAACAAACCTGGGTTGGAAACTCCCGAAGAGTGGAGAGACAAGAGGAAGAGGTTAAGCCCTTCAAATCATGACGTAGTTGCATAGTTCTTCAGCCTATATCAATGCACGCACCCCACAGTTAATCAGGCATTGTTTAAGATTTCTATGCCTAATAAAGTCATATGTAGGGCAGGTAAAAATAAATTGCTGGCGAGATTCAATGATTTCGGGGCAAAAGAGGCAAGAACATGAAGGTCACGGCTTTCATCTGGATTTGAGGTGGTGTCTCCTAGGTTCATTCTCACATACAGAGGTCTATCAAATGGTTTATTGATGGATGAAAAATAATGTTCCTGGGTGATGGATGTCTTAATAGACAGATTGGACTATCCTATTGACAAACAGAGGCATCGTGACACATTTCTGTTGAATACCCAATCCGTGTGTGATTCCAAAACAAGCTGTTTACATTCTTTATATTTTCTCCCATTATAGAACCTACTTCCTATTAAACACTGGGGTTGATTAATGAGATTTAAAGGTTGATTCACGAGATTTAACACAATCTCAATATTTCTCAACCTCATTCATTTGAATACTGTCCCCATTTCATTGCAGCTTGCTTCACAACACCAATTAACTTTTGCCATCAGCTCTACTAAAGCATAGAGCAGTCCTACATTTTCTCAAAACTTGCCATCATTGCTTTTTTTAACTTCAAGTTGGTAGAATAAAGTCTCTCACTGTTAAGCCACACCATTGATGAAACGCTTCTCAAAAAGTGCCACTCGGGTCACTGTTACTCCCTGTAGATGTAAAAAGCTAATCCACCTGTGAGTCAGACACCCTCAGCTGTGCGTACCAGCTCATATAAAACCTCTCCTTAGGTACCTAGTGACTCACACTGCGAGGCAATCCAGAAAAAGTCCTGGTCTAGACAAAATGTTGCTATAATGTTAATGTTAATGTTAAAGGATATTTGTACCGTGCACTATCACCACCGGAGAGGGCCCTTGGCGCTCTGGCGGATCTGAAACAAAGTGGGTAGGAAAGGCCTGTTAGAAGGATAAAGTCTGGAGAAGAGCAAGGGAGCTGTGGGGTACTGTTGGCAGCTTAGGTTTGGTTGACACAGTTCGCTGAGCATATTGGTGTGTTATTGGGTTCCGAGTCCATCATGTGCTGTTGCTTGCAGGTCTGTGTGGTAGTATTGTTGTTGCGATGTGAGGAAGTGCGTGCGGGTTGCTGCGGTTTTAAGAGATTTGGTTGTGTTTGATTAGAGTGTGAGAGGTGTGTGAGGGGTGCTGAGGTTTTTAGTAGTTTTTTGGGGTTGGTTAGTATCCTTGTTGTTGGGAGAGATGCATATTCCTATTGCGTCTCCTTCATATTTAGAGAAAGTAGTTTCCTTTTGGTGGTTAAGTTTCAGCTTCATAAGGCTGTTTCATCTCTCTGTCATTATGCTAAGTTAGCTACTTTTGTGTTTCAATCTTTGTATTCGGCCAGCCCTTTTATCCCAGTTTGTCTTTGCTGTGACCTAGTTTTGGATATATTTACTTGCCAGCTTTGCCTGCACCATATGTCCTTTTTGAGTGGGTAAGGTTGTTGGTAGTGTTGGGCATGTATGCTAATTTCTGTTCTCATGGGGTTGTCGCTTGTGTTCTTTTCCACTTAGCGCTGTCTCTCTTGTTCGTGTTGAGGTTACCCTTAGTCGGCCTTGGGGGGTGTCTGTGCCATCATATAGGTTATCCAGTCATTATGTTGACAACATTTATTTCGACATACAAATATGTCGAATCAAAAGTGCTGAATTTTTTTTTCTTCGAATTTCTTGTTTTTTATTTTTAAGGGTTTAATTTTGTTTAGTTGGCCAAAAAAAGATGTTTTTTTTTTTTTTAAAAAGGGACTTGGGGTGGTCCCCCCCCCCCCAAAAAAGGCATTCAAAAAAAATAATTCTCCAATTTTGATTTGACATATTTGTATTTCAAAGTAGTGACTGTGGTAAAAGTCACTATAAACCATCATATAGTCAGTAAGTCTGTTCTTTGTGTTTGCTGTTTGATTGTTTTAATTTCAGTTAGGTTCTGAGATTTTGAAGAGCCAGGTTTTTAGAAGTTTGCAGAATTTTAGGTGGTCTTTAGTGTTTCTTATTTCTTTCTGGAGGTGTTTCCAGGTATTTGCGGCTAAGTGGGAGAAAGAGGAGCCCCCTAGTTTTTTCTGGTTTTGGTTCCAGGCGGGTGTCATTGCTTGATCTGAGGAGTCTCATTGGCTTGTAGATTGTTATTTTCTTTTGTAGCAATTCTGCTCGCAGTCCACATGAGCGAATTTTGGTAACACACCGATTATTTGTAAAAAAAATCCTGCTTGTCCTTAGGAGGATGTGAAACAAAACATTGTGGATTAATAAGCGACATGTAGGAATGTTACAAGTAAAAATCTCTTTGAGTGAAGAAAGGAAGGAATCATCGCCCAAGGTAGACAATAATTTCTACATTTAAACAAAACATTGACATCATTAAAAAGAAACTAGTGTCTTGTGATCAAGTGCAGGTTCGGACTGGCCTATAGGGCAGTAGGCTCAGGACCTAACCAAAGTGGGCCACTTTGTTGGCCAATTTGGGGCAGTTTGATAAGTTAATTCACTCTGCGGCTAGTCGTTTCGGCTAGTGTTGCTGAATAAATATTCTTTAAAATGCATAATTTGCACCACAGTTTATCAAAAAACTCCCCCATGGGTACTATTTAAACAGTGTCACAAAAGCAATGAACTCCCATTTGCAACTGTGAGACACTTTTTCATTGGTGCCCCGGACAATTTTATGGCCCAGTCCAACCCTGATCAAATGAGGAAGTAGTGAATGGTGTAATCTTCAATTTCTTAATTGGCCAGCCAGGCTAACACAGATTTAACCAGAAAATTCTCTGAGCAATCGGACATGCATGTAAACATGAGTTGTGCATTCTGTCCTGATAGTGACGTGCTACTTCTTTTGCATGAGAGACTGGGGAAGGGAAATTCTGAAGAAGGAATGTGGATCGCTTTAGTGATGATAATAAAGCATCATTGGATTAGGTTGTCTCAGCTAGTGCAGAACAGGGATTGAGCAAGAAGGTATTTTTTTACTGCAGACACCGATGCAGCTCTAAATCTGTGGGGGTCTAACCCTGAAGCTTTGGTGCTGCTCATTGGCTGGGCCATTGCCAGCTGAAATTGAAGACCAATGTCCTTGGTTGTCAATTATTTTAATTGACAAACTATGGACAGAGGTGGGGTCATGCATACATATACTCTATATTCAAAAACTCAAAAGCATAACAAAACACCATAAAAAAGGTGCTCAAATGGTTTCGACATGAAGTGACTTAACTAAGCTGTTTGCATTAGCAAGCCAGACCCACACTCAATAAAGCTTGAAACTCTTTTGACATCAGGTATAGCTGTGTTGGTATAACAGGTGAGCAAAGAAGAGTGGTGCATATCAATACAAAAGAGAAAAGGAGCATGGGAGCTTGGGATGTCTAAAATAGGGTTTACAAGGTCAAAGAAAATCTTGCTAGTCACTTGATCTTTCAAAAGTAACCGGGTTATATTTGGTGCCATTTTCTGCCAATTGCACAATCAACAATATAGCAGACACCTTTTGTTGATAGACCATCCTGCAGATTGATTGTGAAACAGAATTTGCACTGTTTGCTGCTTGCATGACACGCACTACGACTACACGAAAGTGCCTCAAACTTTAGTCGCATCTTTCACACCTGTCAGATTGAACACAATCATTGTCCAACTTTCTTCCATGTGTCAGAGAGAACAATGCAAGAAGAGTTTCCTGATTTTCTTTTTTTCTTCTGATGCACAACTTTCTGAGATGTGGATTAGGGTAAATCCTGTTTGCACAAATAACATGGGACACAAGGATGTGCACCCTTTAGTCTTCCAGCTCACCTTTACATACTCTTTAGTCTTGTAACTAGGGGCTTTACTAAGCAAGCCCAGCTGGGAAGTGACAGGGAGCTGTACAAAGGGGGTGCATGCAGGGGGGTTACAGGTAGGGTGCCGGGTTGCAGCGTTGGCTGAGCTGAGTTGTGGTGTGATCAGGGCTGGGCACCACCAGCCTGGTCACTGTCTCTTCGTTCTTATCATCATCACACTGTGACTTCTCCTGCCCCTTGTTGAGAAGCAGTTCACACATGACCATGTCAATGTGACACAGTTTAAACTTAGCTGCGGGGATAGGTGCAGCCTGCAATCATTTGCTACGGGAATTCAGGATGAGGATACCCACCCTTGGCACTTAAGGGGTTAAAACATAGTGAATACAAATGAAGAAAGGAAGGTTTAGCACCATGTAAACAAATGGTATGGGCGTTTCCTTCCCTTACAAGGAAACAGTAACAGTTGCAATAACACAAATAGCCAATAACAATTAGAAATGTGGCATGTTGTTATGTTAGCATCACTTGCTACGAAATATATCACTCTCAGACAGGTTACCTCTATTGGTAACACGGGTATGATGCACATGACAGAGAGTCACAGGTCACACACAGCCTTATGAATGACAACATTGCCGACTCTGCCTTTCATCATTGTGTTGCCTATTTTGCTCCTGTTCGTAATTTGAAGGCGGGGTCCTGGTATGTTTGCACCCAGGCATAGCCAGGTACCTATTGCCAAATGTTCATCATTTGCGCGGCAGAGTGCAAAGGTGCACGGCAAAAGGCAGCATACAGGAAAGAAGGAATTGTATGGCGGAGAGAAAGGAGCAGGTTGCGTTACACATGATCGAAAATGCATGGAGTGAATGAAAGGCGTTACAGCCTTACTCGAGGCTTGTACGCCTTCCATTCACTTTACGCCACAGTGGAAATTAGTTACTTGGAGTTTGAAGAAATGAGCACAGTGGATTGGTTGACTTTTCCTCTGTTGACCTAGCTGCAAGGAACAGTTCCGTGTGTGTTAGGCCCTATACGTATGATCCAAACATTATATCCACAATGGTTTGCAGCCATCAATCTTCCTAGGTGTCATCAGCAAAGTCACTCCATGCACACTCACCTGCTCGCACATTAAAAAGAAACAATCCAATTAAAGACGACGCTGACGAGAAGGAAAAGACGATACGCAAGGCCAATTGCCGGAAGAGGCGGGTGCAGCGGCGGAGATGAATAATGGCCGCCATGTTTTGGCTGGGCCGGTCTGGGCATTGCACCATTTGTCACGGCGGTGGTGCTGGGCCACTAATGAGCCCTCGCTGCATATTCATAGCCGCAGCCTCTTCCTCCCATCCGGAGCCAGCCCTGGCAGATACCTGCACCGCCAGCTGAAGCTGGGCATAGAGCAGTCCTTTATGTCTTGTGCCGAGGCAATTACACTCTGAAAAGTACAGCCGAAGATTGATTGCCCTGATCGGTGGTTCAATTGTAAATTACAATAAATGTCCCTTGGGGGGCACACCGTGCCTACTTGTGATTAAGGAAACGGTTCCATAATAGACTAATGGCTGAAGTTCCCTCTCCATTACTTTCTGGCAATTAGCTTAATGACATGGACTCTCTTTGTGTACTCTGAAACTGCACACCTACAGCTTAAGGTAGGCTCTGATGTTTAGTCAAGTGTGCTCACCTTGCCGGGGTCCTGCGTGGTTTCATTTAAATACATGAATGCATAGGTTCGTACCCCATGTCCCCCACCGAAGCCCCGTACCGACTGCAACCCCGCGCCTACCCGTTGCCACCCTGCTGCACCCACCATTTCTCTACACAGTCCTGGTTTGCCACCTTAAAGTCAGTTAGCATGCTGCCTTGTATTTCTATTATTATTGTGTAAAGCGCGGACCTAGATCGAGAGCAACGGAGCACTGTACAGGGTGTGGGTAGCCAGCTTTTGGGCTGACATATTTTAACAGTGGCGCAGTACTGTGAGATCTGTGCGTCGGTATGTGCGCGTCCATTGGAATTAGTCCTTGGTCAGGTGTTGTTGAAAGAGCCATGTTTTGAGAGATTTGTCCAGCAGGTTCAAATGGGACTTGGTGAAGGTTCCCAAAGTATGCCCAGGTCGAAAGTTCACAATGCGAGAGTTCTGTTTTATACCCATTTTCAGGTTTTGAAACTATTTTGGCCACTATTTATGATATGATATGATAAGATATTTTATTTATAGCGCGCACATTCACAAGTGTTTCAGGACACGACGATGCAAGGGAGGGGTGCAAGGGAGGTGAAAAGAACGATTTTTTCCCATCACCACTAGAGTGCCACAACCTACAAATATTGACGGAAATTCTAGCACAGTCTTCTCTGCATTCTGTTATCTCACCATATACAAAATGTCGTCTGTCACCATACTGCATTCACATTGTATTTCCTGATCATATTCCAGTGCAATTTCTCATTGGACCAAAATTCCACTATTGTTTGTAAAATAAAAAGCTGACGCACCTGTACATAATTATTGATTTTCTTACTGGGTTATATAGTTTGCCACGGATGGGATAACTTAGAACGCCAAGGGCATAGGTTGGGTGGGAGAATGCCAGTGAGTAAAAGAGGAAGAGAAAAGATGGGGAAAAGAGCAGCTTCCTGTTGTGGAATGTTACATTCCAGAGTTGAGCATCCAGGTAAACATGGACTAGATATTTGAATGGTAAGCAACGACTGGACATTAGGAAATTGTGAGTGACCCAATGGGTGCTTAAAGGGGGCTGGGACTTAATGTGTCATGTGCTCTCCAAAGTGGAGTAACATAATGAATACTCACATACACAGACAGAACCTGAGTCAATGAAAACAGACTTTTGCCAGGCCTCACAATGCCATTTCTGTGACAGACAGGGCGCACGCGGATCTTTTCTTTAGCTGGCACACAGCATCTGAACCAGGACTGGAAGGGCATCAATATGCAAGTACTAGCAAAAACAAACAATCACAGGCACTTGGTGGAAGCAGCCATTGACGGAAGCAGCTGAAAAAATGATGCAAGTACCCGGGCATCTAATAGCAGTGCCTGGCAAATAGCTAATGCTTATACACAAGCCAAAACTAGTAGCTTGGCCAATGCTTGTTTTTAACAGGACTTCAGTGAAGGACACGCAGAGTTCTTTTAAATCAAGTGGTTGAAGGCAGACCTGGTTAAGACATGTGTTTTTGTGTTTGTTTACATCTCCAAGTAAGTGATTAACTTCCAGAAGACTGCTTTGAAAAACACTGGCAGGCACTTATTAAACAAGCTCAAAGAGTTCCCATGAGGCCCTGTTTTCGATAGGGAAGCGAGGGGATGGAGTGGGAATGGCCATACGGATTAGCATGGCCATGAGCATTCAATGGGCAGATAGCTAAAACAAAAAATGTCCTCTAACTGCAGCACACCCTTTTAGGTACGAGTAATTCAATACCTTGATCACCCCTTTTGGCTGTTACACATCATCTCATCTCTCCTTCTAGGTATACTACAATACCTCCTTTTCATCAACAGTGTCCTGACGACAGTTTGGTCCCTTCAGACATTTTGCCTTTAGAACGCAACACCTGTTGGTTTCTACAGTGTTCCGAACCAGAAACATCTATTGTTTTGTGTCGACAATAATTGTGTACGACCACCCTTTGAGAAGTACATGAAAATGCACTGAAGAAATGCTACAAACCCACACAATGTGTAGTTACTTATGTTGCTTATTATTTGTTTCAATTAGGCCCTCTTGTTCTTGGCATTTTTAGATGTTCGTCTAGTAATTACATTTTTGTTTTTACAACAGCCCTCTTTCTGTGATCTTTGAGCTAGCATTTGTGAAACCTAGTCTCCGCTGCACTTCTAATGCACCTACAGTGCGTCTATGAATTTGGGTAGCCTCTGACTCTCCTTCCTGTTTCTGCTAGTCTATCAACCCTCTAGAGTCAGGCCCCCGTTCAACAAAAAAGAGGGTCCCTTTTGCCCCACTGTATTAATGTTACATATTGTGACATGTTACCCACCCAGGCAGTGTCCATTACTCATTAATATTCCCACACAGTGCCATGCAGGATATGATGTTTAACATTAACAGACTATGGGAGATGGAGGGGTGCCTTGTAAGTGTGACACAGACTCATGACATAGCATGCATTTCTCATCTACACTTTGAACATGCCAGAACTCACTCACAACAACTTCATAACACTGCCATGATGCCTCTGGGATATTGTTGAACACGCATCTAGCATTTTGAAGTCAAGTTGTATATTTCTACACAAGTGTAGATTCTTTGCAGTATAATCCTATGAACTGTTGCCTCATCGTAGCCTCGTGTGTTGTATGTCACAATATTAGGTTGATTGAAGGTCTAATAACAGCATGGAACCTGACAATGACATTGATGGCGAAGCCAAACCCAAATTTCACCCACTAGTATGAGATTTGACGACCACAGGCGAAGGTGGAGTATAGAGACGGGACGTAGTAGACCAGAGTTGTCCAACTCCAGGCCTAGAGGGCTGGATCCATGATACCTTTTCTGGATATCCCTCATTAATATTTATGAGATAGATGTGCATACAATGATTCTAAACGTATGCAAATATTTCCTCATGGATATTAAACAGGAATATCCTGAAAACCCTTCAAGGTTCCGCCCCTCGAGGCCCGGAATTGGACAACCCTGTAGTAAACAATCGTTTTTATCATAAGAGGAAGACACACCTCACAGAGTACATTTGGACACACAGATATTTGGCATTAACCTTTCTCACAACAGAAAAAATGTGCCAATACACATTTCTTGGTATAATGACAAACTCACTCAGTGGTGTATGCATATAGTATAGTGGCTGCTGAACCATAGGTGTTGTACTACTTATGGTCAGCTATGCCTTTAAGGCAAATGAAAATATTATATAACTATGTCAACAGAAATATATCCTGCACATCCTCAACTATGTCATTGGGACAATGTTTTTAAACATGAAAAATATAAATAAAACATACTCCAAACTCATAATACATATTCATGATACAAGGTAATTGGGATTCACAGTCTGTATTTCCTCGGCGTACATGTGTGCAGTGTAATCTACATTTTGTAGGACTGAAGGCCCTATGTTCAAACGCATTTAACATGTATAGCCCTTTAAATTTCAAGTTCAGTTCAGAAAAAAGTAGCAACACAATGGGCCTCATTACGGGTCCAGCAGTAACCCTGTCGGTGCTACCGGCGGGTTGTCACCGGACCCTTAATATTTTACTGGCGCCTGACTTCCCAGTGCCACAGGCTCATTACGAGTCTGGCGACACGGGAAGTCAGGTGCCGACAATTGTAAGTCCCCATTGCCCTAGAGTCCTACGAGACTCTATGCGAGTGGGGACATACACGCACCGGCACAGTGCTTCCGTGAACAGTCTGCCTACCGTGGCCACATCGCCCCGGTGAGTCTGACCTGTCAGGCACAGCGGCCACGGCATGCAGACATGTAGTTTGCCAGTCAGGAAACAAGGGTGCCGGTGAGCTTATAATATCGATTTAAACAGAAGACAATAGCAATGTGGATTCACAACTCAGGTGGAAACATTTTGGGCATAACATACTGCACTGTGTCAATTTGATGTGAATAATTGAGTTGTAATATTTCTGCTGCTTGTGTTCTTTTTGTTTTTATTGACTGAAGGTGTAATGCAGAGTGCAAATATTCATAATTAAGTACATTACATGCAACTCATGCCCTGATCCTTTTTCAATTGTCATGCCTGCCCTCATTTATTAACATGCAATCCTGAAAGATTCTGCATTTAAAGGGATATAATTGCAGAGTGCCTTTATGTAATTGACAATTCATTTGTGGGTGACTCACATTTCATTTGTTCACACCTTGAAGCTATGCAGACAGGGTTTTCATTTAATCCCCAATTCTGAGTAATTATTGTAACCATACATTCACATCTGACACCTTTCCCACTCTCTGGTATATTTTTCAACATTCCTAACTCTTTGATTGAGACAATTCCCCCCCCCCAACATTAATTGTGATATGTCATTTGTAACGCGCCTCTGCACAAGTGTTTCTAGGCGCTGCACTGCCTTCTCTATTTTTCCACAGTCCTTTAATGTGTTCACAAAGACAAAACATAGGTACACTCTTTCCACCCTCCACTTTCAGCAGGTAGGGCTGATATTTGTGTTCAATCTAGTCACCCGATGTGGAATGATATGCACCTAATATGTCATGCAACAATCATTTTTTTGTAAATTCGACGTTAAGAATGCCCATCTTGAAATCAGATTTAAATTCTCCAAATACTGACAGGTTCTCCTGTGTCTAACCTACCATGAGTAGTCGTTCTGCATGGTAAGTCCACAGAATTTTTGTCCTTTAATTGGGGATGTCTCCGGAATAATGCTCCAGTTATATATTCCACTTCAATTGGCCTCATTACGACCCAGGCGGTAAGGGGTTTACGGCAGCGTAAACAGCGCCGACCCTTACCGCCTGAGTACGAGGTCCCTTAGCGCCATGGCGGATTTAACACCTGCTTTTAACAGGTGTTAAAATCCATGGTGCTAAGGGACCATGGAGTTAATTACGCCACCGTAATTTACGGTGGCGTAATTAACGCCTTCCCCACTCCCATTATGCCCTATGGGGTAAAAATGGGAATGGGGAAGGGTAAATGGGGATTGGGGACTTACCACCCCGCCAAGGTCGGAATGGGGCGGTAAGTCCGCCAACCACCATGGCGTAAACATAGTTTACGCCATGGTGGTAAAGTCACGGCCCAGGCGGTAACTTACCGCCTGGGTCGTAATGAGGCCCAATGTTATGTTAAACTCGGTGGTGCAGTAAAAGCTATTTGTTACTACCTAAACAGTGGTGATAATGGAATTACTGCCACCAAACTGGTATAAGGCAACGAGAGTTATGCACTTGCAACCCTCAGCCCTATACAGAACTATTGCATGATATAGATGCAAGTGCCTACATTCTCTATCAAATTACCACATATCTATAAAATACTGAAAACCTGTTTGCACAGGACTCTTGTAGACATTTTTAAAGCTCGGCCTCCCTCTCATCTACTCATCGTCTTTGCACAGCTCTGTAGACTCAATTCTCACCCAAATCAGACAGGCTGATGCATCATTGTACGCTTACATCCTCTGCACGCCCACTTTCGAATTGCTTCCTGATCTTTCATACATAATACTCAGGACCCTGGATCCTCTTCCTCTCAATCAATTAGAAAAGCATCCATTTCAGTCAAGAGAAATCATAATGTAAGCATCCAATTGTATTTAGAGATCTGTTTGTGTGTCCCTGAAGTAATACTGAAAATGCAGAAGGCCTATCTTCTTCCTTACCTAACCTATTCAGCCGCTGTCTGCTCACTCTCACTCTGGCCCCCCCATGTACATGATGGTATTATATTATTTCAATTCTTGTAGAGGGTAACATAGAATTCGACCGGGATCCTCTAAATTAAACAATCAGCTGTGGTAATACCATCATCTTGCATATATTTACCCTCCCCAATGGGGAGAGTGGACATCTCCTCCACTTCTCAAAACGGTTCCTGATTTCTAATAACTAATGGCTTATATTTTAAATGATATATGTTGCTCATATTTAGGTTTATTTATGTTTTTCTCTGTTAAATTCATAGGGAGAATTAACTTTGGGGCATTAACATAGAACACCTCTTTCTTGACTTTACTAACTACCTGTGAACATTTTTCGGTTCCTCATAGACTCTATCTACTTTGACCTTACTTGCATGCAACATATTGTGACATTGGCCCTCATTACGACCCTGGCGGAATTCGGAAAACGATGGCGGAAATGCAATACCGCCATCGAATAGCGCTCGGTGCGACTATGACCCGTCACCGCAAAGTACGAAGCCACTAGCGACACCGTAGTGAACGCCAACGCCAACTGCACCAAGCACGCGCGCGCGCACCATGCCAAACCGTAAACACCACCATGGCGCAAGGGTACGCCAATTCCGACCCTAGCGGACATGTACCTAACGCCATCAAGCATGGCGGAATGTACCATTCCGCCATGGTGAGAAGTACGGCATCGCGAATCAACCGTAAACGGCCCCACTGAGTGCCTGTACAGCGCTCCCTGCCCACAAAGTACAACTCCCCGTAGGTGCAATGAAGCCACAATGCAACCAGTGAAATGTACAAGTCACCCATGCATGCCAACGAACAAAAAAACACAACAGGGGCCAATGGGAGCTGCAGGGCACAGATGGCACGAATACAGAAGCCATCCCAATGGACATGACCACAGTCCCCCACCAAGAAACGCACGCAAACACAGGCACCTGTGACCAGCAATATTCCGAAAATCACATCATTCCACCAGTCCACCTGGCTGACCGGCATCTGTCACACAAAACCCAATCCCCCGCCCCTGAGCATGACAACATTCAAACAGTCATATTGGCAGCCCCCATCCCTGACCTCACGGGCTTCGTAGGCAAACGCGCCCAGTACAGTACCACGCAACTAAACTCCGAAGCTGGAACCCAATGCAGATCTCCTCACAATACATCGCTCCCCAAATAGGCATATGCCACATCACTTGCAAAGAAGAACGCTACACGGGCCAAATCAGAATAGAAATTTAATGCACAACAAAATCACCAAGCCCATACAGCCATCAGGCCATGAACTCCAAAACACATTTCACCATTGTGGGCTGCATCCGCAAGAAATGACCAGCCACTACTTGTGTGACACCCTGTTCCATCATGGTACACAGAGCCACATTCACGTACGAAAAGGCAACATGGAAGCGCACAGAACCGCAGGGCCGGCCCAATGGGGAGGCACTAGTCCAGCTGAAAGGCCGAAATGTTGCTCCGAGCCACCAGTACTGCGTAAGGGCATGTGGCCCATTGGCGATCGTCCCATAAGATCGTAATGCTGCTCCACTGATTAACACGAAGCAGCAGGTGTCGGGAGTAAAACCCATCTGCAGGAGTGGCATACAGATGGCAGTGGCAAAAGGGGAGGAGATACCTGTCAACCAAAAGAAAAGAAAAAGAACAGAATGGCCATCAGAACTACATTCCAACAACTCACTTCAATGATCACACTAAATCCACAGCCATATGCATGCTAGCCCACTCCAAAGGTCCATCACCACCCAAAAACCACTTGCGACTCATAACTATCTATATCGAGGTGTAAACACCATCACAAACGAGTGTACCTGTGCATGCGTCTGTCAAAACAGAATCCATCAGATGGGATTGGTAACGTGCATGGACACAAGTGTCTGAGGGCGCGTCGAGACAGGGAGGGCTCAACAAGGCCAGATAGACGATGGTCCCACTATGGCAGCCCTGCATCACATAGCGTAGGGGAGGCGGATAGATCCCAAGAAGCCCTGTACATGGCAAACTCTGTATCAAATCACCTGCCCATGCATCCATTCATCATTCCCTCATCCCGGGATTAAAACGCCTGAATATTTACTCACATAACATTAGAAATATCCATTGAGTCTGTGCGTTATGCAGCCTGCAAAATCCACAGTGCCCCAGCCCGTAATTCCAGTGTAGTGAAGTAACATGTATTTGGGAACGTCCGGCCTCATCGCCCACGTCGCTATTGCGCATCCCATACTATTCATATCAATCATTGCATCCTCGCCATGGCCCCTGTCCCAAGGACATTGAACAATAGTACGTTATATTTGCAGTCAGACCTGTGGGCATTTCCTCGCCGCCAGCTGAAAACCGAAAGCGCCGCCCTTCGAATTCCTCATTTGCAACATCACGTCGAAGAGGCATCTGTGGCCGTTTGAAATCACTAATTAATCCATCGAGTGCGGCTGTGTGTGAAAATGGCAACTGCCTTCACCCACAAATGGGACGCCCCGCCCGTCGTTGCAACTCGGTACAGTGATGCATGAGGGCCCACCGTTACTCGAGTACTACGTTCCACTGACCCTTCACAAGTCTGTTCGCGACTGCACAGATAGTATGTGAAACAATGGGACCACAGCAGAATGAACATATCAACCAATGTTACACGGCCATCGGGTACAAATACATGATTGCAATAGCAAGATGCCATTCCCCGAATTGCAGCGTTGTGCGCGGGACGTGCTCGGCCAAAGGGGAGAGCAGTTTGCACAGGTGGAATGAATCACCACAGGTGGAGGCCATACAGCCTGATAACACATAAATTGCACAGCCAGTCTCCTCCCACAACCACACCGAAATGCTACCGGCAGGACTCGCGATGTTGGCCCTGGGGGACATGATAGCACTGCAAGTACTCCAACTCCAAGAAGAAGACGAACACCAACTACAACCGGCCGCACGGAGGAGACGCAGGAGGAGGAGGAGGGCAAGGCAGGGCCAGCAAGGGCCGCCAGCACAGCCACTACCACCACGCAGGCAGCCCGCAATCCCACGCCTCCGAGCACATCCGTTCAACCTCACTGATGAGCAGATCCACACCCTCTACCGTCTGGACCGGGACACCATAGCCGCCATTGTGGACATGACACAGGCTGACCTTGTCAGCATGATAGATAGCCCAACCGCCATCCCACCCCTACTGAAGGTGGTGTCTGTACTACACTTCCTGGCCACAGGCACCTACCAGCACACAGTCGGACAGTTGCATGGCATTTCTCAGCCACTGTTCTCACGGACACTATTGCAAGTGCTCGATGCCCTCCTGCAGCACGCAGACGACTACATCTCCCTACCACGCTCGGAGCAGGAAATTACCAACACAAAAGTGGGATTCCATGCACTTGGCGGCATACCGGGTTGCATTGGTGCCATCGACTGCACCCATGTGGAATTGGTCGTCCCACATGCCATGGAGGCCCAGTACCGCAACCGAAAACAATTTCATTCTCTGAATGTACAAATGGTGTGTGACTCCAACAGGATCATTACACATTGTTGTGCCCGATTCCCTGGATCAACCCATGATTCTATGGTCTTGAGGAACTCTACAATACCACGCTACATGGAGTGACACGCAGGGAACAGATCCTGGCTACTCGGTGAGTCTCATTACATGCATGATAATGTGGGGTATGTGAATCGGCAATGACCTGGCAGGAAGGGGGGGGGGGTGTGCGTACGTAGCAATGGCATTCCACATCATACGTTTATCGTCCACATACAGGTGATGCTGGATATCCACTGAAGAGATGGCTCCTCACACCAGTCCGGAACCCACGGGACCAGCATGAGGAGGACTACAACCATGCCCACTCACGTACCCGTGTAGTCATTGAACAGGCATTCGGCCTACTGAAGGGTCGTTTCCGCTGCCTCAGCAGGTCTGGCGGGGCACTCCTGTACCGCCATGAGAAGGTTGCAAAGATGGTGATGGCATGTGTCATGCTCCACAACATGTGCGTACGTAGAAATGTGCCCATGCCCCCTGACGCAGAACTGCAAGCACCTGATGATGGTCATGATGAGGGTGGGGATGTGGCAGCACCTCAAGGAGTCTGCGAGGCACCGGAGGGCCGTGACATTCGTCAGCATCTCGTTGATGTATGCTTCTAGCACTCACGCCTGGTGGCTGATACATGGACACGGGACTCGTGGCACTGTGTGTGTCTGGGACATGCACAATATGGGCTGTACGCCTATGATGGCCTAGTACACAAAGATCAATGTCCACACATCTCATTGGTTGATCGTGCACTGTTTATGGCATATGTGATATCATGTAGTACACCCTATCGACCCGCCACCCAAGTGAGCCCAACACACCCCCTCCACCCTCCTACCTCCCCCCCGAACACCAGTGTCCAAAGATGCTCATTGTCAGTGGGCTGTCGCTATTGCAAGCCCCCTCTGCGGGTATCAGGGGCACCCCTGCCTGTGGAGCGCAGGTTCCTCCCAGATCTACGTTGGGGGCTGCCCTGGACGGAACTTGCAACGGATGATGTCTCTGCCTGCTCACGTCCATGCATGTCCCTAAGGGTTTGCGAGAGCTCAGTGAGCACACGGCGCACTGCGGCAAGTTCGGCACATACGTCCTTGGACGTCGCATGCAGTTCCCCCCTCAGGCTCTCGGTGCTACTCTCCATTTGTGCCCTTAGTGTCTCTGTACCTCTCTCCATTTCTGCCCTAAGTGTCTCAGTTGATATTTCTATGTCTGCCTTAGTGCCCCCACATTCATCGGCATGGTCCTTGAGGAGCGTGGCCAGTTGCTGCTGTTGCACGATTAACTGGTCGAGGGACTGTTGCCTCTGCTGGGCCATGGCCATTTGCGGGGGTGTCACAGAGGGGCTGTTGTCCTCATGTTGCCTTGCCACAGGGCTTGTGGGGGATGGCCAGTCGTCGTCTTGTGGGTGCCCCTGCGTGGTATCCTCATGTTGTACGGGATGGGACAGACAGGGGGATTGGGACAGGTCATGGATGGATCTGACTTCGACATCCCCGTCTTCTGTGTCGGAGCATGCTGCCATCAATGGGGTGTCACCTATGGTGCTGCTGCCACCAGAGGCAGTGCCTTCTGTGGCATCCGTTGGGGGGACCTGTGGTGGTGGTGTTGTGGGCATGCTGGCTGCTGGGGTGCCTGTTGATGTTCCCTCCTCTGTGCTGCCACCTGATTTGTGCTGCTGCCGTGTCTTGATGCGTGCAGCTGAGGTGGAGGGTCTTTGGCCGTTGGTCTTGGCCCTCTTTGCAGGTGTGCTGGTAGGGGTGTCCTGATGCTCGTCGTTTGGATCGGACCCTGTGGTGGAGTAAAGGAGGGCGAGGGTTATTAATGGGTCTGTGGGTATTGGAATGGCATTGTATCACATGCATTGGGGTGGTACCTGAGGGTGATTTGGGTCGGGGCCTTGGAGGTGCTTTCATTTGTGTGTGGGGTGAGGGTGCAGTTGTTTGGCAGCCTGCAGTTAGGGTGTGCCTGCTGCACGTGTAGTGCGTGTTTTAGGGGTTTTTAATTATTTATGTATTTATTGTGGGTTTTAACGTGCGCTATCAGGCCGATGTGTGTGGACGTTCTCCTGGACATGTGTTTCTGTTGCACTATGTGGACACATGGTACTTCACATGGATGGACTTTGTGGATTTGGCATTGTTTTATTTGGCCCACCTACCTGAATCTTCGGATGTCTGCACTCCTTTCTCCATCCCTCCGACTCCCTCTATGCTCTCCATTCCGATGGTGGAGGCACAGATTTCTTCCCAGGGGGTCAACTTGATGGGTGATTCAGGACCTCCCCCGGTGGCTGTGGCAATGTTGCGGTTGGCAGAGAGTATGCTGCGGACGCGTATCCGCAGGTCGTCCCATCGCTTTCGGCATTGCTGTGGGTTGCGGGGTGCGGTCCCCACCGCACTTACCCGCTGTGCCACCAGAGCCCATATGGCCTTCTTGTTTGCAAGTGCCGTCCTGGTCATTTGCGTGCAGAAGACGACGGCAGCATTCTCCTGGAGGGTCTCTGTAAGCACGGTGAGTTCCTCACGGGAGAAGTGGACCTGCCGCTTGCGGTCGCACGCTTTCTTCGCTACTTTTCCCATTTTTCTTGGTTTCGCTAGGGTGGATGTCGGGTTGGGGTGTGTCTCAGGGTAGTGTTTTTAGTGGTTGTGTGGTTTTAGTGGTTTTATAGGTGTACGGCGGGATGTTTCCCGTTCCGGGCCCATGTTTTAACTTCCGTTTCCGTATATTTCCGGTCACCGTACTTTCCGGTAGGCGCACACTGCGGTGTCCGCTGTGATGGGTGGCGGTATTGCACCTAGGGCGCCGTACGGCGGCGGTGTGGACCGTTTTGGGGTCATTTCCGCCATCGCGGACTTTGCACTTCCGCCATGCCGTGGTGCTCGTGCCCGATGGGTCGGAATGGGCCGCACTTTGCTCCTTCGTGCAATGGCGGAAACGCTATTTACGCTGTGGCGGTCCGGTCAGTCACTTTCCGCCAGGGTCGTAATGAGGGCCATTGTATTCTTACAATTTAACAATAGGAACTTCATGCTGCTTAATGTTGCTGTAAGGTGACTATGAAAGTGTATAAGATCTTAGTTAAGGTATAACTGATTGGTTTCATCGTGGGAAGAGTGAGCTCATCAAATATACAGTACCTTTCAGGTGCACTACATTGCCTCATAGTATAACACACTGGCAGTGCTAAATCTGAACACTAAGAAGGTGTACAGAATTTTGCTGGAAAGTGCTGTCAAGGCAGGGATCCCTTAACCCATTTGTTGACCTACTGTGGGCATCTTCACAAGTTGGGCGGTAGCCCTTAAATGTGGTGGTAACGCAATGGACCCAATGGTGACTAACAGTTATTGCCCAACCCGTGTTCCGCGGTAATACCGCCAGACGGGTGGCCGCTAGAGCTAATAAAGTGATCAGGCCCTTTGTGTCATTCATAGCGTTACAAGTAAGAAAATGGTAAGCAGCAGGATTGCAGTAGAATGCTATGTAACATACTGAAAAACTGAAACACTTGTGTATGGGCGCGATATAAATTAAATATCATTTCATAACACACCACCTGTCAAGAGCGCACTTTTTCCCCTGTACAGTTTGCCATGCATGTCAAACAGTTCTCTATCAAGAGTATGGTAGAAAAGAGATTGGTCAACTGCCTGGTAACTCCGAAAACAAATGAAAAACGGCCTGACTCGTGCACAAGATTAAAGGTGTAAGAAAATTCTCATAACGGTGGAATGATGTTTTGAATAGAGTTGTCCATGTCTCCCTCGAGTGTCGTCTAACTGGATTTAAACATATTCGCAATTTGATTACGGAAGATTGCAGGGTATTGTCAAAGATTTTTCTGGATTTAGATATACAATTTGCTAAGGTTCACTATCTGATTTAACACCCCTCTATTGTACAGTCTAATGCTACAATCTGAGAAAAGTAATAGGACATATTTGAATTTTAAACTTGAAAGGTGGCCCACTATCTTTATGCTGGGGACATCACCACAATGGAATGTACAATCATAGACAGGTTGCCTACAGAGGTAAATCTGCCAGAAACCTTCTCACCCATTTTATCATACACACAATCGTCCACACAAATCATATATATATATTGCACATATTTTTGGACCTTGCATCAATTGTCAGTTCTAAATTTGTTTCCACACTATGCACTTTGCAATATTATGTACTGTACATGATTCTAAGGGAAATCTGTTCTGTTTTTACCAAGATGGATCATGCTTGAATTATGCATAAATATTTTTTGTAGATTCAAAAGGCTATGCATGTTTTTTAATGAAGCATACACTGTACATTAAATCGAATAGAAGATTTCCTCCTTCGCCTGTCCTGGTTAATGACATATGTATGTTTTCCGTGTGATTTGTAAACTTAAAATGCATGATTATATTATACAAAATATGTACAATTGTTTGCCATGGTGGAGTGTTTCATGCCACTAAGGTACACTTGGTCTAAACAGAGTCCTAGATGCTATGTACACTCTCGCTTGAACCATATTCATATGTACACAGTGTTAAGATGGCCGACTGCATATGTGCATGTTATACCAGTGCTAAACACAGCTAAGAACAGTAATGATGGAGAAATGAATGAAATGTTGAAACCAGAGAGAATGTATAAGTAAGTGTGTCACAGATTTAAAGACATGGCACACTCCAGACCAGGACTCTTTCCACTGGCCAGGGATGTGGCGCACGATAAATACGTTTTCAATTTTATTAATTTCGGATTCTACTTTGAGAAAGCAGCCAACACATCTCACACACCCCTCGACCCTGTGTCGCAATGGACCATGAACCAGGCTGGTGTGTAATAATGAAATATTTATTTATTTTTAAATTAAAATGAAAATCAAACAGATTCAATATAGGGCAGCAATCACCAGCGCGGTGATAATAACACTGCAAAATGATATGATACATTTAATTTAACTTTCTGACATCAGATATCTGAATGCAAAAATTGAATGGAAGCAAGATCACTTTTTGGCCATACGTTTAGATGGCACCACTGTTATGCATTCCCCCTGCAACACTCCCCCAAACCTCTGTTAACCAAGTTTTGTGTGGGTGGTGATGAGTAGCAAGGAGACAGATATAATAGGCAAAGATCAGATTGGAAATCCGACCTACAATCCCTGAATGGGAGGCCAAAACGAATTGAAAAACCTTGAAAAATGAGCTAAATGGCACTTGGAATTCACTGGATAGTTAGAGGTTAGTTTACATGTGCGCTAGAATGGGTAAGACAGGAATTTGTGTGGCTGTACTAAAGAGGCAATAAAGCTTACAAGCTTCAAGACAAGGTACTCAACAACTTGCATACAAGTGAGGAAATCAACTTTGGGAAGGAAACAGTGCAGCAAAAATCACACATGGCACAATTTCAATTTCTTTTTTCAAAGGTTTAAAACAAGCAAACAGCTCAGGAAATGAGCTAAACAGTCAAAATCAGAAATCATTTTTTTTGATGAGGTACAAAGGCACATAACAGGTATGAGACTGAAGTGAAAGGGGGACTTTTGATGGGTGACAGTATGGGATTCATTATAGGAAAGGAAAATCGGATTTTAGAATGGAAACAATTTCACGGGCAAACTCGGTTTTGTTAGCAAAATGATTTTTTTTACTGAGACTATATTTCATTGGCTAGATTATGAAAGAAAGACACTGCACACAAGGAGGTTAATTTGCAATGTTAACCTATTTGCACTGCGTTCATCCTTACAGGAAATTAATTAATTTATTCAAAATAGTACTAAGGACTTACACAAAGGACTGAACTGATTTGAAAAGAATGACGCTAACTCAGAGAGAATAACACAGATTCTTCTTAGGACAGGATACACAAAGGTTGCTAACAATTTGGGAAGTTACTAGGGTACTTATAGGATTTGTATAGGGTTTAGACAGAATGCAAGGCAACAGAGCATGATATGCAGTTTCTTTGTACTGCGGAGGGTGATACTTACAAAATGCACTTGAGTTGGGTAGTTTGGACAAGCAGCCGGGTCTCTGGACAGCGTGGCAATGATCTGGTCACCTGGGCAGTGGCTGGGCAGGTGCTGTGCTCTTCTTTAAAGGAACAGAGGGTCAAAATGGGGCTTGTCTCTGTGGACAGCGGGATTCATCCGCTGTGCAAAGATGGGTCTGGTCACTGGATTCTCCCAAAGGGATCAGCAGTCTTTCCCCCTTTCTCCCTGAATTTTTGGGATTTCTGTAGGGTCTAGTTCTGGATAAGTGACTCTGCCTGGTTAGGAGGTCCTGGATAGGTTGTTCTTCCTGGAAAGGAAGTTCTGCCTGGATCTGGATTCACTACCTCTGGGCCTGGCTCTGGAGTCTTGCAGGGTGAATTGTGATTGTTGAATGTCTGTCTGCCTGGATTTTTGAATGTCCTGTCTCTCCCTATGCCTCCTCCTTAAATAAGCAGGATGACATCAAAGCATTTTTACTATGTCGGCCGAAGAAACTTGAACATACCTCTTGGATGGGATAGGTCAGACTGGGATTGTCGCCACCTCCCACCGAGCTGATTGGACTGAAGGAAGTGAATGTAAGCGTCCCCAAAAATGCACCCCCCTTAGTGAGAGGCAATAAAGGACAGACCCCAGGAGGGATTGACACCAGGACCAAGTGCGGGTGAGATCAAAAGGGTTTTTATCTAAATCAATATAGGGCATGCAAAGGACTCTTCAAACTCCGAGAGCGCTCTGTCTGACAATAGCAAAGACAGTCATACTTATTAAAGAAAAATATGTCACGCCTAAAGTAGCTATAGGGGAATAGTTGTTGGGATTGGGTGGCATCATCTAGAACTATATACATTGTCTACTGTGCTGCTCCAGGATTGGCGGAGATCCACGTGGTGCCAGTGCGGGGTGAACGGTGAGCTGGGCTCATCGGGGTGGAGTGCTGGGCCGGACACAGCTTGTAGTGATGATTGGTGGCTGGGTTGCTACTTTGCCCTTGTGGCCACACACTCACATCCATTCATTATACTATGCAGTTTCAGTTGTCTTGTAACTCTTGTAATACATTGACCTTAGATCACGAAGGAGACAGGGACATTGATATGCAATAGGAAGTACCCTAATACATCTATTGAAGTGACACCTTGGGTTCAAACATGCTAGTCCCACGAGACCATGCATTGGGTCAAGGGTACAGGAGGGGTTATTCGATCGCCCTGTTCTGATGGGTGCAGTGGAGGATGGTATTGCAGTCTGTTGGTACAAGTGGTGGGCGCCCCCCGTTTGAGCGCCATTAACTGGGGGTCAGCAGAAATACCAATGGGTTGTGGGGGTATGTAACTGTTGCCCTGGAGGCGGTGGGATTTAGGACCAGGTAGTTCATAATTCATGGAGTCAGGCTGTGGTGGCCTCTGACATGGAGGAGGTGAATGCTTGATGCGGGCCCAGCGAGATTGGGAGGGGAGGTGAGGCTGTGCTGTTCGAACACCAGCTATCCCCGGCGGGCCTGGGAGGGAGGAGGGGGAGATGACCTTGCAGCTCTGGGCCTGTCTCCCTGCACTGAGCAGCGCATCGTACCTTTGGCAAAGGGCGGGCGACAACACTTAGGACTCTTGGGATAATACACCTATATTTACATTAATGAGGATATAAGTTGGGGGACTCTATCCTTTAGCACAACATTTCATAGCAGCAGTTGACATACGAACATGAGGTAGCATTAGATTGGTTTGTGTGCAAAGAGGGCAATAAATATTATACCGCGATACAATCTGGCTCCAGTGCCTTGGTGGGTCTACGTGTGTTTCAAATGGTCGTTATTACATTATGTACAGGAGCTGTCAGAAGCTGTCATATATTGTACAACCACTCTTCTTTACAATAGCAGCAAACGTTTAGTCAACGCGACATGTATCACAAAAATGATTATCATACGCTGCAAGGTGCCTTGGGGGTGGGCGGGGGTGAGGGGTGCCACACAGTCCAGCTTTGGGGCTTGGTACATGGTCAGGGTATGCAAGGTTGGGCTGGTTTCAGTTACTTCCGAATGAGCCTGGTCACGGCTCGGGTAATGATGTACTGTGGAAGGTTAGACGATACAGTGTTTATTTTGTTGTTTGTTCATGTCTGGTTGCTCGTGAGAACAAGCTCTCAGCGGATTTACCACGAGGATGAGGCTGGGGGGAGTACAGGCCTCTGTGAGCGCGGTCAAGCAGGTGTCAGGCTGCAGCTCTCTGTATATGCGAGTTGTTCTGCATGTGTTAGATTTTTAGCACCTTTAACAAAATGGAGTTGTCTACTACAAAATAGTGTCTATGTTCTGCCATATATGTGGTTGTGCAGCCTCACGTGTCGATCCGCAGCCACCCCGTCTCCTGGGCCCTGGGACATGGGGGCTGCCGACGAGTCATGAGTCTTCACATAGGTAGGAGATGTAGGTGAGGAGGGGGTCCTAACGACCTGCCCTCCCCTACATTTCCCCCCTTTCGTTACTTAAGTAACAAATACCGTAATTCCCCCAGCCGTTCATGTTCCTTATCTTCTAGGACTGCTTCTTCCCATGCCGGTGTTCCTTTTATTGCCATCCACACTCTACAGACTCCCCGGAGGCTTTCCCCTCTTCTAGCATACTCATCTGGCGTGCAAGTCATATATATATACATCCCCCATCTTCCTCCAGGTCTACCCATAACTCTGTGTACCATTCTTGTTCCAAGGGCTCTTTTATTGTTGTATGATATAACCTATCCACTATATCCCCATCATAGTATATGGGCACCATTCTAAACTTTGGCTCAGAGTTCTCACCAGTCTGCACGTGTACCTCCTGTTGCATTTGTGCCACTCCTCTGGTGTTGCCCATTGTCACCATCATCATTGTTCTATTGGGTACTACGTTTGCGCAGCAGCGAAGACCCAGCTGGCACACACCAAAAATTAAGAGAAAAAACACGATGAGGGGCATCAGTATTTTGACGGTGAGTCCCATCCAGGAAGGCACCCATGAAAAAATGTTGTTGAACCAGGTGCTTGACTCCGCACCGCCTTCCTTCTTCATGCATTCCCCCAGGTTGTGCACTGCCGTGATGATGTGTGATAGTGTCCCATTCTCTGTGTCTTCTGAAGGCACGAATGTGCAACACGCGCTCCCGATTTTTCAGCAAACACCTCCATCCATCGCCGTTAACAGGTCTAGGACATACCTGTTCTGCATGTTTGTCATCAATCTCAGAGCCCTAAGCTCCACCTTGATCACGTTGAACTCTTCTTCAGTGTTCTTGGCCAGTTGGATCAGCTCCCAGCGTGTTATTTGCAACCACTTTGCATTGGTTTGTGCCTGGATGCTCGGGACAAGGGAGCCAAAGAATGTCTCCGCTGAGCTGAACAACCTGTATCGGTCTGGGATTTGCGCCAGTAGTTCTGACAAGGCCTTGAATATATTGTTTGACAACCTTCATTTCCTGGATACGACCCCTTGAGTGTTTTCCTTCGACAGGGCATACAGCAGTGGCTCCTCAGTGGGCGGTGCACTCTCTTTGTTTCAAGCTGCTGGTATTCGTCCTTCTTCAATGTGGCTCTCCGGGATTACCATTAGAGCAGAGTGCAGCGTCGCCAGAGAACATGTGCCCCTCCAAGATAGCAGGAGGTGCAGGTATGCCCATTTGCCACACACCCAGTAAGTGTCCATGAGGGCTGCCATCCCTTTTCTCATGTCAGGAATCGTGAGTGTTTTGCTACAGTTCTTGTTTTTCTCCATGTCCATTTTTCCTTCGCGTTGGAAGCATAGTTCAAAGTCTATTTCTTTTTGTAGTTTGAATTGCTTTTCGATGGCGCTCACCCTTGTTAGCTTGGAGATATGTTCTGCCCAGACTGGAGTGCAGGTTTTCTCGATCCACTGCAATTTCTCTGCTGGCAACCCTCGCAGTGCCTCTGCTTTGCATGTTATCACGTCATCCTTCCATTTGTTTTTGGAGAACAATGTTCCTTTTATGATGAAAAAAGGTTCTTTCAAGCACACCACTCCTTTGGCTCTCGAGTAACATGTTTTCTCATTCCGCATCATTTCGGAGGATACTGTGTGTGCCTGGAAGGTGTTCTTAATTCTGCACAGGGTAAGGTGAAGGAGACATTGGGCATCTGTAAGAGGCAGTTCTTGTGGCAGCAAGACCTTAGGTGTGCCTGAGGCATGGGGAATTAACGAGCACACATAACAACTTTCGTTAGTTGTTTGCTTTGCCGTGGAGCTCATGTCTGCATACCATTTATTCAATTGGTGTGGGTGTCTTGGGTCTTCTATTGTATCCAGCCCTAGGCCAGAGTATTTGTCATATTTTTTCCTACTCACTTCCCTCCTCCTTCTGCTGTTTCTAAGGAATTCTTTCGCGTCCCTAGCTGCTCGTAGTAGTCTATCTCTTTCCCCCACCCCCCCTTTTTCCCATTCATCATACAGGGTCATAAAGTTGTTAGCCACTTCCACATTTTCTTTCATCCTATCTGTGATGTAATAATTTTCTATTGGTGGACTGGTTGCTGTTGTGGGCAGGTGTAGCAGTAGTGTCATATAGCCATGATATTACAGAGGGATTACGATTGTTTAACTCGTATACACTAAAATTTGTAGCATTGTGTAGGGGCTCTGGGAGTGGGGTCGTGCTGCTACTGGTATCATTTGGGAGCTTTGCTTGGTCAGGGTGAGGGCCGTACCCTCATACCAGCTGGAAACCATCCCATATCAAATAATTGCCCTCCTTAAATATTTTTGTTTCATTTTCCATGCTGGTTCATTCCCACCCCCCTCATTTATCTCAATGGAAATAAATGCAACAGCCCAGTAAGTTATGGGTCCGAACATGAGGGTGAAGAATATAATTGCACAAACAGTCAAGCCACATTCATACGAATAAGTACGCAATTCAAAAGTTACATGTCTATTTCTAATTTCCCTATCCCTAGTTGTTGCAGGCTTCCTGTTCATTGCCATGGTTTCTCCTACATATTAAAACATAAAAGAGTATTAAGCATACTGTTATATTGAACTTTGCATTTCTTACTTTTGATAGTATAGGCAATAAGTGAAGGATAGAAGGAAAGAGAAAGAAAGGGAGAGAGCGAGAGAGACATTTCACTTATTTACATTCTTTTTTCAAATCTTGACATATTTTAAATGTTTTGTCATATATTGTCATTCAGTATATTCTACATAATGATGTGACATTCAGTGTGGCTATGCTGTCGCTGCTCTGCTCTTGTGCATCCTGTTCGTTATCATTTTCTGTGCTGTTCTCTTGTGTCATGCTGTCATAAGCTTTTCAGACGACTGTCAAATGTATCCAATACCTCAGGCCCTTCACTTTTACTGCTGTGGGCGTGCAATACACTACCTCGTATGGGCCATGAAATCTTGGGGCATTCCACTAATGTACAAAACTTCTGACATAAACCATGTCCCCTGGCTCTAGCTGACCTGTTGGGTGTTCCTTTTCTGTATTTGATGTTTCCACCTCTCCCTCGCCTGTGAATGGTGGTGCGAGTTGTCTCGCTATCATGCGGGCTGCTTTAGTAAGTTTTGTCAGATACTCATTGAATTCTTCTCCTAGTACAGTTGCGCTCCTGTGGGTGTCAGAGTGTCTGTGGAGGGGTGAGTTTGCTGTGTGCATTCGTCTTCCTGTCACAATCTCATGCAGTGATAGATGGTGGCCCTTGCTGGGCTGACTTCTCAGCTCGAACAAGGCCAAGGGAAGACAGTGCACCCAGTTATTTTTGAGAGTGAAGCAAAGTTTTGAGAGTCTCCCCTTCAGCAGGCCATTTATTTTTTTCACCATGCCGTTGCTTTGCGGGTGATAAATCGAACACAATTTGTGTTTTATGCCCAACATTGATGTTACTTCCTTAAAGATATCATTAACAAAGTGTCTGCCATTGTCTGAGCAAATTACGTCACAAATTCCCCAGCGGGGTAATACCTCCCTCACTAAGAACTTTGCAGCACATTATGCATCAGGACGTGCACATGGTCCTGCCTCGACCCACCTGGAAAAGGGGAAAACTACCACTATCATGTACCTTGCTCCATTGCACCTTTCCCCCTTATCTGCATAGTCCATATGCAACTCTCTGAATGGGCCTATCGGTTTGGGTATCGTTCCTCTCAGTGTTCTTAGAGTCATGCCTGAATTGTATATCTGGCACGTCGTACATTCCATCGCCAATTTTGATAGTTGTTCCTGCAACCCAGATATAAACCAGTGTTCTTGTATTTCTGCAGCAATGTGTTGTTTTGCATTGTGTGCTGAGAAATGCAACTGCTGAAATGCTATTTCTAATAATTTAGTTGGCATGACCACCTTTCCTGTGTTGTTTTGTAGCCATAACAAATCAGTTGCTGACTGGCTGCATCCCCTCTTCCCCCACAGTTCCTTTTCGTCTGATGTTGCCCCTTCTTGTAGCTCTAATATTTGTGGCACGGGCATAGTGTTGTAACCATCTGGGAGATCCTCCTCTGTTTGTTTCCTCACTAAATACTCACCTGTCCTTTCTTTTACCAAATAGGAGGCTTCTTTGGCGGCAGCGTCCACTTCCGCGTTTCCCAAAGAAATGAAATTGGTGTTAGTAGTATGGGCCTGGTATTTCACTATTGGTACTACAGTGGGATCTTTCAATGCTTCTATAAGTTCTTTCAAGAGTTCTGCATGTTGCACGGGTGACCCATCAGCTCTGTTGAATCCCCTTCTCCCCCACCTGGCAAGTCCTCCATGTACTGTTGTGGTCATATATGCTAAATCTGTGTAAATCGTGACTGCGCACCCCTTTGCAGCACACAGCGCTTCAATCAGTGCTATAAGTTGTGCCGCTTGTGCTGTTGTATTAGCACTTCATACTCACCTTCTTCTAACCACACGACAGCTACCCCCACATGTTTTTCTCCTGTTTCTGAATTTATGGAGGCTGACCCATCTATGAAAAATATTTCACCTTCAGCTAGTGCGTTTTCACTCACAGTCACTGCCCCACTCTTGTCTCCTTGATATGTTGCACAATCATGCGCTTGCATATCTTCCACAGTGCAAGGCTCTGAAATGAATCTAGCAAGGTTGACCACCTTACATCTCACTATGTGTATGTTGGCGCTGGATAATATTACCTCATACGCTGTGGCTCTCTGTGTAGTCAGTATGCTTTTTGATCTTTCCAATATGGCAAACAAGGAATGCTCCACGTATAGTGTTACTGAACACCCCATTACTATGGTGGCATGTTTCTCAATGGCGAACGCGGCGGCTGTGAGGGCCTGTTTGCACGCGAAGTGTCCCTGCATTACTGCATCTAGTGTTCCACTGTAGTATACCAGAGGCTTGTGACCTAGTGATGTCTTTTGTGTTAGGACTGCTGTCATGAGTGTTCCCTTGCAGTGCGAGAACAGGTAGAACTTGCGTTCATAGTCTGGGTTCACGAGTACTGGTGCACTTGAGATGAGTTCTTTGAGTGAGGTGAATGCATCACATAATTCTGAGTCCCACTGTATCTCTGCATTTTCCTTCTGCGCTTCCTTGAGTGCCTGAAGCAATGGGCGTGTGTATGCAGCATACCCTAATATCCATGCACGGCAGTAGTTGCACATGCCTAGGAATTTTTACATATCCTTCACTGTTTTTGGTCTTCCTACAGCTGAAATGACTGCCACTCTGTCTGGTATTATTTTCTTGCCGTCTTTTGAAATCAATTGCCCCAGGTACAGCACTTCACGTTGACAGTATTGCAACTTTTCCTTGTCAACCTTGTACCCCTTTTGGGCTAGCAATGTCAAGAGGGCAATGGAGTCTTTTCTACATTCTGCTTCATTTTTACTGCAGATCAGCAGATCATCCACGTACTGAATTATCATGCTGTCTGACGTCATGTTTCCAAGATCCTCATGCAATATTCTGTTGAATATGCTGGGGCTTTTACAATAGCCTTGGGGCAGTCTGCAGTGCTCATACCTCCTCCCCCCTAGGGTGAATGCTGTCAGGTATCTGCACTCTTCTGTGAGCGGTATAGAAAACAATGCATTCTTCAAATCCACCACTATAAAGTGGGATGCATCTTTAGGAATGCTGCATAGGATAGATGCAGGATTTGGGACCAAAGGGAATTCTTTCTGGATGACATCATTAAGTGGGCGTAGGTCTTGGATCATCCTCCATGCCCCTCCATTTGCTTTTTTAATGGGGTCAAAACATGTGTTACACAGGGAGTTTGAGGGTACTATTATCCCCTGTGTCAATAGGGCATTGATTGTTTCCTTTATCCCTTCCTCTGCTTCCCGGGACAGGGGGTATTGTTTCACTCGGGGCAGTATGGCACCAGGCTTGAGGTTAATTTTTACTGGGGTGACCCCTTGTAGTAGCCCTACATCATGTGGGCCTGCTGTCCACAATTTGCATGGCACCACTTGCATGTCATCATTGAAAAAGGATGGTGGGGCTCCCACTACCAAGTACAAAGGGGGAGTTCCCAACATGTAGCTGCAATTTGCAGCAAAGTTACTTCAAAGTCAAGATAATAAAGGTTGAGGTGGACCATTTTTACATCCGACTACCTTCAGAATTGAAAAAACTGGATAATCTCTGGACCGGTATTGAATTAGGTCACATATCAACATTTTTCATAGACATATTAATTTTCTATGAAACATTAAGTAGCGGACACGAAATAGTAGTAAATAAATAATCAATCCTTGCTAGTGCAGTTTCTTCAAAATCAACAATATTCGTATTTAATCTGAGTATTTCTGCATACATAAATATGTTATCAATAATGAATCATTATGCATACATTGATACATAAAGTCAGTTTTAAATACTGAAAACCAAAATATATACACAAGGAAAAAGAGGAGACGTCAAAGAAGAAAAATAAATAAACATAACATGCATGTTCAAAAATAAGTCAAACAAAGGAACAGAGTCATGTGAAAACACAAGCATTAAATGATTACGAAATCTCATAGGTTCATCATATGAATTGTAAAATTGAAAAAACCTATGTGAAAAAAGGTTGAGACTGTACCAAAGAGTGGAACGGGGGTCCACTATTTGTCAGCCCAACATACATGTAAATCTAACTGCGGGTCTACGTCAATGAAACCTATACTACAGGCAATATTGTGAATATAACAGTATTATATCGTTGTAAACATGTATTGGACCACCAATATGAATATTGGGCAACTTCTTCTTTAGGTAGATTGACGTTTCGGCTGGTGTCTAGGATTTAGGTGACCAAAGCCTTCATCAGGACCCAAAAGTAATTTCTTTTCGAGGACCCTTTACACATAAAGGAGCCAATCTGCAGCTTTACAAGAAGTTTGTGAAGACACCCCAAGGGGAGTGACTCCAGCTTTTGTCTGCTAAATTAATAACAACCAAGCTGAACACTGTCTGGTGCACCCGCTCATCAGCTGAATTATCTCACTATTCAGTCTGTCTGGTCCTTCAAATGGCTTGGTAATCGAGATCTTATAAACTACTGGATTAGTAGGAATGTTCTCGATCCTCACTAATTCTGTATCAACTCTGCAAACGAGACTGGCGTTTCGAATTACATACATTTCCCCCCAAAGAAATGTCCTCCCACTACCACCATTAACTGCACTTGCACTTGTCTCTGCTGTATCATTATTTCACAAGGGATGGCTATTTCCATTATTATCTCCCCGTCACTGTCAGAGTTTGTGAAAAGCTCCTCGTCTGTTAAATCTTGAAGTGCAATGTAGGCATGTATGCATAACACTGTACGCCACTCGCAGCCATGTACGTCCATTGCATACACAGCTATTCTTTTGGGCGAAATTTGTACTGCATGTATGTCCAGTGACATCACTGTCCCTGGCACTATCTCTGGGTGGGCTATTGGGCGAAAAACAAATTCTGCTGGTACCCTCCACTCCAGCTTTTTTAACTCTGGGACCACCCAGGCCAATGTTTTTAACCCATGGATGAACATATCTGGGTCTACTGGTATGCCGCGGATCTCTGGACATGTTGCTCGCGAATATATCACTAGCATTACACGCATGGGGCACTTCCCTGGTGTTGAGCAAACAATTCTTCCTCTTATCATGAATGAAATAGTCATGTTTAGCTTACTGAGGAGATCCCTCCCAAGTAGGTTGACAGGGGATTGTTCATAATACAATAGGGGTGCTCTTACTGTTTTTCCTCCCACTGTTACATCCAAATCTTCTGTGTAAGGAACTTCGACTACCTCCCCAGAGAACCCCTGCGTCTCCAATTTACGAATAGATAGCGGAAACCGGCCTTCATGTATACATGACTTCTCGGCTCCGGAATCAACCATAAAGATGAACTGTTTATTCCCTATCTCAGCACCTATCAATGGTTCCTCAGTTGCATTGAAGGTCGTCAATAATATTGGACATGCAAGTGCTCCCTGTGGGCTGTCCTATACTGGGTGCCTTGTGGTTCCCCCTTGGCTGAAAACATTACCTGACACTACTGCTACTCCTCCAAAAGGTGCAGGTGCGCCATTTGGTGTTGTAGTGAAAGGGTTGTTTTGTGTCTAGGGAATATGTTCGCTACTTTGTGGGTGTTTTTGAACATTGTGTGGACGCTCCCTGTATTGCTCTTGGCCTCTTTGATCTTGTTGTTCCCTTCCCCCGTCCCTGGGCAATCCGTATGGGCTCCCTGGGTGTGGGTGCCCATAGTACTGGTCATCTTGATATGCTGGGTTTGGTCGGCTTCTGCACTCACCTGAGAAATGTCCCCACCTCCCACAATTCCAACAGTTTCCTTGCCCCCCTCTGGGTCCTTGTCCCCCATTTCTGCCATTCCCTCCATTCCCCTGACCACCTCCTCGCCGCGCTCTGTAACCACCTCTTCTGCTGCTGGGGTGCCACGCTTGCCACTGCTGCCCTCCGTAGTCCTCCTGTCCATTCCACTGTCTTTGCCCGTTGTCTGTCCAATTTGCAGCCATCCTCCCATGTAGTACTACCAGTCCCTCCTCCTCCTCTGCGTCTGTATTGTGGGGGAGTGCAGCTACAGCTGCAGCGACCTTCACGAGTTTCATCTGTATTAACTTAGCTTCACCTGCCAACCTTTTTTGTACTATCTCCTTCTCCCTCTCTTTAGTTCTTTTGCAATGGTGCACTATTATGCTCTGTATTTCTGGCCAACCTTTCGCCTCAATCCCTGCTATCTTGTCAAGTGCTTTTTGAACTTCTTTTGGGAGCCCCCTCTTTATTATGAAGTAAAATAAGGACGTTGATTGGTCCCAGGGCGTGCCCGTTTCCGCTCTCCACATCTCCTGCACCCAAAAAATGAAATCCATAGCCTCCTCCCGATCATTCATGGTACATTGCATTACTGACTGTAAATCTGGCGTTTCGGGGAATGTTTCCCTCAATGCGTCCCACACTCGTGCACGTACTGTATTGAATGCAGCGCCATCATGTCGATCACTGTCCAGTGTTATTCCCGGAAATCCTGCTTTTGCCCACACCTTGTCTACCTGGTCACCCACTGCTGATACGAGCAAACTCTTAACATCCCCTATAGCCAGAGGCACCCCTGCAGTATGCTTCTTAAAGGCATATATCCACTTACTAGCTCCGCCTGATAGCGGGGGCAATGATTTTAGCAAATTTGCCTTATCCAACTGTGCCCAGGGTATGTAATTTGGTCTTCCCGCCCCCCGGTGTATTAGTGGGAGTTGCCGGCGTCCCTTACTCCCTCTTCCAATACTCACCTTTGATCCTTTCTTTCCCACCAGGGCCATCCTCCCCATCCTATTTCTTAGTCTCCCTGTCCATTCTTGTTCCATTGCTCTTCCCAGTGGTGTCTCACAGAACTCCACTAATTCTCCCCCTGCAGCCATTCCCAGCCTTCTAGCTTCTTGCTCATCTTCCTCTACATCACACCATAGCTCTTCTCTCCCTTCGGCTGCCGTTTCCTCCCCCTCTGCCCTTCCCCCAAGATTGTGTGCCCCCACTTCTGCTATCCTTGTGGGTTCTTCCTGTATCCTGAACAGTATCTCCCCCTTCTCCCATCCCTCCTCAGTTGATTTATCTAGGGTGTGTGACCGGGTCAATCGCTCTGATCTTGGCGTACCTGGCTCACTTTGTTCACTTATGATCTGTATTCTAGACAATTCTTCTCTGGCTATCGAGAGTCTGGAATCTAAGTGTTCCGTTAACTTACATATGATTACTGAAGCGGTACTTACCTGCCCACTTGTTCGGGTGCAGTCATATGGTGGTGGTGCTGGTGGCCCGTGTTGTGGGGGTGGGGGTGCTGGTGGGCACATATGTGGGGTCACTATACCTTTCAGCAGGCACAGGCTTATTCAAGAGTGGGTACAATCAGGTTACATCTATTGATCCCTCTTTTGCCCCATCCTCCCTACCACCTCCTGCTCTTTCCGAGGGGGTGGCAGTGAGGGCGTGTTGATCGAGAGTGGTGTCTGTCTTCTTTGGTGGGCGTATTTACTCGAATAATCGCCACAAGTCTAGTATTTCTCTCCTGTTATGAAACTGTTTTCCCTTGTATTTTATAAATATGCAGGTGACTACCATGTCCAGAACGCTCTTATCAAAGGACCCTTCTTGCGGCCATACCTGTGGGAGACCCTCCCCCTTCAGCTCCGTGACCCACTGGTCATGGTATTTATTTATTCTTTCTGCATATCCTGGTAAACTTTTACAAATGTGTGCTAACAGTGTTTCTGCCCCCATTTTAGTCCTCTGTTACCTTCTTCTTCTAAATCAATGTCGTTTATCACTATCAGTGTGTAGCTGTATATGTGAGGGCTCTATTCTCGGTCAATTCTTACTCATCAACTTATATTTACTCAGACGAAATTTCTTTGTCAAACCTTGCCAGGTCACACTTACATTGACCGCACCCTCTTGGAGTCGCTTAAACCAGTAGCAATTTATATGGTCAGTAAATTTCAAAAATCATAAACAACGCAATGTGCACAACATAACAAAAGACAGACATGCAACATACAACACACAACATTAACCCTCCCTGCCTGTGCCTTTATCTATGGCGATATCCCCTGACCCTAACACAATTTCTTCATGTTGACTTGTTTCTATCCCCTTATGTATACATCGTTTACCCTTAAAGAGAAGAAGAAAAGAGAAAAGCTAGTTCTAACGTAGTCACCATGGGGGTCATTCCGAGCATGGAGGTAAGCTAAAAACCATGCCGGTAATGATTTACCGGCATTGTTTACCGCTACATGCTATTCTGACCCCTCAGACCGCTAATTACGGCACCGTAAGCTACAATGCCGTAATTATCGGTCTTGGGTCTTGCGCGCGCCCCACCATGCCAAAATTAGCGGCATGGCGTAAATAACGGCCTCCTCAAGCCCGTAAAGTACCTTACCGGCATGGAGTACATACAGGCATCTCAGAGAAGGAGTAAAGAACCCTGAGCAGTGGTTCCCAGAGCCACAGGTGCACACAATCAGCGCAGGCGGAGGCAATGGAGTCTGCCACAGCAGAAAAGGAACACACCCACACACCACAACCCCTCCCACACCAAGATGACACCAATAGAACCAGCAAGGGCAGAACCACAAAAACTTCAGCAACAACACCAGGCCCCCCCCTTTGAGGAGACACAGGGGGAGAAGGAGGGGGAGACAGGCCCTGCATGCAGCACCAGTGCAGCCTCCATCACCACCCCAACAGCCCCCATGCACACGCAGCATATCCGGCCACTCAAGGAAAATCCTTAGCAGATAGACACCCCTGACCACCTTGACTGTGACACCGTCACCACCATATTTGGCCTGAGACATAACGAGATAAGCGAGCAGCATACAAATCTACACTGCTAACCTGGCACAAGTGATAGTGTTGCTTGTGCCCTACACCCATGCCACAGGCACCTACCAACACAAAGTGGTGCCCATGCATAGCATGTCACAACCGTCCATTACACGGACACATAAACAAGCGCTGTTTCACCTCCCCAAGCACACAAGGGCCTCCCAATCCCCAACATGGACCACCCAGGAGATACACAACATTAAAGCTGGACCTCATGCATATGGAGGCATGCCAAATGACATTGGTGACCCTGACTGCACCCATGTGTCGTATGTGGACCAGCATGGCATGCAGGTGGCGGACAGCAACTGCAAACAATACCACTCCCCCTACGTGCAGATGGAATGCAACGCAACCAAGAACCGCACAAATGGGTGGGCCCGACATCAAAGAACTACACATGACTCAAAGAGCCAGCAGTTCACCACGCTACCGTGCCACATGGTGCAACATGCAGGATGACGTGCCTGGCTGCCTGTTGAGTCGTCTGACTGTGTCATACAAGTGCATTGGTGCCATGCGGTGGGTGCCTGGATGAACCAACTGGGTTGAATTGATGAAGCCATTGTACGATGTTCACCCCAACAACCAACCTGCCACAGAACCAGTGCAATGGCACATGAGAACAGATTACCACATCGATGGAATAAGGCACTCACAATACACTACATCTCCACCATCTGACAAGGGCAAATCCCACTACACTTGCACCACTCATTGGCGGCCACCACAACCGTAAGTGCATATAGGAAGACACACTGCATATGCACAATGTGGCTGCCCCCAGCATGGCACCACATCGGAGACCCATCCCTGGGAGTGGATTGAACTGAGGGCAGCAGGGATACCACACCACGTCACCGGCATGGCACACCCATAGGAGTGTTGGGATTCACCATAGTATGTATCAGAGCAGGATGATGACCATGAGCCACTGACTACAGCCATCACACCCAAATACGATTCTACACAGTACACAGCACCACATGGATCTAACATCAGGACAGCAGCATGCATCAATGGAACATGTACCACGAGATGTCCATGCCATCGTTCACGGACCATCTTGAAGACGCAACTCCCCACAGCATTCCATTGTATTGGACACATATTGTGTCCATGAATGTGCGAAATGCATCCATGGATATGTGCATATGGCCATCAGTGAAACCCTGCCATGTCAGCCAAGTTCAGTTCTCCACCATGACAGTTCAAACATTCACCTTATTTGGCTAGACACGCAGCTGTTGGTGGCTGTCCCTTGGCACCATGGTACATGACCCCTGTCAGTAACCCACAGAACAGGCCCAGGGAGCACTAAAACACTGGCCATACCCGTGCATGCGTGTAGATGAAGCAGTCACCTGGCTTGCGTAAGGCACATATGAGTTGGCGAAGCAGGACTGGTGGGTGACCCATCCACTGCTATCTGGTGTCCAAAAAACCCCATGTCACATGTGTAGCTGAACAAAATGTGCATCCCTACAATTGCGTCTCTCTCCCCTGACATGGTACTGCTACTACCACATGACGATGTGGTGAAGGTGGAGGAGGAAGTGACAAGAAAGCATCATGGAGGCAGTGCACTTGTGGGACATGCAATGCACCAAAAAAAGAGTGGACAAGATGTCCAGAACACAAGTCAGCAGAGGGTGGCATAACATGGGCACACATGGCACTGGATGTGTGTATACTTGTACACCATGCACTGTCAGACGTCATTATACACATGCTCAATGATGAATGTCCACAACGGTTGAACTTTGCAACCCCAATAGTGTATTGTGAAAAAGGTATTAGTGAGAACATTATCTGCAGCCACCCCTCCTCCCCAACTCCACAACAAACCATCACCCACTAAACCCCAACACCACAACAAACTCCCACCCCCTAGCCCCCTCCCCCCAACTCCACAACAAACCCCCAACCCCAACTCCCCTCCCCCCCAACTCCACAGCAGTGGTCCCATGTAGGACGTAAAGGCCACATGTGGCAGCAATGACTATTGTTTCTTGCTCCCCTGGCCCGGGGGAGGCATATCCCTGCGCCGTATGGAACGCCGAGTGCGTCTTGCTGGGCTGCCTTGTGTGGCCTCAATGGATGCGGGCGTGTCCGCCTGCTCTGGCTGGGCATTAGAATGGCCTGCCTCAAGGGCATTGGCTATGCGGCCAAGAATGTGACACAGACGGGTTGTGCTGTCAGTGACAGTGTCACACAACCGGTTGGTGCAGTTGGTGAGTGCCTGCCGCATTTCCCTTACTCCATCATGCCATTAAACCCTGGCCTGGCGGTTGTCCTCCATGAACTCTGTTATGAGGTCTGCCAGCTGATTCACTCGACGTGTGCCGAATGATGGAAAACCATTGCTGAAACCACTTTCCCCTGCATGCTCGGGCGAGGGCTGTACCGGTGGACTGGGACATCATCATCATACCCCTGCGGGTCTATTTGAGGACTACGGACAGGTGTTGGTTCATCTCCACAGTCACTACATGAGGCCAGGGGTACAATGCAGGGCTCCGGGGTGTGGACTGTGTGTTGGCCCTCCTCCTCGGATGCCCCACAGATGGGTGTCAGGCTGTCCACACACTCGTCAGGGCCGGTAGCAGCAGCCTCCCCAGAGATGCTTGACTGTGCCGATGTTGTGGTTGGTATTGTGGCTGGCGCCTTTGCTGGGATGGATTGTGTTGGGGCAGCATCCAGAGGCCTTTCCGGAGCCGGGGGGGGGGGCTGTTCTTTTTGGTGCACGGACTCGCCTGACCCTGCCACTACCCATGGAGGTGCTTGGCCCACTTGATTGTTGCTCGGCGCTGTCATGGCAGTGCCTGTAAGGGGTAGAAGAGAGGGACAACATGAGTGATTGTAAGATGTCCTATTTGCATACATGGCTGCATTCACATTTCAGTCAATTGCGGTTTGTGGCCTTTTGGGTGTAGCTACGGCAGTGGTACATGTGCATGAGTATGTCATGTACGCATGTTTGGGAGTGACTCATTGTGGCCTGGTTATGTGCAGTTTGGCTGGCACAATGCCGAGCTAGCTGCACAGTGTGCATGATGGGATGTGCAAGTTAATGCACTATGGTTGATGTGCGTTATGTACTCGCACTTGGCCCTTGATCGCGTGGGACTTGCCTCTGCATTAGTTGGATGGGGGAATGAGTTGGATGGGGGGAGGGCAACACAAGAAGGTGCCTTTGATGGCCCTTGGGGCAGTTTGAATCATGCAATGGACATTGGCAGTGTACACTGTGGACACTCACCTCCTTCGGCAGAAGTCATTGCCCCGCACTCCATGTTCCCCACGCCCTTGATCGATTCTGTGCCAATCAGAGCCGCACATGTCTCCTCCCACGGCTCTAGTTGCACAGGGGTACTTGGACCGCCTCCCGTCTGCATGGCCTGACTCTGATTGCTGGAGAGGAGGCCCCGCACCCGCACCGCAGGTCACCCCACCGCTTGCGGCAGTCCCTGGGGTTGTGGGGGGTGTTTCCTACAGTGCTCACCCTCTGGGCAAGTTCAGCACAGATGTTCTTTTTGCGGAGGATAGACTCCCTCCGCATGTCGTTGCTGAAAACGACATCTGCATGCTCAGCCAGGAAGTCCACCATGGCCTGGAGTTCCTCTGGGCTGAATCTCCTCTTGCGGATGAGGTCCTCAGCCTTCTTAGGAGCTTTTGGCATGTTGGTAGTCGTCTGGTCCTTTTCCGAACTTTATTTTGCTCCCAAGGGTGCTGGCGGATGAGGATAGCAATGGATTGTGTTTTTAAAGATGGCTGCCGCTCTCTTTCCTGTTCCTGTGCGTTGACATAATTTCCGGTTCCTTTTTTTGCGGTGACCGTAATTTACGGTATCCGTAAATTACGGTCACCGTTATGTTCTGTCGCTACTGCTTCCAAGGCGGTGTTGTTATTCACGTGTCGCAGCATGCCGGTAGGGGGTTTGCGGGTCGTTTAGCAGCAGGCCGCTCGGTTCCTTTCCGGCATGGCGAAAAGCGCGTGTCCGCGAGTGTCGGAATGGGCCGCAATTAGTGGTCTGATGCCAGGGCAGTGTCGTACTTTACGCAATGCTGGAAAATACTGGTACTTACCTCCGATCTTGTAATGAGGGCCCATGTCTCTTTTACTCTCAGACACCCTTAATATATTTTTCCACTGTTTCACTTATTCCCAGCACTAGTCGAGATAGCACGACACGGCGCCGCCTTTTACCCCCATGCAGAGTTAGGTTCCTGTCCTCTTTTCCCTTTTTCACTTTTTTGTCCTAATGGCCATATGCAAAGAAAGAGAAAGCATTAGAAATTGAAAGTCTCCTCTATTTCCCCTTGCTTTTCAATTCCCCCTCCTTTTTTTTTTTCCTTTTAGTATCACTCGCACTTAATACTCACGTGCCCGTCTTGATCCGAGACTCTCCGGACTTGGTCCATCCAAGCAGCGCTGCCGCGCACTCAATGGCCCCACCCCGCTCCGGTGAGCGGTACTAAGGGTTTTTTCAAATGGGACCCGTACCCTCTCGCCCTAACTGTGTGCGCACGTCTCTGAGTACCAGTTGACATAGGTGGGCAGCTCTGTTGAGCGGGCGCACCATGCGTCTCCACTGCGACCAGGGCCGTCTCGTGTCAAGGGGACAATTTAAAACAAATCACGTCGGGGTCACGACTGAATGTAAGCGTCCCCAAAAACGCACCCCTGCTTAGTGAGAGGCAATAAAGGACACACCCCAGGAGGGAATGAGACCAGGACCAAGTGCGAGTGAGATCAAAAGGGTTTTTATCTGAATCAATATAGGGCATGCAAAGGACTCTGCAAACTCAGAGAGCGCTCTGTCTGACAATAGCAAAGACAGTCATACTTCTTACAGAAAAATATGTCACGCCTAAATTAGCTATAGGGGGCATATAGTCGTCGTTGGGATTGGGTGGCATCATCTAGAACTATATACAATGTCTACTTTGCTGCTCCAGGATTGGCGGAAATCCATGTGGTGCCAGTGCGGGGTGAACGGCCAGCTGGGCTCATCGGGGTGGAGTGCTGGGCCGGACACAGCTTGTAGTGATGATTGGTGGCTGGGTTGCTACTTTGCCCTTGTGGCCACACACTCACATCCATTCATTATACTATGCAGTTTCATTTGTCTTGTAACTCTTGTAATACATTGACCTTAGATCACGAAGGAGACAGGGACATTGATATGCATTAGGAAATACCCTAATACATCTATTGAAGTGACACCTTGGTTTCAAACATGCTAGTCCCATGAGTCCATGCATTGGGTCAGGGATACAGGAGGGGTTATTCGATCGCCCTGTTCTGATGGGTGCAGTGGAGGATGGTATTGCAATCTGTTGGTACAAGTGGTGGCCGCCCCCCCTTTGTGGGCCATTAACTGGGGGTCAGCAGAAATACCAATGGGCCGTGGGGGTATGTAACTGGTGCCCTGGAGGCGGTGGGATTTAGGACCAGGTAGTTCATAATTCATGGAGTCAGGCTGTGGCGGCCTCTGACATGGGGGAGGTGAATGCTTGATGTGGGCCCAGTGAGATTGCGAGGGGAGGCTGTGCTGTTCGAACACCAGCTATCCCTGGCGGGTCTGGGCAGGAGGAGGGGGAGACGACCTTGCAACTCTGGGCCTGTCTCCCTGCACTGAGCAGCGCATCGTACCTTTGGCATAGGGCGGGCGACAACACTTTGGACTCCTGGGATTATGCACGTATATTTAAATTAATGAGGATATAAGTTGGGGGACTCTATCCTTTAGCACAACATTTCATAGCAGTAGTTGACATATGAACATGAGGTAGCATTAGATTGGTTTGTGTGCAAAGATGGCAATAAATATTATACCGCGATACAATCTGGCTCCAGTGCCTTGGTGGGTCTACGTGTGTTTCAAATGGTCATTATTACATTATGTACAGGAGCTGTCAGAAGCTGTCATATATTGTATAACCACTCTTCTTTACAATAGCAGCAAACGTTTAGTCAACGCGACATGTATCAGATAAATGATTATCATACACTGCAAGGTGCCTCGGGGATGGACGCGTGTGAGGGGTGCCACACAGTCCAGCTTTGGGGCTTGGTACATGGTCAGGGTATGCAGGGTTGGGCTGGTTTCAGTTACTTCCGAATGAGCCTCTTCACGGCTGGGGCAATGATGTAGTGCAGAAGGTTAGACGATACAGTGTTTATTTTGTTGTTTGTTCGTGTCTGGTTGCTCGTGAGAATGAGCTCTCAGCGAATCTACCACAAGGAGGAGGCTGGGGGGGAGTACAGGCCTCTGTGAGTGCGGTCAAGCAGGGGTCAGGCTGCAGCTCTCTGTGTATGCGAGTTGTTCTGCATGTGTTAGATTTTTAGCGCCTTTAACAAAATGGAGTTGTCTACTACAAAATGGTGTCTATGTTCTGCCATATATGTGGTGGTGCAGCCTCACGTGTCGATCTGCAGCCACCCCGCCTCCTGGGCCCTGGGGCGTGGGGGCTGCTGACAAGTCATGATTCTTCACATAGGTAGGAGATGTAGGTGAGGGGGGATCCTAACAACCTGCCCTCCCCTACAGAAGTGACACAGGTTTTAGTGTGTGTGTTTTATGATGCGCTTTTTTTCACCACAGTTACTTTTACCAAAATCAGTTATGAAACAAAAACCCTTATGTTCACAATTGTTATCATCATAGAAATCATATAGGCAGATCCCATATGTTAAAAGGAATATGACATTCAAACACCCTTTTGCAGTTTTTATGGAAAGCATGTTACCTAAAAGTCTACAAATGGTGACACATAAGCCTAACAGTGTCGGGCATATTTCCATCAAGTTTCATATCTGTGCCTTTTACGGTTTCTCCAGAAATGGCCTCATTTTACTTGCAGAAAAATTACATGAAAACTGTCCTGATTTCACATTACTGCTTCTTTAGACTACTGAAATAAACGTCTTAATGTAAAAAGTATTTGAAATCAAATGGATTTCATCTGTCTCTGTAGGGCGGTCCTTTAAATCTCCACAGCCATCCTGCCCCCCTTTGTCAGTTCTGAACAACAGGGTTACCATAGCACCCTTTGATCCTGGGCAGTTGAAGCTGAGGAGAGGTGTCAAAGGAATTCACACTTGTGTGATAGGGCTAGTTCCCCTTGGTCCTTTTTTCCTTGCAGCAGAAATGATGGTCAGTCTGATGAGGTTGCAGATTCCCACCCCTAGGTCCTTTCACATTTGCAAAGGGACTTACTTTCCCAAGGTGGCTAGTTACCTTCAAAATGCCAGCATTGCCAAACTGGTCCTGCTGCTGTCAAACATTTTGTTTCTTTTTCTCTCTTTCTTCCACAGAACCCAAGTCTGTTTGTAAATAAATATAATATACATTTAAACCACCCCAGTCCCACACATATATACTATTTCTGTGTGAGTATTTGGGATGATTTCACATTTAGAGTTCAAAGTGCCATTTCACTGCTTTGCAAAAACAGGTTTACAAGTGTGCTTCTTAGCTCATGTACATTTTACAAAAATGCATTTTTCCTCGCATTTCATTTCTGAAAGCTTTCATAGCACTGATCAATTTCTATACGCATGGATATGCTTGGGAAATGGGTTCTTTAAAACTGACACCAGGCAAAGGAGAAAGAGAGCTTCTTTTGAAATGTTTTGCCTATGTTCATTTAATTCCAAAGCAAATTCTAGCTGTGCGGGAGGAAATTAAATTCCCTGCCTTTCACAGGCTTCATTTGACAAAACAATGCCATTCAGGGAGGATTGGCCCTCGTTTGATGGTGTTAAACCTGGAATAGATGAACATGGCTGTGTTTTACCAGAACAAAACTGGGTGATGTTTAAAGATGAAGTAGCTCCAATGCAAGGTCATTTTAAATATAGGACATTTTCTTGTGCAGTTCTAAGCTTTCGAGATGACAACACAGCAGCGCTCAGACATTCTGCCTTTCAATTCTTCTCTTTGGATTCACATGAAGAAAATAAATGCAGCCATTCTCGGGGTGTCTATGTTCCATCTCGCCCCATATGTGCTCAGCAGTCCCAGCGCAGCCATTATTTTTGTAACTGCTAAAATGCAGTTTTGTGATGCAGGGGATTTCTGTTGGGCTGGTAAATGTACCCCACAAGTGAGAGTAATCACTGCAGTTGTATGTGAGCAAGCTACAAATGTGTAGCGAAACAAGTAATTCTTTTGCTGATTTTATCTCCCTGGAAATGGGGATTTTCAGTTATTAAAGGACTTTGTACGGAATTCACATTTGCGATTTTTCTCCTGCACTTTGTTGCAAAAAAGTCGAAGAAGTTCACTAGCAGGATGCGCATGCATCAGTTATTTGTATTTTATAAATATATATATATATATATATATATATATATATATATATATATATATATATATATATATATATATATATATATATGCATATAACTATATATATATATAGAGAGAGAGAAGAGAGAAAGAACAGCTGTACAAAGTACAATGCTAGTGCACCCCTCCACCAACATATGGCACAAATCAGCAAAGAGACAGTTCTTGTGGCACAGAAGATTACTTTATTCAAGGATCCCTCAGCGGGGACATGGAAGCCACATGCAAAATGACGCATTTCGCAACCACCTGTTGTTTGCTCACATTCAAATCATATGTATATGTGTGTGTATATATATATATATATATATATATATAACGAGAACTGACACCAAGGGGTGCATGCGTTGCACTCATCACACGGCAGCACAACACAGACGAAAAATAGGTCTGTTATAAAAAAAAATTATTTGGACAATAGTCCACACAAGAAAATAGCAAGCACAGCTATGCATTTCGTGCCACTATAGACACTTGTTCACACAGTAAATACAATGTAACTACAACAGTTTAAAACACTTCAGTGGAACTCTATGGCATTAACCCTCATGAGTAACATAAGTCTTTCAGGTCAGCCATGTTGGAATAAGACACTTACACATTCTTAGTACACTCAGTAACTTGATACTATATAAGAATTGAATTGCATACAGATATAAATATATAAAGTTATACATGTTACCCTTGTATCACAAGAAACATGAATAGACAATTGCTTGTAATTTCAAATATCACCCACTAATATGCCGCATTACATAAATAGAATATCACAATACAAATTATTGTCAAATGTGACTCCTGGTACTAATGCCAATATAACTGCAATGCCATTGATTAAAAAGAAAGGCAAAAGGCACCTACAGTGCATAGTGGTTAACAACAAGGAATAGCAGCGAAATATAACACAGTCTAAATGTGAACACTGAGAAAAAGCGCATGAGGTGCCCTAGATGGAAGGCACGGTCTAAGCGCAGGCAACAGGCATATAAAGTGCATAGTGCATCACAACAAGTAATAGCAGCAAAAAGAAACACAGTCTGAATGTAAACTCTGGCCATATGTAAAGTGTAAGGTACATCCTTTAAAATGCAAAATGCATAAAGTGCTACATGCATGTGAAAACCAGATGCATAAGTATGGTAACAATATACAGAGATCAGCATAACATAGCTCTTAATGTATGTCCTATCCAACTTAAAGTGCCTGGTGCAATGAGCAAGCATGAGTGACTGGTAAAGTGCATTGTGCCCATTGAAATAAGACTGCAAGGCATATACCTGCAACCTGCACTTAACATAGTGATGCAGAGTAAACACTCAAATAATACAAGACATTGAAGGAAAAAACAATAATGAAAACACCAAAACCCTACATGTAAACAGAATCTGTCCCAGTGTGGGAACACAGGCTGATCACTACTGTACCTACAGTGCTGATTCACATAGTCTATTCAACAGCAATATCATCTGTCAAAAACAGATTCAGAAGCAAAGTGGCCAACAAATGAAATAAAGAAATGAAAAAGAGAAGTTCCAAGCTGTCTTAAACCCCAATACAAGTATAGAGTTCCTCACCCACATCGTGTCCTGATGGAAATTTGGCTTGAAAATCAATAATCAATTTCCTCTCAAGCTGTCTAAGTTTCAAAGTCCTGTGACCTCTACAGGGATGCTTCTTAATGTATGCCACTCCGAAAAACTGAAACCCATTCAACTGTCCATCATGAAACTCATGAAAGTGTTTGTTAACGGGATAGGAAAAATCCTTGTTGCTCGGACATGTTGTAAAATCCTGTGTTTCAACTTGTTTGTAGTGCTCCCAATGTACCCTTTTGAAGGGGGGCTGCTAAGAACATTAACAACAAAATCATTATTGCAATGTATGTTGCTGTGAATTGTAAAAGTGGTACCTGTTACAGGATGTTTGACAGAAGACATGGTAGAGGCACAATCACACCTTACATTTAGTACATTTTGAAAACCTGGATGTATTATGTGCTAACCAAGTTGGTGGTTGGGGAGCAATGCAACTGGACACTAGTTTATCTTTCAGGGATGCTGCTCTACGAAAGGTAAGATAAGGGCGTGCAAGTGGGACCCCGCCAAGATCTTTATCTGCTTGAATCACATGCCAATGTTTAAAGATGACATCACAAATCCTATTGGTGGCTGGACCATGGGTAAGAATAAGTCTGATTTCCTGATAATACTCCCTTGTACTGATCCTGGATGTGGCCAGCAGGGAGTCTCAATTAAGGCTGCATGCTTTAAGCAAATTATGTTCATCTGTTTTCATGGAATAGCCTCTAGAGACAAAACGGGAAACCGCATAAGTACTCTGGGTATCAAAATCTGACAATTCTGAAGAATTATGGCAGAAGCGAACAAATTCATTATGTGGAATGCTGTTGATACAAGACCTAGGATGGTTACTCACTGCCATCAGGGGTAGATTGAAACTGGTGGGCTTGCAAAATACAGTGGTGCCCCGGCCATTAGTCCCTTTCATTACCTTGATTTCAAGAAAAAAACAACTCAGTGTTACTGTGTGTTTCAGTAAAACGTAGGTTGTAATAATTAACATTTAGGAACTTTACATAGTCCAACCATTCTACCTCACTTCCCTTCCAAAAAATAAACAGGTTATCTATGTAGCACATCTAGCAAGAAACCTTTTCAGTAAATACCTCATTGGTTGGGCTCCACACTGTGTTCTTTTCCCACCACCCCATGGTCAGGTTGGCATACGAGGGGGCAACAATAGCCCCCATAGTAGTGCCCCTGTGGCAGGAAGAAATCCATTCTTTCAATAATCATCTTTGTATGCCTGAGATCATTTTAAGACCTTGTATCAAGAAAGGAGGCACATGCTGCTAGACCAATATGATGGTCAATATACATAGTTAGTGATACCACATCAAGGGTTGTCAAAGACATACCCCCTTCCCACAGTATGCCATTCCCATGCTACAAGAAATCTTTACTATCCCATGTGTAAAAAGGCAAAGTGAAGACCAATGTTTTTTAATGTCTCATCAATGAACTCTGCCATGTTTTCTAAGATGGAGCCTGAAAGTGTAACTATTGGTCTCCCAGGTGGCCTTTGAAGTGACTTCTCTTGGAGGGAAAAAAGATGGTAGGGATGACAGGGGCATTGGGTAACAGAAATTGGGCTGTCTCCATGTCCAGGATACCAAAATCTGACCACGTTTGTAACAGAATTGAAAGATCATTAGCGTCCTAGGAAAGGGGTCATGGTCCAATTTGATATAACAACTCTGATCCCCCAGTTGCTTATTGGCCTCACAGATGTAATCATTATGATCCATGAGGACAATGTTAGAACCCTTGTCAGAGGGCTTGATAACTATGCCCGCAAGATTCTGAAGTTCTAACAAAATAGTTTTCTTTTTGAGTTTCAGATTATACGACAAGTTGGAATTTGTATTTCTCAATTTCTTCAAATCTGCTATAACTAAATTTTGAAAAGCTTTCAAATACCTAATGGACATGTATACATTGAATCTGTATTTTGGTTGTATCTTGCTACCCTTAGAACAATCTGTATTGATTCCAAATTCAGACAGTCATGTTTGCCAACTCGGCCATATTCATGAGTACAGGCAAATCAGTAATGGCTAAATCAGTTCTTCCTTGACAATTGGGTCTGAACATCTCTTTTCTGGGATTAGAAAGAACACATTTTGTCAGTTTTAAATTATAAATACATTGATCAAAATCCAATCTGGTTTGGGTATAATCAAACTTAGTTGTAGGACAGAAATTCAAGCCCAGCTGTAATAGTTCTGTTTGTACCAGGGTCAAAGTATGTTTGGACAAGTTGACCACTTGGATTGACGTACCCCTATTTATTTATTGCTCTGGTTTCCAGAGCATGTTAACCTTTCTGCCTTGCTTTTTCCTGAGCCTCCTGCCACGTCTCCCTCGCCAAGTTTTCCATTTTTCATGGCCTGATTCCAGCCTTTGCCTAATCCTCTGCTGTGACCCCTTGCTCCCTTTTGGGCATTCACATCCTTGCAATGGAGCCACATATCCTCTAAAAATGTAACCTTGTTTGTGGTACCTCATTATCACTAGATGATGCATCGGATTCTGAAGCTGGTGTGCCTTCCACTGAGGTTGTATTTGATGTGCTGTTGTTTTTAACCTGTTGCCTCAAAGAATCAAAATGTTTAGCAAAGCCAGATTCATAGTCAATCTTATCCCACTCAAATGTGTGTTTCTTATGCTGTTGAAAATCCTCTTCATGGGCCAAAAGTGTGGTATCAGCGCTGGCCCTCAACATATTGCCTGCCTCAGTAGTCTGAATACTTTTCAATTTCTTTCTATCTCTTCTATCTGTAATTAAATGTTGCGATGATCCAATTTGGCAACTTCTACTAATGAGGTGAGGAATTTAGATGAACATTTATTAGTAGTGTGTCCCCATTGCTCCAGTATAGCAGGGTCCTGGTCATCAAATGATGGTGTAATCAAAATACAGAGACCCTGTGTAATGCGTCCTACATCCAAATAATTGTGCAAGGGGTGCTCCTCCCACCACTTGGAGATTTTGTTTTTTTGTAACTTCTCTAGCTGTTTGAGTAATTAAGTCTCTGTTTTAGGGTCCTTTGTCATTCTTGTACACTCTTTTTATTCTTGGCTTTCATGGAATGTAGTTTCCCCACAGTTTAATATTCAATATCCATTTCTTTGGTTCAAGGTTCAAGTTTAATTGCTTTTATAATGCAGCAAGCAATGGTTTCATCTGTATTTAAAGTTTCATTTAATTTTCATGTTAAAGTTACAATGATTTCAAATTTCTTTCATTTTTAACATTCAGCATATGGTTGTTTTTTTCCATTTTAAAATTCAATATACTGTGGTCTTAAAGTTTCATTCATTTCTTACCTTGCGATGTAACAGTTCTGCTTTTTGGTAGAATTTTCATTCAGTTCAGTATTAAGGAACTATGTGGGTTGCACTCAGAACACACTTTCAGTTCAACCGGTTGTTCAATATTGCTTCTGGTCGAGTTTTTATTCAGTTTAGTATTCAATAAAGGTGGGTTGCCCTCTTAACACACTTTCTGTTCAACCTGTGTTCAATGACACTTCTGGAAGAGTTTTCATTCAGCTTGGGATTCAACAAAGGTGAGGTTTTCTTATGGCTCATTTGCGCTTTAACTGTTGTTCCATATGCATTTGTTTCATTTTAATTGAATTTCCCAGTGTTCGGAGACCTTCACAAATGTGTTTCTTGGCACCACCAACCACTCTGATACAAAGTATTCTCAGCTCTTACCAGCTCTTCAGTAATTGACACTGAAGGATCTGAGGCTGTCTGCTCATGAAGGCACGTGACCACTCCAATACAAAGTATTCAGAAAATTATAAAGTTCACAAACTTGCGCACTGGGTTTCCCATTCATTAAAATCTCACTGGTTGCTTTCACAGTTCTTGCTGCAGCACGGATCACGCAGGCTTCTGCTTTTTCTTTCAGGGGTCCAACTCCTACCCTTTGGTCGCACCTGTTTTGATCTTTTGCTCCTCCCACACAGGAGAACACGGACTTCAGGCAAAAGGGAAAGGAGCAGTGTTTACAGGCAGCTACCTTCACCTTATTCAGCCTGCTTCAGGGAGGCCCAGCTCCTATGCCATGCTTACATGGACCGCCTCTCTCACCAGTCCCCAGTGTCTCGGTGTCCTGCTCCAGTAGGGTTATCTTCTGCTTGCAATGGCTTCCTGTTGCTCTCGGCGCTCCTGTCACCCTATTTGCTGCTGGGCTGGTCTCCTTTTATGCACCTGCATACCCATGGCAGGCTGCAGGTGTAGATGTCCTATCAGCTTTGCCTGACCACAATTAGAGGGACACGCCTGACCCTCACAGATCTTAGCAGGCATCTTCCTCTTCCCAGTACCAGAGTGGTAAAGGAAGGAACATTCTTCCCAGTACGAGAGTGGTAAAGGAGCATAGTCTTCATTGCCCTTAGTTGCCTCTATGTCCATGTCTCGCCCAATGGAACCCCCTCCCAGTCCCCAAAGACCCTCCACCCAGGTGATTCTCCCTCGCTTTTCCACCCTCAGGGTCAGCATCCAATACTGGTGGGCTTTCCCTGGTCACCTGTGCAGAGGATCCAAGGGGTTCAGTAGGGAGCATACCCCCAGGTTTCTCACACCACCGGATAGTACCCCATGGAGAACGCCAACCGTGTCAGGAAGGGCAGGATTTGGGTACTTTTTTAAAAACTTTGAGTGGATAGCCACCCAGTTTAATTGGGGCAATGGTTTAAATATATATCTTTATGTTAGTTGACAAATCACGGTTATCTGTGGTTCCGCTTTGGTGTCCCAAGTATGGCCACAGGAGACAATGTGATTAATCATGTATTTATAAAATGAGAGGTCCTGGGCAAAGCTTTGAATTAATGTCTTCTTTTGTTTGTTTTTGATTGGAGTACTTACTTCCAGACAGTCTGTGGAATGATGCAATGAACGGACATCTACCCTTCTGTCGTTTTTGATGTCACGCTCACAATTGTTTATAACTAGTGAAAAATATGCTTCATATGTCCTGTCTTCTCAAGCTCCCATTATGTTGCACTGCATCCTTCACTGTTAACAGCACTTCCTCATGGGTTCTCTCTCTAACCTTTCCTCATGTTACATCCCTTGCATGCTCATTTGCTCTAATCTCCCCTCTCATATCTTAATGATATGATATGATATGGCATTTGTTACACACCTCATATTCAAACAGGAGTCATGCCAGCGGAATGTAGCAATGTTCAATCAACAGGACATAACCGACAAAAAATGAAATAGAAGGACCCTCAAGTCCACACCACAGATCAACCCTACATAAGACCAAAGTTCATTGTAAAAAAAACTGTATTTATTTAATTTTTTCATCAATATTAAAATGCATATTAAACCATCATGAGCTCATATTTAATATAAACCTAATATATCAAGAGTAAAGTGCATAGTCATAAAGTGCTTATTTAAAGAAAAGGTGAAAAAAAGAGAGAGGGGGACCATCTAATTGGTCATTCCTATTAAAGATATCCTCTTCAAAATTGTATTTCTCTCGAGTAAGAGCAACTGGAAGTTTGGCAACCCATTCAATACATTCATTTTTTCTGTATTTATTTTATTTATTTATTTTTGAATTTGTTTTTATTAGAGACATTTTTACAGCTTCATTCTACAGTTGCATCTTAAATAAACAGTGCTTCATTCAGCAGTTCATCAAACTTTGTCTTTGGCATTTAACCATTTTAAACCGGCATATATCAACTTAAACGTTTCCAATGAATGTCTCAGGCTTGTAAATTCAGGGTAAAGCATTACTAGTTATTACAAGTTACCTGTACTTGATTCTGTTCTTAGTATGAAAAGTGCTTTGGTCTTCAAGTCATATTCATGGCTATGAGTTTCCTATAAACATCAAACTGCATTCTAGATTTGTGGATTGTCATCTCAGTATCCACAATAAATACAGCAGTGCCACTTACCATAGTGAATGTAATGGTCTCATATGTATGATTGAAGAAGGCATCAATGTATCTTAACCTCACCCTTGATCCCTTGGAGATCACAAAGACATTGGGCCTCATTACGAGTTTGGCGGCAGCCATGGAGCTAGTAGCTCCATGGCTGCCGCCAAACCGTGCTCCTTTACCAGGTTCCCAGAATGGGGAATTACCGGGCCATTCCGAGTTCGGAGGGCCCGGTAATTTCTCCCTCTAGGAACCGGCCCGGACCTTCCCCATTCCCATCTGAGCCCCCATAGTGCTCAATGGGAATTGGAGAGGAAGCTAACAATGGGCCCATTACGACCGGCCCGTTGTTAGCTCCCTCTTCCCCTCGCGGGACCTCGTAATTTTGCGGTACAGGTTTAACGGGTCCTCCTCCATTGGCGGAGCCCGTTAACCCGTTCCGCAAAAGTTGTAATGAGGCCCATTATCAATAAACTTCACTAATTGCAGGGGCAATTTTCCCACACATAGTTTGCATCCACCATATCCATCTCATGTACTTTCATGAAAATATTTCTTTAGCTAAGAGCTAGATTTCTTCTGTGCATGTTTCTCTCAACTTTGCTTTCTCCTGGAAATTAACATTACTATTAGTCAATGCATCACCTAATGGTAAAAGCTACAGTTTACTATGTGTCTTCAGTAGTATTTTTAAACTCAACATGCGTCTGCTAGTTTTGCTACCTTCCTCACAAGAAACATATGTGCATAAGCTGTTGATGCCAGAGGCCAAAAACACATAATCATCAAACTCCATTGACTTTTTAGATCAGCAACGCCAAGAAGGGCTTGACCAAATACGAACTGGAACTTCCCACCGGAAAGTACCCCAGGGGGTACTCCAACCTTAACAGTAAGGGGAGGTTTTGGGGCATTCCTTTAAAACTTTGAATGGATTTTAAAGCTCTGTTATCTGCCCTCCCTCCCATATGAAAATGTGAATCCTTTAGAAAATACCCCTTTTCCTGAGAACAAACAGACGCCTTTTAGAGATTACATGTTTGGGGATTCCATATATTACCTAATGAAAGTTCTCTAGAGTTAGCAGGCCGAGTACAACATATTCTTGCCCAGTGGTTAGCTAGGAAACCCCTAGAAGAAGTTTTGGAGACCCTGGCTTTGGAACAATTGATTAGCACCCATCCCACACCTCTGCAAAGAGGTATATTGCAACTACCTCAGCCCTCGCTCGAGACTGCCATTCAGGTCGCCAAAGCTCAGTCTGAGTTGACCAAATATTTAAAACACTTAGGGAAAATGGTACAAATAAGGAGGGATGTAAGATCACATCCCAAATTCATAAAGACAGAGAAAGTTAAGAGAATCGAGAAGATTCCTTCTTGAGAAAACCTAGGTAAGGAGGACACCCCTAGGAGAATCCCTTCTCTGACAATAGCCAAAACCTGAGAAACTCCTAGAGAGTAAACAGGGTGAATAAAACCCCCAAGCCCCACTTCCCCCCTTTGATTTTCATGTCAAGAAAAGGGACATCTCGCCAGGTTCTGCCATAAAAACATCCCACAAGAACCTAGCAGGAAAACAATGGGACAAGAAGGGTGAGGAGACAGAGAATGACCCTAATAGGATGGCAATATATTATTGTACCTCTCAACCTTTTCAGACTCCTGAGAAGGTACAAATAAATGGAGTAGGGCTGAGGTCCTCATAGACTCAGGCAGCCAACAACAAACTGCTGTCAGAGCCAACCTCATCCACTCAGAAGATATCCATAGTAATCAAGCAGTTAGAATAACCTGCGTGCATGGGGATGTGGAAGCTTCCCCTAAGGTCGCTCTATTATTCAGTCAGGTATCAACCCACAATCATCAAGACTGCCATTGTACCTAGTCTCCCTGAATAGGTAATCATTGTCATAGGCTTCCTGACCTTTGCAGAACTATTAAGTGTTCCTTTGGTCCAGGACATGAATGCCCAGTAATCGCCATTAAAACTTTGCAACCCTCTGTAGACCTCTTAAATACTTCTGTCGGGAACTGGGGAGGGACCCAAACTCCAGACCCGGAGAAGAAAAAATAAAGAAAATCCATACCATCAGCAAGGAGATGGGGAAGCCAGAACTGTAAGAGGAAGGGTATGTGATGAATCAAGGGTATTTGTCCCTTCCGCCCAAGGGGAGCTTTCCCATTTTAGGATAGGGATGAGAGCTCGCTCCTCAAGACCCTCCCTATGGGTCTGGGTATGTGAAAACTCACTGGGAGAAACCCTCCCTTAGGGGAGGAGAACTCCCATTCCTGTGAGGAACTCCCTAGACCATCCACCATACTATCATATGTGGGACTATCAGACTTGAAGAACTGGATAGAATCCAGATACTTAGCTGGAGACAAAACTAAAATACCCCATCAAGTCCAAGTAGGAGGATCGGTCTCTTTAAGGAGAGATGTATATTTAACTTAGATGAGTAGGCTAGAAAGAGAGAATAAACACACTGAGGAGAGGCAAAGCAGAGAGAGAGAGCGATGGAGAGAGAGAAAAGAGCATAAGCAGGGGAATCCCACTGATGACCTAACGCGTGCAGGTGGTGGAACTGAGGAGATCCGCCATGACTTTCAAAGGGGTCCTGAGCATCAGAGGGAAATTCTAGAGGACTGGCATTTTCGAAAAACAGAGAGAAGTCAGGGAGAAGGGAATCTTTATCCCAGTGGTGGCATAACCACAACAACTTTGTGATGGGTCATGTACCCGTCAAACAGTGCCAAAACCACCCTGGGTGGGAATCAACGGCACGCCCAGTCACCCACATCCAGACCCAGTCACAACGAGAGAGAGCACTGTGTGCGGGACACCGACAACAAGGAGAATGACGATATCTGGAGCAGAGGAAGAGAACCCGAGTGAGCGCAGAGCACAGCAGCTTTCCACTGCAAATCCAGATGAAACAGAGGAAATGGGAGTACAGGGTGACCACTGGGGCATTGTTCTGGAGCAGCAGAAACACATACCAATGAAATTGATGAGATACTAAACATAAAGCCATTAAAGTGGAACTGTGTTAATGTGGCCAAGAGAATAACGAATAGGCCTGAAAGAGAAGGTATTAAGAACTGAGCACAAACACCCTGTGACAAGGGGAAATTACCCCATGGTTTAAAGAGTGGAGGAAACCAGAGAGAGAGAGAAGTTTATAAATATGAATGGGAAATGAAATCAAGGGAACCAGATAAGAAGAGAAATAATGAAACTGAGCAAGTCACTGCAAAGGATAATCAGCCTATGCAGGCCTGAGTTACCAGAGTCAGAAATACATATAAACCTGGATCAAAGTTTTGGGACAGAGTGATACAAAGGACTGTGGAACAACTGTGTTTAAAGGGGATATAAAGCCTAACTACATTGTAAAAGAGTTACAAGATCTTGTCCAATGGTGGCAAGTGACTATCTGAATATATTTTACTGTAAAGAACTATAGACTAAGAAGAGACATTGCCATAAGAGATAATCAGGAGAGGGGACATGTTCTACTAGTATTTGAGCCAGTTAGAATAGTGGTAGGGTCAGTTAAAACTAGTTTTGGACCATGGACATATTCATTTGGGACTTCCTGGTGACTGACTTGAGTTATTTATATAGGCAGGTATACTGCTCTAGAAATAGGGAAAGATATCCCTTATCTTTATTATTTTATTAAAAACCAGTAATAATGTCCATCAGGTTTCTGCCTCCTTCTTCCGAAGTGCCACACATGGTGTCAGCGGTGGAATGCTAAATTCCTGATATATAATAAAACCTTACAATCCCAAATGTAGACAGCACCACCTGTCGCTAAAAACTCCCACCATTAGGATTATTGGGTTTGACAATTTTTTTAGGAATAAAATCACACACGGTCCATTCCGAACCCTACCAGGCAAAGCTCTTCGATACATACTTCCTGATGACTCACATAAGGAGAAAAGGTTAGAAGATATATCTCAATTCCTTGAGAATTCTGATGAGTGGGAGGAAGCAGGAGGCAACTACTATGAGGCTTCCGCCTTCTCAGTGAACCCTGATGTCGAAATGACTATCCTGGAGCGACTAGTAGAACATCCAAGTGAATCAACAACTCCAGGAAGGACTTGACACTAAATGAGTATGCACATAGACTAATGAGGGAAAATGTCAGTGCCTCACCTATTGTCGCCTGCAGACATAGAACTCAGCAGGGTGTGCCTCAGGATGAGATCTTCCAGTGCTACATATTGATCATTAATGGGGATTGAAAGGCTCTTCTAAGACATTAAAAGACAGTGCTTTCCTCTAAGAGATAGGAAAACAGTCACACCTGGTGTCTGCTGCTGAAGGTGGAAATTCTTTAAAAGATGGTTCAATCAGTCCCTGCCAATGCCTGAAGAAGGGACAACATCCAGTGTCATGGATTTTCTGATAGGTCCCACATCACAAGTTCTGATTTATAGCCTCTGTCATTATTCATCAGCATATCAACCACTACAGAGCATATGGTGATCTGTTTTCTACCAAGAGTGTGAAACATTGATCAAAAAACATTCTACCAAGATTTATTCTACCGGGTAAAATGTACAGTCTCCAAAATCTACACCAAAAGGAAGATATTGTACATAGGTCGGCATTTGGTTGAGAGCAACAACATCGAGGAGCACATTTTTAAGAAGGGGTTGAATAAAGAAGTTTTTCTTAGGTGTCCGGGCCTCCTCTAACAAATGTGACTTGTTGAATAACTCTTCTAACTAGGGCATAATTTTTCCAAGATGTTCTAAAAGAGTGCACAACAGAAAGGGGACTGAAGCCCATGTAGTCAAGTAAATGTGAAGAGTACAGAGGTTTGGGAGGGGAATCACTTGTGTCTGATGTGGTGGGTTAATGTCATACAGGATGCCCTTACTCTTGCCATCAAATTTGTTTTGGAAGTGTACAGGAGAGCGAGATGTCCACCGATGGGCCCAAAAGACAGTGCTCACCCTCTAGTACCTATAAGACAAGACAGCTGCACCATGTGAGGGGTTGGGGTGCAGGATTCACTTACTCCAACATGACTCAATAATGAGGATTTGGCAAAGGGAAGTCCGTTTAATGACAAGTACATCAAACAGGGAAGCAGTTGGGAATCAGCATCATTGTGATCACCTGTCTTGCTCCGACTTCCTCGAACTTCAGTTGAACAGCAACTTTTATACACAAAACTCGTCATCATTGACGTCTAATTCTACAAAACCCGTCATGCAATATTGGTTAGGAAAGGTAACTTAAGTATATGTGCTATATGTGTATATGATGATAGAGCATACAGATTGGATAACTCTTATCGTTTGGGCATCTACGCCCCTCCCTCTACATCACACGTGATAGACGTCACTACAAGTATGACGTCTCATTGGTTCTACAATCTATAGGACCCTAGATAACTTGGTCTTTTGTGATTGGGCAGGTTACAGCCCTAGAAATAAATCTCCACTTTTAATTAGCAGCATGCAGAATGGACACCCAGGTGCTGGGTGTCCCAAGATTCACCCACCCTCCCTTCCATCAATCAGTATCTTAAAGCTATGTGTCAATTAGTTGGCTGGGTATGGCCTCGAAACTGTAGCCTCTTATCAGGAAAAGTTATGGCATCCTCGGGTTCTGGATGACATCAGGCGGTGATACCTCTTCGCCCTATCTGGTCACGTGTTAGTTCACCATGAATTTGCTTCAGTTTCCAGCTTTTCGTGTATGTTTTCTTATTTTAGACTCACCAACTGCCTGGGCCTCCCTTATCTTGACCTTCACGGGCATGCTGGTATGCTCTGAAGTTTGAGTCTTGTTAGCTGATGCTCTCCTCCCTTTCTCTGGTTAACCTCGATTTCCCGGCATGAACAGCTCTTTGTTGAGTTTCGATCCTGCTCCTTCTCATGACTCTGGCTTGGTTATGAAACTTGGCTTGTTAGGCCTCTGGCAGCCTGGGCACATTTCTGCTTTACAAAATGGAGTCTCACTTGTGTAATGTGCCTCGTTGAGGTAGATATATGGTTGGCGCTTGCCGCTCTATTCTTCTACTAAGCATTGCAAGCAGTATTGGTTTCTTAGCTTCTTGCGTTCCAAGCCTATTTACACACGTTTAACTGGTTGGTTACTTCCATCTTGTCTTGTAGCAACATTTCCTTATGTTTTAACCTTGTCTCTTCCCTGTGTCCATTACATCTATTGTCATAGTTACTCGCACTGGCGTGCTATCTTCGATAGCCGTTTTTGTTTATTCACACGTCTGTCCAGGCCCTTGTGTCATTTCCACTGGCCTTCCATTAAGGCTCTTTGGGTCTCTTCATGGACCGTCTATAGGTACTCTTCATTTCGTCTCAGTGGCTGGTACGGCTGTCTGATAGGGTACTGTGCTGCCCTGGGTTGTCTCGTTATGGGCGCTTCAACCGGTATGGATCTTCTGATGTACACAGGGCAGAGTCCCAGTGCAGCTCTTTGATGGTTCATCTGCTCCTCATACATCACATACCTTGGCGAATCTGCTCCTGGTACTTCAAAATGAGGGGCTGGGGTGCAGGCCATGTCTGGGACCTCCTCTACACTCCCCCCTCTGGTCGGTTCATCGACCACTTCTGCAATCTCTTTTGCATTTATTTCCTTTGATTCTTTGGTGTCATTTTCATCATCTTCAGGGTTCGTACATGATGGGTTGAATGTGTGAGTCCTTGGAGTCCATATTTTTATCACCCCTTTCAAACTCCCTGCTGTTTTCACATGTTTGTCTTTGTTCCATGTCATTAGCTGACATTGTCCATTTGGACTGCAGTAGATCCATTTTTCCTTCATACCTTCTTTGTTTCTTAGGATATGTGAACTTTGTTCCTTCTGGTGCAAATTTGCTGGCCTTCACAAAGTCTCTTATTTCTTCATCAGTCAGGTCTCTGGGCTTCCACCCTTGTTTGACATAAACCATTATTTTCATCCCTATGGCTTTCTTCGCAGTTTTCTGGCACTGTGTAATGATTATCTTGATAACACAGAATCCTAGCAGTACCATTGTTAGTAAAGCTCCCAGAAACTTGAATATATCTGCCATCCATTGTGGGAACCACGAGAATATGTCTCCAAACCAGCTGTCATCGTCCACTTCATCACTTTCATCGATCCTCTAGTTTTTCAAGTTTGTCAACATACTTATGGCCTCTGTTAGGGTTCCGTTCTCTTCATCGTGCGATGGTACAAATGTGCAACATGATTCTCCGATTTTTGCACAAACACCTCCATCCATCGATGTGATCATGTCAAGCACATATCTGTTCTGGAGGGTCATCAGTCTGATTGCTCTCAATTCGTCTTTGACCACGTTAAATCCTTTTATAGTGGTATTGATGGGATGCAATAACTCCCATCTGGTTATCTGCAACCATTTAGCATTCACTCCAATTTGGATGGGTGGCAAGAGCATCGTGGTGAACACTGTTGAGGTGAGGCTGAACAGGCTGTGTTCGTATGGGATTGCACGGAATGCCTCTTCTGATTTGGCTGAAAAGTAGTTTTCTCTCTTCATCCTGGGTACCAGTTCCACAGATCTCCTTCTCCTTAGATGAGCATCTGCTTTCGGGAAACTGTCCAAATTCAGGTCATTCTTAGGGATCACTACTGTGGAGACGTGGACATTCACCAGTGTGCATATGCCTCCCCAGTTTTTAGGCAGTCTTATGTATGCCTTGGATCCACACGCCCAGTAATGGTCCATAATAACTACGGTTCCTTGTGTCATTCCTGGGGCTTCAAAGATTCATCCGCAGTTTACATTCTCTCCCATCTTCCTTGTGCCATTACTTCTGAAGCATAGTTTTGGGCTTTCCAGTGGTACTATCTGCAGGGGTCCTCCTCTGTCTTTGACCCATGTTAGCAGCTTTACCAGTTTTGGCCACAGAGGTTTGCATAACCTCTGCAAATTCTCTATTGCTTCTCGGCAGGCTCCAAAGACCATCCAAGCTTGGCAGATTACCACTCCTTCTTCCCATCCATTTGGGGAAACTACTCTTCCCCAAATCTGCATTTGGCCTCTGTTCTTCCAGATTTGAACCTCTTGTGCAGTTTTTCCTTGAACGTTCAATCTTGTTTTTTTTACCCAACGTGTTCCTGATCCTTTGATGTCAGGATTCTCGTACCTGATCACGTGATTCCTGGTGTGCGTCCTGTTACTTGTTTTAATGTCCTTGACGTAGCCATCTTCATCCGAGTAATCCTTTTCTTTGGCCCATATCAACGAGGCGTCTCTTCCCATAAATTGTCCTCTGGTGTTGCACATTGCTACATGTGACATCCAGTGTGCTGTGGGTACATCAATTTCTACAGCCACGCAGATCTTGGATTTTCCCATGCTGTATGGTAGAAGAGCACAGACAAAGCATTCTCCTTCTGACTGTCTTCGTCCTACTTTCTTCATGTGCTGGTACCATATGTTATTTCCGGAATGGGCTGTGCTGTCCAGGTAATCATTGAGCTCATTGTCATCTTCATGCAGGCTTCTCTTGATTTTCAGCGTTCTTCTGTAGTTTGCTATCACTATGTCTTTAAAAGCATCTGTGCTGCTTTTCCTCTCTGTGCATCTTGGTAGAGCAGGCTGCCTTGGCTGTATCACAATGGTAGGAGAAGGTTTTTCGTTTCTTTTCCTTTCCTTTTGTAATCTTTCATAGAGGTTCTCTAACCGCCATTGGCTCACAAACTCCCCAACGCGTGGCTGTGTTGTAGGTCTGGTGCTTGTTCCTTGCGTTTGAGCTGGCGTGCTTACTGTTATAGTCTCTGTAGTTCTATTTCTCAGCTCCTTGTGCAGTTTGTTTGCTCTGACCATGAATAGGAACAAATAATCTATCAGTATTAGTGTTTTCTCTGTGAGTTCCTTTGTGGCTACTTCTGTTCTTTTGACGGATTTTGCTATGCCCTCTTTCATTGGTTTCTCACTTGGTTCTCCTTGGTTACTTCCACTATTTTCTGGAACTGGTAGTTCGGCAGGCAGTCTCGTTTTCTGTGTTGCCTTCGATTGAGGCCCTGTAGCCTGTGACACTTGCCCTTATTTGTGTGCATTCAGTGAGTGAGTGCGTGCAGTGGTCAGTGCTACATTTTCATTCATTCCATGCTGAACCTGTCTCCAATCCTTCTCTTCATTCGCTATTTCAATTGCATAAGAAACACTTTTAATTACATTTAATTTTAGTTTGTTTACTTCACCATCAGGTTTTCTTGGAACTGGGATAACTATATATGGTCTGGGTGTTTTCGTGGGACCCAGGCGTTCATTATTTGGTGGGTGTACTGAAATTATGGTGCTTCGTGCACTGATAAAAAATGCAGTTCTGATGGTCAATGACAGAAATACAATGATAATTACTACGCATATACACATAATGGATCTATAAGATAATTGGCAGCATTTTCTTCCAGGGAAGCGGGGGCGCCCCTCTGCTGGCGGTAAAACCAAGTTACTGTTCTGTGCCCCCATTTAAAACAAGTCCATAGTCAGTTGTGTATTCCTTTTCTTGCTCTGATTTCGTAGCTCAATGAGTTTATTACTATTAAAGTGACGAGTGCTTTTCAAGTGTTCCCCCTCTTGCGGGTGCTGTCAGTAATCTCTGGGTATGCAATACAGTTCCTTTGCTAGACTATGGAAAAGGGTTAGGCTAGCAACTTTGGTACATCACATTCATAATGCATATCTAAAGTAGGTACAGTCCCAGTGCCTTCCTCGAATTTGCCTTAGTTCTGAGGACATGCTGGAACCTGTTCAATACGAAGGAATGAAAAGATGGAACTGCTACAAATCACACAAAATGAAATGTTGTAAAAATAAAAATAAAAATGAAAGTGAACATGAAAAATAAAAATAAAAATAAGGAAAAATAGAGGAGAATGTAAAAAAGAAAAAATAAGATGGTGTAGTTCTTGTCTCTGCTCTCCTCGATCTGTCCTGTGGCGGAGAATTGAAGAACTGTGTCTCTGTCCTTGATCTGTCCCACGGCGGAAAGATAAAGCACTGTCTCTGTCCTCGATCTGTTCCACGGCGGAAAGATAAAACACTGTCTCTCTGTCTCCACGATCTGTCCCACAGCGAAAAGTCTCACTGGAACCTCCTAAGGTATTCTCGCTCGAAGTTAGATAGCTCTACCTGGAGCATTATGGCCGTGGAGGAGTGTGCCCATGTGTGGGATGTTGGCTGGATCTCTAAGGAAGGTGATGATGTCAACATTTGCAGGCCTCACCACTATTTCTGGATAGTCTGTGACTAGTCTAAGCAGAACGTTGTGCGCCAGCCGGGTGTCCTCGGGAGATAGGGACATTTGTCCTGTTTTGCTGTGCCCTGATCACAAGCTTTTCTTTTGATTTGAACAGTTGCTGCACCTCCCTGTTGCGTGGATTGCCACTAGGTAATTTAATTTAGTCCACAGCTGGTTCAATTGAGCTGGGTTTCTTGCGTCTCTGATGAAAGTATGTGTGTTAGTTGTTCTCCCGACGAGTCCTGGGCATTTCTCAATTATTTGAAAGAACAAAATGAATGTGAGTTCATCAATGTCTACCGGCGGTGGAATCATTTGTGTCCTCTTCGCTGTGCTCGGGTAGCTCGGCAAAGGCTTCCGTGATGACAGTCAGCAGTTGCCAAATTATTTTCTTGTTGGCAGGATAAAGTCTGTGACACTGGTTTCTCTCCCTACGAGTGACGGATATGATATTATCACCAACTGGAAGTAGGTTAGCACATCCCACTTGAGGTCTCTTCTGGGAGGTACTATAAATTCAGTGAACAAGGTCTTGTCACTGGTTGCCTCAGGATGCTATGTTACGCTCTCAAGGAATGTCCTTTTTTTTCAGTCTATCAGAGTCTTGATTCTTTACACTACTTGAGTGTGACGCTATTTCAAAAGTTTGTTTTATCCATATTATTGTTCTTTATCACCTTTCTCTGGTTTGGGGAAATGTTCTATTTAAAAGCCACAAATTAAAACAGAGTTCTTTGTGATTGTTTTGCTGCTCATGCGTCCTTCTTCTTCGCCATGGATCTTGTCTGCACGTGCTGAGGTTCTTTCTCGCTGTCTGTGGTTTCTTCATGGTTGGATGCAGCTGGAGGGCTTTCTCCTATATAAGGTTTAATGTCATTCAGGAAGAGCCATGCCCTTCTGCCCTGGACTTTGACGGATGAAGGAGTGCAGTCCTCTACGATGAAAGGGCCATTGAATCGTGGCTCATCCCACTTCTTCCTTGTAAAGTTCCTTATAAGAACAGCATCCCCAGGGAAAATGAGAGGCACACTTAAACCTTGCGCAACGTCTGTTTCAGCATTTCCTGTTGTATTTTGTACTGTGATGCACCCTTTTCGCCGTTGCTGCAGCTGGCCTGAAATGACAGAGATGCTGGATGTCATACAGTTCAAGTACTCCTGCATCTCTGTCCGCAAGACCTCACTTGTTGGCTGGGCATCACATCTAGCTCTATCTCGGGGGGTAAGAGGGGTCCTCATCCTTCTGCCTGTGACTATCTCGTGCGGCGTGAGATGATGGTCGGAGCCTGGTTGGTTCCGAAGTGCACACAATGCCAGTGGTAGACAGTGCAGCCATCCCTTTTTCAATGTGAGTTTCAGCTTGGCTATCCTCTCCTTTAACAAGCCGCTGAGCCGCTCACATATGCCATTGCCCTCCGGGCTTTATACCAAGCAACAAGCTGATCTGCTCGAAAACTGCATTAACAAAGTGAGCCCCATTGCCTGACTTCATTACCTCACACACACCTCATTTAGCGAACACTTCCCTCACTAGAAATTTGGCAGCACAGGTAGAGTCTGGGTGTGCACAGGGACCTGCTTCTATTCATCTAGAGAATGGATACACCACCACAATTAAATACTTGTACCCATTGCACACTTGAATCATGTTGACGTAGTCTATATGCTAGTGCTGGTATGGCCCATTTGGCCGGGGGATAACTCCTCGTACTACTTTTAGTGTGTGCCCAGCGGTGACTTGCTGGCAGATTATGCAGTTCACCATGAAGAATGCAACATGCTCTGATAAATTTGGTGTAAACCAGTCTTCTGCGAGCGTTGCAGCGAGATTGTCTTTTGACATATGTATAGGGTAGTTTAATTGCTCCAATGCTACCTTCAGTAGGGTGACAGGCATTAATGGTTTACCACTACTGGTTTACCAGTACTGTCTTGCCTCCACAACCCGTCAGAGGGGTTTAAGGAACACCCTCGATGCTTCCACAAACTCTTCTCCTCCTGAGGTGCCTCCCCTTGGAGTTCCATTAGCTGAGTCTGTCCCATGTTGCTATAGGCCTCTGGTGTGGCTTGTGGTACCATCATACGCTGATGGGTGCGTGCCACCTCCACGTCCATGATTGTTTAATTCTTGGATGCCATGCGCTTGGCTTCTGTGTCCGCTTTATGATTTCCCTGTGACACGTAATCTGTCTCTTTGGTGTGGGTGGCGCATTTCACGAAAGCTATGCCCACTGGGAGCTGTAGTGCTTTTATCAACCTGTCCAATAGGCTGCATGTTGCACTGGCGTGCCGTCCTCTCAGAGGTAGCCCCTCCTTTTCCAGTGTGCTAAGCCTACCTGCACGGTAGATGTCACATAGGCAGAGTCACTGTACACCATTACTTCCTGGTCTGCATGATTCTCAATGGCGAGTATCAGCGCCAATAGTTCTGCAGCTTGCGCAGAATAGAGAGATGGCATTCGTGCACTGACGAGTACCTGGAACTCTCCATTCGCTAGGTGTTTTATCACGGCCACGCCTGTGTATCTTTGTCCATCTTCTTGGTCGATTCTTGATGAACCATCAATGAACACGATCTCACCACCTGCCAGGGCATTTTCCTTTACTCTGGGGATTTCATCATAGAATTCCTCGTACTTCGCGCAGTCATGTACGGGTTCTCCCTCTGTGACTGGTTCAGCTATGAATGTAGCTGGATTCACAGTTTTACATCGCACTATCTTGATCGATGGGTTAGAGATAATCACTTCATATGCGGATGCTCTCTGAGATGTCAGCGTGCACTTTGGCTTCTCTAGTATGGCAAATAACGAGTGCTCGACATACAGTGTCATGGAGCACCCCATCACAATGGATGACGCCTTTTCAATGGCGAACACGGCAGCAGCTAGATTTTGTTCGCATGGGAAGTGGCCCTTCATGACTGGGTCCAGACTCCCGCTGTAATATGCTAGGGGCTTGTACCCGAGTGAGGTTCGCTGAGCGAGCACTGCCGTCATAAAATTGCCAACGGTATGTCAGAACAGGTAGAATTCCTCTGCATAATTAGGGATCCCGAGAACTGGGGCCTTACAAATCACCCCCTTGAGTTCTGCAAACCCCTTTTCCATTGTCTCAGTCCATTCGATTTTTTCCTTTGTCACCTGAGACTTCCTTAGGGCCTGAAGCAAGGGCTTGGTATACCGCCTGTAGTCGAAGACCCATGCTCTGACATAATTGCACAGGCCTAAGAAGCTTTGCATTTGTTTTATCGTGAGCGGTTTAGCTGTGTTCATGATAGCTTCAGCCCTTTCTGGGGTTATCTTTTTCCCTTCGTGTGACATTAGCTGGCCTATGTACAGCACCTCTCGCTGACAGTATTGTAGCTTTTCCTTATCAACTTTATATCCTTTCTCAGCCAGGATAGTCAGTAGCTGGACAGAGTCGCGCCTGCATTGTTCCTCAGTGATGCTGCAGATTAGAATGTCATCCACATACTGCAAAACAACACTGTCTACTGCAATATTGCTTAGGTCCATCTGCAGGACTCTGTTGAAAATGAATGGAGACACACAGTACCCCTATGGCAACCTTGTGCTTTTCAGGCGCATTTGCCTGAAAGTAAATGACATCAGGTCTTGTGAGTCACGGTGCAACGGGATTGAGAAAAACATTTTTCAAGTCAATCACCGTGAAATATTTTGCCTCAGTGGGTATGTTGCATAGAATTGTGGATGGATTAGGGACTAGAGGGAACTCAGCTTCAACTACAGCGTTTACTGCTCTTAAATCATGGATTAAGCGCCAAGACCCTCCCTTTGATCTCTTAACAGGGTAAATCACTGTATTGCAAGGTGATACTGACGTCACTAGGATGCCCTGCTCCATCATGGCGGAAATTGTCTTTGCGATCCCTTCATCTTCCTCTCTGGACATAGGATATTGTCGTGCTCCCGGTAAAATTGCTCCTGGTTTCAGTCTAATTTTCACTTCACCTGCCCCATTCAGGAGGCCTATGTCATAAAGCCCTGAAGTCCATACCGCGACAGGCACTTGGGCCACGTCGTCATCAAAGTATTCTGGACGTATCAGCGTCAACCTCATTCTCTGTGGCACCTCCCGTTTGATCATTTTGATCCAAAATATGAGACTCACTTCCACCCTTGTCTCTTCTAGGTCAGGGTGTTCTTCAAACAGATCGTCATCGGTGATGTCAGTCACTTGATACCCTTCTTCGATGGCGATAATCGCACACCATTGTCTGCCTTCGTCGTCATATCCTTCGACCAATACCACTTTCCCTCGCACTGCGGCAGATTGTATCATTAAGGGAAATGCTTGTCCCTCTTCTTCATGCATAGGTATTCTTGGTCTGAATAGGAACTCATCAGGTGTCCTCATAGTTCTATCAGCGAGGCCTGGCAATCCCGCAATGAGCACCCGCACGCTATATGCAAAGACTTCCGGCTCTAATGGTATAGCTCTCATGGCTATACGTCTTGAGTATGCTCTGATCATTTCGCACACGTTTGAATAATGCATTCCAGGAGTGGAGCATACTATACAATTCTCAGTAAACAACACTCTCATATTCAACTTAGTCATTAAGTCCCGACCCAGGATGTTTACTGGGGTCTGATGTGAATACAATAAGGGTACATTCATCTCGCGTTCTCCCACAGAGACTGGGAGCGCATCTGTAAAGGGACTCTACTGTGAGCTCCTGTGAAACTCTGAGTATTTATGGCCTCGCCGGACAAGGAAAATTTGCCTTCTCGCATGCACGAGCGTGTCGCACCCATGTCAACTAAGAAGGAATTTTCCTTACCCCCTATGACCACATTCACCCTAGGTTCCCTATTAGCGTCTGGTGTCACTTATAGGATAGAACACATCAGAGTCCCCCGTGAGCTGTCCTATTTCATATATGAGTTTGGCCCACTGTATACTTGCTGATTTCCCCCATTTCCAGGGTTGACTCCCCCTCCGGAGCTTGTGCCCTGCGACATTTGCGGCAGTGCCTGCTGGGATTTTCCCTGCAGTACGTTCCCCATGTGTGAGGGTTGAACCACTTGCTGCGCACCTTGCTGCAAGCCTGACGGCTGCTGCTGCACTGTGTGATTTTGGACACTGCCCTGGTGTGGGACGGCAGGCTGACTCACCATGCCTATTTCCATTCCTTGACCGCTTTGCCACATCCTTGGCTTCCACACATGCGCATCACATGTCCTGTCATTCCACACAGCCAACTCACTGGCGGTGGTCGGGCCATCAGTCCATCTGGCGTAGCTGGACTGCCCATCTGCACGTTCTGAAAGCCACCTTGATTATTCTGAAAGCCACCCTGGTTACCTCAAAACCCACCCCGATTACTCTGCCATCCTCTTCCTCCAAAACCCCCTCCCCTCGGGTAAAATCCTGTGCTACCCTGATTATTCAGCGAAGGGTTAGTCGCTTGCTGTGTGCGTGGTTCAGCTGAGCTTGTCAGCAAGGCACCCTCGAGAGCATACTTTGAGAGTTTCTTTTGCACCAGCTTCGCCTCCTCACCCTTACGAGTTGCCTCCTTTTTCCGATTCTTTTCTTGCAACCATCTACAGTAATGTGCAATTGTCAACTGTATTTCAGCCCATGGTTTGGCTTCTATTCCTACCAATTTCTTGAGCTGTTTTTGCACTGGCTCGGGCAACCCTTGGCATAATATATGGTAGAATACAGGGATAGATTTCGTCCAAGACTCATGCGTTTCGAGCACACACGCTACCTGAAAATTCTGGATATAAATCAACGGATCCTCTGACTCTTTCATTTTCTGCGTCATTATAGCTCCCATATCGGAAGTGTCTGGATATAGCAATCGCAGTGCTTTCCACACTGCTGCTCTACAATTATTAAATGGCTCTCCGTCATGGGAGGTGTTGATTATGGTTACCCTAGGGTAGCCTGCCCGTTTCAATACATGGTCTGCTCTTTCACCAAGTATGGCAATTAGAAGGCCCTTAATGTCCCCTATAGCTAAGGTAACACCCCCCCGTCATTTTCTCTAACTCATGTATCCACTTCCCGGCTCCCGATGTCAGCATTGGAAGCTTGTTTTTTAGGTTCTCTCGGTCCATGTGTGGCCATGGAATATATTATGGTCTTGCCCCCCCCTTTTCTAGTAACGGGAATTGGAATGTGCAGTCTTCCTTTTCTTTTCCCATAGCTCTCCTGTCTACCGCTGGGGTGGCATTCCCGTCTCCCTCGCAATGCCCTTAATCTATCTGCATAGGCAGGTGCTGATGCCCCGCTCTGACCGTGGGGTATTCCTTCATGTCAGCCGGACTGCGTGACAGACTTCGGTGTCCTACTTGCTGACTCGCTAGCGTCTGACCATCGTATCATTCGGTCCCCTGGGAGTGGTTTTTTGCACCATCTCCCTTCTTCGTGTGCCTCATCCTCCGTTTCCCCACCGGAGTCAGATTCTGAATACTCCCAGTTTACACAACTCCTTGCATCTTCTTCGTCCTGCCCAATCTCCAGTCTGTCTAGGGACAGTCCCCTGTTCCCACTACTTCGGGTGACATCCTCAGTATCATATAGCTGAGTGCTCTCCAGGCGCTCATCTTCCCTTCCCCCATGGGATCTCTGTTCAAGCCCCATCTCATCATATATCTTATCAATCATTTCCCCAATGCTTCTGGTGTCAAACTCATCCTCAATATTTGTCCCACTCGTACCTGGTACCGAGTCATGTGCAGGAAAGAATTCTTCTATGTCTTCCCATTCTACAACAGGATTTGGTTTTTTAACTTCCCACTCCAAATATTCAAGATCTCGTGCCCACTGTCTGCGCTTGCGTTCTGCTTCCTCATCTATTTCCTTGCGCTTCCTTGCTTCTTCTCTAGCCTTGTCTACTTCCCTCATCCTTTCGTTTCTATGTTCCTTTGCCCTTCTAATTTCCGCATCTTCTTTTCTCTGCACTCTCCTCTCACGTACCCTGTGCTCTTCTTCCAACCTTTGCTTATTCTGTTTGTACTGGTCGTAGGCTGCCTTCTGTTTGCGATCGAGCTGTTTTTTGTGCTCTTCACGATATAGTTGTTCTCGCTTCAGCCTATACTTCCTTCTTGTCCTTTCATCCCTCATTTCCTTTTCCTTTTCTCTCTCTCTCCTTGGCGTCTCATCAGACCTCTCTTTTGGTCTTTCATCATCACTTCCGTTTCCATCTACTTTCAGCAATATCTACCCTCCCATCCATTCGTCTTTTGCGAATGTTATCTCATCAGTTCTACCTTCATTTCCCTTTCGTTTCTTTCCCTCTCTCTCCTTAATGAGAGATGCACATCTCTGTGTCTGATCCTTTCCTACGTCATTGCGTCTCTCCTTGTCCCTCGGGACTGCAGAGGCAAGATTAATTTCCTGGTCCTTTTCTTTATTGTTGTTGCTACTATACGTAGGCGACTCATAAGCGGGGTTGCTATACCCCGTGGATACCTTTAGTTCTCTTAGCGGGTAGAGCCCCTCTGTCTCACTTCTCTCGATGGCTGGCTCAGGTGGGGCCAGTGGCGCGGTAGGCGTCTCACCTCCCTCCGTGCGCACGTTTAATATCCAATCTGCAGGAGGATCTTCCTCCTTCGTCTGATCAAACATCTTCCAAAGCTCTAGAGCAGCAAGACATTTCTTTAGCTTCTTGCCTGTATATGTGGCATGTAGATAAGTCATCATGTGTTGTAAGACGGCTTTTGATAGGGACCCATTCTGTGGCCAAGGCATAAACATCTTGTGGGCGGTACCCTTAACCCACTCTGTGCTGTACTTTTTTAATTTAGGTGCATGCTTAGGTAGTTGCTTGCATAAATCTGCAAGTGGAGTGACCTCCTCAATTTTCAATTCCGTTACCAACAATATTTATACAGTTTGTTATCCTTCTACTAGTATGAGCGAGCACCAGATACACAAGCTCCAATCCAATCTCTTCCCGTCAAAATGTATGCTATCAATTAACTCAAAACCATCAGTTCATTGGCGATTCCCTCTTCTTCACAGAATCGCGTAAAACCCAATTTCATCTCAAACAATCAACAATACAGTTCTCTTACATTCAACACACAACAGAACACATAGGACAGACACTTGACAGACTAGACGGACACCAGCTGGTCATACATATACCTGCCTTCTAATCAATACCCTGTCATGGAGTTTAAACAAACTCCTTTGGTGCGTCTTTAAACGTCACCGTAGTCTAATTGTCCCTTATTATATGGGCTATGAGTTCACGTTTCTTCTGACCGCTGTATTAAAGTGCAGTAACAAGGCAAATCCTTGCGTTTTTCTCTCAGGTGCCCCCCCCGGTAACCTTAAGTTTTTCTCTCGGGTGCCCCCCCCGGTAACATTTAGTTTTTCTCTCGGGTGCCCCTCCCCCCGGTAACCTTACATTTTTCTCTCAGGTGCCCCCCCCCCCCACCCGGTAACCTTACGTTTTTCTCTCGGGTTCCCCCCTGGTAAACTTACATTTTTCTCTCGGGTGCCCCCCCGGTAACCTTACGTTTTTTCTATTATACCTGAGCCATTAACCCCTTATATATACAGTCTTCTCTACTTCTGACTATTCATTATTTCTCCGCTACCCTCCATTACCTTTCCCTTGCTTGTTCTAATGCCTACAAGACATTTGCCAAAGTAACGAGTTTGTTGTTTCACTCACCGATCACATCTTTTTCCTCTCTGGAGCTTCTGGATCACCGCCCCTTCCTCTTCAGCCTCTTGCGGTCTTTTCGTCCGATTGGCTGCCCGTGGGAATGAGAAGGGTTACGCTGGGAAAGGCGGGTTCCTTCAGACCCACTGCAGATGTTTATGGACTTACACTATCATTGTTCACGGGAAGCTTCTCAGCCTACTCAGCCGGAATGGCGAAAAGACTCATGATATTGCCGAAGGCCTAGAGTTACTTCATGCCGTCGGTCTATAGGTGTCTTGTAACTATATTAATCATTAATTCATAATCGATGGCCAAAACCATCCTCACGCTACCAAGTGTACAGGAGAGCGAGATGTCCACCAATGGGCCCATAGGTCAGTGCTCACCCTCTAGCACAAAACTCGTCATCATTGACGTCTAATTCTACAAAACCCGTCCAACACGACTCAATAATGAGGACTCAGTAATTTGGCAAAGGGAAGGCCGTTTAATGACAAGTACATCAAACAGGGAAGCAGTTGGGAATCAGCATCGTTGCGATCACCTGTCTCGCACCGACTTCTTCGAACTTCAGTTGAATAGCAACTTTTATACACAAAACTCGTCATCATTGACGTCTAAATCTACAAAACTCGTCATGCAATATAATTGGTTAGGAAAGATAACTTAAGTATAGGTGCTATATCTGTATATGATAATAGAGCATGCAGATTGGATAACTCTTATCGGGTGGGCATCTACGCCCCTCCCTCTTCATCACACATGATAGACGTCACTACAAGTACGACGTCTCATTGCTTCTACGATCTATAGGACCCTAGATAACTTGGTCCTTTGTGATTGGGCAGGTTACACCCCTAGAAATAAATCTCCACTTTTAATTAGCAGCATGCAGAATGGACACCCAGGTGCCAGGTGTCCCAAGATTCACCCTGCCTCCCTTCCATCAATCAGTATCTTAGGGCTATGTGTCAATTAGTTGGCTGGGTATGGCCTCGACACTGTAGCCTCTTATCAGGAAAAGCTATGGCATCCTCGGGTTCTGGATGACATCCGGCGATGGTACCTCTTCGCCCTAGCAGGTCACGTGTTAGTTCACCATGAATTTGCTTCAGTTTCCAGCTTTTCGTGTATTTGTTCTTATTTTAGCCTTGCCCCCTTCCTGTGCCTCCCTTATCTTGACCTTCACGGGGCAGGCTGGTATGCTCTGAAGTGTGAGTCTTGTTAGCTGACGCTTTCCTCCCTTTCTCTGGTTGTCCTCGATTTCCCGGCATGAACAGCTCTTTGGTGAGTTTCGATTGCGCTCCTTCTCATGACTCTGGCTTGGTTATGAAACTTGGCCTGTTAGGCCTCTGGCAGCTTGGGCACATTTCTGCTTTACAAAATGGAGTCCCACTTGTGTAATGTGCCTCATTGAGGTAGATATATGGTTGGCGTTTTCCGCTCTATTCTTCTACTAAGCATTGCAAGCAGTATTGGTTTCTTAGCTTCTTGCGTTCCAAGCCTATTTACACACGTTTAACTGGTTGGTTACTTCCATCTTGTCTTGTAGCAACATTTCCTTATGTTTTAACCTTGTCTCTTCCCTGTGTCCATTACATCTATTGTCATAGTTACTCGCACTGGCGTGCTATCTTCGATAGCCGTTTTTGTTCATTCACGAGTCTGTCCAGGCCCTTGTGTCATTTCCACTGGCCTTACATTAATGCTCTTTGGGTCTCTTCATGGACCGTCTGTAGGTACTCTTCATTTCGTCTCAGCGGCTGGTACGGCTGTCTGATAGGGTACCATGCTGCCCAGGCTTGTCTGGTTATGGGCGCTTCAACAGGTATGGATCTTCTGATGTACACTGGGCAGAGTCCCAGTGCAGCTCTTTGATGGTTCATCTGCTCCTCATATGTCACATACCGTGGCGAGTCTGCTCCTGGTACCTCGAAATGAGGGGCAAGGGTGCAGGCCATGTCTGGGACCTCCTCTACAGAAGTCTTTGAGCAACCATGACGACCATGAAAATGGCAGCAGTGCAAGCTATAATAAGTCACAGTAACATAACATGTGGGATTTGTCAGGCTGGTTACCATGCGGAGTCATTCTACAGGATGCATGCTTGAGGTGTTAATCCTCTCGGTGATAATATATGTCTTCCTCATATGGCGCTTTGTGTTTTACCTGCTAGACTTCCATTCATATCACTTTGTTTCATAGAATATAGATAGCAGATAATGAATACAAGTTGAATGTGTAGATTGCAATTAATGATCAAATCACATTGTCCAACTTAATTACATTAAAGTTCCATTTTGAGGTTGGTCTTAATGAAGGTCAATTTTGCTCCAAATAATAAGTCTATCAGAAATCAATCTGACCACCTACCCTCTATGTAAGTTTAGATTTTTTACATCTACTTCAAGATTTGATTTGAGCAGCTCCGTACACAGGAAGTTTTACTCTCAATTCTGTGTTGGATATTTGCATGGATTCAGCATTGTAAATTATCAACCCCTTTTGAACATCCTCCCATGCACACTTTTGATTTCCTTCCTTCTTTGTGTGATGTTGCTGCAAGATTCTGAGCTGTCCAATGGGAACTGATCTCCAATTTTAACGAGGAGTGAACATTTCCAGAAAACAAATTCTATCATGATTACTCATTCTTAGTGTATGGAATTTGTGGTCCAACAAGGCCATAATCATGATGAAGACAGGGGATCACTATTCAATGAAGCCTTATGATGGCAGAGTGAAGACGAATCATAAAAGAGTTCAGTCAAAAAATAACTAGAAGTAGGCCGGACCAGTGCCAGGTTCTAATGACAGAGGAGCCACCAAACGGGGAGTGATTTATGTGGCATTTCGCTGCAACTCCAAGAACATTGTATCGCCCAATTGCAGCATGTAACACTTTTAGCGAGACAAGATAAAGGAACTGTCTCTGTCCTTAGTCCCTTAATCACATAGGCTATGTTGAATCATCATGTGCCATAGGCTAAACAATCGCTGCTGATTTTAATGTTCCCGAAGGGCTTTGAGTTACAGGCTACTTTGGGCAAATTGGCGGGCCATGATAAATCAGCTACCTCATTCATGTCCAGGGTAGGAAAAATCAAATTCTTTATTACCGAGAAAGATGTTTCTTATTGGCTATCCTTGGTATGAAAAATTCCAGAGAAATGATTGATTGCCCAGGAAAGTCAGTAAGAACCAATGTGAAAGTAGCTTATTGGGCTCTAGCCTATAAGTCTCTCAAAAGTGGATCAAAATAACCTTGCATCAACCACTATGCCCAGATATATCTTTGAAGCCAGTATGTGATTAACATGCCCACATATGAAATTACTGTTTTGCTTTCTGGAAAAAAAGAGCACAGGTTTCTGAAGACATCAACAACTTTCCACTTTCGAGTTCTGCCTGTCAACTAAATGTGTTGGTTATTTTTCTCCATAAGAGCTACATCATTGTGCCCATTATATGTTAATGAATTGGTTTGTAAGTACGATTATTCGACAGTCCCCAATGAAGCATTCTCTCATTAGTCTGGATCCATCAAACAAAGTACTATATGTCCTACTTGTCCATGATACTTGTGTCTGCAGGCACCATAGTGGCAGGTATGATGCACAAGGGATATTCCCCTTCTGCATACTCAAGCTTTTACCTTTCCCCAGAGATCAATTCCTGTCTGGGAGCTTCTGTTAATCCCTTCAGCACATATGATAGTCTGCTGATGAATGGCATTTGGCACCTGCTTTCCTGGGCTTTACTGGTGAGAGGTATTGGGAAAGGGGGCACAGAACCCAGTGATTGCCTTGAAATATGTGCCCGCAGCACTAGTCTATGGGCCTCATTACAACTCAGGCGTTAAGGGTTAACGCCGTCGTTAACCCTTAACGCCTGATTCCAATTTTAACGGCTGCTTTTAGCAGCCGTTAAAATCCATGCCGCTAAACCGCCTTGGTGCTAATTACGGCACCGTAATTTACGGTGCCGTAATTAGCGCCTTCCCCACTCCCATTATGCCCTATGGGGCAAAAATGGGAATGGGGAAGGGTAAATGGGAAATGGGGATTTACCGCCCCACTCACCTTGGAATGGGGCGGTAAATCCGACATCCACCATGGTGTAAACGTAGTTTACACCATGGTGGTAAAGTTGGTGTACTTACCGCCTGGGTCGTAATGACCCCATATATTTTCATTATTAGGAGGGCCTAATTTCCCTTGCAGTGGACCAGTGGCATTCGCGCTGCTTCCACAACATGGTTGCAGAGGCATTATAGTAAAGGTTCTGTAAAGTAGAGCTGTCCTGGTATTTCCCAGCTGGGATCAGAGTTCTTCCACATCTGAATTCCTCAGTTTTCTTAAAAGGAATAGGGCAGTAAATATATTGTCACAATTGCATCAAGGTTGTCATTGAAGAAACAGAGCATGTTGTGTATTTTGTGATAGTTGTGTGGCATGCCCACATTATTCAGCAATGTTATGCTGGGGGTATTCGGGGAGAAATATTGTGTCTAGGTACTGTGGGATGTGCAGCTTAAGATGGTGATCTGACAGGGCCTGTGAAAATCTCTGAATCAGCAATATTCTTTGGTGTAGGTGGTCTGGCATTGTGGTCCTAATTTGCAAATTGCCTGTAGTTGTGAGTGCAAGGCTGCCATGTCCTCATTTCCTTTTGCAATGCTTGTGGGTGATGGCATCTCATGTGGGCACACAGGGAAGAGTTGCAAAAATGGGCATTTTGCTTCCCTCACAAGATAGTTTGTTTCCATATATGGCAAGTGACAAGATTAGCTTGCAGGTTTTCCAACTTATATAACTCCACACTCCTGATTTCTACGGAGGACTGAGATGGGCTCTTGTCCTACCTTTGTATTAGAGTCTGCCCGGTGTACTTTGCAGCACATTCTGTGTGGGAGTTGTTGACTGAAGGTCCACTGCTGTTGCTGTGAATTACTGCAAAGTGTTATGATTACTAGCCTGTGATGTTGGGAGTGTCTTAAGTTTGCTTCCCATGTACTTGAACAGTGCATGGTTTTGCCAATGCCTGCATCTTTTTTTTTCCTGCCATGTTGGTCTCTCTCAGTGTCTGTTGTATCATCAAAGAGATGGCTGATTCTCATTCTTGAATCAAGAGATGAGGCATCATCTGTGTCATGTTCTTCATTCTCATATCTTTCCGGGAACTACAACATAGGGGATTTTCAGGAATCACCTTGTCATCCTTATTTGTGGAATTCTCTCTATGTTGTTGAGCTGATATCATATTTTTCCCTCATGCCGCACATTTGGAGGCAGCTCACCTGTCTCCTTCTTGACCTGACACCTGATCCATGTGGGTTCACCTATTCTCGGAAGAGGAAGAGATCCATGGCTACTGATTTACTAGCATGGCTGGTGCAGATATCCCTGTATTGTCTGGGCTTCCCTAATGCAAATAGCTGCTGTTGGGTCTGTTCAGAATCATACACTAGACACATTTCTCCCCCAGCCCTTACTCCCCCTTCCACGTTTGGAATCTACAGTAGATTCAGTCGTAGGAATTTAGTCCACCACTTTCCATAAATAAATGCACTTGAGCTTCCCAGTTCTATGACCTTCTTCTACACCTACTAAATGCATGTGGGGTTCTCGGTTCATTGAAATTCTCCTGTGCCTTTTAATGTACGTTAGGTTGGCCGGAAGGATAGGGGGCCAACACGTTTGTCTTGGGAGCAAAACAACTCAAAGCAGCACAGGGTAAAATCCCGGTCCTGCGCTTAGGGACTAGTCACAAGCATTAAGAGTCGTATAAAAGACTAGGTTCTCAGCAATATGTCTTTGTCCTACGCCTACTAAATGCACACAGGGGTATCAGTGCTGTGCCTTCCATCTCCACTCACATGTGAGGTTGTTAGTGCTTTGGCCTTCTCATATGCCTACTAATTGTACATGTAATTCTCCGCACTTGTATCCTCTCCTATGCCTAGTAAATCCACACAGGGTTCACAGTGCTTTGGTAATCTCCCCTTCTGACGAATTACACATGGGATATCATTGTTTAGGCCTTCTCCTTTACCTAGTAAATGCACATAATGTTGGTTTCTCAGTGCTGCCTCCTTATGCCATGTAAATCCCCAGTAAATGCACATGGGATTCTCAGTGCTTTTGCCAGCTCCTCGTGGTATCTCCACATGGGATTCTCAGTGCTATGGCTTTCTTCTCTGCCAACTAAATGCATGTAGTGTTCACTGTGTTTGGACATTCTGCTGTGTATGCCTTTGGGGTTCTCAGTGTTTAGGCCATCACCTACAGAATGCATGTGGGTTGTACTGCCATCAACTCACAATTCAAATCCCACCCATCCACAAATCATGTGCTACAACTACCCCTTAGAAATTCCATCCTAACTCTGTAACATAACTTTTCCTTATTGTCAATGTAATTCTGCTCTAACCTTCCTACAATTTCCTTCCCTAACAAGCCTGACCTGCTCCTTCCTCTTCAAATGTTAACCCTCGACCATGGACTGTCCTGTGATTCTACTGGCCTGCCTTTGTAAGGGTGCAAGGTTGAACCTCTTATCATGGACCATGGAAAAGACCTGTGAAGTTCATCCTGGACAAACCCCCTGCTAAAACTACATGCTCTAGTTTTGCCCAAGCCTTCCCACCCATGCTTAGAAAGCAGCATGTATTGGAATCTGTTAGGGAAGAACAAAATAAGATACCATGCAATCATGCAATCAAGATGAAGTCACACAGTGTGCACAGAACGTTCTACATTCAAGGGAACGAGTGCTCACAGTGTGTTCAAATTCAGGGTTTAATTATGGCTCCTGTGGGAGAAGAGTTGCTGTGGAGCACTACAAAATTGTGCTCTAATCCCAGTTTATGCACCTTTTTTTTGCATTTTTAAAGCGCTCTCACAACACGGGGCATCGAGGCGATGTTACAAGAATATGTCTTAGTTCCGTATTTATAACGCACTAAATACCCAGAGATTTCTAAGCGCAGACCCAGGGATCGAACCAGTGTTGTTTCGTGTCGTCTTGTTTCCAAGGCGAGCACTTTGCCGCTGAGCTATCCTCCCAGGACACTTGACCAATAATTTTGTAAATCTAGGCAAATTTGGTTATATCAATCCTTTAAATGTAAATGTAAGTATATTCAATATAAATATCTAAAGACGTGCTGCACATGTCATCAGATACTATTGCAGATTAACACATGGGGTGGGCACTGCAGCCAATCAAATTGCTCTGACCGCGGCCTGAATCCCAAGATCCAAGCCCATGTTCTGAGCAGACTGGAAGCTACCCACCTCTCCTTCCCTCCAGTCTTCTCTCCTTCGACACCAACCCCACCCCACTTATCTGATTCCTCCGGCGGCGGTGCCACTGCCACTGCTGCTCTGACATCCCGGGCCACAATAGAAACAGAAGAGGGACTCTGAATGGAGTTTAGCCTTCCATTTCCATCGTGGCCATCTTAGGTGAGCATTTGTTTCAGTGAATGGGACAATGTGAGTGTGTACCCTTTCATTCAAACAGATAGATTGCTCTCAGCACCCCAAATTAAAATCCTGGTGTGCTAATAGAAATAATGCCTTGGTCAGTGGGCTGGATCAGGCAGTAATATTATGGGATACATCATTAAGGCTCTCATTTTGATTGGGCCTATAACTTGGGCCATTGGTTGATACTGCCCGACCGAGCCCACTTGCATAGGTATTATTGCTATATTACATGTTCCGTTCACTGCTCCCCATCTTTGGGGTAAACTGCAATCAACAAGACCCAACACAGCCTAGTGTTTTATGTAAAGCGCCGACAGCATTTTATGTTTGAGATGACCTTGCTAAAATAAATGTTCTCTGTAAAGCAGATACCTCGTGACGCCTCAGGGTCTGGGCGTATAGCAAATGTCATAAATAAATAAATAAACAAATAAATAAAAAATAAACAGGGTCATTCATGGAATAAATGTGTGCTGAAAAGTTGAGCGCAAGTGTGAAAATCGCAGCGCACGCGTGCTAAAACCACACATGCAGCCGTTTGTCGATTCATGGAATGCGCTGCGCGTGTAAAACTGGGATGTGTGCCAAATCTGTCGGTGGCGCACGCGGGCGCACACATCACTAAACACTGTGCAGGACGCGCACAGGGAAAGCGCACATCGTGTAGCGCACACAAGAAAAGTGGGCGGAACATGGGGCGTAACACGCGGAATGGGGAACAACGTGTGAAAATGTGGGCGTTACGGGGAAATACAGGAGGTAAATGCTGGCAACACCCACACGCGCGCTAACAACACGTATTCATGGAATAGGTGTATGGGAGGTATAAGTTTCCACCCCTAATAATCCTAGAACTGGTCAGGGAGTGGGAGGATGACCTCACATCACCCACCCTGTGCTCCCAAGCACTGAGCCCCTTGGAAAAGGTGCTCAATGTACTGCACCTCTTGGCTACGGGGTCATTTCAGCGGACAAGTGCCATAGTTGGGGGTGTCTCACAGGCCACACAGTCACGCTGCCTACACCAGGTGTTGGCGATCATGACTGTACGCCCCTCAGTCCGCAGGAACATATCCATGCCCAGAACACCTGCTGAAAGGCAGGCTGTCATCCAGGACTTTTACGGGGTGGCACACTTCCCCAAAGTGCTAGGTGCCATTGATTGCACCCATGTGGCTCTACGTCCTACCAGGGCCACTGAGCACATCTATCGAAATCGCAAGCACTGGCATTCCATCAACGTGCAGGTTGTATATGATGCCAAGGGAATCATCACCTCAGTGTATGCCAACTATCCGGGGCCCAGCCATGATAGTTTCATATTCCGAATGTCACCCCTAAACTGGGACCTGGAAGCTGGACGGCATGGCGACACATGGCTAATTGGTGAGTATAAATGCCTCTGCACATGCATGCATGTCAGACACTGAAAAATGGGAAAACCCCACCAATGACAACCATTATCACCTCCCCAGGGGACAGTGCCTACCTTCTGAGCACCTACATGATGATGTCAATACGTAACCCCACCACACCATCCGAGGTAAGATTCAACACAGCCCTTAGTGCAACCCAGGGCATAGTGGAGCACACATTCGGAGTGCTGAAGTCATGCTTTCGCTCCCTTGACCGCTCTGGTGGGCAGCTGATATATGCACCCCCAGTAGTGTGCAGGATCATAGTGGCAGCATGTGTCCTGCACAACGTTGCAACCCGGCGGGGCATGCTGGTGGACATGGTGGTGCCCCCACATCCCCAACCACATGCACGGCCGCTGCACATGGGAGATGAAAGGGCTCGTGGTGAGGCAGCCCATACGCAGCTTGTGGCAAAATTCTTCACCTAAAATCCCACCCCTGCGGAGTGCACATAGGCCTGGCACATACCAGCTGACAATTTATGATGATGACAAAAGGTACAGTCAACTGTCACAACCATACCACCCTGAGATTGTTTACCTGGAAGTGCTACATTGTGTGCCTCCCTAGCTACTTAAACACACCCAATGCTGTGTCAGTAAAAGGCATACATTCATGCAGCATGAAGGACTACCCCCTTGCAAAACACTACAAACAAATAGTGGCATGTCACCCAACCCCTTCCTAACCCCATCTCAGCTACCCAACACACCATGGCATGGCATGCGATGTGAAAGCAACCAAATGAATGCACTGGCAGGCAAATGTGGCTGTGTACTGCATACAACATGAACTGCATCTGCAAAGGAGATAGGCTTGTTAAGACATAAAGAAGCTACATGTATATATGCAAAAAGTCCTGTATGTAAAACCATATACAAATCCTCCATGCAGTGGAGAAATGAACAACAAACCCCACTAGGGATGTATACACAGTTTGGACTACAGACTGCCCACACAACATATGGGAGCCCAATACCTCTGTGTAAATTACTGTCACTTGGTCACACCCTTTGCGAGCCCATGGAAAGTGGAAGCAGGAGGGGTGTGTGTGTCAGGAACCAAATTTCTAACCCAAACACAGGACAAGCCTGAATGTGCCCAGCTGGAATACACAATGGATGCCTACGGGCGCCACACAAAGCAACACACTGTAACATTAACTTCGAAATCTGAAAGAAAATGGCTATGAACAAAAATGTAAATGCAAATCAAATATAGAAAAAGCAAAAGTAAATGTAAAGTAAAAGAAACACATAAAGGGGGGCGTGGCTTGGATGCCATGTGAAAGGACGTGCCTGAACGGGAGCTCCCGCTGATCCGAACATTATCCGGCTGAATCCGCGCAACGGCCGCTACGATGTGGCATAGACGGTGATGACTGTAAATGCGAAGCTCGGCTGCACATGTGGATGCATTTTTATACGGGATTGTGCAGCGCTTGTGTCCTCAGGAGCCGCGTGAAGTTTTTGGGCCGGAGCTTCGCCGGCAGACAAAATGGCTGCCGCCGCTTGATGTTGGGACAAAGGATCGGGGACCGGATTCTGGAGGCGATTCCCTCAGTTCACGTTCAGCGCGATCCAGCGAAAGCAAGCTTGACTGGAGGTAGCCGAAACTGTGTGGCGACGGGGGGACATAGTGCCCCCAGGCCTGGGGCCTAAGCGAGATCGAAGGGACGCTCCTGATCGAAGATATGACGAGCAAGCTCCTGAGGGCGAAGAATAAACAGCCCACGCTCGACGAATTTGCCAAGACATCGCCTGGCACCGAGGGGACCAGGAGCAAAGAAAAGGCCCAGCCCAAGGAGATGGCCGCAGGAGGAACGAACCAGGAGGCCCTGGCAGCGATCGCAGATCTGAAGGCGACATGGGAGACCAAACTCCAACTTGCGGTGGCCGAATTGAAAACTGCGATGGAACTTCAGGTCGGGGCGGTACAGGAGGACGTGAACCTCCTGAGGCAAGATGTGCGAACCCTGGCCGAGCGCACAGAGACCCTGGAGAAGGAGATGGGCCCGACTGTGGCGGAATGCACCGCGCACAAACGAGAGATCCATGCCCTGGTGCAGAGGGTAGGCAACCTGGAAAGCAGGGCTGAAGAGGCAGAAGGTCGGGCCCGCAGAAACAACATCCGGATTGTGGGCCTACCGGAGGGAGCTGAGGGCCAGAATCCCACAGATTTTATTGAGACTTTGCTGCTGCAGGAGATCACCGGAGGTGCCCTAACGCAGGGATTTGCAGTGGAGAGGGCACACAGGGCCCTGATCAGAAGGCCACCGCCGGGTAATCCGCCCAGGCCCGTGATCGCCAAGATCCTCAACTACAAAGACCGGGAGAAGATTCTGGAACATTTTCGTAAAGGGGGCACCATACGGCGAGGGGAGGCAACCATCTCTGCTTACCCCGACTACACTCTACAAGTGCAGCGCAGTCGGATGAACTTTGGGGCGGTCAAAAGGCGCCTGCGGACGGCCGGTTTCAAGTATATGTTACTCTACCCAGCCAAACTTAAGGTCTTCTTCAAGGCTAAGACGCTGTTTTTCGACACCCCTGAGGAGGCCATGGAATGGCTCGATGCGCAGAACTGCCCTCAGGAGCCTGATGAGCAGATGGCGGACGGAGCAGGGAGAGTTAAGTGAAACAGTGGGCCTGGCGGACTTTGAACATTTGGACTGGAATATAGTCTTTGCCACTTTGTGATGGGGATGCACTTTTTAACTGTTTCGAACATGGTCCGCGAGCGCGGATATAAATGCGTAGGGGGCATCCGAGGGCCGTTTTATTCGTACCCCAGTGTGTGGTTAGGTTAATCACTGTGTGGGGTGTGACACCCTGTCGGGTTCTCTACGGGGGCTTCCGTAGAGAACCGAACACGGGGATGCCTGAGATCCAGGGATGGAGCTGGGCGGTTGGTTGGGTTAGGGGGGTGGGGGGTGTTAGTTGTTATGTGAGCCTGGGGAAGAAACTGAGAAGGGATGTAGTCGGGACTGGGGGGAGGCGATCAGACCAGAGGGGGAAGTGGGAGCTACGGATAAATCATGGGAGACCTTAAGGTATTGACATGGAATGTTAGAGGGTTGAATAGCTACCTGAAGGGTAATAAGGTCATGTTGTATTTGAAGAGGCAGAGGATAGACGTGGCCTTGTTACAGGAGACGCATTTGACACGGGATAAACTTGAAATGGTGCGGAGAAAATGGAGGGGGACAGTGGTTGGATCCACATTCTCTGCGTATGCCAGGGGTGTGCTGGTTTGGGTTGCACCACATGTCCCGTTCAAGCTCTTGGGGGAGGTTGTGGAGTCGGACGGGCGGCTGGCCATGGTTCGGAGGATTGTGGAAGGTAGAGTTGTCTGTATCATAAACACTTATGCGCCCAACCAGGACACAGCGACTTACTTCAAGACACTGTGCGCGAGACTCGGTGAAGGGATGGGGAGCACAGTAATCTGGGGTGGAGACTTTAATTGTGTGCTTAACCCCAGGGAGGACAGGTCGGATGACAAAATGGTTAGGCCCAGCCCAGCGGCCAAGGTGTTGCAGTCGCTGCTAGCGGATCTAGGCCTGGTAGACGTGTGGAGAGCGAGACACCCGGGTGGGAGGCAGTATTCGCACTATTCGGCTCCGCACCAACTGCACACGAGGCTCGACTACTTTTTTGCCACTCCAGACATTCTTACGGAGTGTGAACAGATTGACTACAGGGCGAGGGTCCTCTCGGACCACTCGCCCCTAATCATGCATTGGCGGCTGCGCCCCCCAGTGTTACCCCGACTACACTCTACAAGTGCAGCGCAGTCGGATGAACTTTGGGGCGGTCAAAAGGCGCCTGCGGACGGCCGGTTTCAAGTATATGTTACTCTACCCAGCCAAACTTAAGGTCTTCTTCAAGGCTAAGACGCTGTTTTTCGACACCCCTGAGGAGGCCATGGAATGGCTCGATGCGCAGAACTGCCCTCAGGAGCCTGATGAGCAGATGGCGGACGGAGCAGGGAGAGTTAAGTGAAACAGTGGGCCTGGCGGACTTTGAACATTTGGACTGGAATATAGTCTTTGCCACTTTGTGATGGGGATGCACTTTTTAACTGTTTCGAACATGGTCCGCGAGCGCGGATATAAATGCGTAGGGGGCATCCGAGGGCCGTTTTATTCGTACCCCAGTGTGTGGTTAGGTTAATCACTGTGTGGGGTGTGACACCCTGTCGGGTTCTCTACGGGGGCTTCCGTAGAGAACCGAACACGGGGATGCCTGAGATCCAGGGATGGAGCTGGGCGGTTGGTTGGGTTAGGGGGGTGGGGGGTGTTAGTTGTTATGTGAGCCTGGGGAAGAAACTGAGAAGGGATGTAGTCGGGACTGGGGGGAGGCGATCAGACCAGAGGGGGAAGTGGGAGCTATGGATAAATCATGGGAGACCTTAAGGTATTGACATGGAATGTTAGAGGGTTGAATAGCTACCTGAAGGGTAATAAGGTCATGTTGTATTTGAAGAGGCAGAGGATAGACGTGGCCTTGTTACAGGAGACGCATTTGACACGGGATAAACTTGAAATGGTGCGGAGAAAATGGAGGGGGACAGTGGTTGGATCCACATTCTCTGCGTATGCCAGGGGTGTGCTGGTTTGGGTTGCACCACATGTCCCGTTCAAGCTCTTGGGGGAGGTTGTGGAGTCGGACGGGCGGCTGGCCATGGTTCGGAGGATTGTGGAAGGTAGAGTTGTCTGTATCATAAACACTTATGCGCCCAACCAGGACACAGCGACTTACTTCAAGACACTGTGCGCGAGACTCGGTGAAGGGATGGGGAGCACAGTAATCTGGGGTGGAGACTTTAATTGTGTGCTTAACCCCAGGGAGGACAGGTCGGATGACAAAATGGTTAGGCCCAGCCCAGCGGCCAAGGTGTTGCAGTCGCTGCTAGCGGATCTAGGCCTGGTAGACGTGTGGAGAGCGAGACACCCGGGTGGGAGGCAGTATTCGCACTATTCGGCTCCGCACCAACTGCACACGAGGCTCGACTACTTTTTTGCCACTCCAGACATTCTTACGGAGTGTGAACAGATTGACTACAGGGCGAGGGTCCTCTCGGACCACTCGCCCCTAATCATGCATTGGCGGCTGCGCCCCCCACGTGCACGGATTCCAACATGGCGCCTTCGGGCGGAAGCGCTACGGGATCCGGTATTCAAGGAGGACATGAGGGAGGAGATAGTCGCGTACTTTGAGTCAAACACAGGGAGTGTCAAATCGGCTGGTACTTTGTGGGAGGCTTTTAAGGTGGTGATGAGGGGAGTTGCTATCGCGAAGTCCAAGGGATTAATGGGCGGAATCCTGACCGACCTGCGAGAGGCCGAGGGCGAGCTGGAAAAAGAATTGGAGAAGGGTGGGACCGATGTGGAAGTAGTTACTGAGCTGCAGCAGCGGTGCTCTGGGCATTGGGACAGACTTTGTAACCTGAATTATACGAAGTACATTGAGAGGTTGCATGCGGGTGGGGACAAGACAGGCAGGCTCCTCGCTTGGCTATATAAGAGCGAAACCCCTAGGGCTCCGATCCGATCGGTCATCACTGAAGGGGGTGCGGAGATCGATACGCAAGAAGGGGTAAATGGGGCATTCGCAGAATACTACCAAACATTGTATGAAGATCGGGAAGGGGGGAGCCGAGAGGAGATAGATGAAGTACTCGGGGATATAGGCCTGCCCAGAATCAGCGATGAAGAGCGAGAGGAGATGGATGCTCCGATCACTCTGGAAGAGCTCAGAGAAATAGTGCGACAGCTGCCCACTTGCAAGGCCCCGGGGGCGGACGGGTTCCCCAGCGAGTTTTATAAGGCGTATGGGGAGGAGGTACTCCCACCCATGCTGGACATGTTTAATGAGGCGTTTGAGCTGGGACAGCTACCAGAATCACTCAGGGAAGCGGTCATAGTGCCACTCCCCAAGCACAATACACCGGGACACGGTTGCGGCTCCTATCGACCCTTGTCAATGCTGAACCAGGACAGCAAGATCCTAACAGCTGTCTTGGCGGCTAGAATGAGGAGAGTGATAGGCAAGCTGATTCACCCTGACCAGACGGGCTATGTCCCGGACAGGAACATTACCCACAACCATAGACGCCTACACAGAGTGGTCGAATGGGGATGTAGCAAAGACGGCGAAATGGCGATAGTGGCGCTGGATGCGGTCAAGGCGTTCGACTCTGTTCGTTGGCCGTGGCTGTTGGCGGCACTGGATCACTTCGGAATGGGGCCAGGCTACAGGAGGTGGGCCGAATTATTATATAGCGCGCCTCTAGCCAGAGTTCGTACGGGGGCAGTAGTGTCGGATAGGTGGCAGTTAGGTAGAGGCACCAGGCAGGGATGTCCTTGGTCCCCAATGTTGTACATCCTGGCCCTTGAGCCCTTGGCAATTTACCTCCGGCAACAGTATGACCCGGTGTGCATAGAGGTGGGGGGGGAGAGCCATCTGATATCCCTGTATGCCGACGATATGCTGTTGTACCTCCAATACCCTGAAGAGAACTTGCAATATGTCTTGGAGGTGATGGAGAGGTTTGCTTGGCTTTCTGGTATAGCGGTCAACCCTCGGAAATCCACCCTGTTCCCGCTGGGCGGCTATGTGGGGATACCGGCTGAGAGGTTGCCAGTATTGCGAATCCCATGGGCGACAAGCACCTTTCGGTACCTTGGCATAGACGTATATCACACGACCGGGGAGGAACATAGGCACAATACTGAATTGGCAGTGGGGAGGATCGAGAAGTGCATGAGGTTTTGGGAGAAACTACCCTTAGCGATGATGGGCCGGGGTGCTATGCTTAAGATGTTCGTGCTACCTAGGCTGCTGCATTATTTCAATAACATTCCATACATGATACCCAAGGGGTTTTTTGCTAGACTACATGGGGTATGTAGAGATTTCTTATGGCAGGGCACGCGTAACAGGGTCGCATTGTGGAAATTGCAGAAGGCTTATGAGAAAGGCGGCGTGAGGCTGCCGAACTTTGAGGCCTACTACGTGGCAGCGCAGCTGCAGTACGTGGCCAAGTGGCTTTCGGACGACGAAACCCCGGAACATAGACTGTTGGGAAAGGACTGCTCCCCCTTCTACCTGCGAGAGATTATTTGGGTATCCAGCACATGGATGAGGGGGCGTCCTAAGATGCTAGCGTTGGGCAGGAACATGTGGCGAAGAGCCTGCCGGATGATGGGGGATCCCCTGCCGTGCATGCCGCAGCTGCCGCTGGTGGCCTTGGCAGGGGAAGACGGACAGCTTAGGGCCATCCTGCGAACATACTGGGAGTCAGTGGGGCTGGTCACTTTGGGGGACATTTGGCAGGATGGGGCCTTGGCGGAGTTCGCAGATCTGGAGGCGGGGGCGGGGCTGCATGCGGGGCAATACATGACGTTCCACAGAGTGGTCAGGGAGGTCCGGAGCACTTGGCCCGAGACCGTATTGGCTGACGAGCCGGATGCGACGCTGGAGATTATGTATGACGCATCCGAGGGCGGGCATGAGGTCTCCAGGCTGTACGAGATGCTGATGGCAAAGGTTGGGAAGGATTTGGGGTACCTGAGGTTGGAATGGGAAACAGAGATGGGGGCCCCGATGGCGGATGGGCAGTGGGAGCGCGCCCTGGGGTACCACAAAAAAGTATCGAGGAATGCCAGGTTTAAACAGATACAACTATATATCACGCATAGGGCATACATGACCCCCCTGAGAATTTCCAGATTTCGAGACGCTGGGCGCCAGGCGTGTCCCAAGTGTAACACAGAGAACGCTGATATGATTCACATGTTCTGGGCCTGCCCTGTGATTGCAACCTACTGGGGTGAAGTGGCGCAGAAGCTGGCAGGGAGGGGCATTGTACTTAAGATAGATTCGGCCTGGGCCTGTTTGCTTGGAGGGTACCCCAGGGCGCGCAAGCTTCGGCACGTGGAGAAGCTTAAAGATTTGGCTTATACACTCGCCAAACGCAGAATAGCCATGGGATGGAAGAATTGTCAGAGGCCACGGGTGGAGGTATGGTGGCGTGACCTCAAGAAATGGGCTGCCGCTGAGACGACAGCATGGTGGGAGGCCAGCAGGGCGGGAGGGGAGGAAGAGGTGAGCTCCCTCACGGCATGGAAGGTGCTATTGGCTGAACTGTTTAGTACGGGGTCGACCTCGGCTGGATCTGAGAGCGACGGAACCCCACCACACGGAACGGACAATGATGGTGGACACCCTACAGGCTCATAGGGGGGAGGGAAGGGGATTGTTAAGTTAATTTTGTTCTGTTTTTTCTTTCTTTTCTTTTTTATATCTGTTGTTTGGCCTTTGTTGTGGCTTGATGTGTTCTATTTATGTTCTGTTGCACTGTGTGGTCGTTATAAAATAAAATACATTTTATAAAAAAAAAAAAAAAAAAGAAACACATAAACCATAAAGTAAAAATCAGAAGCATAACCAAATAAAAATAAATGCATGAAAATCAAAATAACAAATCAAGAATTAAAATAAAATTAAAATAATAAATAGAAAAAAGAAGAAGAAATAAAGATAACAAATGAATTAAATACTAATTTCATTTTAGATAATTGGAATGAAATGTGAAAAAACAAAAAAAACAAAATAAATAAAAAAAATAAAAAATGGCCATGTGTGGACCGGGCGGGGGCACCCAGGAGGGACGAGGTACAGGGTGCACCCAACACCCACATGCGTGGATGTTGAGAAAAAAAAAAAAACATCCATGGGCTCATGGCCTGCACGGCTACCCTACAGTGGGAGAACTGCCGTCGCTATCATCACCCTCTGGTGGTACATCAGAAGGTGGGCATGATATGGGAGGCAGACCACGCAAAGCCCTGGCATGCCCCTCCATGGAAGCAAGCATGCAGGTCTGAAAGGTTTAGTTGTGAAGGATGATGGTATGGAGATCCCCATGCAGCACCTCACGGGTAGCATGCATTTCTGCCTGCAAGGCCTCACGTGATGCCCGGATCTCCTCACGGGTTGCCTGGAGCTCAGATGAGAGTGTGCATGTTAGCTGCTCCAGCTGCTGTTCTGACCTTGTACTCCGGGACACCTCAAGTTCACCCAGAGTATCTCTGAGGGACCTGTGTTCTAACCTCTTGGCATACCTGTGGGCCTGTGACTCTGCAGATATGGCTGTGTGCAGAGTCTCCAGTCCAGCCCGTCGGTCCCTGTTGGACACCAACATGTCCTCCCTGTGCAAGTGGCAAATGGACTCTGTTGCCTGTAGCTGGAGCTCCACCTGCCTTTCAGGGGGGAGAATGGAAGTGGCCACCCTATCCATGCCTGAGCACTCATCTCACACAATGCCCCCTGTTGTGCTGCTATAGTGTACATGGAGTTCTCCCACACAGTATTGGCTGGTGACGCACTGCCACCACGTCGGCAGGCACCACACCTGTTTGGGGCAAGGTGATGTGCACCTTGCAATGCTGGCACTGCCTGAGGCTGCAGGACTGCATTCCTCCTTTGATCTGCTGGCCCAGGAACAGGAGCAAATATTGTGGAGTGTGACCCTGCATCCGTAACTGCCACAGGCAGACTTTCCAACACTGAATGCCCCATAGAGGGGTCTACCCCAAGTACAGGTGGGTTGTACAGAACAGCATCCCTGCAAGAAACACTCACCTACGACGGGACATATGTCTCAATGTCAGATTCAGCACCTGATTCATAGAGGTCTTCTGAGGTGTACCCAGAAACACCCGTGGACAGTATGGTCTGTAGGAGTAATGGGTTTTCACCCACCACCACCCCACATCCTCCACTGGTGCCTGGTTGTGGCTGTGAGTACTCCTTCTTCTGCGCCATCTCCTCCTCCTCAACAGCATCTAGTGCCTCATCACCTGCAAAAACATAAAAGAAAAGTAATGAAAACAGGCATGAGCACCATAGCCCACACACATGGGCATGACGAGGCAGACATCCAGTACATAAATGACACATGTCACACATGACAATAACTCTGGCATGCATGCACTGGCAATGAGTTGGAAGGGGAGGCAAAAAGCAGACACTGAGGACTCCAAGATGGAAAAGCAACACATGTGCTGCATGCTGGATAGCATTGGCATCACACATCAGCCTGTGAGTGGCATGGACAAGCCACATACATGACACATGCCAGAATACAGATGGCACGTAGCATAGCCATGGCAGATTTGACAAGGATTTGACAAGGACACCTAGATGGTAGCAAATCTGAACAATACAAAAAAAAAAAATCAGTACTGTCACCCATCCATGTGAGATGGACATCATGAAATAGAACATGCCAAATATAGTGTCAAAATATTCATGTGCCACACGCTGCAACAAAGCCAGTGTTCACTAATGCAGTGATGGCAGGCACATGGATACATCAATGGTTGGTCACTCCGACATGACAGAAGACAATTGTCATGTTCAACATTCAAACAGGGCCTCAAAGTGATTGTGTGCAGGCCATGTGTAGGTGCACATTACTCAGTCAGCCTGACTGATGAAATCATTCCCATAATAAGGAAACATGTGTGCCATAGTGGGGTGTAATCTATGTCTGAAGTATGTTACATATGGGGCAGAAGGGCACACAAATGTGTGGTAAACATGAAAAGGATTTCATCAATCAGGCAGAATGAACAGGAAAACAGTATGAACAATGTTGTGGCAAGATGGCAGTTGAAGGGCAAGTGCAGTAATCAAGTGCAAATTGTCAACTGTGGTCAGAAGGGATACTTGAAAACCCAAACCCAAGTTCGGGCGATGGTTTGGAGGCACCACATGGGTGACCCATAGCAGTCATAACTACACAGCATCACCTGGCACTCAATCAGAACACATCACCCAAGCAATATACACATGGTTTGCACACACATGCATGGCCACTCACCGGACATTGCCTCAAGATCTGGTAGGTATCCCACGTCTTGGATATGATCCTCTGTGATGAAGCCTCCAGCGATAGACTCATGTTCTGTGAGTACTTCCTCCTCTGGTGGAGACCCACTGCCAGTCACCAGAGTTGAGGTATAATTGGAAGCCAGCTTGTTCTTTGCTTTGCGTTTGAGGTAATTCCACCACTTAGAGCAATCATCAGCTGTGTGCCTCACAAATCCAAGGGCACTAAGGTCCGCGATGCAATGCCAGTGGACCCTACATTGAGCAGTCGTAGTCTTGCACCCTGCAGTCACTAGCATTTCGCCACCATTGGCTGACACGTAGCCCACAAGTGCGTCTAGTTCCACATCATTGAAATTACGCTTCCTTGACGTGCCTGAGGGGGGAGCCGTGTCTGGGGTCCCAGCCTGTACCGCAAGAACACCCTACTTCCTCTTGGGAGGTGGTGCAGACCCTGAGTGGCTTACGCCGCTCTGGTTGGTAGGGGCTGAAGAGCAGGTGGACTGGGAACTGGAAGTAGCCAAAGGCACGATGACCATAGGTCTCACTGCAGGCATTCGCTGCTGGGTGATGTTGGCCGGACCAACCTGGGTGTGATGGACTTGGACCAACACTGTGGCGGCTGGGAGACTCTGAGCTGGGGTGGATGGCGCTGCAGCGCCCCTGCAGCCTCCTCATTCTGGCTACTTGGGGCAGAAGATGACATTGCTGCCCAAGATCCACAGGGCCTGGTGACAGCAACTTTCACCGCCACACGTGGCTTTGACTTGGTGACACGGAAGTCAGCCTGGGAGTTATCTTGTGCCGGTTCGGTTGACAATATGGGCTGGGTTAACAAGGCCTGAGCTGGGATGTGTCAGCTGAATCTCCCTGACCCATTAGGGGGGGCATAGGTGTCCCTGATTGGTCCTCCACACACTGGCCTCTTGGGCCACCCTGCACATCCTGGCCACGTCCCCTACCGCCCCCACATCTTGGAGGTCGGCCACCTTTGCCTCCCTTAGCCTTTGGTCGCCTCCCAAACATGGCACTGATGTTCTTGTGCGAATGGGAGGTGCAGTAAACAATTGTCCTGGGCAATTGGGGTAAAAGGGGCAGGGTACTAGGTGGAATACGTACCCTAGTGCTCTAGCAAGGCTGTCTGTGACCCCTGGGGGAAGATGACAGGTCACGCAATGCTCAGGCAACCCGAAAACAAAATTTAACGTGCACGCGACCCCTGGTAGCCCACGTGCATGGAATAAAGAACCCGCACTATGCTGTGGCACCCAGAAACACAAAAAGAAGCATACAGGTGGTACACGCTGGCTACAATGACCTCTGAATGGGTACGCGACACAAGGGGGCAACCCCAGTTGAAAAATATGTGTGCGACTCACCTTCTGCCTGGAAAAACAACATGAAAAAGACGTGTGTGTCCGCGTTGGCAACACCCCCGCCAAAAGAAGAATTGAACACTATCTGAGTATACAAGGAGTACGAACTGGAACCATTGTGACGTAATCGCGTGTGAACCGACAAGAAGTACAAGAATCACCCGCTCGCTCTCCACAAAAAGCACATACAAGAACATGGCGTTCTACGCATACCTTTTAACCCAGCCAAACACGTGCAACGTCACTTACGCACGGATGCGCTAAGGTCCTTTCCTCCAATTGCACGCAGTGACACCCGGACATGCAGTTTTTGCACCTGTTCAATCAACATGCACCCGTTTTGAGGGAAACGCTCACGCGCGTTATGTCACAGACGAGCTAATGGCCTTTCCTCGAATTACACGCTGAAGTGCAGTTTTTTCACATGCCAAATCACTCCGTATCAAGCTGGCCACGCGACAACACATGGAAGAGCACGCTCCTGCCAAGAAGGCAATTTTCCTGCCCCCCAGAGCCCTGAGCATGCTCCTTCCTGCCATCTACGGCTGCCTGCCTGCTGGCCACGTGCCCTGCTGTTTAGTACCTGTGTTATTATTCCTGCCCCTCATGTCCCCAGCTCTCCAAGATGTCATGCTGGAACCAGCCCACGATCACCAACATGGCCCTCAAGGGCCTCTCCATCCCTCCAAAGACCCACTTGGAGTCAGACTTGGCGATTGTGGCACCAGACTCACTCACTCCCATAGGACAACATTGGGTATTGGACTTTTAGTGCATTGATGGGGCCAAGATGGATACCCCCACCTATTTCGGTTCGCAGAACTGCATGTGCAGTCTAGTCTTTTGGGTGTGGTTCAGCCCAGAGACACCTGGATACCCAGAGACTAGTTAAGCCACGCCTAGGCTGAGAAACATGCTCTGTGTTTTCTGCACCTGCAGCGAGACACTCAATGTGGTCGGATCGGTCTCCAATAGGCCTCATCTTTCTTCTGTGCTCAGCTCCTGCAAGAACAAGAACACCGTTAGGAACAGCCTTACCTTGCAGTGCTTCTGCCCATCATTCATCGCTTCTTCTGTTCTGCGGGCATCTTCGGCGGTGTCATTCCGATCCCGGCACGCTGCTTCCTAAGTAAAAGGGAAAAGAACAGAAAAAAGACATTAGTAAGCATTCACCAACTCTTCGCTTATTTTTAAAGACTGTACGAGCTTCAAACGCTTACCTGAATCCTAGCCGCTCTGGGGGAACTCTGTCTCCGGAACTTCTCATCCATCTGCAAGAGGGAAAAGACACTCCAGGGTAGCGTGGAAACATCTAGAGGTGCCGCATACCGTGCTTACTCACCACATTTCTTCTTCATAACCGGCATCCACGCTGAAAACGTTGCAGCACCAAAAGACACAGAAAAAGAACTCAGTTCAATACAATTACGAAAGGGTTGCATCGTGGATCGTGTTCTCACTCACCTTCAGCGCTACTCATCTCAGCAGCACTTCGCCATCCCCGGACACCGGCCATCATCTAAGGAAGGAAAGGAACGAAGTTAGAGAACTGTTCAAAAGACTCATTATACTTACCTGTCGGACTCTTGCCAGTGAAGTAACTAGGCAGCATCAATCAACGCGCCCCTGCGCTGAAAGCAGGATGGAGAGCACACTTTCCAAGAAACCAAGGTGAGCTGTGGATCAAAGGGAGGGGTTGTACCCCAGGGAAGAAGGGGTTCAAGCACACAGAGACAATAGGGAGTTAAAATCTACCACTCCTGTGTTTCAGGCCCAGTCTTCAGTCGAGCAGACTCCAGGGAAGGGTTCAAGGTCGTAAGAGGTCAGAACAGGCTGAATGACATCCCCGTGGATACCAGGTGAGCGTTTCAGCCTGCATGTCAGCCATCTGCAGGGGTCCAGTTGCTGTGACCACCCCTGCTGGAACAGAAAACTCCCGACTGGCATTCCATCACTCCACAGCCCAGCCAAAGGACCCAGTTGCCCACCCACACCTGCCTTGGCGGTTGCCATGTCCGACACAACACCATCTTGCACCAGTGGCAACCCCCAAGCAGAGAGGCAGAGGGCTGCTAGCTTCAGTACCAATGAAGTTGGCATCCCGGTAGAGCAAGTCCTGGGGCATTATGATGCCCTCTTTGGAAGTTCACGTGCTGACAATGAAGGATGGAAGAGGATCTGGAAGGATATTGTGGCTGCCATCAACGTGGAGGGGGTGGCAGCCCACGACATGCAACACGTGCTGGGAAGCGCTGGGAGGACTTCAGGTCCAGGACCATTAGCAAGGCCCGGCACCTCTTGAAAGCAAAGCATGCAGAGGGTGCTGGGTCCACCTTACCAACATCCAGATGTGGGTCCTGTAACGCATACACCCAGAGCTCCACCTCCAGATCCTTCAGAGGCAGACCCGTCTGGAGTCGAGCAGTAAGTGTCCATACATACTGATTGGATGCTGTGCATGTTGACGTGTGGCAGGAGTGTGCAGGTTGCACATATGTCTTGGAAGGGCCTTCTATGGATGTGTATGTACAGGGACATGAGCCTGCCGCATGCGACTCCAGTCATGTGTGGGGGACATCAATGGTGTATGTGTTCAAATGCATGGTGCCCAAATGCATGTGTCGGTGCACACATGTGTATAATTATGTGTATGTACTGTGGCATGGTTGTAGTGTGACACATGGATGCTGGTTCCACCTTCATGTATGTGCACAGTGTACATGTGCATGTGTTTGTATTCAACATGTGTGCCACTGTGATACAGCATGGATGCATGTGACACCAACATGTAGGAGGCTGAATGGCAGATGTGACATGGATGCCGATGATTTAACTGCGACAGGTGGTGGGGATGTACAGATGTATGTATGTCTGGTGGCGTGTGTGCGTGTGTTTGGCACTCCCCGTGTTGCATGTGACGTCAGGCTAACCTTCGGATGCTCATGCTGTTGTATGTGTATGGATGGTGCTGCCTGCTGCAACATTGCTGTTACTTTGCGCATGTGTGTGGGTTCCAATGATAGGTGTGTTGGGGATTGTGATGACATGTGTGAAGTTTGACACTGCCACTCATGTGCAACTGTCATGTGTGTATCAGACCATTGTGCAGTGCCCTGATGTCTGTGTTCTGTCTCTCCCTGTCTACAGCATTGACTGATGAAGAGGGCGGAGACGGTGCTGTGGAGCACAGCAGCAGGGATCCCACCACCAGCCGGAGACGCAAGGCCCAGCTCCCCTCCCAGTTGTCATCTCATCGGGGAGTGAGGGTTCTGGTGCCGCATCTGCGGCCGCAGGCTGCCGAGGGTAGGTCCAAGAGGCGGAGGTCGGAGGTGGACTCCTCGGCAGCAGAAGGGGCAGCTGAGACCGCACAAGGGCCTATGGAAGAAGATGGCACCGAGTCATCCAGGTTGGTGGAGGGTTTGGTTGAGGAGGAGGCCATGGAAGGGCCACACACAGGGTCTCGAGGCGGGATTCCACTGGTGCTAGTGGTGTAGTCCAGGGGCAGGGACAGGAGGCAGCACAGGCATCCACAGTGGTGCCTGTGTGTAATCCTGTCCTCGATCCTGTGACTGCATCATCCCGCACCAGCAGAGATGCCTTCGTCCAGACCCGTTTTCAGGGAGGGGATCCGCTAACAACAACTGGCCTTCCTCTCCCTGCGGACGTGGCAATCCGGGACCATGTTGAGCCTGTCCTAGCTGTGGTGGCGTTGCTTCAACTTGACATCCGGGATAACGTGCAGGGTTCTCGTGGGGATGCTGCACGTTATTTCAGTTGCCTCATTGACCGCGTCGACTGGCTAGGAGGGATCACTGGTGCTGGGTTCCTCCGTGTGCTGGGCCTTATGCCGACCCCCTCCTCTACTGAACCCCCTATGCGCCAGTCGTCCTCTGTGCCATCTTCGGGCCAAGTATCACCTGGCCACCCTCTGGAGCTGCCTCTGACCCAGCGGCCAGGCTGGTGGAGGACACATCCCTGCCACAGGCGGGAGTCGGAGGTCCAGCAGGGGTGGCCAACCCAACAACTGGACCCCAGCAGGAGGAGGATGTGCAGCCATCAACAGGCAGGGCACATGCACAGCAGCAGCACGCTCAAGGTGGGAGCGATGATGGCTCGGGTCCATCAACATCAGACGGGCAGGTATCGGCCGGAGGACAGGAGGACTCTGGATTGGGAGTGTCTTCCATGTGGCAGCGGTTGGGCCAGCAAATAGATGCGGAGCAGCGGCGGGCGGAAGAGGCACGGCTCACTATGGTCAGGGCAGAGAACTACATGCGGAGGGCGCTGAGTTGGGCTGAGTGCCTCGAGGAAATTCGCAGGGAGTTGGAGGTGGACAAGGCATTATCCCTGCGAGACCTCGGGCCAGGGAATAGTCCCGCTTCCAGGACGTTGAACAGGAGTTCGATGATGCCCTGGCCCGGGAAATCAACAAGTGAGCCATAGGCCTTGCCGGCCGCCATTGTATATAGTTCACTTGTGTTAGGTTTCCTTTCTATTTTTCTTTCATTTGGGGTGCATGGACTATGCCCCAACTTTTTGTATATAGTTATTTATTAGGTAGGGTTTTTTGTAGGTTTCCTTTAGATTGTTGGGCTCATGGACCCTGGATTTTTACATTGTATATAGTTTATGAGTGGATTTGACTTCATTGATATTTTTTTTCCCATGGAGCAATGTTTTTCTATTTTTTTTTACCTTTGGATTTGGTTTGATGGACAAACCCTTTAGAGCCATTTTCATTTGGATTTATTTGGATTCAGCATTCATATATTTTTCATTAATTTTGGACATCCATCCTTTTATTATTTTTTTTCTTGTGTGATTTTCTTTCACTCCGTAGATTTTGAGCCTCATCACGAGTTTGGCAGTAACCCTTAAATCTGGCGGTCGCGCTATTACCGCCGGATTTAAGAGTCCACCAAATCAGGGCTTCGGTGGATTTCTCCCCAGCACTGAGCTGGGGGGAAATCCGCCGAAGATTTGCGCTATTACCACCGGTGGATTTCCCGCCGGCGGTAAGAGGGCGAAAATTCCCCATTGAGCCCAATAGGGAATGGGGCATTCCCAAATGGGCTCAGTGGGGAATGGGGAATTTCATTACCGCCAAACCCGTGATCCGGCGCTGATTGCGCCGGGGGGTTTGGTGGTAGGGCTAATACCGCCAGTGGTAATACTGCCGGCGTTACCGCCCAACTCGTGATGAGGCCCTTTGTATTTAATACATTTTGATTTCATACTTCATTTGTGTGGTATTCTCTCATTGGTTTCGTGTATGTCACGATGTGCGTTTTCTCATTCACTTGCCCCCATTGTGTGTGTCTGACGGACATGTATTGATGTGCATAGTTGTCGTTTGGGATCTATCATGACATGGGGATTTCAATGTGGAGTGGATGGAATACTTGGTTGGGTGTTTGGACTGGGGTGGCGTGGGGTGGGGTTTGGGTGGCCATAAGGGCCATGAGTGTGGATCGTGATGAGGTGTTGGGGGGGGACATAAGTAGACGCCTGTTGGCAGTTGCCCCTCACTAGGGGCGGGTGAATGGGTGGGGGGACATGAGTCGGGGCCTGCTGGCAGGTGCCCATCACTTCTGGGTGGGTGGGGGTGCAGGGGGACATGAGTCGGGGCCTGCTGGCAGGTGCCCATCACTGGGGGTGGGTGGGGACGCAGGGGGCATGAGTCAGGACCTGCTGGCAGTTGCCCCTCACTGGGGGTGGGTGGATGGGTGGGGGGACATGAGTCGGGGCCTGCTGGCAGGTGCCCGTCACTGAGGGTGGGGTGGGGGGACATGAGTTGGGGCTCACAAGAGTGCTCACAAGTGCATGGAGCCATGTGGGCTGCCTGCAGGGCATGGTTAGGGTTGTAGGGTAGTCCCCTGTGGTGAGGGCTGCCTGCAGGGCATGGGGAGGGGGGAAACTGCACACCCGGGAGGGCCCACAATGCAAAATAGCATGTGAAACTCCCTGCGTACCCCCCAAATATACGTACACCGCTCTCGCCTGGAGTATCGCGTGTGAAACTTCCCCCGCACCCCCCAAATACATGTACCCCGCTCTCGCCTGGAGTATCGCATGTGAAAATTCCTGCGTATCCCCCACATACACGTACCCCGCTCGCACATGGCCTATCGCATGTGATACTCCCTGCGCACCCCCGAAATACACGTACCCTGCTCTCGCCCAAGGCCTATTACGTGTGAAACTCCCCGCACACCCCACAAATACACGCAGGCACCCCATCCACCCTGGACATGCCCCAGAGGCAGCCCACTCACCCTCCCCATGCTCCGCAGGCAGCCCATCCACCCTGGGCATGCCCCACAGGCAGCCCACGCCACAGGGGGTGCTTTTTCTATGCAATTTACCTGGCACGAGCCGGGTATGCGTATTCCAAGGGGTGCGCCAGTACATTTTTATGCTTTTGGGTGCCGTGAACAGGGTGCGCGTAGTATTTTCACGTGATTACAGTGTACCGGCTCCGTAAGATGGGGCAGGGTTAACGCAGCCCTTTGCGCTGCATTGGGGAGTTCAATGCCTTTTCCTTGCGCAAGGGGCGTTCTTGTGGGCGTAACTGGCGCTGCAGGATGTTCTCTGCGCCAGCGCTCAAAATGGCTTGGTAATTCCATGAATACGCGGTGCGCCAGAATGCTGTTTAGCGCACACGGCTGGCGCACGCTGGTGCACGCTCCCTCTCTGCGCTGCTCGCGTGCGCTGCCTCTGCACTGAAATCTATGAATTACCCCGAAAGTGTGCTAATTCTTGGATTTGCGTTCAAGGAATATGGAAAGCCTAAAATGGAATTCACTTGATTGGTACAGTTTGGTTTCTTTGCAAAGAGGCCCCAACTGTGTGACTGTGCATGGTGTAGTCACAGTTCCCCCCATTCTGAATGTAAATTGCAACCTACTTTTTTTTCTCCAAATGTTTAACATGCACCAGACTTCCGTTGGCACAGATGCAAACCTTCAGAAGTTCAGAACGCTCTTGAGGGCCACCTAAATGTTCCGTCTGCAATTGAAATCCTTAGTTCCAGAATTATAATTTTATAACATTTCTAATAGGATCAGTTTAATGGAGCCCAATTTAATAAGCTGTGTTTAATTTACATTAGTGCCAAGCTGAATATTTACCTTGACCCTAAAGTGAACAGCTGAGGCTATAAAAATATACAGCCCTGAGAATGATTCCGCTGGAAGCTTTTCCAGTGTTTCTAATTAAATGAGACCTGAAATTTGAATTTGTGAAACGGGTCATCCTTCGCCTTTCAGCTGAAGCAGTGTTTGTTTGGTTTCCGTGTCTGATTGGCGAGTGCTTGCTTTTTGTTCCCGACTTATGCTATCTCGAGCAATAGAAAGGAAAAAACGAAGGAATGGGAGTGTCAGTTTTCTTTTCCATTTTTTTTTTAGGAACTGAAATGAAGCATGTCCAATCAGGGCTTAACTGTAACACAAGAAATGAAACAAAATCATTTGCAGCACATGGCCTGGCTGCGGGGAGATGTCATAGATTACATGTATGAGGCGGAAAGCTGCAGGATGCAGAATGTGGCAACAATTACAGAGCAATTCATGACTCGTTAGCAAACATTCCAGGTTGTGTTTCTCATTTCCGGGTCAGTTGCGGCGGTGAAAGGCAGACAGACTTCTGCAGTTGCTGACTTGTTGTCCTCTCTATGCATGGTTATGCAGCATGCTCGGTCCTCACAAATATCTCGGGCCTGGCTGAGCAGCTGACAAGCTCATGCAGCAAACCCGAAGCATACGTCGAGCGCGCAGCGGTGAGGACGCGCAGCCAATAGGCCGTGAGCTACGAAGCAAGAGGTTTCGATAAACACAAATTTTGCTGTTTTGGCATTGCTCCTGACTACAAATCGTGCTTTTCTGTAGTCTATTAGTGAAGATGAAATTAAACCTTCCCATTTACACAGAAGCCTGCATTTAATACCCCGTCAACAATCTCTGTAAAATCTCTTAGTCCCTATTTGCAACGTAAACTGTGAACATAGATCAGCATTTATAGATAACAATTTAAGTTTTGAAACTGAACTGTTCTTAAAGACCTCTTAAGGGTATTTAGGATTTTTTTGTTCAATACCGCTAACCAGTTTGGATTGTCTTCCACCAAGTCGCCTTTAATCCGTCAAATGATATTACCCCGATCCTTATTGACAACGTCTTCCATTACCACTGTCTATTGCATACAGGCCAGGAGCGGTTGTGTCACTGAGTAGGCAAGTTAGGGAGGGTGATTGAGTGAGATAAGCTACGTTGCAAATGGTGTTGGGGCTCATTACGAGTTTGGCGATATTTCGGTGGGAATTTCACCCAATTACTGCCAAACTCGTTTAGCATTTCACCGCCACTTGGTCCCATGGGTTTGCCATGGGATTACGAGTGGTGGTAGGGTGGTGTTAGTCCCCATTAATGGCAGTTTTGGCAGAATTACCACCGGCAGAATTACTAGCAGTAATTCCGCCAATTTTTAGGGAATAGTGGGGGATTCACCTTATAATCATGCTGGAGGTAAATCCTCTACATTTCCTCCAAAATTCAGCGGACTACCACTCAGTAATTCCGCAAGTGGCATTTCCATCAAAACATGTAGTTTGGCTTTGCAGGAAAATTGAGCTAATGGAATTACCTCCAGTTGTTTTCCCACAAAAATAATAATGAGCCCTATTGTCCCTGGAATTAAACTCTTGACAATAACAGCCTCGACCCTCCTTCATTGTAGGGGAACCATACGGATGAAACAAATCTAATCCCACAATATGTGGCAAGGTAAATATACAACGCTGTGCATGTGGTGAATCTTGCGGGAGAGACTTAAACAATTACAAGAAGCTGCCAAAATGCAGAAGGAGCTGTTTTAAGTAACATCACCGTGCAGATTTTTGATGTGATTATATCCTTCAGAAAGTTTTCTGATGTTTAAGTTGATAGTCTTAGAAATCTGGGAGTTGCAAAAGGAGCGAGTGGGTGCACAAAACACAGTTTGGTAGTGATTGATTGGATGATGTTAAAGACTCCCAATATACATGATCTATGTGTTCAAAAATTCAATGGAGATAGGTTTCCCTAAACCAACATTTGCTCTGTTATTTTCTATTTGACCATGCTGTAAACTGAATGGAAAATATTCCACAAACCCAATGTGCAATCCGAACATTTTGCATGTACAATTGGAAAATGCTCCTGGTGCCGCCATACTTTGGCAAAATTGTAGGAATTTTAAGTCCAGGTGTTGATACCATTAACAGTTCAGTTGGGCCTGGAAGATAGCTCAGGAGCACCATGCTTGTCTTGGAAGCAAGACAACTCTGAGCATCGGTCCTGGCTTAGAGGCCGGACTCCGGCATCAAACACGATATAAGAATTCAGTTCACTATTTTTTTTATTACAGGTTGGGAATCTGGTAATCAGAAGCAATATTATTGTGAAGGGCTTGACAGGTAGAATTTGCTCTTTAAACAATAATTAAAAGATTTCAGTAGCCTAACACCACCCATGCCCACCTGCCACTAACATGACAATTGCAAGCTGTCTATGGGCTCTCCCCACACCAAAAAGGACAGACAAAAAAGGAGGCAATTATAACCCAGCCTTGGGCGACCAGCTGGGCCCTATCTGGAACTCACAAGTGCCTTTCATTGGCCATCCTCATTCTGCACCCCTTACCCAAGGCCCTTGGGAGCAGCTAGTGCTAGCTCCAGCGCTAAACAGAATTTGAAAAAGACAAATGAAAGAAACATAGTTTAAGAGATCCATAGAAGAGTGGTCAGTGTACAGATTTAGTCTATGGAGCCATCTCCTGCTGTAGGTATTGACCTTTTTGTCTATATTTAGGAAACAGGCCAAACCCGGCTTATTTGCCCGAGCAGGTCAGACGCAGAACCAATATCATTCCCCATTATGGTTTTGTCCAGACAAAGGTGTCTAGAATCTCTGCAGATTGCTTGCCTTAAAGTAACTTAAAATCATGTTCAAATCAATTAAATATTACTCTGTCTGAGGTTATATTCTAAATCATTACAAACAAATGCATTGACAAGATTCCTTTATGTCAAATCCCAGTCTCAACAATAGATGTTATAATTTCTGCGCTTGGGCTTCAAGATAATGTTGGCCAAGGTGCTGATTAACTTCAAATTTCCTATGCCACGCTCTGTACTAGCCAGAATTACATTAAGGCAGGACATTTCAGATGTCTGAGAGCACAAATGTTACTTTTCTAAGGAAAGACACTTATTTATGGAGGTCAGGAATTAATATTGGAGATCAAAACAGAAAATATTGGACACTGGCCTAAAATGACAGTGGTCACCTTAAAGGTGCAGGGAGCGATGCCCTACACAAACGTACTAGGCAGGTCACAGATGAGAACAGGTTGACAAAGGCAATGGACAGAGAACGCAAAGTAACATGTCTACTTTGCTTCTAGAAGTAACAAGAGGATTCCACACGTGGTCATCTTGTGCCTATATACTCTGGCAAAGTTTCAGAGAGTCGCTCTCCATGTTGGAAGAAGTGATAGACTAGTCAGCTAGAATTCTGTTGGTCATTTCAATGCATAGGAGGTTCAATTTGGTCAATGTGCATACTCTGCCAAAACTGGAATTCTCAACTGGAGGTAATAGAAGACATTGGGCCTCATTACGAGTCTGGCGGTAACCCTGCCACTGCTTCTGGCAGGTTGCTGCTGGACTCGTAACATTTTACCAGCACCTAGCTTCCCAGTGCCACTGGGACGTTACAAGTCCCGGTGGACTGGGAAGCTACGTGCTGGAAAATGTTAGTCCCCATTCGCATGGAGTCCTACAGGACTCCACGGGAATGGGTTCACGGAAGCACCGGCACCGTTACTATTGTTGCCAGTGCTTCCATGATCAGTCTGCCTACCAGTGCCGCTGCACCCGGTGTTGGGCGCAGCAGCCCCGGCAGGCAGACTCGGGGTGTGGCGGTCTGGAAACAAGTGTGCCCGTAGGCTTACCGGCACCCTTGTTTGCAGACCACCACACTCATAATGAGGCCCATTTTCTGTTCTTTAATCTGCTGAAATGAAGAAAGGACAGATCTCCTATGGTGATAGAGTTAAACCCCTCATTAAGAGATTTCAGAGTGTGCAGACATATTCATATGGATTTCTGGAATTGTTGGTGTGTATATCAGGTGATGGGTTTTGGAAGGTAAAGGATATATACTATGGCACTGTGTTGTTTCTTCTTTTCTTACTACTCTTGTTGGCTGGAATTGCATATGTACATTCATTTAATAGTTGAGATACACATGAGGAGGGATGCAGCAGTTTGAACACTCTATTGTTGTTCTTCCACATTCATGCACTATGCCCAGGTAGCATAGGACTCAAAGGGTTGCAATAGCTAGGGGAGGGGATAGCCCTCCATAACATCACCTGCCGTGCATTAGCGTATAGGTCATGAGCGATGCAGAATTTTGGGCAGTTCAGAAAGGGAGGCCTGGAGGTCTGGTGGTCTGCCTGCTTGCGATGTACTCACCCTGAGTGGTGAGGCAGTGGAGTAGTGAGGGATGCGATACATGTGACATATGAAGCCATTGTTATTTTCCATCTTTAAATCATCAAAGTGTCCAATGTTGTTCACTTTATACTATCGCTGCTTCTAACTAGGGTTACATGGTTGAAGACGCTGAGCAGTTTCATAAGCAGAGGAAACAAGCTGGGGCAGGCAGCTCTAAAGCACTTCAGAGGGGGTTTACCCCAAGTGGAACAAGGTACACCTTCATCAATGTTGTTTTATTGCTCCAGTGTTTCTACTGAAGCTGTGACATTCAAGATTTATTTATGACCATCCTCTGACATTTTGCCCTTAAAGGGAGGGATCCAGCCCCTCATTTTTGGGGATTATCTTCCTACCATCACGAAACAAGGGTACAATTTCTTACATTTAGTAGGAGTCTTGTCCATTTCAAAGTCCTCCGCCATAGAGGCGAAGACAGAAGGTCAGTGACAGCTCTGTCCCTCAACTATTCTTAGGGAACACTGGGATGGGGAGACTGTTTTAGGACCACGGCTGCTATGGAACCATGCTCTTGTTCATTGGAGGTGGAGGATCACCTGCCCCAGTGCCAGCCAATCACCCTGTATTGGAAGTGCTGAAGGACTCGCCTTGCACTGGTGTCTGTGTATTGGCAACCCCAGAAACTCATAACTCAAGGAATAGCTCTGAACCCTGATTCCTGCATCAGACTGATTGTGAACTACACCGACGAAGCCAACACCTGCCTCTCTCAAGCTCCTTCGTGCCACGTGCCATCGCTACTTAAGAGCTATATTGCGTGTTGGACCCAGTCCCCCATTTCACTAAACTGATGCCGAATCACCACGCCATAAAGCACAGTGAAGCTTGACTTAATGCTGGTGAAGCACAAGAACAAGAGAAAACATACTGACTCCATGGTCCACCTTTGGGTGCATAGTGATTTTTAAGCCCCCCTTTTGTAGCTTTTTCTTTAAGATATATCCTTTCAATAGTGCCATTGTACCAATTTTGTGCCTGAACACCCCGGCCCAGAGTCCTCTTTCATAAAAGTATGCATGCTCTGTACTTTTGATTACAGGTCTGGGGCTTTCCTGGAATTGTCTTATTTGTTTATAGCAATTGATGGTTTAATTAAAAAGTCTCAAAAAAACTTCCAAGAAACAAAGTGTATCCACTAAGTTAAGAAAGGCGCATCTCAGTTTGCCCCAATTTGGTTGCTAATATTCAGTCACTGATTTATGATATGGAAGTAATAGAGTTCCAATAAATTCTTTTGGCAGGAATTGTTTAATTCACATTCCTATATCGTTTGCCGCCAATGGAAGTTTAATTTTTATACATCACACAATGAGTTCTCATCTCAAATTGCCCATAATACTTTGGTGCCAATGCATTTCGGATACAATCCTTCTTCAGGGCGGTATTATAGCAAAAAGCATAAAAATTAGTTTAACTAGTAACAGTATATGTATATGCAAATATAGTAATTATAACAAATATAACAATTATTGCAGACATTTGTAGAGAGTTATTTCGAAAATCACATACCCATCCACGAGTCATGTTCATTTGGAGAGGAAATAATCAAAAATAAAACAAAACGGTATGTCAATTAGTTGACTAAAGTAGAAAGACATTCTATCATTTTCTTTTAGCTCTATATATTTGTCATACCTCGGTCAAGCCGATCTCTGGACTCGAGTCGTTGTACGTATGCACAATCAGATCTATAAGCAAATTAAACAACAATTTTGAGTCATCCTCAATCTCTTTCGTGGGTATGTTAATCCTAATCGGTACTGCTGTACTTACTCAGCTCCTGCCGTGCACAACGTGTAGCTGCAGACTGAGCCGCTTGGAACGCGCTCGTGTAAGTTTACCTTTCGTTTTAAAGGTCACCATGGAGACGGTACGAGGCGTCGTGGACCGACCTGGTGCACGTACGCCTCGCGCCCCACCCCCGAGTGTTACCCCGGGGGCGGGGATGTCTCCATGGTGACCAGCACTCTGTGAGACAGTGCAAGTAGTTAACTGTCTACAGCGTCAATTGGCGCCGTAGCTGTAGTAATTGGAAAATTAGCAGCGTGTGTCAAATTTTTTAAATTTTTTTTGTCGTAGTAGTGTTTATATGCAAGACATAAGGTCCGCATTAACAATTGAACATATGGAAGAGATAAACAGTCTAGAGCATTTTCGCTCCCGAACATACTTACTGTCGCTACTAAGTCATTAGAGCAATTTGGGGCAAAATAAACAGCGCAATAATAGAACTAGGAAATAAATTGTGACAAAAGGATAGCAGATATATGACAGATATTTACATGGCAGGTGTAAATCTTCTTTAGATAAAAAATCGAAGAGTAAAGAAATAATTAAGTTGACCAAAATGCTTTTACAAAAAGCACATAAAGTTTATTTCTTCATTGAGCCCCTTTGGAGAAAGGGAGCTCAGCCGGTCTATCCAAAAGGATTCTCTTTGGTCCATCCTTTTTTGGAAATTCTCGTGGATGTCTCTTTTTGAAACCACCTCTAGGATGACAAAACGGATTTGGACCAAGTTGTGTTTCTTTTCATCCCAATGTCTTGACACTGCTGAGTTAGGATTATGGTTTCTTATGCACGATCTGTGTTCATTCCACCTAATTTTTGCTACTCGCAATGTCTGACCCACATAGTACAGTCCACACGGACATTTGATAGCATAAATCACGTTGGTTGAATCACATGTAGCAAAATTTCTCAGTCTGATTGTCTCTCCTGTGTGTGAATGTTTTATTGTCTCTCCTCTCATCACATAGCTGCAATTACTACAACTTAAACACGGAAACGTCCCAATTCTTTCTGTAAGCTTCTTTTTAGGTGCTGGTTTAGTTTGAACCAGTCTATCTTTTAGGTTTTGACTCCGTTGGTAAGCAAATGTGGGTACTTCCTTAAATAGATGTTCAACTCTCTGATCGCATAATAAAGTATTCCAATGTTTTTGAATAATGCACTTAATGCGATTACTTTGTCGTGAGTATCTAGACACAAAAACTAATGGTGGAGCTGATTCCTGTCTGGTTTTTGTCTTCAATAGCTCTTCTCTGTTTTGTGTAGCTACTCGTGATTCTGCTGTGTTTATTTCCTCTTCTGTATATCCTCTTTCCAGGAATTTTTTCCCCATCTCACGGATAGCTAGCTTGTAGTCTTCTGGGTCACTTACCAATCTTTTCACCCTGAGCATCTGGCTGTATGGAAGATTTTTTATGAGGCTCGGTTGATGGAAGCTGAACATATACTACAGAATGAACATTGGTTCCTGAAATTAAGTCTCTGGATCAGGTACATTGACGATATATTCGGAATATGGAAAGATACGGAAGAGGAATACCTAAAGTTCTTCGCACATCTGAACAGCATAGATGCTCGTATCCAATTCACTCAAGAACACTCCCAAACCAACATACACTTCTTGGATGTAGACATTAAGATTACTGACACAGGATATCAGACTACCATTTTTCGAAAACCCACGGATCGTAACAATCTATTACAACGTCTCAGCTTCCATCAACCGAGCCTCATAAAAAATCTTCCATACAGCCAGATGCTCAGGGTGAAAAGATTGGTAAGTGACCCAGAAGACTACAAGCTAGCTATCCGTGAGATGGGGAAAAAATTCCTGGAAAGAGGATATACAGAAGAGGAAATAAACACAGCAGAATCACGAGTAGCTACACAAAACAGAGAAGAGCTATTGAAGACAAAAACCAGACAGGAATCAGCTCCACCATTAGTTTTTGTGTCTAGATACTCACGACAAAGTAATCGCATTAAGTGCATTATTCAAAAACATTGGAATACTTTATTATGCGATCAGAGAGTTGAACATCTATTTAAGGAAGTACCCACATTTGCTTACCAACGGAGTCAAAACCTAAAAGATAGACTGGTTCAAACTAAACCAGCACCTAAAAAGAAGCTTACAGAAAGAATTGGGACGTTTCCGTGTTTAAGTTGTAGTAATTGCAGCTATGTGATGAGAGGAGAGACAATAAAACATTCACACACAGGAGAGACAATCAGACTGAGAAATTTTGCTACATGTGATTCAACCAACGTGATTTATGCTATCAAATGTCCGTGTGGACTGTACTATGTGGGTCAGACATTGCGAGTAGCAAAAATTAGGTGGAATGAACACAGATCGTGCATAAGAAACCATAATCCTAACTCAGCAGTGTCAAGACATTGGGATGAAAAGAAACACAACTTGGTCCAAATCCGTTTTGTCATCCTAGAGGTGGTTTCAAAAAGAGACATCCACGAGAATTTCCAAAAAAGGATGGACCAAAGAGAATCCTTTTGGATAGACCGGCTGAGCTCCCTTTCTCCAAAGGGGCTCAATGAAGAAATAAACTTTATGTGCTTTTTGTAAAAGCATTTTGGTCAACTTAATTATTTCTTTACTCTTCGATTTTTTATCTAAAGAAGATTTACACCTGCCATGTAAATATCTGTCATATATCTGCTATCCTTTTGTCACAATTTATTTCCTAGTTGTATTATTGCGCTGTTTATTTTGCCCCAAATTGCTCTAATGACTTAGTAGCGACAGTAAATATGTTCGGGAGCGAAAATGCTCTAGACTGTTTATCTCTTCCATATGTTCAATTGTTAATGCGGACCTTATGTCTTGCATATAAACACTACTACGACAAAAAAAATTTAAAAAATTTGACACACGCTGCTAATTTTCCAATTACTACAGCTACGGCGCCAATTGACGCTGTAGACAGTTAACTACTTGCACTGTCTCACAGAGTGCTGGTCACCATGGAGACATCCCCGCCCCCGGGCTAACACTCGGGGGTGGGGCGCGAGGCGTACGTGCACCAGGTCGGTCCACGACGCCTCGTACCGTCTCCATGGTGACCTTTAAAACGAAAGGTAAACTTACACGAGCGCGTTCCAAGCGGCTCAGTCTGCAGCTACACGTTGTGCACGGCAGGAGCTGAGTAAGTACAGCAGTACCGATTAGGATTAACATACCCACGAAAGAGATTGAGGATGACTCAAAATTGTTGTTTAATTTGCTTATAGATCTGATTGTGCATACGTACAACGACTCGAGTCCAGAGATCGGCTTGACCGAGGTATGACAAATATATAGAGCTAAAAGAAAATGATAGAATGTCTTTCTACTTTAGTCAACTAATTGACATACCGTTTTGTTTTATTTTTGCTTATTTCCTCTCCAAATGAACATGACTCGTGGATGGGTATGTGATTTTCGAAATAACTCTCTACAAATGTCTGCAATAATTGTTATATTTGTTATAATTACTATATTTGCATATACATATACTGTTACTAGTTAAACTAATTTTTATGCTTTTTGCTATAATACCGCCCTGAAGAAGGATTGTATCCGAAATGCATTGGCACCAAAGTATTATGGGCAATTTGAGATGAGAACTCATTGTGTGATGTATAAAAATTAAACTTCCACTGGCGGCAAACGATATAGGAATGTGAATTAAACAATTCCTGCCAAAAGAATTTATTGGAACTCTATTACTTCCATATCATAAATCAGTGACTGAATATTAGCAACCAAATTGGGGCAAACTGAGATGCGCCTTTCTTAACTTAGTGGATACACTTTGTTTCTTGGAAGTTTTTTTGATCATTTTGGTCCTAGTGCTACAGGACCTCTTTTGAGATTGGCAGCTCCAGGCGAAAATAAACCATACAAACTACTAATTATCATATCTATGATTTCTAAAGGACAAACTGTGAACTACAACATGTAGTGCCCTTCTTATCCTCTTTTTCTTAATTAAAAAGTCTGTCATTTTACATAAACTCGATTGGATACTCTTTTATTTTGGAACATTGGACAAACATTACTGGGTAGCTACTGCTATTCTCTCAGACCCCACCTGAAGACTATATTCTGCTCTCAGCCACTTCTACCACAAAAGGCAAAGGAGGAACACCTGGCCTGCTGTGTCTGCTTAACCTTTATGATTGGGATCGTAGGAAGAAATAGCCTGACGCTTCGGGTTGTCTGACTTCTGTTTCGCCTCAGGATTCTAGTTATGCACCATCAGGGCTAGTACTGTATCTTTCATTTACAATGCCCATTTACCTCTAAATGTAAAGAAACAGACAGGCTCCATACAGAATTGAGACCACTACACACATTCGCATTTTATATCTTCAGTTTCATCAGCAGAAAACAGACAACTCAACTATGTCACTTGTGAAACATGAATACAATTACGATAGAGATTTAACATTAGGCACATGTGCAGGAACACATTTAATCTTTGGCATTGTATAGCGTATTCCTTTTTCTTTCTTTGCCTGGAAACCCTCTTGGAGAATAATTTGTTGTGAAAGCAATACAACAGCATTAGGATTTCAGTTCTTTGTCAATCTCCTTATCCTGCTCATCACTGGATGGTTGTTAGAGTATGTCGTCCTCTGCGTGAAAGGGTAGGTTTCCATGGGAAATCGCACCTAGCGTTCCTCCGCCACCTGTAATCTTCCAGCAATGCCGGTATATCAGGCGACAGAAACGGCAAGCTGAGGTTGCAGGTAAGTTGTCTGTACCACCAGTGGCTTACCGGCAACCTCGTAAGGAACCCCAATGTGTCAAAGGCGGTACCTACTGCATATATGAAGTTGAGGTTTTGGGCTACTAAAGATCCAACTGTTTAATAATGTGGATTTATATAAAGTTGTGTGTTACTTCTCTATAATATTGCCACAGGAGACATGGCTTCTACCTTCAACCTTTTTGGACCTGTATCATGTTTTGTGTTAGCCAAAAGTAGGGGGCATGACTGGTCGACCCTCGGGGGTCTCCTGATAGCAATTAATAATTCTTTAGGTGTCTCATCAGGGAACATTTTGGAAGGGAAATACGGTTATCTTTTTATGGAATACATATGTTCCTTTGTTCCAGAGGACCTCCTGCTCATCATTATAACTGTGTGAAAACCAAACTATGCAGTTCTTTGGAGTAACTCGTAATTAACCTCAAGGAGTCGTATTTAACTAATGAAAAGGGGCTAATAATACTTGCTGGCGACCTAAACTCTCTCTGCCCTGAGCATGACACAGAGCACGAGTTGCCGGTAACAAGTGTGATGATGCCTAGGAAAGCAAGTGGTCTAGCTTGGGCTGGCTTCCTCAAGAGATGAGAACTAATTAAGTTAAATGGGAATGTCCCAGGTGATATGTGTGGGGCTGAAACCTGGCATAGGGGATCCCAATCATCCTGCATAGACTACCTCGGTGTAAATCTACCCTCATTCCAAAGATGCTTCTTATTTAGGTCATGCCAATGGAACTTAGTGACCATAACTTCCTAAAAGCAGAATTCCAGATGGGCTTAACATTTAGGGAAAGAGTGGGGCCTACAGATCTAATAGAAAATAATGTTCGAAACAGAGTAAATGGAACCCCTTGAGTATGCAGAAATGCAATCAAAAGCTGGAAGGAATCTTTACAGAGCTATGTGAAGAAGATATGATATGATATGATAGTTTATTTATATAGCACTTATACTCAATGTGTTTCAAAGCGTTTCAAGGAAAGGGATGGAACAAAGGAAAATACAATGGCATTCTTACAGGCCATGAACAGTAAGGATGTGAAATTAACTATAGTACTCAGCCTGGCGACATTTCAGATAGTGCAAGAGCTAAGACTTGCATAGATAAGGAAGCGAGAGGGAGAGTGGGAAGGAAATGGAAACAGACAGGGGACTACTGTACTAGCCCTGATGATATTTCAGATAGTGCTGGGGGGGTCAAGCAAGGGGAGGAGACAGACAACGTTGCTATCATACTAGGTCCTGTGACAATTCTGATAGAGTAAGTGCATAGAAGAAAGTAAGGGGAGCAGGGTAGGAGATAGGAAAAGGCAAAAAGGGAGAGGAGGAGAGAACATTGAGTAAGCCGCCAAAAAGAGTGGAGAAGCAAGAGGGAATAAAATCCTTTTGCCACACTTATTAATACTTTTATTAGGAAGAATCTAGGTGTGACTCACTGGAAAACCAAGGAGATTAGATACATTGTTGCCATCTTGTTGCCTCCCCAAATTAGAAAATAAAATGCCACCCGGGGAAGGGCCTAGGTGGCTGCAACAGAGGATGGGGATTGTGTATTCTCGCCCACTGTTCCAGCACCTGATTAGTTGGCTCACCCTCCCCGGTTAGAAAAGTGCCTTTTCAACTACACTAGTCCAAATTATGAAAAACAGTTACTTAGTTATTTAGTATTTAGTCCACTGGCACTGAAATCTGCACATGAGAGAACACAGCTGCAAGAAAGGTCAGGATGAAGTCTGACTTTTATATTTGACACAATTTGAGCTTCATTTCATTTATGCCTCGTGCAACAATGAAGAGCAGACACGTTAAGCAGGTATTTTCTATTTATGGCTGAACACAAGATGAATATAATGTGTCAGAGTTTGCTGTGGTTAGGTGCGTCACCCACTTAACGCCTTGCTTGATGCTGGGCTGAAGGACAAATGGGGAGCAATGCAGAAACAGATGCTGGACTGGAGGGTGAGTGGGGAGCAATGCAACAACAGACCTTTCCAAAAAGCCCCTTATGTTGAGTCCAGGCACCATAAGAGGAAGTCTGGGCACAAGGTCCTTGAAGGAAAAGGCAATGCTGTAAAAACCTTCAGAAGCAAATCTGGAATGATGCAAGACTGATGAGTATTCCAGAAGCGAGAGCAGAGGAAGGCAAGTAACGAGGTTCTAGAAGAAAACATGCAGGCGGAAGGCAACAAAGTAACTGTGGGTGCCGACATGTGTTTCGACCACACAGGGTCTTTATCAAGGAAAGTTAGGTTCTTCTGAGGGGTTCGAATGGTGAGGTGTGATGCCTAGATGTGTTCTTAGTATGATGCACTGAGTAGTGCTTCTAAGGAGGCAAAATAAAGACTTGCGTGTGGTCGAAACACGTGGAGGCGCCCATAATAATAATAAAGACCAATGGCATAACACCAGAGCAAGAGTGCTCTCTTTTTGTCAACAACTGTGGCCAAGCAATTCTCATGAACAAAAGTAATCTTCTACAAACTCGATACGCAGCGTCAATATCGCGGGATTCCAACACAAACGCGTTGATCTCTCAAATGGGGCACAGAAGCACTGCCCCATCGGATTCCTGCAACTTGCCGCTCAACGTAACACTTCTATTTGGACAAGTTCAGCGCGGTACCCATATGTTCCTGGTGCTGTTACCTTTTCTCTAACCTCATATTAAAGAGGTTTGAGATATAATGCTGGCTTTTAAGGAAGGCAAAGCTGCAGGACCTAGTCTTGTACCACCTGATATGAAGGAAACAGATATAAGGCATTGCAGATTTATTGTAATATAGTAGTCATAGTACAACAACAAAGACATAGAAACGGGACTATAAACCATTCTCTGCTATTGACATCCCTGCTAAAACCTTTGGGAAACTCCTGTTCAAAAGGAGTTCGTCATCAATAATCAGATCTTTTTCAAATGTCAAGGTGGGTCCTTGTCTTCTCCCACCTCTGCTAATGATGAACATGTCTGTGTGAGAAAGGACACTTTATTTTCAGCCTTCGTGGAGTATGGCTTTTGACATTGTAGCAAGGTCAAAATGATGGTCATTTCGTAGGGGCCATGGGGGTTCAGAAGTTTTTGCTATCATTAATTGAAGCATTATACGACACCAATTTGGCCTCGGCCAACCATGTGAGGGTGTGGACATCAGAGAAATAATTTACAAAAAAAACGATTGGGTGTCCCGGGGTTGTGGGTTGACCCCACTTCTTTTCACCTAATATATTAATGATCTTGAGAATAGATTATGCCATGCAACCCCTGGGGCACCTAGGGTTAACGGACATTTGGAACCAATCCTGCTTTTCAAAGATAATGCCATTTTGTTGGCTAAAATAGCTAAAGTTTTATCCTTTATTGAATGAGTTGTCTAAATTTGTGATGACGTTTCCCCGAGAATGAATTCAGGAAAATCTAAAAGGATGATTGTTATTCAGAAATCCAAATTGAAACAATATTTTAAAGGTAATAAGACTCATATTGTCAAATGTTATAAATGCATGGCCGTATGCTTTTTCTCTGTTTTATCTTGGACCAATCATTAATGTCCAAGGGAGATCTGAAACTAATGCTACTGTTAGTTTTTTGTTTTTTTGGGGGAGGGGCCTTAGTCCCATAAACAAGCAATTAAAGTATATGAAGGAAAAGCCGTTGTACAAGTTTGTTTTAGAGTAGAAGTGTGTTATCTTCAGCCGTGTGACAGTTTTAACTTAATTAAAAAAATGTATATAAAATTTGTTTGGGGTTTTAAAATGCCACTGCAAACACCACAAGAGACAATTAGTCGGGCATGGACTGATAAAGAGGTATTCTACTGCATCAAATAGTGAAAGAATGGGGCATGATATGGTTATATTCGCTGTGTAAAGATTTTGTGAAGGAACTTTTTCCAACATGGAGTCCTTATAACAGCAAATCACTTTAAAGACATCGGAGGGCTCTAATGAGTAGTGAGAGAGAGAGGAGTCGATATACCATATCCGCGGAGTGATGAGCTTGAGTGTTGGGTGTTACTGGTGGAAAGCTCTGAGGACCTGCTTTCTTCTTTCACAGCAGCACTGCCCCTTGAACTTCAGGACTATACAAACAGGATGCAGCACGAAGAGCAGTGTGCGCAATGTGAAGCCTGAGAGTTGGGTGTTCGGTGCTTGGGGCCAAGCCAAACCCGGAACACCGAGGAGTCAACAGCGTTTTCTACACAGAGCTACGGTGAGTGGCAGAGGCTTCGCTATATTTTTAAATAAATACCTCTGGTATTGTATAGTCGTGCCGGTGGGGTTAGGGAGTGGCAGAGCTTGCTGTGTAGGGCCTGCAGGCTCGCGTACCACCCGGCACTGCTTCCCTGACTTGTGCTTCCGATCTCCCGCAGGAGACTTTATATATCTACAAGCCTGTGTTGTTTACTACTCAAAGTATAATGAAATCTAAAGACCTTTGGCGGCTCACCCTTTGCAGTGATGACAGACTAAAAGGAATGCGTCCAGGGAGCCCCAACAACAAAAAGTACAAGTCAACTTCATCCCTGAGTAACAAAAAAAATAAAAATGAAGGAATTGCATAGCACGGAAACGCCCCAGCCAAAAATAAAAGCCTACTTTGGTAACACTGCGACCTGTAAAAATGTGGTACAAGGCCCCTCTGTTCCTGATTGTGTGCCCGAAAAAGGCAGAAGAGCGTCCTTTGGATACTGGTGTAACCATTTGACAATAACGCCTCCCTTTTAAAGTTATGCCAGGTTATACAAAGGATCGCTATGGCCCCCTGGGGACTTTGTAGTTGATAATAGACTCAGTTCAAATATATCCAAGACTCCCGATCTGGAGAAGCTGTCAACATCGCCTGAGTCCCTGGTCAGTGAAAGTGGCTATGAGGAGGAGGCAGCGGTGGCAGGGGCGTTGCCCTCTTGTGATCAATTGGAGGTTAGACCTGCTGTCAAAGCTCGCCTGGGTGCACTCGAAGCGGAAATCAAGTTCTCTTTATTTGGAGTTCAAATATGGCTGCGGAACAGGAATCTCTGAAGAAGGTTGTTGCCAAAGTAGTGGATGTCATTGTATTGGCAAGCATGAATTCTGTCCCAATGACCCCCCCCAGAGCGGACGGAGCATCCCCCATCAAAGGAAGTAATGGCACCATTGGGGAGTAACCCTAAGTTATTTGAGGATTTCAGCACAGGGAAAGACCTATCTGCTGGAGTTGGAAGCCTGGGCTTTATACAGGCAATGTCCTCCTCATTTACTGAGGACCCGCAGCAAGGAGCAGCGTATGTTGTGGCCGATACAGGGAGTTGAACCTTAGTGTAAATGTCGCTAATAAATAGCTCTGTGAGAACCCCCCCCCCACACCTCATCTGAAACAAAAAGTCCAGAGACGCTGGGCCATGGCTGGTCGGGCCCCATAAGCCAAAATGGAGAGGTCTGAGCAGGCGGCCCTTGGCAGAAGGTGACAGAATAGGGAGAATGTCAGGGTCAGATTGTAGCAGGGAGCCTAAAACTGTAAGAAAATACATGGGTAATGGTGAGGTTAGATGGGTCTATCTGCAGGGTCTTCTGGTCATTGCATTGGTCATCACACTTCGAAGTCTGAAGTTATTTCACGTTCCGGCGTATCAGAACAGAAGAAAACATTTAAAAAAAATGGCCACTGGTAAAGGGAAAATGAAGTCCGTTTTCCCTTTTCATGGCAGCCATTGAAAACATTTGGAAAAAAGTAAATAAAAAAATGGTCACCAAGGGACGGGAGAAGTGACTACACATAGTCCCCTCTCCCTTTCTATGGCGACAATTGAAAAAATAGGAAAAAAATAAACAAGCAAAATGTCTGTCTGGGAATGGAGAAGGGACTACACGTAGTCCCTACTTCCTTTCCATGTTGGACTGTCGCATATCAGGAGCTGGGGACAGAAGTGTTCCCAGCGCGTCTGCTCTCGCAATAGACAGAAAAGTAGGAAAGTGGGGGCGGGAGGGCGCGGGGGGAATTCTGTGGATGCGAAAGTTGGTGGGGGGGTGGGAGAAAGACTTGCCTGGTTCCCCGTGAGGATGCTGAGGGCAGCGGGATTACCGTGTCGTTACGCCCGCATTCGGAGCCGCCCCATTGACTGGGAGGCAGCCACACCCCCCTCGCTGGGTACTAATTGCACATAGAAAACTCCTTACTTGACTTAGACCAGATGACCTCCTTTTCTTTGATAATTTGGCCAGTTGGACAAACAACCATTCCACTTTATTCCAGGTGTTCATGTGGTCTCGAATGGCCAGAAAATCCTCGCATTTTCTTGTTTTTCATCACGCTGATATCTTTCTCTTGAAAAGCAAAGTAGTGAATTTGATGCTTTTTTTACTTCATATTTGTATCTGATCAATCGCTCCTGAACAGACCTGTAACTTGTAATAAGTTAGCCATAGCGAAAATATGTGGAATTGTGCATTACCCTGTAAAGTGCAGCTGAGAAATGGGAACCTGCTGTTGTTTGTAAGCCTGTAAATGTGTGCTCTTTTGTACTTTGAGGAATGTGCACTTTATTAGTTCACATTCTTGCTGCATGCTTTATGATAAGCGATTGGTTCTATGGCAGTTTTGGCTTATGCGTGCGGTTTTAAGGATTTTAACTGAAATTAATTGATTGATTGAGGGGGTGGAAAGCGGGGAGCAAAGTCCAGAGACAAACCATCGGATCAAGGCAGACTGATGGCACCCACCACAGCTTTTAGAAAATGTTCCACTCAGGGCATTGGTTTGCAAATCTTGTCAGCAAACTTGGCTCATACGCTGCCCCTCCGCGACGTCCTTGTGTCCATCGTGACGGGGAGCCTTACAGCGGACTTACCCACAGCAAGGGAGAGGCACACAGGATGTAAACAGAAGGGAAGGCGGCGAGCTCCAGAGCAGCTACTGCCCTGCTGGACTACTCGCCGTGGCAAGCTGGGACATTTTGAACAGCGTACTTTTCACTAGTTTCTAATACAGCATACAGCGTTCCTATCTCTAGCCTACCTCTGCAAAAATTTCCCTATGCACGACTTTCTTTCTTTCTTTCTTTCTTTCTTTCTTTCTTTCTTCCTTCCCTTTTCCATCTTTCTTGTTGTCTTTCTTTCTTAATGCATAGATTTCTTCTATCGTTCTTTCTTTCTTTCTCTTTTAATCTTTCTTAACTCATAGATTGCCTCTATTTCTTTTTTTTAACTCAGATTCCCTTTCTTTCTTTCTTTCTTTCTTTCTTTCTTTCTTTCTTTCTTTCTTTCTTTCTTTCTTTCTTTCTTTCTTTCCTTCTTTCTTTCTTTCTTCTTTCTTTCGTCCCTTCCCTCTTTCCCTCTTTCTTTCTGTCTCGCTTTCTAAACTCATACTTTTCTTCTTTCTTTCTCTTTTAATCTTTCTTAACTCATAGATTGCCAGTGTCTTTCTTTCTTTCTTTCTTGCTTTCTTTCTTTTTCTCTCTTTCTTAACTCATAGATTGCCTCTTTCTTTCGTTTTTTTGAACTCATAGATCCCTTCTTCCTTCCTTCCTTCCTTCCTTCCTTCCTTCCTTCCTTCCTTCCTTCCTTCCTTCCTTCCTTCCTTCCTTCCTTCCTTCCTTCCTTCCTTCCTTCCCTCTTTCCCTCTTTCTTTCTGTCTCGCTTTCTAAACTCATACATTTCTTCTTTCTTCTTTCTTTCTCTTTTAATCTTTCTTAACTCCTAGATTGACAATGTCTTTCTTTCTTTCTTTCTTTCTTGCTTTCTTTCTTTTTCTCTCTTTCTTAACTCATAGATTGCCTCGTTCTTTCGTTGTTTTAACTCATAGATCACTTCTTTCCTTCTTCCCTTCCTTCTTTCCTTCCTTCCTTCCTTCCTTCCTTCCTTCCTTCCTTCCTTCCTTCCTTCCTTCCTTCCTTCCTTCCTTCCTTCCTTCCTTTCTTTCTTTTTTTTTCTTCTTTCTTTCTTTCGTTCTATCTTTCTTTCTTTCTTTTTCTCTATTTTTTATCTCATAGATTCCTACTTTCGTTTGTTTGTTTCACTCATAGATTACTTGTTTCTTTCTTTCTTTCTTTCTTTCTTTCTTTCTTTCTTTCTTTCTTTCTTTCTCAACTCATAAATGTCTTCTTTCTTCTTTCTTTTTCTTTCTCTTTGAATCTTTCTTAACTCATAGAGTGCCTCTTTATTTTGTATTTTTTCTTAACTCATACATTATCCGTTTCTTTCTTTCTTTCTTTCTTTCTTTCTTTCTTTCTTTCTTTCTTTCTTTCTTTCTTTCTTTCTTTCTTTCTTTCTCTCTCTTTCTTAGCTCATAGATTGCCTCTTTCGTTTTCTTAACACATAGATGGCTTCTTTCTTTCTTTCTTTCTTTCTTTCTTTCTTTCTTTCTTTCTTTCTTTCTTTCGTTCTTTCTTTCTGGCTTTCTTTATTTTTCTCTCTTTTTGCCTCTTTCTTTCATTTTTTTAACTCATAGATTACTTCTTTCTTTCTTTCTTTCTTTCTTTCTTTCTTTCTTTCTTTCTTTCTTTAATTTCTTTCTTTCTTTCTTTCTTTTCATTCTTTTTTCTTTCTTTCTTCCTTTCTGTTTTCTTTCTTTCTTTTTCTCTCTTTCTTAGCTCATAGATTGCTTCTTTCGTTTTCTTAACTCATAGATGACTTTTTTATATCTTTCTTCCTTTCTTCATTCCTTCCTTCCTTTCTTTTCATTCTTTCTTTTTTCTTTCTTCCTTCCTTTTTTTCTTTCTTTCTTTTTCTCTCTTTCTTTCGTTTTCTTAACTCATAGATTACTTCTTTCTTTCTTTCTTTCTTTCTTTCTTTCTTTCTTTCTTTCTTTCTTTCTTTCTTTCTTTCTTTCTTTCTTTCTTTCTTTCCTTCTTCATAGATGACTTGTGTGCATGTCCTGCCTCATACGGTGGCACATGCTGGAGCCGTACCGTTCAGTGGCACATGGTTGGCACGTGGGTGAATGGGCTCCTGGGCGAATGTCAGGTGTGGCCGTCCCTGGCGGCCCCATCATGTAGAGAAAAGCTGTGCGTTTCTCTACTCACACACCCGAAAGGAAACTGGGCGGAGCAGAATACCTGGCCGCTGAAGCCGGGGGCTAAGGACAGAGGGAAAGAACACTGCATCCCACAAAACATATCAGAAAGCCAGAAGTATCCTTTAAATGTGCACCCATTTGCCAAGGAACAATAACTGCATTCCACAAGACGGACTAGAAACAGATGCGACTTTGGCAGGATGATTTTTTTTTACATGAGAAACATATTCTAAGCAGTGATTTTTTTCATCAGCAAAAATATTATAAATGAGAAACGTTCCCTAATGGCCTATCTTACAAAACAATGTAAACCGTACAGGTGAGGTGTCGTTTTCCTCCCCCGGAAAAGCCTTGTTTGTATGTTCCTGGCGTCTTCCTGTTCTTACTTTAAGAAGCATTCCACGTGCCCGTCACTCCGCGGCGCTGATGGGCGATTGAGCCCGGTCCTTGTGTGTGTGCCCATCCTGCAGCGCGGAGTGGCAAGGAGCGCACGGGATAGAATGCCCCCGAAAGCCCCCGAGCGGATGTTGCGCGGGAAACACGCGCCTGCTCCAGCAAATTGTCTGGTTTATTTGAACACGCCTTTCTGTGCAAACAGGAGTCACCACCGCGCAGTCGCGGAGATTAGGCCCTTGGCTTTTTAAAGCACGAGTTGGCACGAGCCTTCAGTTCGTGTACCCTTTCAAAGATTCCACCTAACCCCCCCCCCTTCCCCCCCCGACGACCACTCGGCCTCCCAGCATCCATTTCAGCAACAGAACCCACGAGAAAGAAAACTGTTGCCCCACAGTATAATGGCCACACGAACGGTTCTGGATATGTTAGGCTCCACCAATAAAATTTGGGAAGCAATGAATCAATAATTATGTATTTAAATGTAATTACCCATTGTAGGTTTATTTTTATTTTTTTTTAGATCTAGCACCTCATGCTGGTATCCAGTTTAATGTGTTGAAGTATTCTTCAGATAAGAAAGATAAAGGAAATGGTGTTTTTTTTTTCTTCCCAAGATCACACAATGTTTTACAAGTCCTCAACCCTCGACGATGATCCGTGGCATTAGTGCAAGAAAATCATTGGAATTGCTGAACAGAGAGCACGCACTCCTTGATCTCTCAGTGAATTTACAGGAGGGGACGTCAGCGTACCCTCAAACTAAATGGCGGGAATCTGTAACCTACTAGAACAGGGGTGCACAACTGATTTTGACAGAGGGCCGAAAGTATCTTACATGAGGGCTATAGTGGGCCGAAAAGTAAAAGTGGGCGGGGCGGTAGGCGGGACATGTCAGGAGGCTATTTCAACCCCCAATTTGTATTAAACACATGGAAAAAGATATGTTTTTGAGGGGTAACGATTTTTATTGCATTTCAAACTTACATTTTGTACTACACATTTTCCATTGCTATCATTTATTTCGATTTAGTTATTGTATATTGTCTGTTTAATTAAATTATATATATTTTATTGACCCTTGATTGGACATTCCGTTATTTTGGACTGCTATAGTTTGCTGTTTGGGTTACCCAAGAGGAGTATGGCCTTCGTTGAGTCAGGTTTCCTCAAAAAAGCAAAGGATGTACATCTCCTAACTGTGCCTGTTTTAGCTTTATTATTGAGTTCACTCTTGCAGTGCAACACTATGCCCCATGGCTCCCATCCCCAACCAAACACTATGCCCCATGGTCCCCTCACCCCCAACCAAGCACTATGCCCCATGGCTCCCATCCCCAACCAAACACTATGCCCCATGGCCCCCTCACCCCCAACCAAACACTATGCCCCATGGGCCCCTCATCCCCAACCAAACACTATGCCCCATGGCCCCCTCACCCCCAACCAAACACTATGCCCCATGGCCCCCTCACCCCCTACCAAATACTATGCCCCATGGCCCCCTCACCCCCAACCAAACACTATGCCCCCTGTCCCTCACTGCCAACCAAACACTATGCCCCATGGCCCCCTCACCCCCAACCAAACACTATGCCCCATGGCTCCCAACCCCAAACAAACACTATGCCCCGTGGCCCCCTCACACCCAACCAAACACTATGCCCCCTGTCCCTCACCGCCAACCAAACACTATGCCCCATGGCTCCCAACCCCAAACAAACACTATGCCCCATGGCCCACTCACCCCCCTAACCCCCAACCAAACACTATGCCCCATGGCTCCCACCTCCAACCAAACACTATGCCCCCTGTCCCTCACCCCCCAAGCAAACACTATGCCCCCTGTCTCTCACCCCCAACCAAACACTATGCCCCTTGTCCCTCACCGCCAACCAAACACTATGCCCCATGGCTCCCAACCCCAAACAAACACTATGCCCCATGGCCACCTCACCCCCTAACCCCCAACCAAACACTATGCCCCATGGCTCCCACCTCCAACCAAACACTATGCCCCCTGTCCCTCACCCCCCAACCAAACACTATGCCCCCTGTCTCTCACCGCCAACCAAACACTATGCCCCATGGCCCCCTCACCCCCAACCAAACACTATGCCCCATGGCCCCCACCCCCAACCAAACACTATGCCCCCTGTCCCTCACCGCCAACCAAACACTATGCCCCATGGCTCCCAACCCCAAACAAACACTATGCCCCATGGCCCCCTCACCCCCAACCAAACACTATGCCCCATGGCTCCCACCCCAACCAAACACTATGCCCCATGGCCCCCACCCCCAACCAAACACTATGCCCCCTGTCCCTCACCCCCCAAGCAAACACTATGCCCCCTGTCCCTCACCCCCCAAGCAAACACTATGCCCCCTGACCCTCACCCCCCAAGCAAACACTATGCCCCATGGCCCCCTCACCCCCAACCAAACACTATGCCCCCTGTCCCTCACTGCCAACCAAACACTATGCCCCATGGCCCCCTCACCCCCAACCAAACACTATGCCCCATGGCCCCCTCACCCCCCCACCCCCCAACCAAACACTATGCCCCATGGCCCCCTCACCCCCAACCAAACACTATGCCCCAAACACACTCAAGCATGCACCCATACAGACCTGAACCCCCCACCCCCCAAATCAACACACACACAAACATGCACCCATACAGACCCGAACCCCCACACCCCCCAAATCAACACACACACATGCACCCATACAGACCCGAACCCCCCACCCCCAACTCAGCACACACAAACACTCAAGCATGCACCCATACAGACCTGAACCCCCCCACCCCCCAAATCAACACACAGACAAACATGCACCCATACAGACCCGAACCCCCCACCCCCAACTCAGCACACACACACACTCAAGCATGCACCCATACAGACCCGAACCCCCCACCCCCCAACTCAGCACACACACAAACATGCACCCATACAGACCCAAACCCCCCACCCCCCAACTCAGCACACACACAAACATGCACCCATACAGACCCAAACCCCCCACCCCCCCAAATCAGCACACACACAAACATGCACCCATACAGACCCGAACCCCCACCCTCCCTCCAAATCCCCACCCCCAACTCAGCACACACACACTCAAGCATGCACCCATACAGACCCGAACCCCCCACCCGCCCCAACTCAGCACACACACAAACATGCACCCATACAGACCCGAACCCTCACCCCCCAACTCAGCACACACACAAACATGCACCCATACAGACCCGAACCCCCACCCCCCAACTCAGCACACACAAAAACATGCACCCATACAGACCCGAACCCCCCACCCCCCAACTCAGCACACACACTCAAACATGCACCCATACAGACCCGAACCCCCACCCCAGCACACACACTCAAACATGCACCCATACAGACCCGAACCCCCCACCCCCCCAACTCAGCACACACACAAACATGCACCCATACAGACCCGAACCCCCACCCCCCAACTCAGCACACACACAAACATGCACCCAAACAGACCCGAACCCCCCACCCCCCCCTCCAAACCCCCACCCCCAACTCAGCACACACACACTCAAGCATGCACCCATACAGACTCGAAACCCCCACCCGCCCCAACTCAGCAAACTCTCAAACAAGCACCCATACAGACCCAAACCCCCACCCCCCAACTCAGCACACACACAAACATGCACCCATACAGACCCAAACCCCCTACCCCCCCAAATCAGCACACACACAAACATGCACCCATACAGACCCGAATCCCCCACCCCCCTCCAAACCCCCACCCCCAACTCAGCACACACACAAACATGCACCCATACAGACCCGAACCCCCACCCCCCAACTCAGCACACACACAAACATGCACCCATACAGACCCCAACCCCCCACCCCCAACTCAGCACACACACACACACTCAAGCATGCACCCATACAGACCCAAACCCCCCACCCCCCCAACTCAGCACACACACAAACATGCACCCATACAGACCCGAACCCCCACCCCCCAACTCAGCACACACACAAACATGCACCCATACAGACCCGAACCCCCCAACCCCCCTCCAAACCCCCACCCCCAACTCAGCACACACACACTCAAGCATGCACCCATACAGACCCGAACCCCCACCCCCCAACTCAGCACACACACAAACATGCACCCATACAGACCCGAACCCCCCACCCCCCACTCCAAACCCCCACCCCCAACTCAGCACACACACACTCAAGCATGCACCCATACAGACCCGAACCCCCCACCCGCCCCAACTCAGCAAACTCTCAAACAAGCACCCATACAGACCCGAACCCCCACCCCCCAACTCAGCACACAAAAAACATTCAAATCAAAACATTCATACACATCCGACACCCCCCGACCTCCGCATCTCAACATACACACAAAATACATTCAAATACAAACATTCACACCCCCCCACATCTCAACATACACACAAAATACATTCAAACGCAAACATTCATACACATCCGACACACACCCCCACCCCCGCATCTCAACATACACTCAAAATACATTCAAACACAAACATTCATACACATCCGACACCCCCCCACCCCCGCATCTCAACATACACTCAAAATACATTCAAACACAAACATTCATACACATCCGACACACCCCCCCACTCCCGCATCTCAACATACACTCAAAATACATTCAAACACAAACATTCATACACATCCGACACCCCCCCCACCCCCGCATCTCAACATACACTCAAAATACATTCAAACACAAACATTCATACACATCCGACACACACCCCCACCCCCGCATCTCAACATACACTCAAAATACATTCAAACACAAACATTCATACACATCCGACACACCCACCCACCCCCGCATCTCAACATACACTCAAAATACTTTCAAACACAAACATTCATACACACAAACATAAAGCAAAACAAACCCGACACACAAACACAAACAGACCACTTACCGGAGACGTGCTGGAAGGCAGGCAGGTAAGCGGCAGGTAAACTGGAACGCTGGAATCGCACTACGGCTGGCGTGGTCCAAGGCGAAATGCCTTCCGGCATCAAGCCTTATGGGCCACGCCAGCCGTAGTGCTGGCCCTCCATTGGTGCAGCACACACGCATTACGTGGCTCGTAGGAGCGACGTGATGCGTGTGTGTGTGCTGAGCCAATGAGGGCCAGTGTTTTCACCGGCCCGGAAGACAACAAAGACTTTCCTAATGGAGGGCGGCCGCGGGCCGCCCTCCATTAGGAAAGTCTTTGTGCCTCGCGGGCCGGTCAAAAGGGCATGGCGGGCCGCAACTGGCCCGCGGGCCGTATGTTGTGCACCCATGTACTAGAAGCATACCAGCCAGATTCACTTAATAACATTAGACAAATGCACACAAAACAGAGGGTAAAAGATAGACAGGTGAAAGTACCTTGTAGCGCTGTGGGGTTGTTCTCAGACCAGAGACATCCGTGGCATATGTTACACCTGGCATTCATCAATCTCGTTGCCTCGCGGCCTAGCTGTGTCAATAGTCTTTAGTTATGCCACCAAGACTTCCGTTTGAACTGTCAATAAAAGGTACAAAACTCAGAAATCACACTGCTCCTGAGACTACACACACACCGTATGGCACTACAACCGTTTCACTGGATTGGAGTGAAATGCCGGACCCTCGTCACAAGGTTCTCTTTCACAGGCAACGCCATTAAGGCAGTGGCTTAGCAACCAACCTAAGAAGTTCACCCCATAAGAGTCCGGCCGAATGATTCACTCCAGTAACTCTGCTCCAATAACAGCCCCCCAATTTGTGAGAACGACCAAGAATGGTCTTCCTTAGCAGCCCTAACAGTACACATGGAACTCTGTACATGCAGAGGTCACACGGATAACCATTTGGCCTTCAACACATCTCCAACAACCTTGATGTTCAGGCGATAGAAGCAGGGACGTCATTGTGGGGTCGCCAGAGGTCACAAGTGCGACCTCTGAGGTCTCCCTTGTGACCTCTGTGGTCTCCCTTGCGACCTCTAAAAAAAAAAAGGAAAAAATGTTTTTGTTTTTTTTTGCAATGTAAGCTCCTGGGCTGTGGCGAGCACCATGTGGCTCTTTACTTCTGTAGTGGCTGGCTTTCTTGTTCAGGCCCCTTAAAAAAGAAGAACAAGAAGAACAGGAGTGGCACAAGTCTAACACTTTCAGCACTGACCCTAAATAAGAAAGAATAGGAATGCGAACAAATTTGTCTTTCTGGAATTCTATACAATAATTGCTAGACTCATTAAAGGTGTATTTCAGGCACACTTCAGGGGGTGAGTCACTGATTTAGTCTGTTCTTAAACACCTCAACTCAGCCTTTTATCCTTCTGAGGTCGATAAATGGATACCAACACAGGTTGGGTGATATTGGGTGTATATTTCTTCTATGCAAAGCGCTTAAGCGTAAGTGCTATATAATAACACATCATTATCATTTGGTCATGGACGTCTGCTTGCATTCACAGTCATTTGGTAATATGGGCCTATACACACTCGATACATATGGCGATCCATTCTTGTATGAAATGTACATCACATTATAGTGATATTGTAGCCATATTTTTCGAAATTGTACAATGCTATGTGATGCCACTTCCTGTTTTGTCAACGGGTGAAGGTTGTGTTCCATTGCTACCCGCGATATCACTTCAGGGTGGGGTCAAATGACATCACTTCCGGTGATGTCATCAGGGGTCAAGGGTCGTGTGTTGTCACTTCTGCTACCCCTGGCATTTTGGTGAAATGACGTCCCTGGATAGAAGGTAAACAGCACTGATACCAATGGCCTGGAAGGTGGCCCAATCCATTCAGTCCTGCCATGTGGCCTCCACAATGGACTTGGAATACAAAGACCTTTCCTTGGGAGCCCAAATGCAGGATGGGTGAAGGAAAACTAGAATACACCTGAGGTACTTGTACTCTGCGGGTCTAGGAAGGAACCAGAAGACAGGCTTTCTCTGTGCACGTCCCAAGACTCTGGAACAATCTGCCTGTCAACACAAGACTCACCCTCCTGCTTCTACATTCCTGGAAGGATCTCAAAACCCTCCTCTTTAAGGAATACCTTCTCCAAAACATTGAGGTCTACACCCTCCACTCCTCATCCTTCCTGAGACTGGGTGATTTGCTCCCCACTGTTTCCTCCCCTGGTTGGTTGTAGGTTCCTTGCAGACAAATGGCCCGCCCGCCACCGTTCTTAGCTTCCCACTCCCTTTTTCTGTCTGCCTCCCTCATCATGCCATTCCCACTTTTATTTGTAAAGCACGTCATTGCTTCCCGAAGCTAGGTACGTGCTCAATAAATACAATAATAATAATATTAATTATTATTATTATAATAATAATAATTATAGCAATCATAATAATACTAAAATTGCACCCCTCAATTAACACCATAAGAATAAACCAAGGATAACCCCCTGACCTGGATTGCAATGTTCTATCCTTTTTGCACCCCACCCGCACATGAATTGGCTCACCAATCCTCTTTCCATCTTACATTACACCTGAGGGTTAGGTGCGGGATACAAATGCAATAAATAAATATTAAATCAATAAACCTGTGGCTTATCATAGAAACTGCAGCGGAACGCCTGCTAGAAGCCCATAGCCACTTGCATTAGCTTCAGCTGAATAAGTTGAACCCTGCACCAGTGGCATTCCCTCCACAACAGACCTCTCCCCGCAAGCTACTGGCCTCTACGTACTCACCAGACAGGCCTCAATGGCAATGATCGAAGCAGAATGCTGACACCTAGACTAATACATAGGGCCTCATTACAAGTCTGGCGGTAACTGTGTCGGTAAAACCGGCAGGTTACGACTTGTACATTTTACCGGTGCCTGGCTTGCCGGTAAAACCTGGGCATTCCAACTCAGCCGGTCCGGGAAGTCAGGTGCTGGTAAAATGTTAGTCCCCATTCCAGGACTCTTTGGGAGTGGGGACCACGAAAGCAACGGCACTGTTAGTTATGGTGCCGGTGCTTGCGTGAAAGTCTGCCTACCGTGGCCGCTGTGCTTAGCAGGGATGGAACTGTCGGGCACAGCGGCACCGGCAGGCAGACTTGTACTTTGTTGGTCCGGAAACAACGGTGCCGGTAAGCTTACTGGTGCCGTTGTTTCCAGAACTGCAATGTTTTAATGAGGCCCATAGAGTGCAAGTGCTCTCACCAAGAACCAAGCAAAAACACACCTGCATAGAGAAAAAGCATTCTTCTGATTTGCAATCATCAGCTGTTTCTGTGTGACTGGGAGGATAGCTCAGGGGCAATGTGCTTTCCTTGGAAGCAAGAGTTACACAGGTTCAATCTCTGGGTCTGTACTTAGAAACCTCTTGGTATTAAGCACGTTATAAATAACACATTACAATAGGAGGACTGCAATTGTCAAAACATTTTCTTGTTTGCAAGAAATGTGTTTCTGAATTTTGCCCACATGCAAAATGTGTGTTTATTTCCAGTTGAATGTCCACTCGCCACATGTAACTGTAAAGTCACTTGCTTGAATCTTGGCTAAACATCGAAGATGATTTTACACAACCGTGAATCCTCTGTCAAATCGTTGACCTTATGGTGATGGTGCTTTACAAATAAAACAGCCACAGAACTATCATAAACAAATACAAGTGTTCTATAACTATTGAAAAGGTTGGTATGGTTTATTTTTAACTAGACCAGACTTAAGTTTTCCTTTTCATTTTAGAGTAAAAATTTAAAGGAAATCTTAAGTCTGGATTTCGAAAGTGCTCCCTCATTATACTGAAAAAAGTGCATTCTCATTTTGTTTAATAAAATTATAAAACGTTGTGTAACTTTTTTGACATTTGTTAAGTAGTCTTTCCCTTTGTATGAGTATTGCCTACAACTCTAGCCCAGCAATAATGTCTACAAAGAAACATTTTGGATTAGTCGTAATGTGGTGAATTATTCATATTTATCATAAGCGTGTTCACCTTATATGAAAAAGGTATGCATTGGGGCAAAAGAGATACCACATGTATGTGCACATGTGAGTCACAACACAAAGGTGTGCCCACAGGCTTCTAAAAGATACTTTTGGCTTTTCTTATTTGATCAAGTGTTAGGCTTTGTCCACCAGGTTTTTGGTTGTGGGCGCAAATCTGAGATGTTCACCGACACCTCCTGTTTTTCTGTAGTACAAATCTTTGAGGATCATGCACATATATATATATATATATTTGCATTTCATAAGTTGCAAGCATTCTGATTGGTCACTGCCCTGTCATAATTGAACAATCTGCCAATCAGTACAATGTTAGTGATCAATGGTGAAGTGAAACTGAACAGGGCACTGCTACATTTGATCTAAATGCATCCCCAGCTGGACAGCGAAGGCCTACTGGCCAACAATGGAGCTCCTCATAACAAACACAACAACCTGCACTAATTTGGACACACACACACACATTGCATCGTAACATTAACACGAATTCTAAAAATGGTGATAGAAGGGGAATCACACTGGGGGTTCAAGCATTTCACTGAGAAGAGGATGCAATTCTCAATCAGAAGATCTTGTAAACTAACTCAAAGGGTGCTTAGGCATTTTGCTGATTCAGCATGTGCATGTTGTAGATACGGTTGTGCCTATTCCATGACACGCGCTAGTGCATTGCACTAAAAGGGTTGCATGGCGAGTACCGATAGCAGTTTGAAAGAAGCTTGTCTATTTCATTCAAAGGAACGTTGCGAGTGAATAACAGGAGTGTGGCCATTTTATTGAGTGGAACAAGAGCACACGAGTAGAGTGTGCACATCTGAGCACACAATTACGTGAAAAGGTATTTCACTTCTCACTGTGATGATTCGTGGCTATGTGTGCAAATGGGAGGACACAGTTTCAGATCCCAGCAAAAGTGATCAAGTCTTTCACCTTTCTGTGGGAAATAAAATGTGATCCTTTGCTTGGAATCCAGTAGATTTAACATTTGTGACTATCTAGTTGACACTACAATGCAGTGTGTAAAAGTTCCACTGTTATCCCAAACCATACAAATAATGTGAAAGGAAAGAGGTAACACAGATCAACTGGCAAACACACTTCAAACCCATGTAGTTTGCCCCAAAAATTGCTGAATTCACAAACTCCAATTTGAGGGAATGTGGTGTATTAATTGTGGCTATTAGGAGGTGCTAGCGCGCCACCTATAAACCAAAACCTTTGCATTAGAGCAGGGGTCCCCAACCTTTTGTTAGCAATGAGCAACATTTGAGCGTCAGATGAAATGGTGAGCAACTTCAGCACTTTGATATAATTTATCGGCATTCAGTCAGTGGTAAAATGATTGGAACAAATCATAACTGTACTAAACTAAGCTCAATACTGCTAATAGAGCTGTTAATTATTAGTAATTAACAGTGATCTCATCCAGGTGTAAGCCTAGTCCACGCAATTCATAATGGCCTTAAACATCATTTGACATTAAATTGGTATAGAAATACAATCTTTAGTAAATTAAGTGGCAGGCAGTGCATTTTTAGGCACTAGGCCAGCAAATTATTCAAAAACATTGCAGGATGTATGAAAATATTTGAGTGCTTGGAGTTCTCTCCCAGGAAATGTTCAAGCGATTTAATGGCAAATGTTTTTTAAGCACGTTTTGACAGTAGCATTTACTCCAAAGGAATTGTCGGGATCTTTAGGGGCAAATGGTGCATTTTTAGGAGAACAGGATGAGTAACACTGGAAATAATATGGTAGAATCTAACAATCATTTTAACCAGGCTTTGTGTGAGGGGAGGGTTATCTGCCTAAGAAATGTAGCAGAAAATAGTGCTTTTTAAAGCACTCAAGGTCTCTTACACTGAAGACAAGTGATTAGGAATAAAAAAAAACTATGTTTGATGGATTTGGGTACTCTTTCCCCAAGCAATCCGCTGGGAAATACAGTTGTAAGTGCTGCATTCTTAAGCATGCTAGTGGGCCAGTAACATTGTTCACAAACTGGAACTTTTGAAGACCACTTTACAGAGGGGTGGGTTATTTCCTTCATATTGTACACATTATATGTTTATGGTTGCATACCTCGCTTGTTAAGTGCACTCCCTTGACATGGGGTCAGACTGCACTTTGCATGTTCATACCCGTGGCAGGGGCGATTTAGCCATTCATCGCTCGAGGTTGATGAATTCAGTACATTACATTGGGTAATATCCGTTCTTGAAGAATTTAGAAGCAGGAAGAATCTAGCAAGAAACACTATACTAAAGTAAAAATAATTTCTATGTCACTAAGAAATTATTTTCAGTAACGTATGTGAATTGCAATTGGTAGCTACACTAATTAAGTGTGCACAGTTTGGAGCTCATTCCCCTTAGCAACCCATTGGTCGTATGCCAGATGAGCAAAGCATCATACAATGTGAATTTTCCCACCAGGTACTGCAATACAAGTAGCATGTAACATTTGTGCCAATTATGACGCATGGGGCCCGCAAACACAAACTTCACATGTAAAGAAACTGGCATAAGCAAATTGTTTAAGAAGGAAAGTTTGAGCATGCATGCCACTCATTTGCCCAATTTGTGGGCACCAGCTGTATAAAGGCACAGAAGTTGACAACTGTCACCAGAACACAAACACAGGCATTTGGTTAGATTATTTTTTCCATTAATACACTTCCATACTGGAAAGAAGAATCAGGAGATGAAAATGTCTTCACAAAGATTATGCAATTATTGTGGAACATTTTGGACCAATAAATTGCATTTTGGCAACAAATGCAAATCATACATGTACAAAAGAAGCTAATTGGAACTTCCTTGACAGTCGGGCATTCAAGTCACTTATTCTATTACGCATTTTCGTACTATTCAGCGACTAGCCCCCTTTTCTGTCTACCTGAGTGCAGCGGGGGAAGGCTCCGTTGGCAGCAACATTATCTTCGTAGATTGTGTTCTTGGTCCAGCAGCAATGCACCTCGTAGTGTACCCGAGCTCCAAGTGGCAGACCTTTTAGAGTGCTAAGACAGGGATTGTCCCAATAAGGGTGGGTTCAGTGGGGAGTCACTTTTACTTCTGATTACAGAGCAGTGCAATGGGTATTCACATGGATGGCCAGGCCAGCCTAGTTTCTGTGCTTCAGGCTCTCTTCAATCACTGGGGACTGTCTCATCTGAAGCCCTAAGAGATTAATTTCTGTTGCCACCCCCTTGCTCCCTGCAACCACCTGGCCTGACCCACCATTCAGACCACTCTACTGATGCCTCCACAGCTAAAGCTTCAATAACTAACAGTATGTCATGCCTGTCAAATAGAGTAGGCTGATTGGCTAGCCTTCCTGCAGAGTTATGGCTCAGGGTACACTGCCATGGTTGTCTCATCCCTGAATGGCCTCCTTCTTAGCCTCCACGCAATGACCCAGAGCAACTGGCGAGCAACATTTTAGGGTCCGGAGAGCAACATGTTGCTCGCGAGCTACACGTTGGGGATCACTGCATTAGAGTATAGCTATGGAGAAGTGGCATATGAGGGGGGACACTAAGCTTGTAGATGTTGCTAATACGACCTAGGGCCAGTTGCACCCACCTCCCACTCCTCCCCACCCAGAATACATCCGTCTGGGATATCTTTGAGCTAACTTTATCAAGCCTTAGCATCATACTTTATGCTGGACGTGCTAGCCAGTGTTTTTTCCAAAGAAGTGTTCTAAGACAGAGGGCGCTAGAGAGCCGTCCAAGATGGCGGCCTCCCTGTGAGCTCCACGGAGCTCCCTCAGAAATCCTGACGAATCGAGGCATCTGCGCTGGGCATTGTGTATGCAGCCACCCCCAGTTTGTAGCCAAAGCGATTCTGAACAAAACGAAGTACTTCTTTCGTCGTAATTCGGATGCTGGGTCCAGATTCCTCAGCGACGAGAAACCCTCCCCCTCCCCGGTCCGAGTGGAGCGCCGGCGCGGGCTAGACGCGAGGCAGTCGGAGACAGAGCGGGCCCGGAGGGGGACGGCCTGAGCGGCCGAAAGCGGTGGGACATCCGGCAGAATCTCGGAGGAGCCGTCCTGAACGAACCCCGAAGATCAGGTACGCGCGCCCCCGTGCGCCCCCGTCCATACTCCCCGGGGTGAATTTCAGCCTGTGTGAAGGCGCGGGGCGCGGGAAACCGCAAGCCGGGGTCCGCGTGAACCCCCAACGTACGGGCCAGCCGAGAACCAGCAGTAGATAGCGCTTGGACCCGGCGTCACTCCCGCTTCCACTATACCCTATCACAAAGGGAAACATCAGGAGAGAAACCCCATCCGAGATAGCGCAACGGAGGCGCGGATCAACCGGGACCCCGGACCTACCTCCGGTGCCCTGTAGGACCCCCGCTACACAAGCGCCAATGGCGGCCTCAAAGAAAATGGACAGAGCTCAAAAGAAGCTAAACTTTGAGGGCAGCTCCGTGACCAAACCAACCACCTCAAATGGCAGAGCGCTATCTCCCATCCAAGACGAGGAGGAGGCCCACGGGTTCGACATCAGGGAAATTCTCCTAGAACTGAAAGCCGGAATTGGCGGTCTTGGGAGCAAACTCGACACCCTCTCCTCTAAGGTTGATCTGCTCCAGCACCGGTTAGACAAACACGCCGATAGACTTGACACAGTCGAGCAGAGGGTGTCGGACCTCGACGACGGAGCAGCGGCCCTGACTTCCAGAGTGGCCTCCCTAGAAGGGCAAATGAAAGCGGTAAACGCAAAGAATGAAGACTTGGAGGGCCGCTCCCGACGCAACAACATCAGGATCGTTGGAGCTAGGGAACAACAACTCAACACAAAGATGGAGGACTACATTGAGAAGTTATGCGTAGACCTTTTCGGCACAGACATCCTGTCCAAACTGTTTGTTGTGGAGAGAGCCCACCGAATTCCCAACACCAGACCGATCCCGGGGGCTAATCCTCGCCCAATCATAGCGAGAGTGCTCAACTACAAAGACCGGGACGCCATCCTACGGGCGGCCAGGGAGAAAGGCGATCTTCAGTACGACGGTGATAAAATCCAATTTTTCCCGGATTTCTCCCAGGCGGTCCAAGCGCAAAGAAGATCGTACACGGCAGTAAAGCGCAGGCTTCAAGAGAACCAGATACAATACGCCATGCTCTACCCTGCCAAACTCCGAATCCAACATGAGGGGACGACCCAGTTTTTCAACTCTCCGGAAGAGACGAGCGATTATCTGGACCGCTCGGGCTGCAGACCCGCCTCCTCCAACGGAAGGCCTCAAAGGGGAGAGAGACCGAGAAGAAATCCACCATAAATTTTGCCTACAAGGTACCTAATGGGAGGGCTAGTGTCTGCATGGCTGACAAGGAGAGACCACCGCAGACCACTATTGTATCCGGGGAAGGGAGCTAGCCCTCTCTTGGAGGGCCACTTGCGCCCCGAGCACAGCAATGCAAGTTGTTTCGTTACTATGGGACTGTTTACCACGGGCCTGTTGGGGGTTGCCCGTGCATGGGAGGGAAGTTAATTCAGTAATACCGCCTCAACCCACATACCCCCGATCCACGACAGCCACGCGAGGAACTATGTACCTACAAATCGCCAAGTCTTCCTGGCTCCTTCTCCGAAAGCGACTCCAGCTAACTCCGCGGGCCCCGGCCCGACAGGATTACACTGATCCGTTCAGATGGCAGCGACAACGTTGAGAATCGCCACCTGGAATATACGCGGCGGCAACCAGCCTACGAAAATGAGGAGAATCCTTCAATATCTGCGGAGACACAAAATCAACATAGCGATACTCCAGGAGACTCATCTACTACCCTCGTCGGAACAGCGCTGGGCCAGATCATGGGGATGCCACCGGTACTTCTCGTCCTACTCATCGTTCGCCAGAGGCGTGGCGATCCTGATCGATAAGAGGACCAATTTCAGCCTCATCGAGTCAAAGAAGGACACCGAAGGAAGGGCCCTACTGGTGAAAGGAATAATCGCTGGAAAGGAAGTGGTGGTGGTCAACTCTTACGCTCCAAACACAGATGGACACGATAACTTTAACTGGATAATGTCCCATCTAGCCACGACCGACGCGTCGACTGTGGTGTGGGGGGGCGACCTCAACACCGCGCTCGACCCCAGGCTCGACAGGTCCCACAACACTTCAGGAAACCCGTCCAAAGCAAGTACTCAGGTTCGAGAGATTTGTCAGGCCTTCAATCTTTCCGACATGTGGAGAAGACACAACCGAGACAGGAGAGACTATACCTTCCGATCAGCTGTGCACAACACCAGTTCTAGAATCGATTATATCCTGGCGTCCTCCCACAGCCCTTTCAGGTGGGACGCGTGCCAGATCCTACCAAGGTCCTATTCCGACCATTCGATGGTGGTATTGGAGGCCACCCTAGCGGGCACAGCAGTGCCAGGCCTCAACTGGAGGTTTAAACCCGGTTCACTCACAGACGCAGTGTTTGCAGCAGAACTGCGGCAAGAAATACTCTCCTTCATAGACACCAACCAAAACTCGGTTGACTCCGCAGGCACCATTTGGGAAACATTCAAGTGCTTTGTCAGAGGAATCTGCCTGACCAAAGAAAACGGGACACTAAAAATGATCCGAAGGGAACTGTCCAACATAGAGGACCGTTTAAAGGAATTGGAACAGAATCTCCTCAACACCCCCGATCCATGCACGCAAGCCAAGCTTAAGCAAGAACTCTTGAAATTTAAGGAGACAGCGGACCGCGAACTGAAGTTCATGGGTCGTAGACAGCAGATCAGGCAGTACGGTGAGGGGCAAAAACCAGGTGCACTGCTGGCCCGACTACTATCGATAGACAGAGTCCCACCTCATATTGAATATGTCACAGATGCGCAAGGACAGATAGTCTACACGGAGGAGGGGATCTCCAACACCTTCCGGGAATTCTATCAAGACCTGTACAGCTCAAAAGGAACATCAGACCCCGAAGCGATACAAGAATACCTGAATGACACAGAACTGTATTGGGTAAGCCAAGACTTGCGCGAACCCCTGAACGCGCCCATCTCACTGGAAGAAATCCGGATGGCAATCAAATCCCTACCTAATATCAAAGCACCCGGCCCCGATGGGCTCAACGGCGAGTTCTACAAGGCGCACATGGACATAGTGGCCCCCCTCCTCTTGCAGGTCTACGAAGAGGCGGTGGGTCGAGGAGCACTTCCCCCCACGACGCGTGAAGCCAACGTGATGATGCTGCATAAACCCGGAAAACCTACAGAGAGCTGCGCCTCGTATAGACCGATCTCTCTGATCAACCTGGACAACAAAATCCTGGCCAAAATCCTGGCGGCCAGACTGCTCCCTCTGATGCCAGCACTAGTGCTGGGTGACCAGGCCGGGTTCATCCCGGGGCGTAGCACAACGTTCGGCATAAGGAGGCTGTTTGGCGTCATCGAGGCCCTAGACTCGACACAGCAGGCGATAGCAGTACTGCTGGACGCCGAGAAGGCGTTTGACTCTGTAGAGTGGCCTTTCATGTTCGCGACACTGAAGCAGATGGGTCTGGGCAACTTCTTCCTGAAGCTAGTAGCTCTGCTTTACAATAATCCACGCTCGTACATCACACTCGGGAACACTAAATCATCGGGGATCACATTGGAACGCGGGACGAGACAGGGTTGCCCTCTTTCGGCCCTTATCTTCGCCCTGGTGATGGAACCCCTAGCCTCGAGGCTACGGGCCGAGCAGTTAGAGCGAGGGTTAAAACTGGGTCCTCACAGGCTAATCGTCTCCCTATACGCGGACGATGTCATGCTGTTCATTAGCGACCCCCAAGTCAACCTCAACCCCGTAATGCGAGAGGTGATAAAATTCGGGTTAATGTCAGGGCTCAAAACCAACCACTCCAAATCGATAGTATTCCCCCTGACTCCGTGCACCTCAGAGTTCGCCGACGACCATGGGTTCCAATGGGAAACCTCGAAAGTGCGCTACTTGGGGATCAAGATGTCACGTAACCATCACGAGATATTTAGAGATAATTACGGAACCGCACTGCAGCTATTACTTGAACGTATTCAGAGATGGAAATCACTCCCATTGACGCTGTGGGGCAGGACCTCACTGACGAAAATGGTTATTCTCCCCAAACTCTTATATCTCTTCACAAATATCCCGCTACTTCTCCCCAAGTCCTTTCTGTCAAAGATCAAGAGCACGATCCTAGAGTTAATATGGGCGGGGAAACCGGCTCGGGTGGCTTACGACACACTCACTTTACCTATAGCGAAGGGAGGTCTGGCGCTCCCAGATATAGAGAAATATTACTGGGCGGCTCAGGCTCAATTCCTGAGCCACTGGTACTCAATCCACTATGTAAGACCACATGTGCAAGTGGAAAGAGCCCTGGCCTCCCCCGATTTACTATCCGCAGTCATAATCAGCCACATCCCTGTGCCGCATAAGACACTGAACACGGTCCTGTCTACATATGCGATATGGAAGAAGATCGCCAGTGCGTGTGGAGTGGCTGTACGATTCTCCCCCATACTACCTATAAAATTTATCCCCGGTATCCCTCTCACGAACGAAAAGGTATTCCTGCTATGGGTAGACAAAATAGGAGTAAAAACGCTAGGAGACCTCTTCCCAGAGGGCACCTTTCTGACCACCCAAATGGCCAAGGACAAGGGAGGGAACACATCCTTGGACGTCTTTCTCTATTTCAGACTCCGTCACGCCCTGCAGGAGCTATTCCCCTCATTCCCTAAACAACCCCCCACGTGGGAGCTGCTACATAACACAATATTAGCACAGGGAGAGGGCAGACTGGTGTCAACTCTGTACAAAACCCTGGTGAGTGACACGAGGAAGCTCCTACCTAAAGTGCAACACAGGTGGGAATCGGTTTTGCAGGAACCAATCAGTGAGGAAGACTGGGCCTACATTCTGCGACAAACTCAAAAAGTGGCGCTAAATTCTCGCTACAAACTGATCCATTTCAATTTTGTACACCAAACATATTACACACCCGCCAAAAAACACAGGCACCACCCAGAGGCGTCGGCCCAGTGTGAGAGATGCGTTTGTCCCAACGCCGACTTTCTTCATCTGGCATGGGTCTGCCCCGGTATCCAGCAATTCTGGTCCACCGTTATACAAACAACATCCGAGATTATAGGAGAGCAGATGACCCCCCTGCCGCTGGGCCCGCTTCTTGGCCTCACAAGACATCTGCAGCCATCGTCACGCAAGCTGGCGGCACTCCTCATGGTGCTAGCACGAAGGAGAATAGCCATGTCGTGGGGCAGGGGCCCACTCCCTAGGGTAGCTGACTGGGAAAAGGATATAACTTATTGCCAAGATATGGACACTGAATTTATTCGTACACTACCTTTACACGCACGCCCTCCTGATATCTGGGGACCATATATCACCTACCTGATGAACAAATCTGTTACTTCGGACCCTGATAATCCAAACACCCAGAACTCAGGTCCGTAAGAGGGAGGAGCGGGAAGACAAGGAGAGAAAACGTCCATGCGACTAAGGCAATGAGTAGAAACTCTCAAAGATACTGTGGATACGGGGGATGGGGGGCGGTGGGGTGGGGGAATTGTTGTGGGATATTGCATTCAGCAGCTCCCTGTTGGAGCCATGCCTACCGGTTATTGTAAAATATAAATAAAGTTTGGAAAAAAAAAAAAAAAAGAAGTGTTCTAAGAGTTAATGACTTAATTGGAGCAGTACATGATCTAAGGCTGTAATATAAATGTCTTAACCATGTCTGTCTTCACCCTCTTGATTTATAAGCACTATGGGCATCATTACGAGGTCGGCGGTAACCCGTCGGTGCTACTGGCGGGTTGCTGCTGACCTTGTAACACCGTTCCATCGCCTGGTGCCACAGGGATATTCCAACGGTTCCGGTCCTTCTGTGAACACCATGCCTGCAGGGGACAGTGCTCCCAGCAGATCACACCTTCCTGGGGCTCCCGCCTCTGCAGGCATTCTTGTAGTCTGGCAGTCAGGAAAGGGTGCTGGTACATTACTACCGACACCCTTATTTCCAGACTACAGGACTTCTAATGAGGTCCTGTGTGTGTGTCCTTCATCGATGTCCTGTTAAAAACCATTTTGGCTTGTGTATAAGTATCAGACATTTCTCAGGCTCTGCTAGTATCTACCCAGATACTCGCACAATTTTCATGCTGCTACCACTGATGGCCAGTACCTGGCAAATGCCTTTACCATGCCCAAGCAAAAGTGAAAACTGCTAGCAAAACCAAAGCTTGTTAATGTAATTGCTGACTCCTTTTCAGCAAATCCCATTTTCCTTTTTCTACTTTTCATTCTCTCTATATTATGTATCCTCTTTCTCCTTCTCTGTCTCTCACTCTCTCTCTCACACACACACACACATGCATGCCAACCTCTCTGTGTCTCTCTCGCCCACGCAGATCTCTATCTCCCTCTCGTGCTCTCTTCCTCATCTCTCTCTAAGTCTCTCTCAGAACAGATTCACCTCTATTGGACTCTCTCTCTCTCTCTCTCTCTCTTTCTCTCTCTCTCTCTCTCTCATCCCTCTCTTCTGATCTCATTTCTTTGAACAAAACGTTTACTGTTTCTGTTTTCTGTTTTTCTTTTCTTTAGACTGTACATGTGACTAGCACTTCAAAGGAATCTCCTAACCAGGACAACGAATTGTACACAATGGTGCACTGGAAGACAAGGATCACACATTTATTAATCACAGTCCAGAAGTTGGTGCCAACGAGCAATCACAGCAATAGCACAGGTGCTTAGGTGCTCCACTGATATCAACGCCCCCTAGGGGATTAGCATTCCATGGTAACGCACTAGAAGAATATTTAAATCAAAATGTGAACCTTTTTCCATAGAACGTTCTGAAAAGGTCCAATTTTCAAACCTGTTTTTCAACCTGTGTGTGCAAAGTGTTTGCACATGCTGTTTGAGTCCAACACGATTCACAAAAGTCATTTGCACAATTTGTGTTATGTGCCTACAAATTATAAGTTCATTGTACTTACGGAAGTGTCTCCATAAAACGCCAGGAGCCTGATTCACATAGCGTGTTCCTATGGGGTTGTGCTATTATAAATGCTTCTGTGAATCAGGCCTCAAGTGAAGCACAAACATACGTTATTACCATGTCACTGCATCCTCTGTACTTGTTTCCACGAGACACGTGGCAAGGTACAGATCCTAAGGCAGATAAGATCCCTACTTGCTCTCCAAGATCCCATGAAGATAAACTGATGCTCAGATAATGTGGCGGCACAAGTATGGCCTTCATGCCAGGTGTTGTGGGCACTCATCCATGCTCCTGTAAATAGGGTGGGAAGAACAAAGGGATCCAGAATATGACTGGAGACCTATCATTGGCCTCAAGCTCAGGGACTGCATCTCTCCAGCCCTAACATCTCCCCACTGGCTCCCATTTACTGTGAGGATCAGGATCAAGACCCTCTGCATCATCCACAAGGCTTTCCGGGGCCTGGGACCCCGCTACATCCAACTCTCTCTCCCTAAATACCTCCCTCCTAGAGCCCATTGGTGTTCTTGCTCTATCTCTCTGCAGATCAGATGCTTTTCCAAGCACAGAGTAGAGGGTAGATCTCTCTCCTCCGCAGGTGCCTCCCTCTGGAATGGCCTCCATGTCCCTCTCAGACTTGAGCCGAATCACCTTAAGTTCCAGAAGCTTCTGAAGACCCTCCTTTTCTGTTCCGCCTTCACTCGCCCCCTCCCCTGCTAATGTCCCTCTCTGTCTCTTGACTGGCAGCCTGGTTCATTCAGATTCTTACAGGTCACTAGACCCACCTCAACCAGTCTACCCCTGCACATGGTCTCCCCTAACATCCCCCTTCCTCTAACTGCACTTGCCCTTCCGGGCTCCCCCCCCTGGACTAGCCTGGCTGAGCCTGCACCCATTGAGCCCTTAAGGGCCCGTTCCTCAGACTTAGCCTGTGGGCCATCTTTCCCCTGCACTCTCTACATCCCCTGGCTCTGACCACCCGGCCTCCCCTGGCACTTGCTTAACCCACGGGCCCTTCCACCCTGACCAGCACTTCCCCCCCTCTGCTCTCCCCCACACTTCTTGTTACTGAATTCGAATGTCACAAGGCCCAGTAGGACCATGTTTGTTTGTCATCCCTGTCCCCCCTTTGGTCTTGTTGTGCCTTGAAACACAAGGTGTGTAGGTGCATTATAAATACCCAATGCATGAAATAAATACATGGATTTGCCTTGAAGAGAGGCAAGTAATTATGGTAACAGAGACACCACATTTCTATTGGTCAGGCAGAATTTACCTTTTGTGTCCCATACTCATCTCTGTTGAGCTCTCATTGTCACATGATGTCCTGCTAAACACTCTCAATGCATTGTCTGGTCCTGGTCACCATTAACACATCATGCCCTGCACACAGGAGGACATTGAACCTATCTGTCCCGGGCTACCGGCCCACATCAAATCACCACCCAAGATACACCCGAATCCTAGCCTTGATAAAGACCCTTTGTTGGTCGAAACACCTGCCGGCACTTATGGTGAACAATAACAAAAACCACAATGGTATCAAAACTAAATGTGTGGACTATACCTACTACGAATTCTAGTGAACAAATCAAACTCATATAAGATGTGTACAAGCGCCATCCAAGTAGAAATAAAACACCAAACTGTCTAATCTAGATTGTGGGGACCAAGAGCAAGGACCCTATGGTTTCTACTAACCAGCTGCATGTGCAACTAAACCTAAAAGCTCATAAAGAGTAAGGAGCAGTAACCACTAGTTCCTAGTGCTCTGACCTCTTTCGGAAATCGAACCTAGCATCAACACTGCTATGCAACCTTTCTATTGGATCTTGGACGGTCACAATCACTGACCACGTTCTCTGAAACAGCACAGCTCATGCATAAACTATTATGCCAGTAGATGCCTTCCCCATTGATGGCTACCCACAAGGTCCATGCAGGAAGTGTCCTGCAACTGAACATCAGAAATCACCATCTTTGGGCAAATTACATGTAATGAGGACCTCTCAGCCCCCCCCCCCCCAACTTCTGGACTCATTTACCTGTATCCACACATGATCACATGATAATCAGTAGCACGCTGTTACAAAGCATCAGGGAGACACAAAACCTACAACGAATGCGGCTACTTCTGGGCACGTCAACAATCATACAAGTTCCCACTACGATTGCACAATGTATCCAAAGACCATTCTCTCAACACTCTTATAAAACACTTCACTCTTTCACCACAACATGAGCCTGTCAATCACAAATGTGTGTACACCTGTGTGCTAAGGTTCAGTATGCCTGAATGAACCCATTTGGTAGGACTTCGAATTACCCAAATTTCAGGAATCTCAACTAGGTTACGCTTAAGTCTAACCTTTAAAGAGTTTCAACCAAGTTCGACCTCATTATCTATAAATGGGCAAAGAGACCCCAACTCCCCTACCTCTGTTAGAACCTCAGCTGCAATAGTCCAGCCTCCTCTATCACTCCTCCTCCTGCTCCTAATGACAACATCAAATCCACAGCCGTACCCACCCTCTCAGAAGTGAGGCAATGCTATGTGACCCATACTTGTTGACCAACGGCAACACACAGTAAATGGGGTCCCGCCTTCCTCATCAAGCATGGGGAATGCACAGAACAAAACAACAGTATATTACTTCCGGTTAAGAACAGATAGAAATAACACAATTCAAAAACCAGCACAAAAATAATATACAGAGACAACAACCACAGACATGTAGGAAGAACTGGGTAAAAGTAAAGAACCTTTTGGCGTTGTTTTCTTTTGGTGGAACAGGGGCAGGAAAAGGGATGTTTTAGCTTTTGATGCATCAGGGAAAACACATGGGAAAATGGACAAGAATGGGCCTATGATGTTTTGTTTTATTTTTTAATCTGGGGAAAACTGACCACAACACAGAAGAAACAGTAAGCAGACCAAGAGGCATCAAAATAGACAACTACAACTCTACAAACAATACCTAACTGCACAGAAACTAGAGCCAAAGTCCAAAAATGGATCCTATAACTGGTCAAACGGCTCGAAACATCCCTGTATCATAGCTAACCTCAGAGTCCAGTGAAACCCACAAAGGAGCAGAAAGTTAGCTATTTCGTTTGCAGGGTCTCGAACATCCTTTACGGCTTTGAGGACTTTGATTGGCTGACCTATTCTAATGTATCAGCCCTATATGTAACATATGTTCAGAGACTTCTGGTGGACCTCAAATCAACACAAGAGGCCTGCTGCAGATCTAGGCTTAAATATGAGAACCCCAAAACATAGAATCATATCTGTTTAAGAGATAACAGTGCAGAAGATCTCAAGAGGATCGCTCAGGGGCCAGCTGATCTCATTGGAATAAAAACGACACAGAGCACCACAGGTTCGATCCCCGGTCCGGGCTTAGAAATCTCTGGGTATTAAGTGCGTTATAAATAACCTATCATATCCTGTGTAGCAAAAAGTGAAAAGATCCCAACCCCCCAAAAAAATATTCTTAATCTGTCACAAGTGTCACGTGAGCTATTCCAAATTAAACAACAAATTCACTTAGCATGTCAATCCTAATTGAATTTGCAGGATTACGAGTTGGGATATGGTGGTGTAAATCCATTTGGAGTACATAGAACTTGCTGCTATTTTGTGTGGCTTTTTACCATGAGCAGTAATTCTGCATGGTAATTCTGTGAATTTTTGGAGGTAAAGTGGCAGAAGCACCCCTAGCTTTTTTGATGGACGTAAATCCTCCGCCTTACCTTCAAACTCTGAATTCAGCACTGCAGAAAAAGTGGCATACTTACGTTATCGCCCCAGAAAGTGGTGGTGATGGAATTACCGCCACTTTTCACGACACCACCATATTTATAATGACACTCTTTGTTTTCCATCTGAAACCGTCAAGTTATGCTGACGCCCATCCAATTCGAGTGTCGGAAGGAGAACCAAAATGAGATCATCGCTGAGCTTTTTTGAGAAGGAACCTAGAGGCACTTTGATAGACTGCAGATGAGAGAAGCAGGTAGCGGACAGCACAACAGGCAACCAAGGGAAGGGGCAGGGTACATAGGTTATAGGTGTGTCAATTGGGCAGGGGCTGGATATCTTTGGGTGCAGCCTAGAGCAGGTCTTTGGGAGCAGAGGCTCAGCCAGCACGACTGCATCGCCATCCTGAAGCAATATCATGCTTTTCCGGAGTCCTGAGAAGACTGAACTCATTTCTGGCCCTCAGCTGTCTTTGCTTTTTCAGATCTTTGTTTTTTTCTCTGAACCTTTCCTTGGAAGTTTTAAATTCTTCTCCTGTGTGTGTTTATTTTTGTTTTGTTTTGTGTGCATTAAATAGAACTTCATATAAATAGGACAGCCATCCTCACCTGTGTTTATGTCCCCTGGGAGTTTTTATATGGGCAGGTCTTGTACCACCTTAACCCAGAACCTACATCCTAGTAGTTTGGGAAAATTAACCAATGGTGAAGGGCACACTTATTTACCAGGAATGGTCACTTTTTTTGTTTTGCTATTAGGTGGCGCTTTAGCACCACAGATAAGCCAAAACTATTGCATTTAGAGTACAGCTGGGATGAAATGGCATATGAGATGGGGCACAAAGCTTGTAGGTGTTATTTGGTTATTTACCCACCAGTTGACTGCCCACGGCCATGCTAATCCTATGACCATTCTCACACACATCCGACACCTCCTTGCCCACAACACATTCTTCTGGGATCTGTGTGAGCCAACTTGATCAAGCCTTACAGTGAAACGTTGCACTCAGAACGCCTGCCAGTGTTTCTCAAAGCAATCTTCTGAGACGTAATGACATAATTGGAGCTCTAAGCACGCTACTGGTATAATACAAATGTCTTAACTAGGTGTCCCTTTAGCCACTCTATTCATAAGCACTATGAGTGTCCTTCATGTCCCTTTAGCCACTCTGTTCATAAGCACTATGAGTGTCCTTCATTGAAGTCTTGTTAAAAGCAAGCATTGGCAAAGCCACACCTTTGGCCGGTGTATACATATTATGCATTTGCCAAGCACTGTTATTATATGCTGTGGGCATGCGCACTATTTTTCAGCTACTCTCATCGATGGCCAGTTATTACCACTGTGGCAGTGCCTGAAAAATGCATTTCCCATGCCTGCTCGGGAGCCCAAACGGTTGGCATTGCAATACTTGCTTGTGTCAGTGCAAGGCAGTTGAAATTGGAATTTGGATTGCTGAGCTTTGGAAAAGTAGCTCAAACATACAGCAGGTGTGTGCCGAAGCTGGGAAAATACTGCATTTACAGAACTCTGAGGTCTAGAAACAGAATGTGTCGAGCAAACATAGTGCAGGGCATTCCCGACAGTGGGCATTACCCACAGCCTGAGTCCTGGGCCAGTCACTTATTTTACAGGACAAACTGGCAAGAGCCAGCGTTTCCCCGCTCATCTCCAAATTGATGTTCAGCCAAGTTCATATTATTAACATTTAAGCAAATCCACCTCTTGCTGAGAAATAATGGACATAAGAATGTGCTGAAAACCATGGGATTATTCAGTATGCAGTGTTAATAATGAAAAATAAATAATGACAAACATTTCAGTGACACCTGAATAGAGACATAAAAGTCGATTTTCTTTTGTAAAAGAATATATTTGGGGTGGGGTGAGGGATTAAAATGGGTGGGAGTATTGGCGGGTGGGTAAAAAAGCTGTAGGGGGTAACAGGGACACCCCAATTGAAAACATTCCATTATTAAAGTGTCACTGAAAAAGTATGTTGTTATTTTTGTTATCGTTATAAAGACATGGAACCAATTATTCATATGTATTTAAAACCATGACAAGAGGAGGCCATTTTGCCTTCTCTCCGCTGACATTTACAAATCAAATGCCGAAGAGCAAATTAACAGCCATGCTCTTCCCTACTCATGCCCCCTTTACAAGAGGCGTGCAGATGGAATCAGTCAACAAAGGGCAGGTTCCATTATTGTGCAGGGAAATTTGCGAAGAGAGAATGGGTCGCTTGAGTCTTTCCGCGATTCCCTTTGAGTGTCGCCCCTGTTGTGTTGCTCCGAAGTGGAAACCCAAGCTCTTCGTCATTCATCGCCCAGCTTATCAGGACCTTCCCTCATACAGGTGGAAATGGGACCGGGGCTCCTAGACTGCAAATAGAGTCTAGGTCCTCCGGGAGGGAGAGAATTGGCAGCGGGGCGATCGGAGAGTCTGAACGCATCTCCATTTGGAACAGAAGAATCCCTCAGTTAGAATGACAAAAGGGTCAGAAAAGACTTTCCAGGCTCAGTAGAGCAAAGCTGTACAAATGTTTGCAAGTGTCCAATATCGTCCCTTGTTCCTTCAACGCCCCATTACTTCAAGCCTTTGAACCGCGCTCATTAGGATGACTGTTGAGGCAGGGTGTGGGATATTAAATGATATAACATTGCAGCCGCTGAGTCAATTTACTTCAACTCCATATTGCACCCCAATAACAGCCATATCACCCCATCAGAAAGAACATAGAACCTGTTGTGCTTATTATGAAGAGAGCGAGAGAGAGGGAGAGATGCAGATAGAGAAACACAAAGCTAGAGTGTGTGTGTGTGTGTGAGAGAGAGAAAGAGAGAGAGAGAGAGAGAGAGAGAGAGAGAGAGAGAGAGAGAGAGAGAAAGAAAAACAGAGAGTGAAAACAAGAGAACAAAGAAAGAGGGTGGGCAGAAGGAGAGAGACAGAAACCGAGATATGGAGAATGACAGGCACTGTTCGAGTTGATGGGTAAACACAGTGCTCTAGGTAAGATTTGGGAGTGGGAGTTTTTTACTCCCTATTTTTTAAAGTTGGGAGTAAAATGATATTTTAGGGAGTCAAAATGTAAGCCCAGTTCCCAATTAGAGTATTTTATAAGTGAGTAAATGTATGATTTAACTGAAAAACTGAAATGTTGTAATCACTATTTATTTGCACCTTGTTATTCATGCACATTATAAAATACAGGTTCCCTTCTTCCGATCGGGCAGTTATAATAGTCGTATCTTCCTGTGGTACTCCATGCACTACTTTCCAAACATATCCATGGAGCTGCGAGGGGGAAAGCAGGGGAGCAGGAGTCTTAGGGCCTCATCACAAGTTGGGCGGTATCCTGACTGGGATACCGCTCAACTGTATTTGTGTTGAAAGGCGATATTACTGCCGATCACGGATTGGGCATTAACTGTAAGCCCTCATTCCCCGTTGGGTCCATGGACTCAATGGGGAATTATTGGCGCAATTACCTCCGGCGGTATTACCGTGCAGTAATTGCGCCAAAAATCAGCATTTTTCCGGCACAATACTGCCATACTCATGTTTGGGCAGACCCTTAAATGCAGCAGTAATAGTGTTAACGTCGCATTTATGGGCTATCGCCCAGCTCGTGATGAGGCCCTAAATGTCCTTTTCCTATTTTTTTGTTGGGAGTATTTTTACTCCGTGTTTTTATTTTTTGGGAGTATTTGCCTATTTTTAGTCAGTAAAAGTGGCCGATACACCGCTTATCTGTAGGCCTGGGCATACATTGTAATTATAACTTTTCTGAGATGATACGTGTCTTCAACCTTACAAAGTACACATTTGCTACATCTCCAGTAGTGAAAGTCGTGCTTATTTCACCGGTGATGTCATATGCATTTCGTATTTCACCTTCACTATTAACCGTGATGTCTTGAGTCATCCACTGCAGGGAATTCAAGCTTGATAAGTAGCAGTTGCTTTTTGGCACACTATAGCGTTAAATCATAAGCGTCTGTTTACTTACTACGGATTCTCAATGTGTCCAAAATACTGCACTGCCTGCATGGGTAACTCAACAAGGCCCAACTCTCAACCACGCCTCGCGGGTGTTCTTGAAAAGCCTCTGCAGCTACTGATGAAATATACCAGAGAGTCCCTTCCCTACTGCCCGTCACAAAAAAGGGGTGGAGCCAGAGACCCATTGATAGAGGATTCAACGCAGAGGTGGGTGTAGGTGTACTAAACAATCAATGCACGAAAGGAACAGTGTCCAATACTTCATGGCAAAAAAAGGGAGGGACTATGAACGCATTTGTAGATCATTACTCGTTCACCTGTTCATATCATATTCAAAATGACCCCCTTTTTCAAATATAAGCGTGGTCGAAAATTCAATATATGCTGTTTTGAGGTCAATTTACACTTTCATGAGATGTTGAAGGCTATTCTATGTGCACTAATATATTTAGTCCTGTATGAAGTAACATTTGCTTATTAACCCCTTAAGTGGCAAGGGTGAGTTTGCTGGTCCTTTTTGCATAGACTTTTTTTTTAATAGCTTGGCACTTAAAGCTTTTTTTAAAAAAAAAGTTATAAATGAAACAACAAAATACAAAAAAATAACCTAAATTAATAATCAAGTAAAAGTGTCAATAAATTGAAATAGTCAAATAAAATAAGCACATAATAAACATAATCTACAATATAAACATAATATAAACATAACGAATGGATCATCTGCCAGTGTAGGTGAAATCAGAAGACACATTTCATTAAACTTGCAAAACCTATTTCTCACACACATTAAGATTTTCCCAAATACGTCTTCACTTAATCCACCTATCGCTGACACTTCCATCCACACATTGCAACGTTCACACTTCAAAGACCACTCTGACACTATCTTTTTCAGGTGTAACTTATGGCACAGTAGCTAGGCTTTAATAGTGAATTCCACCAAATGTGCACATGAGGAATGTGTCTGCCCGGCACACTCCCACACACGGCTGACACACTCTGAAAAGGCAGGACATACACCCATTCATGTTGTGCTGGTCCATAGCCATGCGAAAGAAGGTCTGCCACGCAACACCTTAAGGGGAAGATCCACCAGGGAGTATGCTTACTGGTCCATTCTAAGCATCCACTTGGAACAGGCGTGAATCCTGTTCTTGAATCAGTGTAACTTAAAGCTTAGTACATCTACCCCAAGACGGTGTATGCCAGAGAAAGTGGGAATGGTGGTGTCATTGAGGAAAAGGCCCACAGTGGCCATTCCTCAACATTATCTCTTGCAGGCTCAGATGCCAGTGACCCTCTATGCCACATGCAAACCCTGGTAAATTGAAAATGCAAGAATCAAGGACACACTTGGGTGATGATGGGAATAACAGTGGTGCCATTAGCCCTGGAAATATGAGGGCAAGACTGACTAATGTACAGAAGCACAACACAAAGCAAACAGGTTTTGAGGAACCTAGATATTTGCCCAATGGAACATAAACATAAGCCACAGTAGAGCAAAGAGTACAGTGAAGACGAAAAATACAGTGCAAGCAACAAACAGCAGACTAACAGCCCTAGCACTGGGGGGTTCTTCTTTGTCCACAACTGAAACTAACAGCACTGGCATCAGAATAGAATACTCTGTCCCTGACTAGTGTGAAAAAGACCACATCACCAGGTAGGTCCTTTATCCCCATTGTAGGAACCATGACCCTATTGCAGTCTACACTCTCTACAAGACAGCTGTGTATTTTGAAATGCCAAGCACATACTATGGAAGGTGGGGATTGTGGAGTCATGGTAATCAGTGATGTGGATTATATGTAAATCACGAAATGAGTAATATCTGGCTGTTGGAACCTCTTAGATAGGAACAGTGATTATTGACAAGGAAGAAGAAGATGGTGATGAAGATGATGGTGATGGGGAATGAGCAGTCAGAACACATCCAGAGTCTATGAGCAGGCATCCAGCCTTCTGGTGTCCTAAAGATATCACCTGCACTTGCTCATGCTCAGAAACCCTAGTGATCAGGTATCCTTTCCGCCCGCACACTATCATGATCATAGCCACTTAACCAACGGTATGTTGTCAGTAATTTCAGTCGAGGAGGCAGTGAGGACGAGTTTGTGAAGTTAGTGGCCTCATTCTACAGATCATGGACCTCGGTAGTGAGGTTGGAAAGATACCACTAACATATTATCATACAAAAATAGTATTACAAAATACACCAATATACTAAAACTGTTTGTTTATAAAGAATAAATCACATATATTTGACATCCATTGCATTCCACCATTCATACACATACTACCAATCACACAACCAATATCAATTCAAACACTAATCTTGGTCAACCCTAGTGTGGGACCCTTTTATACAACCACAAGGTATTTCAATTCTCTACACCCATTTACATTAACAGTGTGCATTTCTGTACAATAGCAACAGACGCTTATTGACATAGTCTTCATAGGTTTCAGTTGGCAAATAGGGCTTTCAGAATTCAGCCTGATGTTGTTCTCACCTTCTTCCGGGCATTGGTGAGGCATGAGTGTTGCCTCCACCGTAAAACACAATCCGGTGGAAGATGTCTTCCAACAAAATACTCTACAAAAAACAACAAATAACACAGCACAATCTAATTACAATCCAATCTCTTTTCATTTTATCTAAGGCATACTTGAATTATGCACACAAACCTTTTGTGATTATATTCATTCACACTCACTCCTCTATCCACTGATGGCAGTGGTGCAAACTTGGGGCCTAATCCTCAGTGCTCCATATTAAACAAGTTCTGAGAAGCCTGAAGAGGACGGAGGCACAGAGTAAATCATAGGCTCCCTTCTTCTAAACCAAATGGAAGGTGCACAATCCAAGTTGGCTCTTGGATAAGTCTTGAAGTTGTATATTGGATATCGACCAACACTTCCTTCATCTGACTATCCTGCAAATTAATCAAAAGACAACTGAATGCATAGGAAAAGCAACCATCCCTGGTTACTGGCATAGTCATCACTGATATTAAAGCTGCGTGAGCCAGTGGCACTTACTTCTAGCAATGATGCCTCTAGTGATGGCTACCGGAGTGACAAGGCTTCTCACTCGTAGCTGGCAACTTTTGTAGCAATTGTATATTTGCACAAACTCCACACCGGAGTCTGGATTCCTCTCCTCTGTATTCATATCAGTGATGACTATGCCAGTAGCCATGGATGGTTGCTTGGAAGTTACTTAGGGGTGTGTGTACACAGTGTAGCGGGGTGCATGAACGGTTTACGGGGGTTTACGGGGGTTTGCATGCAGATTTTCTGTAGTATTACCTGAGTTAGGGAAATGTGTAAGCATGTTGTTGGGGTGCTGGTAATAGTTACAGGGACTCTGCGCAGTGTCCCCAAGGTGCAGACCTAGTTGCGTTGTACCCCACAGACTGTTTCAAGGGTGCACGAGTTTGCGCCTAAGGAGTATGCAAAACTAGCTGCAGCTGGCTCTTTTTGCTTTGCGCAGGGGCGTGTGGGGCGTTCCGGGCACAAATTGCTTATCCGGCCACTTTGCACAAACAAATCCAGAAAAGTTCTGTACGCAAGCTTGTTTGATGCATTCTTGGTGTGCGCCCTTTGTGGGATCTCTGTGCACTTTGTATGAATCTGACCCTAAAGTTATATCACTATTTTTTGTACTTACATCTTCACATTTTGGAGAAATAAAAACACACATCAGATTTGCAAAAGCAGGCTTTAAGGTCCTTGATAGGCTCCTCGCGCAAGTTTGCTGCAATCCCATCCAGCACTTTGTGCTTTAGCCGCAAGCAGAATTCATTTTCCCCTTCAGACCTAGCGCTTTAGCCATGCTGCATTCCCCAACAAACAAATCAGAGTAGACATGTGTCCTTGCCAAGGGCCAGGACCACTGCCCAGGCACCAATGTTGCATCACAATTTTTTGTGCTTACAGTTTGACACTTTGGAAACAATTAAACACAGGACAGATTTGCAAAACCATGCTTTCAGGTACTTTCAGATTATCCTTGCACAAGTTTACTGCAATCCTATTGAGCACTTCGGGCTGTAGCCACAAGCAAAATGTCTTTTCCCATTTAAATCTAAGGCTTTGGCCAAAAGCATTCCCCAACAAACTAATCAGATTAGACATTTGTCCTTGCCAAGGGCCGGGCCCACTGCCCAGGCACCAAAGTTATATCACATTTTGTGAACTTACATTTTGATACTTTGGATAAAAAATAAACAGGACAAATTTGCAAAACCATGCTTTCAGGTACTTGCTTATGCTCCTTGTGCAAGTTTACTTCAATCCCTTCTAGCACTTTGTGCTATGGCCACGAGCAGAATTTATATTCCCATTCGAACCTATCCCGATTTTGAAAAACGTTACCCATGGCCACTTTAACCCCATTGCCGTTCGCTGGTGACCATGGCCACAGGCAATACCTCAGTCACCAAAGGTGTATCACTATTTTTTGTACCTACGTTATGATACTTTTCACAAAATAAAATAGACATATTTGCAAAAATCTGCTTTTGGGTACTTGCCAATGCTCCTGGCACAGGTTTGCTGCAAATCCGACCATTGTTCTTTTTTTTTAAGTGCCAACATGTAGGTACAAAAAATAGTACTATAACGTATCCCCCACTTGGCAACATCCATTCACACTTTGCACAGACATTCAAGGTTGGAACTGTAATCCTTTCTGCAAACTTGTGTGCAGATTCATCAAATGGCAACAAAGTTATAAGCCATCTAAAAATGTTGAGTCCCCCCTAATGTTGCCCTCTCTTGACAAAATCCCACCAAGCTTTGCAAAAACATTCAAAGTTGGATCTAAAATCGTTTTTCAAACTTGTAGAGCGATTAGTCAAATGGCACCAAATGTGTAAGTCGTTCAAACATTTTGGGGCGGCCCCTCGATTTGTGTCCTCTCTTGGCAAAATGGCACCAAACATTGCAAAGACATTCAATGTCGGCTCTAAATTTATATTGGAAAATGTCATGCAGTTTCAGATGGTGCCAAAGTTATAAGCCATCCAAAAACTGCTCTTTACATACCATATAATGCAGAAATATGCATGAATGACCTCGAACTTCTGGCGAGTTCGCAAACATGTCAGCAATGTCCCTGAACATCTGAGATATTTGAGGACCAGAGAGATGAAAAAACACATGATTTATGACTTTTTAACAGCATATCCCATCCCATCCTCATTACCCCTCACATCTCCAGAGATTGTTTAATTGGCTTGACAAGTGTAATGTTCTGTTTTTTCATATGTTTTAACCGCGGATTAGGGGAGCAGTTTGTGAATCCAACATTGTGTCTGTTTCAAATGTCTGGACGCACCTCCCATTTATAAATGACCAATCAGCTGGCCTGTACGATGTCAGTGCAGGTTACGTGGCTCTCTGATTGGCCCAGACGCATCCACGGACAATGAACCAGGAACTGAGTCCATGGACCAGATGCAGATATCACACTTTTTGGCCATTTAAAAAATATCTACTGAACAGATTCATACCAAATGTGCAAAAACATGCTTTTGAGACCAAGCTACCGCTCCTCATGCATGTTTGGTGCAACTCTGTCCAGTGGTTTGGGCTGTAGGTGTGAGCAAAACATTTTTTTCCATTACATCTATGAGTATTTCTAATGTTTGGGGATATAACTTTGACCCCTGCCCCATTGACGAATCTGCACCAAACTTTGCAAAATCAATCGGGAGTGGCCATATGATTCGCTTCTTTGGAGAGGATTCGTTGAACGGCGCCAAAGTTATAAGCTGCTGAAAAACGGTTCCTCCTACGGGTTGAGCAGCTTAACCATAACTACAGTGCCATACAGTGGCATATGTCCTTACGTGTGTTTGGTGGGTGGCAGAGAAGTGTTAAAGGGGTACATGGGAAAACCCCATTAAAACAAAAAGATTTAAAGATGTGTGTGAGTAATAAGATTCTACCAAACAGTGGTTGAATTAATAAATGAAGTAGAAGTTAATACATAGAACTAGAAATCATAACCAAATAGCCAAAACAGACACAGAACAACAATTGCAGTCAGAGCATTGGAGTTCATCTTCAGGCCCACTGTTCTGAGATATTCCTGCCAAAACCTACAATAAACTGTTTATTTGGACAAAAAGATACATTGTCCCTTACGTCGCTCCCAGTGACTGCTTATACCACCCTATGCTTTTTTTCTAAGTTACGGATAGGCCCTTAAAGGGATTTGTGTTTCAAAGTGGAAAGCACTTCGCGCCCTGAACATTTTCTGATATTCTTCTTGCAAGGCATCAAGAAAAATATATATATATATATATATATATATATATATGTATATATATATATATATATATATATATATATATATATATATATATATATATATATATATATATATATATATATATATATATATTATTTATTTTTTTTCAAATGTGTGTAACAGCATCGCAAGAAAAGCACCTCGACTGTGTTTCTTTGCTGTTATTTCACTGAAGGTTGTGAGAAACACTCGAAAATACCGTGAGTCTGCCACGTGCAATGCTCTGCTCGGTATCTAAAGGGGGTCCTTTGTCCATTTTTCTCGAGATGAGAACAGGCGAGCTCAGAGCCAAAATACTTCAGCTCCTAAATTGGTGCTGCGTCCTCGGTGCCTGCACAATGCTTGAATGGACACGCAGCGCGAGGCCCTGTCGTAATGACTTTTTTCAAATGCATGTTTTATTCGGCAACATAATATTTCCTTATCTGTGCCCTGCTCCTCAGTTGCCCTTCAAGGCTGTGGGCGGCGTACGGTTTTTCTAAGAATCCATCTACAGTGCTATAATCACCCCTGGGTGAAAGGAAAGGCCTTCACGCTGCAGTCCCTGAAACACTAATACAAGCTGCGCGTGCATAGATAGGAAGGTCAGTATGGATGGAGTTTCGGTTTGAGGATGAACGTCTTGAGGCGACCTCCACACAATTGTCCAGAGCAGGATTCAGTCCCCCTCTCCCCCGCCACTTCCCAATACTTGGAATACAAGGTTTTCATAGTTAAAGTAATTACACATGTCAATACTGCTCTTTGTCCAAAGCAAACTATGTCCCCTTACATGTCTTTATACAGAAATATTTTATAAAGAATGAACATATATTGAATATTTTAGAGAATTAACTTTTTTTTTTTCTTTTTTTTGGTGAAGGGCTCCCCCGACCACTAAACCCCAGTTTCCTACCCCTAAAAACCGTTTCCCAAAAATATTTAACCCTTTACCCCACCCCTAAATGCATTCTCTATAAAAATGTTAGTTATAAAAAATGTTGATATATGTGCATTCTTTATGAAATATTCGATATAAAGACTGCATTCCGTGTCCCCTCATTAATTGGTAGTGATCAAGACAGCTCAGTGGGTTAATGCACACAGTGCAGCGATCTGTGTGTGATTTTTAAGCTCACGGTCATTACGTTGGTTCACGCCACATATTGCCGACCTGACGTTGTTAAAATAAGTACTATAGGCCTTGGTATTTGAGTCCTCATTTTAATGATGTGTCCTTGTTTAGCCGACTGGGCTGCCATATACGTCTTATAAGTTCATTTTCGAGTGTCTTCCACCCCCATCTCCGCCCTGGATTATAACAGTACGGTGTAAAAGTAAGGTGTAACTGTTTTACACCTTGATTTTACACTCCAAGGGATTTTAATGTTGTTTAGCAGGCGGAATGGCAGATTGAAGGGGGTGAACGTTTAAGCCTCCCCCTCCCTGCTCCACGTGCAAAACCATTTGGTTTTACGCCAATATTAGATTTTCATGCTGGAGAAAAAATAAAGGCGTCCATTGGAAAGTACCTGTTTTTTTGCTCTTGCTAAAATCGAGTGGATTTTTGAGGAGTCTTTGTAAATGCCTTCTGCCAGTGCTTAAAGTGGGCTGGGCCCTGCCGGGGCCCCCGTCCTACCGCAGCATTGGCGGTAATCGCGGGATGCATTATCCCGTCGCGGCCACAGGCGCAACGGGAGATGCGCCTGCAATGCAGTCAGGCGAGCTGACAGAAGTGGCAGCCAGCCACAGCGACGCTGTGACTAGCTGCCACTTCCGCCAGTCATAGTAACTGCGTCTGGTGACCCCTCGCGCGAGAGTTCACCAGAGGGAGTTACTGTCCCTTTGTTTCCCCAGGTCGCCTTTAACCCTCGGCGAACCTGGGGATTCCTCGACATTTTTCGAAGTTTATGAAAGATGGCTTTGAAAGTACACATTTCAAGCCATCTTTTATAAAGCTTTGCCGACGGACTTTATACATTTCGGGTTCATCTTTTATAAACCCGAAATGTTTAAAAAAGATGACCTGAAAACTAGTCAAACCGTAGGGTACGCACACACATATATATAAATGTTATATAATTGTGTGCGTACCTTCCTATGGTTTGTGTACTATGCAAGCCATCTTTTCTAAACATAGAAATACGTAACATATTTCTAAACATAGAAATATGTAACATATTTCTACGTTTATGAAAGATGGCTTGCAAAGTACACAAACCATAGTAAGGTACGCACACAAATATATAACATTTATATATATTTGTGTGTATACCCTACGATTTGCGTACTTTTTAGGCCACGCCCCCAAATGAGTGCCCCTCTCGATATCTTACCCCACTTAAAGCCCTGCCTTCTGCCACGTGTTAATGGCAGAAACCATTAACAGTTTTGGTAGCACTGGGGCAAAAAGGAACTGGCGAATTGGTTTGCTTTCGCACTTTGCTTTTCCACTCCGTTTTCCAAAAGTTGAAAATTGAAAGCAGGGAATACTACAGCACATAGGTGCTATTGTTGGTTGTCAACTCTGCGCAATTTACGCTTATTGTTAAACGACTACCTTAAAATCCCCTCTTTAACAGAATACCATTGGCCCTCATGACAAGCCTGCCAGTCCGGAAACAACGGTACTGGTAAACTTGCCAGTATCATTGTTTCCGGACCGGTAGACTACGAGGTCTGCGAGCGGGGTACCCTGCCGCCAGCCAGGTCTGACCTGGTGGGCAGAATGGTACCCGCCCGCAGACCATGCCAGATGTGCCGGCACCATTCTGAATGCTGTCAGTGCATCCGGCCTCCCCATTCCCATTGAGCTCTATTGGACTCAATGGGAATGGGGAGCATCTTTTACCGGCGCCCAGGAATGGGCAATTAACAACTCCGGCGGCACGGCTACTGCCAGAGTCGTAATGAGGGCCATTGTTTCTTAAATTGAGCATTTTTTTAATCATGTGCCAATATTTTGCCAAATGTTATAGATTTGCCAGATGTTGTGAGCAGCAGCAGTAATTATCATAAAGAAATGAAACTTGCATTCCGAAATGTATTGCACCTGGTGTGGTTGAATGTGCTGCCCCAATGGTCCTGGACTTAGGAGAGAAACATCATGCTTGCCCTGGTTGCTGGCAATTGCATTGGCTCAAAAAGCAGTAACCGAGCATCCAGCCTTATTTATTTATTTATTTGTTTATTTGTTTATTTATTTAACGCCCCTTACCCGGAGGTATCTAGGCGTGTCTACCCTTGATGTGCAAGCAGATGTAGCGGGAGAGCTTGAATAGACTGTGTTTCAGAGTCCACAGAGCAAGATGTGCTGTACAGTGGCAATAGTTAGGACACTCTATTGTGATTGATTCAGCCATAGTACACATAGATATGACTCACACAGGGGTGAGTGATAGCCTAAAGTAGCAGAATCAGGTGGGGACATGTAAGCAGCTGTACAGTATGAGTTGGCTTGTCATCGCTTCTTTGACACACTCCTTGTAGCTTTTTCTGCTTTGTCTAGGCCCAAAGACAGGGAACCCCAGCCTCGATAGGATTGCCAGCAGAGGTGTTGCTAGGGGAGGGGGGCACTCAGGGGGCTATAGCCCTGGGTCTTTTGGTTGTAACCCCAGATAAAAGCGCAAGTGCTACAATCTCAATGCTACCTAGCCCCGAGTCCCGCAAGTCCCGACATTAGCTTAGCCTCTGATCTTTTCCAGACCTAGCAACACCCTTGATTGCCAGAAGAGTTATTGTCGTACTGCAGGTGAACAAGTGCATAGGAAAGGCATGTGTAGGGCCATGCCAGGGCACGGATTGATGGAGCTCATCCATGGAAGCAAAGGCAGGAGTGCTGCACAGGTTAATGATAAGGCACAGAGGGCAAAGACTCTGGCGCTACCATGAGCCTGGATCTAGGGTACTCAATGTACTGGCCCGTGGAGGGTGTGCTCTGGAAAAAGGAAAGGGGATTTGCTGGAAATCACCCCAATTTTAGAAGTGGCCTTGTTCATCCATAACTTAAATATGGAGGAAGCCCGGTATACAGTTGACTGACATAAGTTAGCAACGTATACTCTGTCTGTGTCCGGGGGGACAAAGATCTGTAGTTATGGTGAAGACAGAGCTAAAGTGTAGATGCCACACATTTACAGGACTCCCAGAATCGGGAGACCACACAAGGACCAGTCGTTATTAAAAAGAGATAAACATCAAATTTAATAGGTTCAGAGTCTAAAAAGTGATTAAATAATGTGGTCCACAACACATACAATTCATAAACAGAGTAACAGAAAAACAAACAGGCGTTACGTGACAGGCTAAAATTTAGCTGATTTACAATGTATCATACTGTAGACACATTCAATGTCTGTAGGTACATTTTAACAAATAGTGTACCATACCCTCCACTGGTTAGGTTTAGTTAAGACAAACAATTAATAACTCTGGTGAGAAATACAGAGTATTAGCTCGACATGTTTCAGTTCCTACAATTATTATGGAACATTCATCAGGAGGTATATGATTAACCACGTAACCAGGACAACAATCAGTAGACAACTAATAACATTCGCGGAATTCGTGGCATCTATAAGATAAAAGACAAAACGCAAAACATAAACTTACAATTAGCAATTCATGTTGCAAGTTCAAAATTCATGAACTACGGAATCAAAAAAGAGGGGAATAGATACCTCCATTGATGCCGCGTGGGTGCTCTCTACTCGAGAAGTAGTAGGCGGTATGGGACCGAAAATCGTTCCTACCTAGAGTAAAAATACATACACATGAGCGCTAAAAAGTAGCTCATTAACAAAAGCAGGAAACGTGCTAAAGCTTAGCAACTAATGACATAAGTGTAAAGTGTGAACCATCTAGAGATGGAAGTATAGACAGAGAGAGTCTAATGTGGTAAAATGAACAAACATGTCCACAGGGTGCCTCCTACGTAGCTCCGAGCTGTAGTGCATTGGGTAGCTCTAATCAAAAAAGATTCATCAAAGCGTGACACGGTGTCTCGTGCTACACCGTTAATAGGCCCTGAAGTAAGAGAATTGGGCGACTAGAGTGGCAGAAAATTAGTAAATGCCGCCATTGGAAACCAAGCAAGTCATATATCAACGGCGGACCCCAAACAGGGAATCAGTGTGCATCTAGCCTTACCTACGAAATGTAAATAGCAGTGCCGGGCGAGAACGGATCTGGCAAACGGCTCCAGGAATAGACGCTGCAACCAGCGATAAGTGCTGCAAGGTTAGTACAGCGAGCACCGTGTTCTGGGGAGATAACAGGGTCATTAGGCTGGATGACCGGTGCTTGAACGGTAGTCATGGAGACAAAGTGGTCCTACAACTATGTCTGGCCAGGAAGAGAGCAAGCAGACCAACGTAGTTCTGAACGGCCGCCATCTTGGAGTGGCAAGAGCCGGTCGCAGAGCAAAAACAGAACTCATGAGTGCTAACAAGATAGACATACGGGGAAGCTGTTGGGGATAGTACCAAAACTATAACAGTTCTTAAAAAAGCTACTCCAAAGAGCAAGAGGACCGTATAAAGATAATAGAATAAATTATCTGTAAATATACTCATTAGGGAGAATACAGCTAGTATGTAGAGAGATAAGGGTAAACAATTATCCTTATAGGTGTACAGTGCATGGTAAACAGTGTAACAAATAATACAGCTACCAATATTAGTCCTGAGAACTCTGAGGTACCTCGTACACACAATACAGAGATAGCAGAAAAAAAGATCAAAGAAATGGTCAAAAAAACAGGCAATTAGATATTGTACCATTCGACAGAGTCATTGAGACCCCTGATATCACTCTGCAAAGTATAAATCATCTTTTGTTCCATAGTAAACAATTTTTTCTCACGGGTGGCATAATTAGAACCTTTGAGTGATAACAGTATTGTCCATTTAAAGTCTTCATAGTGATGTTTCAGAAGATTGAAGTGCTTCACCATTGGGGCATTTTCAGTCCTGTTTTTAAGACAGCTCCGGTGTTCCATGATCCGAACTTTAGCCTTGCGAGTTGTTTTCCCCACATAATGCAGTCCGCATTTACAAGTGATCAGATATACCACAAATTCTGTGTTACAGTTAGTTAAATTTTTTTGTGTCCAGAGCTTTGAGAGTCCAACATCAATATTTTTAGTTACAGAGGTCAATTTGCAGACCCCGCATGAACCACAAGGGTAATGACCGGTGGGTTCAGGTAGACCCCATAGAGTGGTCAATCTGGGTTCCTGGATAGGGATGGATTTAAGTTTGCTATTACTCACTCTGTTGCCTATCGTTGTGCTTTTTTTATAAGCAAAAATTGGCATGTTCATAGTTGGAGAGGAGGATTGAAAGATTTTCCAATTCTTCTTAATGATGTTGGTAATATCAAAGCTCTGGTTAGAAAAGGTACTCACACAAACAATCCGATCATCTTTAGGTTTGACTGGTTTAGGTTCTAATAATGCCTCTCGATTGTTATTGAAAGCCCTTTTGGCTGCTTTTTGCACCAGTTTCTTAGGGTACCCTCTCTGTCTCAGTTTTTTTGCAAGGGTGTCGGCCTCCGCCTCATAAGTTTCTTTAGTAGAGCTATTCCTTTTCAGGCGTAGAAACTGCCCAAAGGGGAGGTTGTCACGAAGATGTTTAATGTGGTGACTGGAGTACTCTAGAAGGGAGTTTTTATCGGTAGGTTTATGATAGGGCTTAATTTTCAGGACTCCATTCGAAGCAAAAATGGTTAGATCCAGAAAGTTAGTGAGCTCGTTGCTAGACGTCATAGTAAACTGGAGGTGAGGGTTACGGTTATTAAGCCAGTTGAAAAAGTTGTTAGCTTCAGTCAAGGTGCCTCTCCATATGACCAGGATATCATCAATGTACCGACTCCATTTCACAATGTTATTATTGTAGGGATTAAGATTACTATAGATGTTACTTTTCTCGAAAGTCTCTACATATAAGTTCGCAACACTCGGGGCCATGGTAGCACCCATGGCAGTCCCTTCCGTTTGTTGAAAAATCCTACCGTTGAACTCAAAATAGTTGCGTTTCAACGCCAGTTCGACACACCACAAGATAAAGGACGTGGGAACCGGATCCTTGTCAGTACGGCCCAGAAGTATTTCTTCAATCGCCTCTAAAGATGCTTGCTGAGGAATATTGGTATAAAGAGATATGATGTCAAAGCCGAGTAGCAAACGGTAGTAGTTCATCCATAGCCAGAATAGAAAGACGTTGGCCCTCATTATATGTTTGTCAGTATCCCGCCGGTACTACAGGTGGGATACCCGGCAAATTGTGCCACCATCTCCGCCGCTTGATATCCCAGTATTACCAGGATATTACGGGCAGTGAAGACGGCGGTAACCCCCCATTCCAATAGGACTTGCAGTCACTTTGCACTGCAAAAGTCTTTGCGCCGTGAGTTAGGCCCATTGAGCATGGTGAAAAGAGTACTTTTGGATTGCAATGTGACTTTGCTCTGCAAAAATACACTTTGCACAGCTCTGCGAATTAGGCCTGTTTCAACATGTTTGCTGGCAGTGCAAAGCCACTTTGCACCATGCTAAATGTTCCATGAATTAGGCCCATAGTGTGGTCTTTTGTTTCTGATATGAGTCAATGCTAAAGATTGCAAACTTGACCTGATCCGGATCTGTTGGCGACTAAACATAGGCTGTAGTCTCGTTTTCTGAGTGGGGGCATAACTTGGCCGGCACCCTCTAGTTCTCGAGAGTCCCTATAAGCAGGAGTTGAAATGTGGGTTTTAAGAGGGTTTGGGATGAGGGCGTGGCTCCGAAAGAAGATGGGGAGCGAGCCACTGGAGCAAGTACCAAAAAAACACCTCTAACTAAACTGTTTCCCCAATCAACTGCCGACTGCAGTAACGATTGTTGCTTGGGCTGTGCGTGGAAAGGTCACAGCAATACTGCAGTTTAAGCAAGAAAGCAAATTAAAACCTGCATACTTGTTCTTTATCAGTACATGTTTATATCATTAGAGAACCTTTTTACAACCAAACGGCTTTAAGCAATTTGAATGTTGACTATTGAACATGTCGTAGCCTTTTTAATGAATTTTCCAATTTTTATTGGGGTTAAATAAATATGAAGGGGATTCCAAGATGGCGGCCGGCAGGGACGGGCATGTGTAGTGCAGCTCCATCCTCACCGGGCCGCAACAGAAGCAGGTCATGAGAAAACCTGCATGTGCATGCCTTTAAGGTGCCGGGGCATCAGCAACATCGGGACCTTCGTCCGCTACAGCACTACGCTGATGGCACGCAAAGTAGAGGAACAGGTGGACCACTCGTAGCTTGATCAAAGAGCGGCGCGAGGTGGTGCCGGGCCACCTGGACTGTATACACAGAGTAGGACCACGAAGAACTGAACCGGGGTCCAGGCCGAGTGAAGTTTTGGCCACAGTTACCTCCTACTCCCAAAAGGAACAGGTATTAAAAGCGACATGCACCGTTGGCCTAATGAGGATCAATGAAATGGAGGTGCAACTATTCCAGGACTTGGCCCAGAGCACGATACACAAAAGGAGAGCCATGGGGCCTGGGGTGAGATTCCTGGCCCAGAAAAATGTCCGATATAAATTGACTTTTCCTTTTGGCCTGCTCTCTACCTGGGACGACTGCCAAAGGAGAATCATGACGTGCGATGAGGGAACCCTCCTGTTGGACCTTTAGGAGAAATGTGAAAACGTGGCTTTTGCCTAAGCTTCTCGCAGCCAAGACATTGTATCACTGCTGAATGTCTTGAACCTACGCCTCCTGCTTTTCCTGTTTACCTTTACCTGTAAATCCCCTTCCCTAATTTAACTAGTGCATAGATACCTGAGGGCTCAGTGTGCTGCTACAGATGTAAGATAAATAAACACATAAATACAGATTCTACAACTCCAGGAGGCGGTCGGTGAAAGTCACAAATGAAACAAGACCGTGGCGAGAACAGGCAGGAAGCCTTGGGAATGGAAGACAATAATGAGGAAGGGTTGAACAAAGGAGAGGGAGTGAGCCCTGACAAACGGGATGACACTTGCTGTAAGACCACCCAACTTATTGTACGGACACCTATGTGAGAAGATGATGAGGGCCAAGGTGGGACCACTGTTGGCATGGAATCTTTGTATCTTTTATTAGCAAATTGAAAGAAGCTACACATTTCAGTTATGCTAGCATTGCCGTGGGGCCAACATACAGTGGCTGACCACTAGGAATCCAGGGATCGGGCTTTTAGTATACCCTACAGAGGTTTTCTGGGAATGGTGAAGGGCCAAAAGCAGTGGATCCTACGTCCAGGCATTCATAGGTACTTTGGCTCTCCTCAGACATGGGGAGGGTAGGGGGAAGGAGGGAGTTGGTAAACGATTTGTTGGGATTGTCGGGTTGTTGGGGAGTGGAGGTTGGTTTGGGGAGAGTGGGAAGGGAGGAAACCGCCAGAGATGGGAATGGAAAGGGCCATGGGAAAGCATAGAAGGAAGGGCAAAGTAGTAGGGGGCACTCTTTAGCAATGACCATTACCGGCCTTACGTATAATGTTAGGGGTATGGACACCCTGGTTAAAAAGAAAAAAATGTAAACTTTTTTTAAGAGTGAAAAAGCTGGACATAATTATGTATCAGGAAACACACATTAGGAAGAAGGACAAATGGAAGCTTAAGATAAGAGCTACTCTCAGGTCCATCAAGCTAACAATATGGATAAGATGGCAGGGGTGCTCACAGCAATGCATGACAGGTTGAATGCACATGTCTGGGACTCCCAGGCAGATCCAGGGGGGAGGGTTATCTTTCTTAATGTGATCATAGGATTCCACATACACACACTTGCCACTGTCTATGCCCCTAATGTAGGCCAAGATGTTTTTTTTGTTATGGGAATGCTGTCGCATCTGAAGGGATTTGCAAAAGGGGATATAGTATTGAGAGGGAATTTCAATATAGCCTGGATTCCCCAGGGATAGGAGCAGACCGTCCTCTCAGCATATACAAGCGCTGTCAAATGCTCTCAAACAAAAGATCACTATGCTGGCATTGCATGACACCTGGTAGGAGGTCAAGTGAGAAGAGAAGGGGTACACCTATTATCCTCACGTCCACTCCTCTCTATCTAGGATAGACTACATATGGGTTTCCATGCACATACTGGGGAGATTTAAGGAGGTGGAGCTTGGTACCATCTCATTGTCGGATCATGCCGCATTTAAGATAGAGATGGGTAGAGGAAAGGGAGGGTTATGAAAATGGGGGTTCCTGTCAGATATTTTCCTAGCCGAATCAATAAGGGATAAAATAGACACATACTTTGCAGAGAATGTAATGACGGATGTAGCCTCAGATTCAATATGGGATGCATTCAAGGCGGTATTAAGAGGTCTAAAGGCTACCAGGGAGAAGAAAAAAAGGCAGCTAGAAAAGGAATAGGAATGCCACATGATGGCAATACTGGGGAAACTGGCTATGGGTCAGAATAGAGCTTTCCAGAGAGCCTTGAAACACATCCAATGTCAACTAGATTTACTCTGCATGAAGCAGGCAGAGAAAGTCTTCCTGTAGATGAAGCAACGGTATTATCTGGGAGCCAATCTGGCAGACCAGTTATTAGAAAGACAATTGAAAAAGAAAACGCTGGCCCATACTGTCTTGAAACGGAGGGCAAAAGAAGTGGCCATGGTTAAGGGCAATGAGGCGATACTGGTGATTTTCGAGGATTACTACTCCAAGCTGTAGTCCACAAACTATCCGGATGGGGAAAAGCAGGAGGCATATTTAAGCATGATCTGGTTACCAAAAATCTCTAGCTTAGAGAGGGAAGAACTGGAGAAGGAGGTTCAAGAAAGTGAAGTAGCAGAGGAAATGGTATATCTGCCCCTGAATAAAGCACCCTGCCCAGACGGTTATCCAGTGAGCTTCTATAAAGAAATTTCAAGTGAGCCTAATTCTGTGGCTCACCAGGCTGTACAACACATTCAGATTTACAGGGAGGATTTTGGGGACAATGGACAAAGCAAAGGTGGTGGTGTTCCCGAAATCCAACAAGGATCTGGCGGTTCCCAGCTCATATAGACCTATAGCGTTAATAAATCTTGACACAAAAAATGTACACAAAGATCTTAGTGAATAGGATGACAGCACTTCTCCTGAAGCTCACATGGCCAGATCAGTCTGGATTCATACCAATGATACAAACGCATGACAATGTACGCACTTGGGTTCGAGAAAATTAGTTTCATCCCTCTACTAATTTCTTAATAAAAGCTCATCCCCGTTACAATGGCGGTACATGAAGAGGTGGGAGACCACACTCAGAAGTGCAACATCAGGGGAAAGGTTGTAACATCTTTGGACAAAACACCAAAACTAACACGCTCCATCCAAACGCGCGAAATGTGGTATAAGATAATATTGCAATGGCTATACACCCTGGTGCGGTTTCATGCGATGTACCCCACTGTTTCGTTAGACTGTTAGAGTGGTTGCACAGCTACTGGGGACTGGATCCATGTTGGGTGGGAGTGCCCGGATCTGCAATCATTCTGGCATGGGGTAAAGTCTCAGATGAGATATTCCTAGGGGCTGACAATACAGACGGGAAGGTATGGTTGTGTGGATTGTAGGACCTGCATAACAAAATGTATACCAAGAGGCAATTACCGGGCTACATGACTCTTCTTATAGCGGCACGGCTGGTAATAGCACAAAAGTGGAATCAGAGGCAAGCACTGGCAGAATTCGAATGGTTACAGAATATGTGGAGCTTTGTGGCACTAGGGTGGGTAGCGTACACTATACAAGGAATCCAGGCAGACTTTAAACAGGTCTCGGGGCTTGTAATGTCTTATCTTCAAAGTGACTATATGGTGCAATGGTGCCCACACAGATTGAGAATTTCGGATACATTGTGAATATGAAAGATGGGCTTACAGGAGCCATTGTACGATGGTCTTAGTCCCTCTGGGGGAGGGGGTTGATAGAGGAGGCGGCAGGAAGTCGATGTGTTATGAAAACTCAATAAATATATTTTAAAAAATATTTATATGATAAGGTTATGAGGAAAATCTGTGCAAGGTCTTTTGGAAGGGGAATTCTATGAAAGCTTTTCAAAATGCAGTCAATTGTTTCTTCAGAGCAGGCTGAATATTTACTTATTGTTTACATTTGTAAAGTGTCCAAGCCCTGCGGCACTAGGGCGACCGGGTAACACAATGAACAAGAGCTGGACTGAGCCTTGGGGAGGGCACACTGGTTCAACCTGTCATGGTACAGGGTGTGCAAATCCATTCTTGAAATGAAGTGCCACCACTGAGAGCACTTGTAGAACTCAGGAGTACGCCCATGCAGAAATATTCAGCTGAACCCACAATTGCCCTATTCCTCACTGTATTAGGGTGATTTGCGTTCTCCCGGCACTTTAATAGATTCGGGGCACATTCTGGTCGAGCATGTGGCGTTCATGCTGTTTATTATTTGCTATAACATTGAGTTGAAGAGGACAGACCTTTTCCTGCCAGAAGATGTTAAAATCAAACAAAGTATAAAGTTAATGAAATAGGTCAGAAGTTCAGAAACCTTCCTGCCAAGGATGTTCAAGGAAAGCAAGGTTTCTAAATGACTAATTACTTGCTTGCATCTAGCTTCATCTTAATTTGGAAACCTCAATTAACTCTCCATACCTCATAAAAAATGTAATCCTTCAAAATAACTTAGTTCCAAATTTACACAGAGTAATGCAAATATAAAATGCACAGAAATGTACACAAAGTAATGCAAATATAAAATGCACAGAGGATGATTTAATTCTATTTACATTCCTTTCAGAAATACACAGCTCATCTTATTCATAAAGGTGACCTGTCTGTTTCCATGGGGCTGCGCGGCAACATAAATGATCTACAGGCCGGCCCCCTTGCATATATTAATGTTGGAAGCATGTATTGCGCTCCCTGCACGCAAAGGCCTCTTACTGAAGGTGTACATAATGAGAGTTTTCCCCAGGTACAGTGCTCATAACATCAATATCCTACCTGACTAAAGGGTAATCCTTAAACCAACTGCAGAGTATACACCATGAATGCTTTACATGATTGATACTAACTCGGCCCGACAGGATTTTCTGAGTTCATTGATCTGCAGCACTGGCCTCTCCATATCATTTAATGAATAACCTCAGTAGTCATCATGGAAGAACATTTTGCAGTATGAAACATTATGTACTCCTAAGGCATGACTGACTCCTCCCCTGCGCTGTAGGCTTTTCAGAGGTTCATGTCTGTTATGAATGTTGTATATTCTAATATTATGGACTTCATACATGAAGTATTGGCCTGCGAATGGTGGAAAGCAGACCCAGGGTTGCCTGACATGTAACTGTTTCTGATCATCTGATGTGTAAACTTATAATTACTTACTTTGCACACATTTGAGCAGATTCAGAATGATGTAAGGCTGAGTTTGTCTCACCCAGATTTAGAACTGGGACCTGCAGCTTACATAGGATATGTGCTGCGGGTGCATTAATCTACTGAGCTATCTTACTGCAAAGTTAAATGCGTTGCCCTGTTTGGATGACGTTCACAGGTATACTGATCTCCATTTCCCCTTGCTAACACTGAATCATGCCTCACCAGACCCCTCTGTTTTCCCTGCCCCTTCTCTCCCATACCAAAGCCTTTTAAGTTGTTTTGTGCTTGTTTATTTTCCCTCAAATCAACCAAAACCTGCCTGAACTTCTCCAAAACTTGCCTAATGATGTATGGCTCTTAAAGTAGTTTCAGGCAGATTTGGGCTGGGAGAAATATCTACAGGAACGAATCTCGCTTGGAGACTTGCGGTAGTCCATGGATCCCTTCTGAGAAAGTCCACCTGTTCTTTTTCAGGAGTGGGTCAGCATGACAGTAGGGTTGTCCAACTTCTCGGCCTCGAGGGCTGGGATCCTGATGGGTTTGCAGGCTATTCCTCATTAATATTCATGAGGAAAAATGTGTATGCAAATGTATTTATTGAATGTTAATGAGGGGTATCCTGAAAACCCAACATGGATCCGGCCCTCAAGGCCTGGAGTTGGACAACGCTGGAACTTTAATGTCCGTAGCCAGTGAGAATGCGGTAAAACGTACAGTGGCTTGGTCTTAGGGTCACTGCCAGTGCAAGGGCATGAAGTCTGAGTCCAAAGAAAGCGAGGCGCCTACCCCCACGATGGGGCCGTTTTTAACTGAAACCACCTTTGTAGGGCCCCCAGAAGGGTCACTGTGACCCACTTTCTCTAAAGGTCAGCCCTAGAATGCTCTCGGCATGTGCACTGCCCCCCTCCGCTTGTGCATGCTTAGCGGATTCTCATTATTGCATTGTCCATGTTTTTGCTTTGAAATACGAAGTGTGGTGGTCGGGGGGGGGGCCCGTGGTGTAGTGTGGGCCCCTCCTGTGTATAGGCCCTGCGCGCTGCAGCGCCGCGCAGGAACAGACAACGGAGACGTCTGCTTGCTCCGGCGCTCCGGCTCCAACTGCCGCCGGGCGCCGCCTTTATTCGTAACCGCGCATGCGCCGGCTCGTAGGCCGCGCATGCGCATTATGTGTACTACGTACACAACACCCCTCCCTTTCCCTCAAACAACAAAACATTAAAACATGGGGCCAACGTGGCTCAACATTATATACTTAACAGACTTTGTTGCTCAGGTCGCTGAGTCCATAATAAAGTCTTGGAATCTTTGTGGAGGGCGGCGCCCCTCTCTGCGGGGATACCGGGGCGGACCTCTTTCGAGGTTCTCTGGCTCCTCCGGGTCTCCGGGCGTTTCAACGTTCTCCGGTGGTGCTTCTGCCGCCTGCCTTTGGCCAGGATCCGGTTCTTCTCCAGAGGTTGCTGGTCCTATGCGTTTGAAGAAAGACACATTTCTGGTCACTGTCCCACGCGCGTTCGCCGCCGTGATCATGGATCCCTTGACGTGGGTAACTCCCATCGGGTGTGTTTCGTACGTCATTGAGAGTTTCCCTTCCGGCTTCCTGTTTCGGACCAGGACGGTGTCTCCTACCGCTATCTCTTTTTCCGGCAGCCTCCGCCTCATTGTCTCCTTCTCGTTTCTCGCGGCCCTGTCCGCTGCCACTTGTGCGTCATCAATCACCCCTGGGCGTCGTTCTCCCGCTTCCGGTATCAACCCTCTGGGTATTCGCTTGAACAGTGCCTCGGCGGGCGCGATTCCGGTGGACTGATGTGGGGTGGACCGGTACTCACGAAGGAATTCGATCAGGTTATGGCGCAGGTCTTCCCCACCATTGACAGAGATGCGAAAGATTTTATTAAGTGTCCGCATGAACCGCTCAACCTCCCCGTTGGCTCTCGGCCACAGTGGGGTCACTTTACGGTGCTTGATGCCTCGTTCTGCGCAGTATCTGGCAAAACGCTGCCCTTGGAACGGGGCGCCATTGTCCGAGCAGATCTCGAGCGGGAAACCGTGGGTGGCGAAAATTTTGTCCATGGCCAGGATGGTGTGATCGCTGGCGGTGGATTCTAGGAGTTCCACCTCTGGATATCTTGACCACTGGTCCGTCACTACTACGAAGTGTAGGCCTCTGCCAGTCGAGCCGAAGTCGGCGTGGACGGTACCCCACGGCACGTCGCTCCGTGGCATGGCTTGAATGGGCGGGCTCTTTACTGCCGGACTCGCGGCTTGGCAGGGGATGCAGGCCTTTACGAACTCGGTCACCCGGTGTTCCAGGTCAGGGAACCAGACTTTCAGCCTTAGGCGCGCCTTCATTTTAGCCATGCCTTGATGTCCAGTGTGGGCTAGCTGGAGAACTCTCGTGACCAGGGACCTGGGGAACACGATCTGGTCTCCCCGCAGTAGTAGGCCGTCCGTGGACACCGAGAGCTCGTGTCGAGCCCTCCACAGCAATTGTAGGTCTCTCTGCGCCTCTGGGTTTCTTCTGGCGTTGTTCAGGAGGACGTCCCGCCATTCCCCTGTGGCTACCGCTCTTTTCACTCGCAAGAATGCCTCGTCAGAGTTTGAGTCATCTGCAATGTCCTCCCTCGACAGGGCTACTGGCAGGGCTGATTCAACGACGAGATGCACAGCGTCCCCAGCGTCAGACAGCTCCACGGGATTCTGGGCGTCCCTCGTGCCTGGGTGGCGGGACAGGTAGTCCGCGGGGTTGTGGGTGCCTGGGCGGTACGCCAACCTGACGCTGTATTCGATGAGCGATAGCATCCATCTTTCGATACGGGGAGGCGGCTTGGAAGAAGTGCCGGACAGGATGGGAATCAGGGGTTTATGGTCAGTGACCACGACGACAGGTTTGCCGAGGATATATATCCTGAAGTGTTTGCAACCCCATAGGATGGCAAGGGCCTCTCTCTCGATCTGTGAGTAGCGCCTTTCCGTGTCGGTGAGGGCCTTGCTAGCGTATGCTATGGGTCTCATTGCTCCCAGTTCATCGGCCTGCATGAGGACTGCCCCTAGTCCTACCGGGCTGGCGTCAACCACGATCTCTGACTCTCGGCTGGGGTGGAAGTAGGCCATCGTCTCCTGCTCCGACAGGGCCTCTTTGATGGCATTGAATGATCTTTGTTCCGTCGCTGTCCATTGCCACGGTACGTCATTCCTGGTGAGAGCTCTCAGAGGTTCTGATAGGGAGGCTAGGTCTTTGATGAATCGGCCGCAGTAATTGACCATCCCCAAGAAGCTCCGAACTTCTGCTGGGGATGTGGGTGGAGGTGCATCTCTTATGTCTTTTACTTTGCCAGGATCAGGCGAAATGCCATTCGCATGAAAGGTGAACCCGAAGAATTCCAGCCGATCTTTAAGGAATTCGCACTTTTCTTGGTGCAGTGTTAGACCTACCGCCTGGAGTCTCTCAAACGTGCGTTCTAGCCTTTTAAGGTGTTCGCTCTCTGACTTGGCGAAGACCAAAATGTCGTCGGACATGTTAATGACACCCCTCAGGCCGGACAACGCTCCTCTTATGGCGTTCTGGAAGACCTCAGCCGCGGATGAGATCCCGAAGTTAAGTCTCTTATATTGGTACAATCCTTCGTGTGTCGTGAACGTAGTAATGTACCTCGACTCGGGGTGTAGTTCCAGTTGATGGTAGCCGGATCTGAGGTCCAATTTGGAGAAGACCTTGGCGCCTTGGAGTTCACCGACGATATCATCCAGGGTGGGCGTGAGGTGGCGCTCTCTTTTGATGGCGGCATTTGGAAGCCTCATGTCTACGCAGATGCGCACGGCCCCTGGTTGTTTCGGCTTCGGGGCTACTACGATGGGTGAAACCCACGGGGTGGGCCCTTCTACCCGTTCGATGATGTCTCGGTCCATTAGCTGTTGCAGTTCTACCTCCACTTGTGCCCTCAGGTGGAATGGAATTCGGCGGTGTTTGAGGGCTGTCGGCCTTACGGACTTGTCGATGTGCAAGCGAATGGGCTCTGCGTTCAGTCTGCCGATACCCTTGAAGAGACTCTCGAACTTGTGTAGCATGCTTTTTAGATCTGCGTGGTATACCCCAAATGTGAAATGGACAATGTCAAGCTCTTCTGACGCAGCACAGCTCAGCAGGGAATGGGGGCTGACGTCGGTGACGAAGAATCTTGCCTTGATGGAGTTCTGTCCATGAGACACAGGGGCGACAAATGCACCCAGGATGGGTAGGGGGGTGTCTCCACCGAATGCATATATCCTCGCCGTTGATGTCGACAGTTCTGGTGGGCCTGGCAGGGCTACGTAGTGTTTGGTGGCTAGCACGCAGACTGAAGCTCCGGTGTCAATAAGGATGGGGGTGGGAATGCCCTTGATGTTGACGGTGCATTTGGGTTGGCGTTTCGTGCTGGAACTTTTCGCGATGCTGGAGATGAAGAAGACTTCTTCCTCCTCCTCCTCCTCCTCTTCTGCGAGGTCTAGGTCCTGCAGGCCTTGATCAATTGAGGAGATGCCTCTCACTCTGCGAGTACTGCCTCGCCCCACTCTCTCTGGTCCTCTCGCCGTTGTAACAGGGACAGCCGCACGGCACGTTCTGGCAAAGTGACCCGGTATGCCGCATCGGGCGCATGTTCTTGACTTCGCCGGGCAGTCACCGCTGTGGGGGAGGTCATACCCACAGTTCGAGCACGATGGGGCGTTGCTTGGAGTGGACGCGGTGTCGGGTCTTCTCGGCGCCCATCTCGACCTACTCGCAGCCGACCGTCCAACTGCAAACGCGTCTTCGTTGTGTCCTGGTCGCGAGGCAGCGTCCATTTTCGCGCCTCTGGCCTCTGCTAGCTCATGTGCTCTGCCCAGGTCTAGAATCTGTTGGAGGGTTAGGCCGGGCTCCCTCAACACTTGTCTCCGAAGTTTACCGGAGCTGCACCCCTGCAGTAGTTGGTTGCGGACCATTTCCTCTTCGTCGGCCCATCTGCAAGAGGTCGCCAGGTGTCTCAGGCGGGCGCAGAATTTGTCTAGGGGTTCATCGTCCAATTGTTTCTCAGCGCCCATGACAAACCTGTCAAAGTCCACGTTGGCCATGGGTAAGAAGTGGTCTTTGAGTGCTTGCTTGACCGCGTCTTATGTGACCACGGGGATGGTGAGGGAGTCGTAGATCTTGTGGACTTCTGCGCCTGCCGAGTAGATCATGGTCGCAATCTTTTCGTCATCATCGTCAACCCCTGCTGCCCTGAAGAACATGTCTAGTCTTTTGACCCACAGCAGCCACTTCGGGCCTAGCTTGGAAGGGGGTCCAGTGGCATCAAATTCTGGCATGGGGGCTAGGGAGCTGCGAGCTCCTCGGGGGATCGGGGCTGCGGCACCCTCCTCGTCAGCACCGTCACCCATTTTAGTGCCTGGTACTCACTGGTGGCGGTTCCGGCCTTGCGGTAGTGGTGGGAGCGAAATCCTCTTCTTTCTTCTTAGGTGCCACAGCCTTGCGCCAGCAAGACTGTGGGCGTTCCAAAAATTGACTTTTTTTTTTCTTTTCCACCCGACGCCGTCGGCGAGTGGCGCACGAGCACCCTGCTGGGCCGCAACCACGGTCGCCACGTGTGACGGGGGCGGGTAGAGAAAATGGCTGCCGGTGCTCCGTCGGTCCGTGACGCGACGGACTTAATCACTCCGTTGCTGCCGGGCACGGGAGTGGGCCGTGGCTCCTCCTCGTCGCCAGTGTGGTGGTCGGGGGGGGCCCGTGGTGTAGTGTGGGCCCCTCCTGTGTATAGGCCCTGCGCGCTGTAGCGCCGCGCAGGAACAGACAACGGAGACGTCTGCTTGCTCCGGCTCCAACTGCCGCCGGGCGCCGCCTTTATTCGTAACCCCGCATGCGCCGGCTCGTAGGCTGCGCATGCGCATTATGTGTACTACGTACACAACACGAAGCATGCGCAAATGGCATTTGGCATCCCCTCATTTGCATGGTGCTCAACCCACACGCAAATGAGAGGGAACGCCTGTTTTGGAATGCGTGCACGCAAAGTTAATGTGCCTGCCTTCAGTGTTATAGAAGGTGCCTAATGGGTGCTTCTGTAATACCAGCGATCCCTCCAGCACAAACTGCATAAGGAGCCATTGACGCGCCAGGCGCACATTAAATAACGCGGCCCCAGACTGCGTTACTGCTGAAATCATTCTGCTTAATCAAATGCTGTTAACATCGTGGAAAATTGTCGTGTGATGGGAATTCCCCACTCGCTGCTGTAGGCCCCTGAACCTCGCCCTCCTGTAATGTCCAGTCAAGGCACATTGGCAATCACTTACATTTCTTCCACTTAAACCTCCACTAGATTCTAATCCTTTTGCAGCCACTAATGTGCCATTACTGGCCGGTGCACAGATGGCTGTTGCCATTGACATATCCATGTTCCCTGCACATGTAACCTATGAGCTTGCATGCCAGTAAAACACATCAAGATCAAACAAGTCTGGTGAATCCTCACCTGAGCTGGTGACTCCTTATATGTAGTCAATACTACTGCATGTTATAAATATTTACAGCACAGAACATGCCATGCTCCACCCCACTCTATTTCAACTCGGCTGATGCATAAAGCGTTACCACCTCCAAATTTAGAAAATATCTGGGGCACCGGAGCTTTCAATGCAAGCAGATCAATGTCAAACCAACTGATCACTGAAGGGCTAAATAGGGCAGTAACTGCACACTGTCCCCCTGCAAACTGAACCATGGCTGCAAACCACACAAATACAGTTCTGATTGGTCCACACTCATGTACATTCTCTGTCGACAGTGGCGGGTCACACCTCGAATCTGATTGGCCACCCCTGGGGCCACCCCATAATCCTAAACTCTGATTATTATGTGTGTGTGTCTGCTCGTACTTCATGCCATCCCTGCATAGGTCAGTGCCCCACTGGCCGCTCCAGTCAAACGTGTCTGCACACGCCACTGGTTTACCAACTGTGATGATGTTTAACCCATACCCTTTTCCCAATAAAAAAAATTAGGCAGAGATGTTTGACCTTTTGACATTGGATTTTCCAAAGTTATCTGAAATAGGCATGAAGCCAACTCCCAAGAAACCAAGTTCAGTGCCTGTAGTGCCAAACCTGTCAACATGCTTAATTCCTTCTGGTTACAATGCATTAATACTAAAAACATCAAATTACCTATTGCAATATGTTTGGTTGATGTTTGAAACTATTTATTTATTTATATAGAGCGCAAACAGCCCAGGGGCATTGAGGCGCTGTTACTTGCAAGAGCTTAGCAACAGAGGTGCAGGCGTGGTAGCAGTCGTTGGCACGCTATAACTACAAACATAATTCTATCATTACAGCTGATGCAGTTGGTCATTACAGCTTATTCAGTGGGTCATATGTTTAGTATTCATGCTGATACGAGGGACCTTATGTGAAGAGGATGGTTTTCATAGCTTTACAGAAAGTGATGAGGGAGGCCTCACCTCGTATTGTGGGAAGTAGGGCATTCCAGTGTGTGGGTGCGAGATATGGGAAGCTGGATCCGCCCGCTCTGGCTCTTTTTACTAGTGGCACACAGAGCATGTTGGTATAGGGTGATCTGGTTGGTCTTGTAGAGGAGACGGGGTGGATCCTTTGTGAGAGGTAATCAGGAGCGGTGAGGTGAATGCACTTGTGGGTCAGTGTCAGAGCTTTGAAGACGATTCTTTCCTTTATTGGGAGACAGTGGGCTAGTTTTCTGACCTCCGAGATGTGTTCTCTTTTACCAAGGCCTTGGGCTGCACGGAGAACACTATTCTGTGTGACTTGTATCCTCTCCAGGTTTTTTTGGATGTCCCTAGAAAGAGTACATTGCAGTAGTCTAGCCTGGAGCCAGTGATGGCTCTGTCTATGTTTGTACAGTTCTCTTTGGAGAGAAAGGGCCTGACTGCATTGATTAGTTTAGCATGATATGCGGCTGAGGAGGCTATTGCGTTGACTTGTCTGTCCATGAATAGGTTGGAATCCAAATAGACTCCAAGAGTTTTGACTGAGTCAGAGATAGGTATTTTGATGGAGTCGATGGTGAAGTGACTGAATTGGGAGTCTAGATTTTTTAGCGTGTCGGGGAGCCTACCAGGAGGAGTTCGGTCTTGTCGGAGTTGAGCCGTAGTCCATTATCTGCCATCCAGGCTTAGATGGTGTTGTAGAGATTGTTAAGGGTGAAGGCGTCAGTATCATAGTTGCCAGTGAGAGTGAGGAGGATCTGGGTATCGTCCACATAGTTGGTGTAGGAAATACCCATAGCATCGAGGATGAGGAAGAGGGGTTGTGTGAAGATGTTGTAGAGGGTGGGGGAGAGGCAAGAGCCTTGGGGCACACCACAGAGTATGATGGTGGGTGAGGCGGAGGCTAGGTCAGAGAATACTTGCATGGTTCTGTCTTGTAGGAAGGAGGTGATCCATGCTGTGGCGTCAGGGTGGAACTTGGCTGGGGAGGAGAGGTGATGGCATAGGACGTCATGATCTACGAGATCAAAAGCTGCGGATAGGTCAAGAAGTAGGAGAAGTGCTGGTTTGCCCATGTCTCTGGCATCGTCCATCTGGTTTTTCAGGTCAAGTAGGGCGGTTTCAGTCCCGTGTCTGGGGTGGAAACCAGATTGGCTGTGTCCCAGGAGTTTGTTCTCTTCAATGAAATGCTGAACCTGCAGGTAGGCTGCTTTGTCCAGTATTTTCAGGAGGAATGGGATGGTGGTGATGGGTATATAGTTGTTAGGGGAGGTTGGATCTAGAGTTCTTTTTTTTAAAGAGAAGGCGGACCCAGGCTTCCTTGAGGGAGGCGGGGACTTTCCCTGTGGCAAAGGAGGCATTGACAAAGGCTGTCAGGAAAGGAGCTAGCGCTTCAGTACAGTCCTTGATGATGGTGGCTGGGCATGCATCACCTTTGCAGTTAGAGGGTTTGATATTCCTCAGTATGTCGATGATGTTGTTTTCCTGTATGGATTTGAAGGAGAAAGGTTGGGGGGGAGGGTTCAGAGTCTGGTGGTGGGACAGGGCTATGCATATTAGGCAGGGCTTGTTTAGTATATTGGGTGTTGTTATATGATAGCAGAGGATCATAATGAATTGACAAAAGCTTCTAATGCTATAAAGCTGAGTATTGTTACTACAAGGAGAATTAAGGGAGCTAGTGAATACTATGATATGATATGTGGTATATGATTTATTTTATTGTATTTTAAATGAATTGGAATTTTTATTTTGATTATTATTGTTATTATTATTAGTTTAGTATACACTAATAATATATTGTAAATAGGAATTTCTGTTCTGTTCATTTTTTATACATGTGTAAATATTATATATAAACTAAATCACAGTAAATAAATAAACAATAATTTCTTGAATACACATCAGCCTTTGCAGATGGGTCATGAAGATCTTCTCACAAAAAGAATGTTGATAGGGTAGGCATCATTGGACAGTTACTAAATCACTAACTAACTAATGGACAATAAGGTAGGGAGTACCTTTCTTTTAGAATTGATGCTGTGTTGACTTAATAGGGAATTACGGGTCTTGCCATATATATTGGCCACATGTGTTCTCTTTTTTATGAAAAACCAGTTGCACCTCCTCCATCCAAATGACCAAATCCCCACCTCCTTTGGCCACCCGCCCCACCCCCATCCAACTACACCTACCTCTGGTATATTTATTTTTCACTCCCTTTTCTCACTCACTACAATGTAATCTGTGGGTTAATGGAGATTTGCTGCTATTGTAACTTTTTTTTCGGTGAAACTGGGCACATCCTAAAACCCACAGTTCTCGCGAGGATATTTTTAAGTTTTCGAACAATTTTAATTAGAGCATTCTGTTATTCATAGGTGTGCATTTCTGGGAGTGGTCATCATCCGTTTGCCTTTTAACAAAGGAGACAAGAACCAATTTCAATACGAATCAATGATTTTGTTATAATTCCGAATTTTGCATTCACTTCTAGTACACCTACAAACTAAAGTTATCCTGCAAAAAGGTTTCATTAACAAACACACACATTTCTGAAGTCCATGAGCAATTAAGCAGTATAAAAACGAGAAACTAGTTTTTGACATAAAACTACTCATGAATTGTTTATTTTTGGGGATGCAAACCCGGTCAATTGCCGAATTTAACTGAAATCAGTAAAGGATAGTTAAAGAATTGGCACACAAGCTCCCTTTCTGCCATTGTTTATTTATTGTGTTAAGTGGCGTTCAGGAAAATAATCCTGCATCAGAATGTGGTCTTTGCTCTCCAGCCTACAGTTGCTACCAAACAAGAAAAGTCAGATGTCAGCTTATTCTAGGCCTGCTCCTCGAGTCACAGCATATGCCTGGCAACATGACCCATTCCATTTGGGAGAGGCTAGCCAGTCTGTCATTCTTCTCACCGAGCATTTGGATTAAATGGCCACATGCTGTTTGTGGCAACACCAGCTTTTTTCTAGTTCCAGGCCCCTGCTGAACATTGCCTCAAAATCTGAAATACTTAATATAACGTAAGCCACCCCTAAAACATTATCAATTATAGTGTTATAAGCATTTGACCTACCAGCACACTGGTTCCATCTCTTGCACCTGCTTGGACGACCTGGATGCCACAGCAATGGGGCTCCTGCCCAGCAGCCATTTATACTTTGAAAGGGGCTTCCCACATTTACCCCCTGTCTATCACCCGCCCCCTCCACAGGCCTTCTCGCCTTTGGTGTGACCTCCTCCTAACCCTGCTTCCCCGCTGACCGGCTCCCAGCCCTTTCCTCCCGGTCACTTCTGCCATCTTCCCCACCCCTTCTATTCTCTTCTCACCCCCCCATGCCGGTGTGTGACTGCAAATTAGCAGTGCAATAACTACCCACCAGAAAAAGCCGCCAGTGTAAACACCGACAGGCAGTGGACAGGCTAAACAAGCGATTCATTATCCACTTCAAATTAACCTTATTTCTACAGGTACAGACTTTACCTTGAAGGACCCACTACCATCTGCACACTCAAGCAAGTATTTGCATTTTTGGGTGTGCAATAAAGTGGAAATGCTAGGGGCCCTCATCTTGAGATGGCTGGGATTTGCCAGCATCTGGGGTTAAGCTTAAAAGAGAAATTGTTTTGTCAGCTCCACATGTGCCACAATAATGCCCTGAGACTGAATCAAGGCCACGCCATCCCGGCACACAGGTTTTTAGACTGCCCCCCCTTAAACCCAATGATATGAGTACCACCCACCAAGACTACTGAGCCGCAGGAGCTAAATAACTAGCCAACAGATTCCATCATTACATCCTTTCGAAACGTAAGGTCTATTTCCAAAACGAAACCCCTGTCCCACTTCTCACAAAAAGTTCTGCCAGGTGGTCATAAGGCTGGCACACATTGGACCGATTCTATGCCATCTTTCTCTGAACCTCTTTAAGTTCAGGAAAACCGGCAAGACTGTGATCTTCACCAAGAGAAGCCCAAGAGCGCACCCTGCAGCCAACCAAATCACCAAATGAGTTCAAAGAGATTCTATGTAAAGGATCTACTAGCCAGACACTTGAAAGTGTCTCCGGTTGATGCCAGTTTGGTGTAACCTCACCTTTGCCTGCATGCACATGTGTAACCTTGCCTCCTTCCTGCTCCCACCTTCTGCTCCTGGTGCTCTGAAGGAAACAGAATAAAATAACACTTCAGAGACAACCTTCATCTTTCCTCTGCAAATAATCCAAATATGTTTCGACTTCTATTGGCTAGTATGCTATGATATGATAGGTTATTTATAACATGCTTAATACCCAAAGGTTTCTTAAGCACGGACCCGGGATCGAACCTGTGTTGCTTCCAAGATGAGTACGTTGCCCCTGAGCTACCCTCCCGAGACAATGCTTTTAAAATTTTTACTGTGTTTGGTAAACTATTATAAATCCCTTTTTTAACAAACAATGGTAACATCTCCAAGTCCTACAATATATGTGGACGTTTTGAAAATGTTTGGATTGGTCAGTCAAAAGTTATTTAGGAGTTTCAAAAACGCGTGACTGCTAATAAAATGCTTACTGGTGAATGAAAGTATTGGTCATTTATGAGGAAGAATAGTCAGTAAAAAATGTAACAACATGCTGCCAAATAAATCTATTGTTCTCCTTTAAGGGAAAAACTGTCCAGATGTGCACCTTGCATTCCATGTATATGCAAGCCAGTCAGATGACAAAGCGAGTAGAGAGCTCGCTTTGACATCCGTGCAGAACCTGACAACACAGGTTCGAATCCTGGCAGTGCCAAACTCTGCTTTTCACCCTTCCTAGGTGGATAAATGGGCACTACACAGCGTGGGTAATAATAAGCAGCGCTCAGATGCCTGAGGGTTCGAAGCGCTATATAAAAGCAAATGTATTGTTATTGTTATCCCATATTAAATTTTGTTTTCTTTGAGTCACAAAGATAGTCCCGAACCCCTAATCATTAGAGCCAAGTTGTCCATTGCCATCGTAACAGAACGTGGGTTGTTGTAGTTCAATGGCAGCTGAATAAGCTACTCATTTTTAAATCTGCTTTTTCAAGTTCGATAGGCATTTCCTTGACCATGATCGCCGGGTAAAAATGCCCCCTTGCTTTAAGAGCTGTGAACATGTATGTTTCCTTCATCGGTTGTCTGACTCTTGTAGGAACTACACACGTGAACAGGATCAATTTCACCTATCCCCGCGATTAAACTGAGCACATGATTCTCGTTTATAATAAATAGGAGTATCTGCTCTTAAAAAATATAATGTTCTTAACAACAATATAAAAAGTGTAATTTAGAGTAAACGAATGTGAATGCTGACAGACGACGCAGTGATCTTAAATATTGATTCGTGGTTGTGTTAGATCCCACCATTAAATAATTGAAAGCATACTTGAGATCATTATTTTGGATGACATGCCATTTGGAAAGACTCTATAATCTATCAATATTTAAGATCACTGCACCATCTGTCAGCATACACCTTTGTTTGCTTGTATATTTTGGAGGATTAGAGGTACCTCCTTATGCTGATACTGCTGCAAATGAGCAACTGTTGAAATTTGGAGACCAGCGCATCCAACCTAGGCTACACCCAACTCTTAACACAATTGTAATTGAAAGTATGTTGTTTTTGTGCGGACTTGGCCACGGGTGGCAAATGAAACACTAACCAAAATACAATAGGCAAATACTAGGAAACCCCTTTCAAATTAATGAAGAAAATAAAGAAAAGAGAAAGGAACAAAATATTAGCTATTTAATGTATTCGAAAAAACATACAGAATTCTAAGTAAATAACACTCAAAAACAATAAGACCAATGAAGGAAAATCAAGAATAGGCCCAAAACTTGCCAGGCTAAATGTCTCCATCTCCTTGTTTGACTGGTGCAAAGAACAGAAATGATGAAGATCTGTGGAGGGATTCCCAAAAGTGAGGGCCAACCATCGGAAATGCTTGGCTAGAGGTCGCCAACTTTTAAGAAAAGGAATCTCCTTTAATATCTGGGCTAGACCCTGTGCTGTAAGGCTACCACCAAGAAAAAGCAATTCAGTGGCCGGATAGGGCAGTTGCTGCTAGAGAAAAATGTCCCTAAAAAGAAGACAACGTCGGAAGCGGCCATTGCTGAGCTCTCGTTTTTGTCGTTTGCTTCCTTGTTCTTGGGAGCTCCCGTGGTGCGGCTTGACATCCTTTGCGGGTTTCCCTGGAAAGGTAGGTGCTTTACTCTAATTCGCTCGCGAGGGCGAGTGTGAGTGCTACTGCTGCAGTGGAGACAACAGAACGCAGACTAGGGAGAGTGGAAAGTGGTGCACCGCTCACCCTTGACTAAAGGATACACCAAGGATACGCCAAAGGCTGAGACTGAGACCACGTTTGCGCATTCGTGTGGAGAAACGCATTGTCGATCTGGCGGTCTAGGCATCTGGTGAGCAGAGACCTGATTTGCACATACTTGGTGCGAGAGTACTGTGAGTACTGTGAAAGTTGTGTGCTTGTTGTGGATAGCTTTAGAGAACGCCTGTTTGACGTTTCACTTGAGGTTGACCCTTGTGTTGCTCTTGGGGGGCCCATTGACACATTGGCGCAGGTTCTTTTACACAGATTTTCCAGTGCCACAGTGTCCTGAGCCTTGAATATTGAGAAGACAACCTAACTTAAACTGGATGGTGCATCCAATGGTTGGTACTGCAGTTGACGCAATAATAGTCCGAAACGATCAACTTTCAAGGTGGCACTGATAAGGTGGGATGAGATTGAACACACAGATTGCAAGGCATGCAAGAAGGGCTTAAGAAGGACTAAGCAAAGGGCATTATCTCCGTAAATGTGTGTGAGGCCAAGTGATTGAATCATTGATCGGCCTATATTGGCTGGTTAAAACGAATGGACACAACAAAGAAGAAAAAGTTGCTATTGAGCCTACTGAATCTTTTTAGCAATGTAGGGCTTGAAAGAAATTTGAGAGTATAGGACAAACTTGGGTATTTTAAAGAGTCATCCATTTGGGGAGTAACTCCTTTCTCACTTAAGATAGAAATCCAAACTGGATGGAAACAGCAGGGTTAACGTTCCTGCAGGATAAAATAGGAAGAAACTCTGTCTTCCCAGGGTTACATTTGAGGATGGCTGAATAATCACAATACAGACCCGGAGAAGTTGTAGATTGGTCTATGATTACACATTAATGTTGGGTTTCGTGTTATTGGCATTTTGATGGTTGGGGATCCCACTCGGCAGACAGATTTCCCAATGGTTCTTCGCAAATAATAACTATAATGGGTGACAAGGAGGAATCCTGGGGAACTCCACAACCTGCAGAGATAAGATGTCTTGGTGGGACCCAACTGGCTGCACTTGGTGGAACCCAAATGGCTGCACTGTGTGTACAGAAAGATAAAACAATTAAAACAGATCTGAAGAAAAATCACCCAATTCCCTTGCTTTATACTAATGGCATGTTATAATATGATGTTCCATTTATAACGCGTCTATACACAAGTGTTTGTATGTTGAGAAGAGTACCATAGGGTGTCAAGAGCTGTGAAGGAATTCAACAAGACTACCAACAGGTCCCCACGATCAGTCCCTCAAAGGATATCATACAGGAGTATAGGTGTGTCTATGTACCAAGGCAAAGTCTTATAGGAGATTATGCTGAGTGATTATGTTGTTCAACTGGATGGTCACTGTCATCACTTAACATAGAATGGGGTATTGCATGGCAGGGTGATAGTTGGCCAGGCTGTCCAGGTCAAGGATGTGTTTCTTCAGCAGTGAGAGGATATGTTGCATTTTCAGTGCATCATGAGAAGCAGCCAAATTGATAGAAATATTGTTTGCCGAGAGGCCGACTTCGCATAACGGTGGCCTATTGGGAATAAGGACATGCTCTTATCGCACTTGCATATGCAGGGGTCAGGAAGTAGCATCAGCTTGAAGTGACAGGTAAGGACGGTGAGGAAGGGGGTGGGTAAGGCAAAGGAAGCCCGGAGAGGTGGAAGGGGGGTGATGGAGAAAGGGTGGAGTGACATATGGGATGGGATCAGGCAAGCTAGGAAAGCAAGGGTGGTGGGGGATGTCCCACACAGACCACAGGGTCTGTGGGGAGGAAGGGTTTCAAGGGGTGCCCCTCACATTAGAGGAGGGCAAGAAGTGGGAGCAGGCACACAACATTTCATTTTCCCACAGCGATGAAGTTTATTTTATTTTATTTATTTATTACATTTGTATAGCGCACATACAGCCCAAAGGCATTGTGGCACTGTTACTTGTGGCATGCTTAGTTACATAAAGGTTACACACATGTAATGGAGGCAGGTTACAGAGAATCAGATAGCGGGTACATAAAGAGTAAACAGTCATTCAGAAATGAGCTATGTTTAGGGCAGGTTGATGCGTTCCAGGTGAGGGTAGGGTATGGGTTAGGTTTAGTTGAAGGAGCATGGTTTTAATCACTTTTCGGAATGCTAGGTGAGAGACTTCAGCTCGCAGGGGTGGAGGTAGGGCATTCCAATGTAATGCAGCTAGGTATGGGAAGCTTGCCCCACCTGCTCTGGCTATCTTGAATCTGGGGGTTGTGAGCAAGTTTGTGTATGGAGGTATGGTAGGCCTTATGGATCTGGTGGGTGCATCCTATCGGAGAGGTAGGGTGGAGCGGTGAGATGGATGCATTTGTGTGTGATGGCGAGTGCTTTATGCTTTAAATACAACTCTTTCCCTTACTGGGAGCCAATGTGCCTGTTTTCTGACCTCTGTGGTGTGCTCTTTCTTGGGTATTCCAGTGGCTGCTCTAAGAGCGCTGTTTTGTACCGTTTGAAGTTGGTGCCAGAAAAGGTTTTTTGGAAAAAACAACCTACAGGAAAAACACATTGATCCCACCTGGAAAGGAGCCTGGTGTGAGGTATGCATTGATAAAACCGAGTGATGGTGTGAGTGTTTCTCCTGGTTTGAGGGCTGTGAGGGTGTTGCTCAGATCTTCTGGAGTAACTGTCCTGAGTTCGGTCTATTTCTTGATATATTACAGGCTGCTATGGGCAGGGTGTCTTCAGTTTTGGATGATATGACAATGTGTGACTTTTGTGTCTGTGAATTTAATCTAAATGTGTGTGCACCACAAGGTGTCAATTACAATAACAATTGCAACTGTACAAATCCTGAAAAAAGCAGCATTATGAACACTGCACACTGCTGTAGCCATTTGAACACATAGTCCTTCGAATTATGTTGTCACAAGTGGAAAGTGTCGGTATTCCATGTTTCTGCTCACCAAGAGTCAATATGTTGCTCCAAAAAATAATTAATATATTGTAATAATTCTGAATATTAATGGTTATTCTGAACAAACCGTAAACTTCCTTCGCTTTCCTGGAGGAAGGATTTCTTTTATTGCAGTTATACAAACCTGTGCCATGCCAAAGCACCCAACTTTGGCAAAGATCCTGTGAAAAATTAAGAACAACATTGCCTCATTACAAGTATGCTTGTCCAGAATTAACGTGGCAGCAATTCCATTTCCTCCACGTTTCCAGACCACCATACTACAAGTTAACCGGTTTAGTGGCCTGATTTATCTCCTGCCCAAAACAGCTAGTATTACTGGCACTGGTAATACTGATGTTGGTAATAATGGCAATCCCCTCATGGAGTCCTCATGGAATCAGTCTGGATCCAGAAGAAGGGATTTCTATATGATTGTCTTATTAGTAGCCCCAACCACTTGTAGCAACTCTTGAGCTCACCTCACGGCCTCAAATACCACCACCACAAGAGTAACGTCCTCCATGAAAGCTCTCACTGCCAATAAGGAAAGCTCTCACAGCTTCTCTCAATTACAGTTTTTTTCTGGTCAAAATTTTAAAATGACTCTACATTCAGCCTATCGATCACCATCACTCTGTCTTATGTTTTCATTTCCCCCATGTTTTGAGATACGTCTGTGCATTTCTGTCTCCCTGACTTTTCCCAGTCTTCCCCATTCCATGGCACTGTTTCTTTTTCACCTCACAGTCTGGCTAGCACCCAAAGTGGGGTTTAATTTTACCTCTGCATTGCCATGGTGGAGTGTTTTTTAAGACTACTAGTATGTTGGCTTGCATAGTATAAAGTACAAATAAATTACATTACATAGCAAATAGCAATGCCGAGTGAGTTAGTACGCTAGATCCCAAATTATGATTTCCAAATTTAATGAAATGAAATGCTCTTTTATTTATATCACGCTCATACACAAGTGTTTGTAAGTAATCTTTCTTATATAAATCTGCAGTTATTTCCTTTTGTTGAGGTAGCTTTAGAAATGATTGACTGTGATTGTTAGAGAAGAAGAGAACATTATTTTAGCCTTCCAATTGAGATCTTCAGCAGTAGCAGGACAAAGCTTGCAGTGCATCTTAGACTCACGTGCAATGTATTTCTGCTTCGTAAGTTCCTTTGCAGTATTTGATTCACTTCCTATGTACTATTCTTCCTTTGCAGGATCCAACAGGTGCTGGCACCGTGGCACCCGTGCAGGGCCTATGCTTTGAGCTTCATTGCTTTTTTACACTGTACATCAGAAAACTCTCTCCTACAACAAAGCAAGCATTGGGAGGATAGCTCAGGAGCGACGTGCTCACATTGGAACCAAGACAACACGGAGCAACACAGGTTCGATCCCCAGGTCCGCGCTTAGAAATCTCTGGGTATTAAGTGCGTAATAAATAACCTGTCATATCATATCGGTATAGCGTTATTTCATCGCGGGACTTTTCATTGCGTTTTTTTTTTACTGCATTTTTTTTTCGAAAAAAAACTCATCGATTTTTTGGGGGGGGGTAAAACATTCTAAAAATAGGTGTGGGTGTACGGGAATTAAAAAAAAAAAGAGAAAGGGGTTTTGTTTTGCGAAAAAAATATGCGGTAAAAAAACCTGCGATGAAAAGTCCTGCGATGAAATAACATAGGACCACCATATCATGCCACAAACAAACCTAAAGAAATCACCCCACTCCTCCCTCCAACCTGCTCAAACCTCAATATTACTCACCGCTAAAATCGTTCAACTTTTACACCCTATCCCGTCACGTCAGATGACCCACGAGGTCTATCACACTAAACGCAGACACCTACCTTATCCTTTCCGATCAATACCCCACTCCAATGCTACACCCCAGGTTACCTCCCCCACCTAAACACAGTAGAACCCATATGAGCAGACGGGTAATGAGTGCTTCCGACCTGCTCTCCTCAACCCTACAGCTGTCCGCTGCTGCCTACCCCAATAACCCACTATTCCACCTCCCTTTTCTTGCAGGACCCGCACGCAACAGGACCAGCATTATTGTCTGGAGGGAGCTATTCATGATCACTTACCTTACCTTACCTTCATTGGTCCAATTTGACATATCAAGAAAACCTCCGGTACCCTTTCCTTGATGAGATGTTGCCACCCCTCACGACTGATGTTTGAGGTCTAGTTCCCTGTATATCTTCTTCTGTCTTTGCCAGTTGTGAGTCAAGGGGTGGAGAAATGCTCATCAAGCATCATACACACATTCCAAATAGATCATTTGTGAGTCAGTGAATCAGAGGCACAGGAAAAACAGTTGTGTGTGTACAAACCCATCACATTTAATAAAATAAGCTTTTGAGAAGAAAATAATAGTAACTCCATTAGTTAAATGTGGAATAACAGATTGTTTACAGTGCAATTGGAACACACCTTTGCATGCTGACAAATTCAAATGTAAATAAACATTCTATGCATAGCCACTTTTCTGTAACATCGAGTTAATGTAGTAGACTTTTTTTTAAAAAATTGCATATAGTGTTGCACTGTTGCACAAGTTAATGTGTTAGAAATGTTAGACATGTTTTATATTGGACGCAAATATAGTGTTGCCCTATTGAAGGTCTGTAGTATTAGGCGTAATACGTAGGCATCCATAGAGAGCAAATATAGCCTGATCTACCTAGGCAGGCCGAGCTCATTTAACTCTGTGAGAGGTGGGGCCGGATGTAGTAAGTAGGGCGAGAAGGGTCATATGTTTATCTTTATGTATGCAGGGACAGTCTGGCACACTTCTATTATGTGTTGTTGAATGACTATGCTTTTACTGTTGCTGTAAGACTATACCTTACCCTGTTGCCTGTACTAAGCTTTAAGCCACAGTAAGGCTACTTCACAGGACTGACGGCAGAGAGGGAAACTTTCAGGTTTCAAGTCAACAACGTGACCACCATGACACCCAGAGCCATGCACTATGTGGCTCCCCAGCCATCCAACAAGCCAACATGGAGAAAATGGCTATACAGTAGAAGTTAAAATGATCCAAAACAGACTCACAGGCAAGAGACAACATGATTTGGTAGATGTTGTATGTCAGAAATGCAACCATGCCTTGCTCCCTACTCCCTAAAAAAAAGAGCAAAATGTTCCATGTTGCTTCCCCCTTGATCTTACAACCTTTCTAGAATGCACACAACATCCACCAGAGTAGACTCAAAGTGCCAAGGCGTGTATATGCCTGCTTGTCTATGCAAAATGTTAAAAGGATACTGAGCACTGTCTTTGGATTGACAGCCGTCAAGCCCATAGGCAGTCTACGGTACTTTGTTGCCATTGTGTGCCTTGTGAAACCAATCCAATAAATCAAGTTCGCAAATATACACACTCTCCTTCTACACAAATGTGCAGGTTCTGAAGACAGGAACGCTGGAGCGAAATGTGGACACATTTAAGGCTTCCGGGAGGTTATTAAGAGAAGCTAGATCATTTATGGGGATGGTTAAAGCAGTGAGTGTGACGTGGCTCCACCTCGGCTGAGGCTGGTCTCTTGTTGGAGTTAATCTACATAACTAGCCATTGTATAGCCATCTCACACTGGGCTGCAGTAACGTGTTCTGTTGATAGAGGGCAGTGCGTTAGGTGAGAACAGAGTTATACAGTCTCCTTACCAGATCACGTTTCCAGGACGTCTTTGAGCAATGATTGTGCCCATTTCATGAAATGAGTGGCGTTCCTCTTTATTTGGGTGAAACCTGCCAATTTATAGCTGCTTCCAAGCACTTGGACATTGGACTCATATGCAAAGGAACATAATTACACATGCAGTAACTTAACCTGACATAACATTCAGTGAACTGGTAAATAAGCACGGGAATGCATTATGAGATAATTACATTAGAGCTTTGGCTGTAAAGTAATGCACGGCAGGATATAAGGACGACACTAACAGTGGTGAACAGTCCATGATAAGGTCCATAGGCAGAGGGTGTCTGGCACCTAAAGTGCAGACGTTGATGCCGTCCTACAACGTGATATAACATTGTGAATATGACATAAACCATGACATAAAATAGCAATGCATATCACCATTGATCATAGTGTTCTTTAATAAAGAAGTTGATTTTTTATCCCTCAGACAAAACATTTGTAGATACCTCTTTTTCTTCAAGGGAATTCCAGGGGCAGCCAGGGAGAGGCTCTGGATGTCTGTGTTTTCTTGTGGAGGAAGAAAGAAGACTGGGGTTGAAATGAATGCCCTCCTCCACACACAGACATTCCCATTGCACAAAATGCAACATTTGCCTCCAGCCAGCGGCAGGGGCTAAACATTTCATTTCAAGGTGTTATGTCCTGCCCTTAAGTGGAGCAATTGAGAGGTCAATGTGCACTCCTAAGGCGAAAATGCCTAAATGACACATTGCCCTGAGGCAGGTCAGTTCCACATGCTGAGGCAGGAGCAGGGTGGTATTGACAGAATCAGGGAACAAAGTCCTTACCGACATATCCCATGGAACCACTTAGGCTGCCTCAAAGCATTGACGCAGACTGATGGATATGGGTGCAAAAGAGAAGAGAAATGTTCATTTATGTTCTAGGTATTGGTGATATTACTTAACATTGAGTATATATATTATATTGCAGTAGTAGCCACACTATAGTTTATTTGAGTATGAAGTTCCATAGGAAACCCAAAAATTCAATTGTGAATAACTTTAGACTTGCATGACAGAGTTGGCTGATATTCTGCAAACAAAACGTTTGTCACAGGCCCATCAGACTGAACATTATGTTAGAGATTTGTAAGATAATAAAAAGAGTATTAAGAAAGCAAGAATCAGCTGTTTTCAGGCCTACTCCCATTCATTTCCCCATAGAGAAAAAGTCAAAGTTTCTACACAGAGCACAGTACAAAATGCTTTACGGCATTAGACCAGGTACAGAACAGCTTTGGAACGAAGCATTGACTCGATTTTGTGGAGTGGTCTGGGGTTATTCCGTCCAGTAGTTGTTAATTTAGTTGACGGAGAAGGGCGTCCCCTCTTCTCCCAAAATTATAGATATATTTTTCCCTGGGTGCTTTGCAGCACAGGCTTTTCAGAAATGAAAAAATATATATTTTTTTGTTTGTGCTCGATGGAAGAGGTAATCGGGGTTATAATCGGTATAACCGAGTTAACCGAAAACAAAAGGTGGAAAAATGCCATTTGAAGGAGGAACAATATTGAAATGGCATCAGGCTAGAGATGGGGCGGGGGAAAGAGGACAACATGAGAAATCAGGGAGCGGGGGAATGGAGAAGGAGCTTAGGACCAAGTTCAGAATCGAACATTTTTGCATAACCGGGTCTTATGCTTTGCATAACCGGGATTAAAGTAGAAAATAGGACCAGGAATAACAGTGCGTCACACAAAAATAACCATAGTTATTTGCTGACATTTACAGATAACAACGGTTATTTGTAGTACATTGCAAATATATTTTTCCGCGATTATGGGAATAAGGTGTTTTTTAAAAAGAGAGTTCAAAAAATTAGATTAATGAAAACAATGATGAATTTTACAGCTATAGTGAGGTGGGTGGTAATGGGTGTGCCCGAAGGATATGGGTAAGGAATGAGTTACTTTAAGGAACAAAACGGTGCAAAATGGAAAGTGGACACAGCCGAAGGCCAGGGCCTGTGGGTCCCAACGATATTTAGGGGCAACATGTCAAGGGATGCAAAATGGAAAGTGGGCATGGCTGAAGGCAATGGCTAGTGTGCCCAAAAGAAACCTAATTTTATTGCCATGGCCAAAAGGCCATGGCTAGTGGGCCCATTTAAGAAACCTAGTGGAGCAATATGTAGAGTGGCCACGGCTGAAGGCCCAGGAACTGGCCATGGCCAGAGGCCATGACTAATGGGACTGGACGATAGCTATTGGGTTAACATGTGAAGTGGCCACGGCTGAAGGCCAGGGCGAAGGCCATGTCTAGTGAGTAAGAAAGGAAGGCAGTGTTTTAAAATATACAGTGTGTATGGCTAAAGGCCCTAGCCACTTAGTGGGTACAAAAGAAACATATTAGGGGAATGTTTACAGTGAACATGGCCAAAGGATGTGGCCACTGGCCAATGGCAGAAGTCCATGACTTTTGGCCTGGTAGTCATTTAAAATATTTATATATACTATTAGACCCGCCATTATTTTTTGGCGACAAAAAGCTCTGCCAACTTTACTATATGGCCTAGAAACAACAAACTATAGTACAACCCACTGATTTAAATATATTAGAGGCCACATTTTGGAGAGGTGTGTTACATCTGCCTCTTTGCATACCTGGGCCGTGGCTACTGCTTGAATTGGGCTTGACATCCTTGAGTGCTGTATATCACTGGAGACTTTGTGCCTTATTTCCTAAGTGTCTGACCTATATAAGAACTGATAATTCACTAACAATATTATCAGCCTACATATTGTCCTCGGAACATACTTTTGCTAAAAAGTGGATTTCTTACGTGTATAGAATTCTGGCTAAAGCAGATATTAGTCTCGAGACTCTTCTTGGTAATCCAAAAAGAGCTAAGATTAAATTATTTAGGAGTGATTGGATTGAGACTAAAAGTGAATGCCTTGAGTACAAAGACTTTCAGGTTTTGATTTTTGAACATAAAAAACTTAATGAACTTGCACCATACCTGTATCAAGCACCAACCCCTCATTTAAGAGCAGCTATTTTACGCTTGCGATTTAATTTATTTTTAACGCGTGATATATTGACCAGAAGAAAATTAATGAATCCAAATGAGAATTTTTGCAGATTTTGTGGAAAATGTGAGCATAAAGAAACTTTGGAACACATTACAACTGCTTGTCCTGCGCTTAATAATTTAAGAATTAAACATTTTTGGAAACGTATGCCATACTTTGGTGCAATACATCCAGAAGTCCGATGGTCAATATTATTGTCGACTAAATCCACAAGTATTCACATTGCAACGTATAATTTCTTATCTGCTCTGAATTTAGAGAGTGGGGCATCTTCTGCATGAGTGATTTGAGAAATAAGAAATCAATTTGCAACATAGGAAACTTCTTTTAAGTTGTGGTATGTTTTAATAATTGCAATATTGTGGGGGTGACACTTTGAGATTATGGCACCATGTAATTGAATAATTAATAAAATGACTCAACTTGTGACTATAAATGATATTCTATCTGTTTGTTTGTCATGGGTACAACTTTTATAACCTTTATTTGAATCATTTATAAGAATATATTATATGAATGTTTATGTGATAATTTTCTTCTTTCTTTGGTACATGGAAGTCGTTTCTCACCCTCACGTTTATTTCATTCTATCATGTATTTTCTATTCTTTTAACCTATGTAGTGTAATTTACGTAATGTTTATATTTTCTAAAGTAATGTGTAATTTTTGTAATTGAAATTGTTGTTTATATTGAAAATGTTGAATTATTTCAACTATATTCAATAAAGAAAAAAAATATATATACAGTGGGCATGGCTGAAGGCCATGCTCACTGGCCAGGGCCAAAGACCCCGGCTAGTGAGCCTGAAAGACATGTATAGTGGCCACGGTCAAAGGGCAAAGGGCATGGCTACTTAGTGGGTCCAAAAGAAACATATTGGGGGAACATGTAGTGGCTCATAAAAAACTATGGTATAACAAAACCCTTTGAAATTCACTGACAAAAACCTTAGTTAAGGTGCAGTTAACTTGTGCAGATTTAATGCAACAAAACCATTGAAATTTAGCAGATGTGGGAAGTCATGACCAGCTTAAATTGGTGAATCCCTTTGCAAAGCCCATGAACACATACATATTATAAGAGAAGGGATTGACAATGACATACAAAATGCCATTCTGGGGGACATCAATAGGAGCGTGCCGAGTTAAGCTGGTCATGACTGCCCACAACTGCTGAATTTCAAGGTTTTTTAAAAGTTAAATCTGTGCAACTTAACTGCACCTTAACTGAGGGTTTTTTGGTGAAATTAAGTTTCTTTTATACCATAACCTCATACCATAACCCACCACCGTCCTATATGAGTAGCAGACGAAGAGCTACCATTGGGAACCCATGCATGAATCCGTGCAACATTCCTATTCCGCGTCGAGTGTAGGAAAGATGATATGTTTATGTTTATGTTTATGGAATTTATATAACGCTTTCCTCCAAAGAGCTTTACAGTTTAACAACAGGTACAAAAGTGAGAGAAGCATAATTACAAACATGAAACAAGTCAATTAGAACAATATGTAGAACAATTTACTAAAGGAGGGGAGCGTGGGGGAAGGGGAGGGGGAGAGGGGTTAGGTGAAAGGGGTTACAATGTCTGTTTTGAGGTTGAGGAGGTGGGGGAAGGTATGACTGGTTTGAGGTCATGAGGGGAGGGGGAAGGTGGGAGGGGAAGAGGAGGGGTGAGAGGTAGGGAAGGGGAGTCAGGGGACGGAGTGAAGAAGAAGGGATTCCAGGGAGGAGCGGAAAGATGGGTAGGTAGGGGTGTAGCAGACGGAGAGCAGTAGGAAGTTCCAGTGTAGGGGGGCCAAGAGTTGGAAGGAGCAGAAGCATGAGGAGGCACATAGGGTAGAGGAAAAGTGAGAAGGTAGAGGTCTGCTGAGCGGAGAGAGCGGGAGGGGGAGTAGAATGAGAGGAGGGAAGAAAGGTAGAGGCGGCCAGGTCATGAGGGCATGAAGAGATTTATAGACAAGACAAAGGAACTCACTCAGATATGCACTCAGGCAGACATTCAGAATATACCCTCTCGTAGAGGCAGAAGAAGGATGCTACCAGGAAGTATATCCACTACCAAGATGCCAGAATTCAGCTATGGGTAATAAGGACGACATCTAAGTAAAGTCTGATGAAAGCAGAATGATGTCATGAAGAAGATGTATGAACCTATGCCAAAACTATATGAACATACTTAGGACTTACAATATAACTGAAGCACTAAGAGAAACATCTACCTAAGAACACAGTAATCATGAACATAATACGGTGTAGTAACGTGCAGACCAATAATTGTAAACATGCTGTAATGCAAGGTAAAACTGTACATAAAAGCTTGCTAAAAAGAGGTATATCCACAACGTTTAGGATGGCCATTGGAAGAGAATGGACAACGGTCTGTTTTAAGAATCGACCCTGCTACCTCAAAAGGCAAGCCTAGAATTGCAAATTGAAGAACTTATGAAGAAGCTGTTTTCGAGTGAAGAATAAGGGAGTACCTTGTCCTGTGATCAAGTAGGCTATTTCGAGAGATGGGTGCTGTAGGATTGTTTAGCGTGTTTTGGGAGTGCAGAGCGCAGCACCACTGCACAGGATCAATGTATAGCATGTTTTTTGAAGTGCAGCGCCACTGCATGGGTTTGATGCATTGATATAATGTGGTACAGCAAGACATGTGTTACTGAGCATTTTTTTTTAAGCAGCGCCACTGCATGGGTTTAATGCAATTGCTTCAAGCTATGTGTTGCCAGTGCAACATATGGAGATGTAAATGAAGACAGGCTACACAGGTTAGAAACAAACCATTTTCTCATTTAAAAGCGCATTTTATTTTTCATATTCAAAATGCACACAATTTTTTTCTTTTTACCTGAAATTCCTCTGTTGCAGGAGACACATTTGAGGATTAATGAACTAACCTCATTAACAAAAAACGAACACGCTAACTCATTAATAATATAATGTGTTCTAGACTGCAAAATGAGGCAGGCTGAAACTCATTTCAGACTACATTCAGATTTTGTTTTTCTTTGCTTCTATCTGCGCTCTGTCCACAGTATTTGCAGGAAGCAAAGACTCGAATAAGCAGGAAATTAGTTTGGTTACAGTTGCAACTGTATAAGCCAAGCCATTGTGTGCAGAGGGTGGATAGGGCATGATAGAATTTTATTGGTTAGGATCCTTTGGTAGGAGGGAACCAGAGTTTTCTTGTATAATCTCTGGGAAGAAGCTGGAGGGAGACATCTTGACACAGCTCGGAGAAGGACTGGGTTGATAGCTGGGGATGCCTGATTCCTAAAGCAGATTCAACTTGGTTGCAGAGACTGGGATTTCCAGTCAACAAGTCCCAGTTTGAGTGACAGCAAATGCTTGTCCTTGCTGGGTGAACCCCTCCAGAAGGCGACCAGCCAAAGAAGTTACATGCTGAACAAGCCTGGTAATTATCTCACTGAAGTGTGGGGGCTGAGTGTGTGTGCGAAAATATTCAGTCAGTGTAGGAAAGGAGATTCCTGTGCTTTACCCACGTGTTTAATGTTGCAAATTGAATTCTTGTTCCCCGCCACTCTCTTCTCAGTGCATCACAAATAATGCTGTTACTGTGCTATTTCATTCATTTCTGTAAAAAGAGTGAGATCGTGTTTAAACGCAACTTTTATAATACACAAAAATATCTGAAAGGAGGCGGGTGGTGTGTTTTATTTTCTCTTTCCTTTGTGCATTTACCAATACAGTGCTGATGATGTGGGGAGATGTTTAGACAGTGCAATTGTCATTTTTAAGGTAGCTAAAAATAAGATTTGGCTGCAGCTGTGTTTACAATGTCATTCAGTGTGAGCAATTATGACTAACTGTGTGTGTTATAGTCTGCCGGAGGTCTATGAGTCGGCAGAAAGAGAGGCCCTGGACATAGCTCACCAAACGTAAATAAGTTGGTGATAGATACCGCATGATAGCTGGCTGCCGTAGATAAGATAGCGAGAGATTGCCCATGGTGGCACACTAAAAATGAAAATGTGGTGTTCCTGAAATGCAAGCCTGAAGTCTCTCTAGTGACCACACGAAAAATCTAAACAAAAATAAGGGGTTCTGGATATTGGGGCCACAAATAAAACAAAGGAATTATGCTCACCAAAAATACCACCAACCACGCATACCAACCACGCATACCAACCACGCATGTCTGTGTACTGAAATAATGCATATCCACTGTGTTATTATTATACATAACCCAATCTTAATACAAGGAGTGATTGTTGCTAAATTATTTTTTGGCAGTAAGAAAATACCGCCAGGCCCCAAATCTACACAAAATACCCAACAGTGCAAGGCACAAAGGGAGTTGAATGAAAAGACCATGTGCATAAAACATATTTCTGCAAAGATTAGAGGAGGAATAGACATCTGCAAGCACCAAGTGTTGAACACTCATGATGCCAAAAGCCTATGTGAAGTGGAGTGAGCAAGGGTAATGGCACTCTGTTTAATAGAACCAAATAGTAGTAAATGTGAGGCTGAAATGGACAAAATCATGGTCTCCTAACATGTGATTCATAAGTCAAAAACAAGGGCTATTCATTAAAATCACAGATGGAGATAGCAGTCGCTCTTACTCTCTTGATTGTTCCAGAACAGTGAGCAAACTACAAGCTCAACTACAAACAGAAGGGCTTGGATAAGGATCAGGTTGATGACATAATATGGACTAATTGGGAAAACAAGGAATGAATTGACGCATCTCAAGCACCTAGGTTTCATTTAACTCATGTGCTGCTAAACAAGCCGAAAGTCCAAGGTTGGATGAGGTTTCCAACCAATCATATAGCCTGCCACGCTCTTTTATATACAATGTTGCATTTACCAATCTGCTGCCATATTCACTGCTATAATCAATATATTACGTGTGTATAAGGATCAGGGCATGTCCTACAGACAAGGGGCAGCCAATGAGATATTAACACATACATAATTCTACAAGTAGACATGTTCCCACAATCCAATACCTCCCGTTAACAGGTTTTGCGAATGCAGCGTAGGCTGACTTCATAAATGATGTATGTAATAAATATATAAACTATGTACAAACAAGATGAATATGCATGCATCTATTTAGATAGCTGTTACATATGTTACAGTTGGGGGTAGATCTCTCTCTTCAGCTGGAGCCTCCCTCTGGAACAGCCTCCTGCCTCCCTGAAGTTTGAGGAGAACCATCTTCGGTTCTGGAAACACCTCAAGACCTTCCTCTTATCTTCTGCATTCGCTCTTCCTCTCCCCTGCTGATCTCTGTCTGCTCGGTATTGGGCACCTGGCTACCCTCTTGATTTCAGGCCCAGATCCCTGCCCACCCAGGCACATACCCACACTGCCTCCTGGCAACCCTTGCACTTGAATTTGCAGCCCTACAGACCCCCTCCTGCACTTATTAGACACCTGTTGTCTGTGTCTTATTCTTGCACTTGCCACCCGCTGGCCGCACTACATGTGGGTGTTTCTGACCATGTGTTCAGCACTTTCCACTCCTCTCCTTTCCCATGAACTTTCCCACTTCCCTCGCATTCTCAATGTCACTGGGCCTAGTAAGATCGCTCTTTGTGTCCTCCTTTGTTCCCCTCCCTTGCCTCGTCGCACTCTGAAACACTTCTGTATGAGCACAATACAAATAAAATATCATATCGTATCATATCTCCCTGCTTTCTTTCATTGAGATTAAAGCAGTATGTTACCATCTTCCTTTGGTCTGTCCGGTTATTTGGTCTATGATTTTTACTGGTAATTCCATCGAGCGCATAGAAGACGCTTCAAAGTGCCAGAGCACAGCGTCACCACCGTGCACTGCTAAGACTAACACACAAGTCATCAAATATGACATCACAAATGTCATTGATGACATCATTGTTGACATCACATATTTAGGCCACTTGTTTTTGTTCACTGGCAGTGACAATTTGAAAATTCAAAGGTGCTATATATCAAGACGTTGACCTTCTTGCATGTTCTTAACATACTTTCCTTGGGGTTTGGTCGCAGCTCATGGTGCACATATATGGGGCAAGAAGCAGGCCTCAAACACACAATGTATTTGTATACATGATGAACAACTTTAATGTTATTGACATTTTCTGGTGATGCTGTGTCTTTCTTCCTTACTTTAGTTTGCCTGTTTGTGCCTCTGATTGTTATGCATTGTGGGTCTTCATATGTATTGTTTGTAATAATACAAGTATGTAGTAAGTCTTAAATTGTTAGCTTTATTCAATTGTCAACATTACTCAAAACGGTCATATGGTGAGCCTATACCGGCAAGCTCATTAGGGCCAGCAGACCCTTCCTATCACCCAACAGCTGCCTCACCCTTGCCAGGGCACTAATACAATCCAAACTGGATTACTGCAACAGCCTGTTCCTTGGCGCTAATCAATCCGTACTCAATAAATTGCAGGTAACTCAAAATAACGCCTTGCGCGCAGCCCTCAACATTCCAAGACAAGAGCCGATCTCTGCCACTAGGAAAGCCTGCAAATGGCTCTCCATACGCCAAAAAATTGATCTAAAAGTCATCTGCCTCACGTACAAAGCCCTCAACCACCTAGCACCACCCTATCTAGCTAATAAACTCACCCTGAAACCTGCCACCAGACTCACCAGATCCTCCAACACTCTTTGTCTACTAGTACCCAGGTTCCACCTAAAAAGAGCTGGAGGGGCAAGCTTTACAGTGCTTGCCCCCCAACTCTGGAACTCCCTACCGCTCAACATCAAAACCCTCGAATCCTTCCAGATCTTTAGGAAGCAGGTCATTAGCTGGCTGCTAAACAAAGAACAACACCACTAACTCTAGACCTGCGCGATTACTAGCTTAGACACTGTACTTACTCTGAAAATTGTATATTGTACGCACTACACATGCTCTATTTATTGACCTCTGTATATATATGTACATATTATAAACCTGTACGAAGTATGCAACACACAGATACTTCTCAACTATGTAACCAAATTCTTAAGCGCCCTTCTACCTCTGGGTTTGGAGCGCCATACAAATAAAATAAACAAACAAACAAACAAACAAACATGGTAGCATTCATTATATTACTAACCAAAATTACCAGATTAAAACGATTGCACTTCTATGCTGCATGTTGTACCCATTGCATATGTGTATGTATGATTAGGTTTCTGTGTTAACAACAACACTACAAAATAATGTATTGTTTAGATGAGAAAATGTATTAATACATTAAGTAGTTCATGAGTAGTCGCCCTATCACCCCTGTCATCTTGCTACCAACATTGTAAACACACCCCCTTGTAGGGACTTATCATCAAAATTAATTGCATAAGTGATGTCATTAATGACATGTGTGAAGTCATCTTTGATGTCCTGGGTGTTAGTCTTAGCAGTGAACGGTGGTGGTGCGAGTTATGGTTGCCTAGCTTACCATATCTGGTGAATTGCTGGTGTTTTTCGGTTTAACTTGTAACCATAACTTCAATGAATTTCATAGGTTTTAATTAGTGCAATTTAACCATATTGTCTCTTTAACAAAGTTTTTCAACTGAATTTCATAGATTTTTACCAGTGCAACCTAATTTGCTACAACTTCTTAATATCATACTCACACCCAATATAGCAGCATTTACGGCCAATCCAGGACGTTTCAAGTGAAAACGGTGGCAATCCCCACCTTCTAGCAACATTCTTAACACTTCTATGAACTTTCTACAACTTTTTAACCAGTTTTTTGCTTGCCGACCTTCACGAACATCTGACGTTATTGCAGACTTCCCGGACAGCGTATGACGTGTCCGCAAATGGGTCTGTGCTTCACGAACATTTTTAAAATCGTTTTCTTGCCAATCTAGGACGTTTCAAACTGAAAGTTTACCCTTCCACAGCTCCTAGACCCATTCATACTCATTTCCATCTGCAATGTGAGAGAGAACACATGCTATTTAACTTCAAAAATGGCATCAGTCATGGCCATGCCTCCTCCCCAGGGGCCACCACCACCAACAACACCACCACCACCAGACGAGGGGCCTGGGCAGGGCAAAAGGCACAATGGTGCAGAGGATGATCAAGAGGACCAGGAAGATGAGATAGAGGGAATGCCTACCTCCAGCAACTGGAGAGAATCATGGGTGTGGTGGATCAATAAGACCATATAAGGGGTACCAAAGGCTTGGGCTACCTGTGTCGAATGCATTGAGTGTGGACTCATACTCAGTCGTAGACAACCCAGGTACTCTTTTGATACCACAGGCATGCACCACGACACCGGCCCAAACCACCAAATTGCTTTGTGAAAGGCTGTTCCATTCTCAGGAAGTAGTAGGCTGTCTTACAATACTACATCTTCCTCAAGCACTCCTGCCACCACACAACCGCGCCTGCCACCACACAACCGCTCCTGCCACCACACAAGCGCTCCTGCCACCACACAAGCGCTCCTGCCACCACACAACCGCTCCTGCCACCACACAAGCGCTCCTGCCACCACACAAGCGCTCCTGCCACCACACAAGCGCTCCTGCCACCACACAAGCGCTCCTGCCACCACACAAGCGCTCCTGCCACCACACAAGCGCTCCTGCCACCACACAAGCTACTCCTGTGGGCAGAATATCCCACCAACTGCCTCGCAAACCATACTAGAGGCTATTGATCCAGATCTTTCCAAGACAACAGTACTCTGTATATACTGCAATACACCACTCTGCAGGGGATGGGAGGGGGGGCAGTTTCAAAGTGCTTTTGATTTTGGCAATCAAGGAGCATGAGAAGCACTACCATAGATTTAAGGCATGCCCAACATTGCTCTGTTTACCTGCCCCTTCATATCTGTTGTTGGTGCCCCTTCCTTCATTTCCCTCCCCCATCTTACTTCCTGGCATCTCCTGCAATAAAAAAAAAAAAAATACAAAATCAAAAAACACCAAACAAAATGTTCCTTTGGAGCCACCTTTCACAGTTAAAAAATAGAACAAACAAAAAATCTTATATTCTCCATCTGCTTTACATTTTTCAATAAAGTAATTAGACTGTATACTTGAGAAAAAGAAAAAAGGACAGACATTTTTTCTTTCACACATACTTTTCTCTAGCATACAATAAGGACCATAATCCATGCACCTTCATGACTATCCGCGGTCTCCGCATTTCATGTTCTCATGCGAGGCAATCGTTAAAAGACCCACTCCAGGCAGAGGACAGCCATTCTACCCTTTCAACTTTTATTTTTGTAACACTCCCTCATCCCCTGCTTTCGATCAGTCACACACCCGTATACCAATCACATCCAAAAACTCTACATGTAACCGTGTCAACATATGAAACTTCCACACACCAGCTGCTACTTAACAATGTTCTAGAAATCTTTTGCATCTGCATTTCCCATACTTGTACTAAAACATTGTAAACAGTGCTGCTAGAGGTGCAAATATGCATTTTTTTTACTTTCAACAAAATGATTCTAAAAAGAAACATCTTTAAACGCAGAGAATTTCCATTTTTCATTCCATATTTCTTTAAAAATACTGCATCACAAAGACAGCACTTACCCAACTAAGTAACCATGCCAAGTATTATCCTATTTTTATCTTCACAAAGAAACAAATGCATATTCCATTAACAAAATTGTCAAATGTACAACAATCATAAATACTGCATACACTTCAATTATTTCTTTCAATCATATTACAAATACTGTATAATTCCCCTAAGTTACCTATTATTACTATACACATATTATCATAATGTGTGTAGCCAGTAACCAGAATCTTAGGGGCACGGCCTAAGGCCTTACCCCTGAGAATCTGGCCACTGGCCACAACTACCACAATAGAATTAAACTTTGTAACATTTACGTACAATACACCTTCAAATAACAAGACTCGCCCAGAACCACCCCACTCCGAATGATGTCCGTGGACAGTAATATTGACCACAGACTCTGTGGCAATGGCGCATCTTTTTTTCACCTATGAAAACAGCACCCTATCAACTTCTTTCCTCTCCCCCACCCTTTCTAGGCCCTATTTTGGCTACAAAATAATCCCACATGGAATTTCCAGGCGTTTGGCTTACTGGGCTGTCTGTGGTCACAGAAGTGGTCCATGGATCCAATATGGCGACCGTTGAAAAAATCAGGATGCACCTCATATTTTTCAACATCCAACCAGCGTGCGTCTTTGATGTCTGTGGACAGAGGTGTCCGCAGACACTAAATCAGGAAATGAGTCCATGGACCGGACCCGTATATCACTCATTTTGTTTGACCTACTTTTTCGGCCGTTTTTTAAAAAAACTACTGGACAGATTTCCACCAAATATGCAAAAGCACGCTTTCTGGTGGCCAAGCCACCGCTCCTCAAGCAAGTTTGGTGACATTCTGCACAGTGGTTTGGCCTGTAGACGTGAGCAAAAATGTTTTTCCATTGTGTCTCTGAGGATTTAAAAAATGTGGCCCATCCCCCTATAACTCTCACCCCCCCCCAGGAGAAACCAAACCAAACTTCCCAAAATTGTTCAGAGTTCGCCATATACTATTTTTTGCAATGTTTGGTGAGGATTTGTCAAATGGTGCCAAAGTTATAAGCCGCCCAAAAAGTGCTCTTTCTATGAGTTGAGCTACTTCACCATAACAACAGGGTTGCTACTGCATAAATATATATATATATATATATATATATATATATATATATATATATATATATATATATATATATATATATATATATATATATATGTTCCTTTGCTTGTTTATCTAATACTTTGCCAGTCATCCCTAGGACATCCTTTTATTTTTTTTATTTTTTTATTATTCGCTGGTATGATTGAAAAATAACTTCCAACCTTTCAGCAGCCATATTACAATACATTCATTCAATCCCAATTATAATTAAAATCTTTACAATGCATTGAATTAAAAACAAATACAATAAAAGAATCAAAAACAACAAAATCCATCAGCATTAAGTACAACCGTTCCCCTATTTGATTTGATAAATGCACATGCATGTGACTTCTTTACATCCTGAGAGTCTACATCTGTTGTAGACAATAATCCCTACCGCTATCCTCTCTTGATTTTCAAACTATTCAGAAAACTTACAATTGCATATCTCAATGATTTCTTTTGTGCTTGAAATAATTCAGACCATAACTGTTCTGCCAACAGACACTCATGACCTTCAAAATATATCTTCAGGTGTATAATTCTAAATTGCAATAAGTCAGTGCATTCAACCATTAGATGTTTCATAGTTTCTGGTAACTTATTACAAAATCGGGAGCTAATTCCCTCCGATGGGAGCAGTTTATATTTATACAAAATTTCTCTGGTTGGCCAGATATTAAGTCTATACCTTAAGAAGTCTGCGTGATAACTGGGACTTGGGGACTGAATTAAGTAGGGCTCGATTTGTCCTTGGCACTTCAGTTTAAATGGATTTTGCCTGAACTTTTGTCGTGCCATGCAACATTCCCGAGTTTGGATCCAATCATATCTAATATCTCCAAAGTTTCATTTTAGCTTTGTTTGGATTCTCTATCAATATATCTAATTTTATTCCCACTCCGCGCAGAGTCTTCTGTAAAGTATTACGCCAAATCAATGCAAACCGATCTCTAGAGGTTTGAAGATGACTTGATATAATCCTTAGAAGGTGATTGTTGCTTCTAGCACCACACATTTTCTAAACAGCATACACAATCTCCACTTATATATTGCATAAAGTGATGTCAGGCCCAGTTCATGCCTGATAATGCATATAGATTCTGACGATGGTAACATAAGACATTTTCAATACAAACTTTCAATTTTTGACTGACCAGTAAAGATATTTTTGATATCTCTTGGTTTCAGAACCATTGAGGATGGCCAGGACAAACATCTGTTTGTGATATATACCAATAATGGAAGATGGAAAATGTACAATATTGTGATCTTATAATTTTCATTTGAGATAAGGCTGTTAGCTGTTTAGTCTTGCTATGTTCCACATTTGGTAGATCTTGAGGGTGATTATTTACACACATAACTAGATAAATATACGATTTAACAGATGTTAACTTTACATTTTGCAACTTCCAAATGTAACGTCTGCTTTTCTGCACAATGTTTCCAAATTGCATTACTTGTGTTTTTGAAGTATTGATATTGATGCAATTTGAAATGGCATATTTATCTAAGGCTTCTAATAGTTTATCTAAACCACTTGTGGTTTTAGATATGAGGATCATATCATTGGTGTATAATAGCCAGTAAATTGCCATCTCTTGTAGTTTAGGAGTGTCAAAAATCAATTCCTTGAACCATGTACCTACACCTGAAATGTAAAAGTTAAACAGTGCGGAGGCTAATAAACATCCCTGTTTCAGACCGCGTGCAGTATGTATCGGGTCAGTTAATAATCCATCATGCCTTAATCTTACTTGGATGTTAGTGGCAGTATGGAACTCTATAGTCCACTTCAAGATGTGCCATAGGCATCCACTGATCAATAATTTTTTATATAATAGTTCTCTTGATACCAGGTCAAAAGCAGACCAAAAATCAATGAACGCCACATAAATAGCCTGTTTATGTTGCTGTTCCTGTTGTAAAATGGAGGTCAATGTGATCAAATTGACCGAAGTGCCTAGACACAGAAAAAATCCTGTCTGGTAGGGATCTCTCAAGCAACTTCTATCCAACCATTTATTGAATTCTACAAGGAGCAGGCACGCAAACACCTTGCCTGGACAATCAAGAAGGGCTATTGGCCTATAAGATTTTGGGTCAGCATAATCGCCCTTCCTGAATATCGGCAGAATGATCGATCTCTGCCAGGATGATGGAATCTTGCCAGTTTTCATGATTTGGTTATAAATCATGTGCAGAACATGGGCCCAAACCTTAGGATTACTCCTCAACATAGCATTGTGTAAACCATCCTGGCCTGCCGCACATGATATACTTAATTTCGATATGCAGTGTTCTATATCTGAAACCTCCATGTCAAATGTGTAATCAAAATTTATAGAGTTCGTATTTAGCTGTAGACCCGGAAAAGGCGACTGATATATGCTAGTATAATAGGTGGTCCATGGGTTTGGAGGTGTAGGGTTTGTCTGCTTATTCAAGTTATTTTTTTCGGAGATCCCATTAAGAAGGGCCCATATCCCACTAGAGGATTTCAGAATAATCTGTTTCATCATTGCCTCCTCATCATTCTGGTATTGAATTCCACGTCTCTCCTTGAGCCAATGTTTGTAGGCATGTCTCAGTTGTTTAGTCTGGTAGGATCTAATCTCGGGCAATGTGAACCTTAACTTCTGAATATTTTTGTGTAGTTCCGCTTTTCTCTCTTTTACCATTCTGTCAAAAACATGTAAATGAGTAGTGGTGCTTTGAAAAATAGGCAGACTTTTTTGTTTAAAAATCTGCATGGCTTGTGCATAATCCGGATTGTTTTCAGTTTCAGGTTTCCCGTATACATGTTTCAGCTCTTGACAATACTGAGAGAGCTTTTTATTCGACCATTTGATTTGATTGCCTGCATTGTTTAGGAAAAGGTTTTCCATGTTATGGTCTGGCTTCTCCCCATTCCAGATTAGACATAGTTGAGCATGGTCACTTACAAAGGAAGGTATTATTTCCATGGAGACCACTCTGGTCATGAAAGCGATATAGGAATAGATATAGTCCAATGTGGCCTGCTGAACGTCTCTCTGCCAAGTCGGTTTTGGAGCGATATCTCCTTGTATTGCAATATTCAACATGCCATAATTTCTCTCTGTCATGATGGAGATCCATCTTCATTCCTCCATGGTTTTCACGAGTATATCTGAGGGTAGAAGATGGAGATTTAAATCCCCAATTACTAAAATTTGCTGTAAGGAGGAATCCAGTAACAGAGTGTCTACTGTGGAGTTTAAGTGCATAAAGAAAGTGTCAGGGTCAAGATGTTTCCTGCACCAATATATATTTACAATTGCAAAAGGCAACAAAGCTCTTTGTATCTTAACCGCTTGGAAGAAAGAAGCCTGAGCAGGATATGACTGTGTTTTAAATTGTTTTCTTTTTTTAAACGCCATTAGCAAGCCAGCCATTGGGCGGTCCTGTCTGGATTTTATGGCAGGGATGGAAAGAATATTGTGTGATTCCCATATTGGTCTCATAAGTAACCATGTCTACTGTAACACTATTATATCATATATAGACAAATGTCCATCTTTGGTGTTAATGAAATGATTGAATCCCCTCGTATTCCATGAAATTAGTGTTATTTGATCATGATCTACCACTTGTTATGACGTGTTTCCTCTGTCATTAGCTTGCTAATGTACCTTAGATTGATACTGCTCTCTTTTACTTTGATCCAGCGTGCCATTTCCATATTTCTGGGCTTTCGATAGCTCAGGAACTTTTTTAACTCCCTCGTTTAGAGCTGTATCCTGCATCAGGATGAATCCCAAATTGTACAGGGTAGTACGCGCTTGCCACAGCACATTGGCTACCATGCCTGATTGTATGTACAGTCTCGCCGTCTCATGATTTTTCGGATCAATAAACTCCACTAAGCCAATGTCTGCAGATGTCAGTGCATTTAAAGCTGGTACGTCTGAGCAAATGTTGAAGATGCTAGTGCGATTCAAGTCATACCCCACATGTGGGTGGGGTCTACACTTGAGTACCATGTGATGTTAATTCTTGTACAGAGCCCATTTTCTATTGTTAAGCGGGGCTTGTATTTTGTCCACCTTTGGGACTGAGGTAAAGAGTACATTTATATGCTTAGAACTTATACTGCTCCCTAACAATGGCGGATTTGCTTGTGCACTCTGTTCAGCACTAGGACCTCGTAATAGAGTGTTGATGGTAGGCTGCGCGGATTGCAAACCAGGTCTGTCCTCTCCATTCAATATGGCTTGGTGACCTGTGGCTTATGGTTGAATAAATGTCTCCGGGGCAGGGTTTTTATACTGAGCGATAGATAGTTTGATCTCCTCCCTTAATTCTTGAATTGAGGTAAACATTGGTGACAGCTTTTCATCTAAAGCAACTTTGGAAGAGGAGACATCCTGCTTGGGGAATGCCAAAAGTTTTATTGGTAGATCTTTTAAAGGGTATACACTTGTAGGTGTTTCCACATTTACGGCTACAGATGAATGTTAAGACAATGCAACTAAATTGTCTAGTGGTTTGTACGATTCCACCCGCCGTGACGCTAAAGTCGGTTCCAATGGTACTGCACAAGTTTTCATCTAGCTCCCCATGCTTGCAATTTTTATAAACTTTTGTGTCTTAAGATTTTTTTCTTTTTCCTCTTATGAGTCAATTTATGATGGACTACTTTGACCTCTCTCAGATTTGTCATAGCCAGATCACTAGCTTGATTTTTAATAGTACCGAGAAAAATATTGAATGGATTACATTGTTTTGTTGCTATAGACTCAGCCACATGAACACACAAATTAGGCACTGGTATACACACTTCGTCTTCATTTGTAGGGGGAGACGTGCCTGCCAAGAGAGGCGCATACTCCTCTTGAGTATTCTCTCTGTGGGCATGGGATTCATATACAACATTACAATTTGCTTGGATCATTTCAGGTTTTGCCGGTAGAGCTTTCAGAATTTGGTTGCTTCCATCTGATTCTTGAAATGCTCTCTGGCTCTGCTGGTTATATGTATCATTTGACCCATATGCCACCACATTTGGAATTTGTTGTATAGTAGTAAACAAATTGTTTATTTCTACAAGACTGGTCTTGGATTTAAGGTCTGTTGATAATGTTAGAAGTTCAGTTTGCCTATCAACTTTTTCATTCAGTGTTTCATACAGTTTAGCTATAGCAAGAAAGGCAGTAGTCATAGCGCCTAGAGTATTGTTTAATGCTGGCACTTCTGGAAATGAAAATCGATTGTGAGCTGTGTTTATTTCATCACAAATAAAAAATGGTTGCTCAAGACCTGTCCCATTGATCTTTGTGCGTCTAGGAGTGGGTGCTACAAAGGATAAAGATCTAATGGAGCCACCAGAAAATGATTTATCAAATAAGGCAGCTGAGTGAGACAAATTTGACTCATCCTCTCTTGGGGGTACTAATGGTATAGGCGAGTGAGTATCCTCGTGCTCTTCGTGGAGCTGAATCAGATCAGCAGTATTGGAACATATGTACTTAATTTCTTGCGATGATTGCTCTTCAGTGTTGCTAATATTCATAAATTTGATTGTCTCGTCATCAATTTCCCCAGCCATAGTTGGATTGTAATACGTCTCTCTTAAATTGTGTTGTGCTTGTACTGTACAAATGGCTGGAGCTTTAGCTGACGAGACTACACTTGTAGCAGTAACCAAATCTGAAACTGCCGCACCAGAAGAGCCCATGTGACCATCATTGCACGCCGATACTAAGGTCGAATCTGTCACTTCATTAGAGAGCTGAATGGTGCTAACTACAGCGGTAGTTCCCAATATCAGCCCCCTAGAAGCGCTGGGCTCAATATCATCAACATTTACACTTGGACACAAGTCCGTTGTTTCTGCCGGGCCTTTACCATTAAGAGAAGTTAATGGCATTTGTTTGCCATCAGACATGTAAAAGGCCCAGATGTCTGATGTTAAAGACACTGAATGCTGCATTTTAGTTTGCTTTCTTTTTTTCCTAATAAATATATCTATTGTGTTATGAATATCTTTAGTAAAGCTTGGCATACCAGTTTTTAATGTATACGTGCCTTTAAACATGATTTTATATATGCATTGGTTTCCACTGCCTAGCAATTCTATAATATATAAAAACAATTAAATAATCAAAAGAACCAATCACACAAACAGTATATTACATAAAATTCACCAATGTAAAATAGGTTTCACAAGATACAACTATATTCTCGACCTATCGTTTGAATAGTAACACCCTCCTCCCTCTGCTATCCCGCCAGACAGCGAGACAGCAATCTCACTTGCAATCACATTTACTCAAACGTGCGCGTGCATACACGCGTGCGTTGTAGGAAGTGATGCAGCAGAGGGCGGGCCCAGAGGACTACACACAAGAGAACAGGGAGAAAAAAAATGGATCGACTGCTAGTCCTCCAGTCCAATAGCAATAGCAATAATTGTGCTTCAGGTGATGATGTTGAGCCTACCAATGAAGGCCAATCCAAAAACAGGCCATTGAAGTGGGCACCAGAGTATACTGCATGTCGCTCAAGCTTCAATAGAATCCTCATGGGAAGCGTCCGACAGCGAGACAGCAATCTCACTTTCAATCGCACTTACACAAACGCGCGCCATGGGACATCCTTTTAAACATATTGGTTTTCTGTCTATAAATGTGAATTGCACATTTATGCACCTACCTAAAAAGTGAACAAACAAAAATGACTTTCTCTGTTTTGCTACATTTTACCTTTCTTTCTTGTTTGCTTGATGAGGGAGTTTCATTCCATGAACGTCCAGCCCCCATGAAACCCTTTGCCCTCAACCCCTTCCCCATACCCAACATTACTTCTCATATTTACTTTCCTTCGCATAGCAACCCTATATATCTGTCATCAGTTTGGAAATCCTTCATAGTTTTATGTTATGTTATGTTATGTTATGTTATGTTATGGTATGTTATGGCTAAGATTTAAGAAATATATTGTGACAAGAGCAGCTATTCAGAAAGGGGACAGGTGGGCATGTACCCCACTCTTTACCTTTTACTTTTATATCCTTCTGTCAAAATATCAATTTAACAATGTACAATGATAATATTTGTTGAGCCTCCGATCCACCATGCACATTACTGGGAACATTAAACCAAATCGAAAACCAAGGGAACCTCCCAAGGAGCTGGTTGAGGCCACCTAGAACAAGTTCTATGCTTCAGTTTATATGCACTTTCCCTCAAAAGAAAAAAAAAACATTCTTTTATTCCTTCTTTTTCATAATTATAAAAATATTCCTTTATTGGTGTCGTCACATCCCTTCAATAATTAGCGAGGCTGACAGCGCTCGGCCAATACATTTCAGACTAAAGTCCATCTTAAGGGCATAAGACTGCAATAAGTATAACACATTGAGTTAAATCATGTTTTCCAGAAATCCCGATGAAATCAAATAATGCTTAACAGAAGACCTCACAAATGGTGTGATATCGTACCTGTCCCACAGTTGAAATGTAAGTTGCCTCAAAGCACCCCGCTGAAAACCATGTACGCGTTATCTGCGAAATAGACAAATATTATTGCTAAATTTGTTTCCTTCATTTACAAAGTATTCACAATGAAAGTTCATATTCAGCATTTTCACAACACTACATACCTTTCCTTCAAGAAAATAAGTGCAAACACTGCAAAAACGAGTTTTACTCATAAATGTATAATCTGCATAAAAATTGAGAAAAAAAATCCTAGTTCATGCATCCCAACTATTAACATCCTACATTTCCTATATAGGTTCTATATAGGTTCTTACCTAGATGTTCAAAGAAGAAGAATGATCACATAACAATGGGCCGTGTCTAACACCACTGTTTCCCTTAAGGACTGTGTAAATAGGAGCAGTCTTGAGTATTAAACGGAGTTAGATCCATCTAAGCGCTAGAATCAGCGTGCACATATCAGCGCAAGGACGTCATCACCTATGTGGCATGATGGCATCATAACGTCAAACTACACCAGATCCGGCGTTCAATTCCATAACAAAAACATGACGTGTGGATTTCCAAATATTTGAATATACCTCGGAGAGCAGGGGTTGCATGGCTGCACGCCACATGAGACAAGGGAGATGGGAGGAAGTCAGAGGGCAGTGGAATTAGTGATGTCCCCCACCATAGAGGAGGGAGCAGAGTTGGAGCAAGTAAAACAATGGGGTCTTCCCCAGCATCAAAGCTGGACTCGTGAAACCAGACTTCGGCTAATCTGGCCTGCAGGAATATAACATTGATTCCTTAATCACGCTCCCGCTATCTTGTCTAACGTCAATGTTCATGGAGAAAGCAACATGGTGATGCCAAAGGCACAGGACAGGGTGGCTCACACATCCTTTGCTGAGCATATTCACCCCTGGTTCGTCCCAGTCTGCCTCTGACGGCATCAAGTGACTGGGTTAACGGCATGCAAAATAAGGAAAGCAGGACAGCTGGGTAGAACATTAGTGGCTTTCTTCATTAACTTAATTGTGAAGTATTTGTTGCCTAAACCTCAAATCTGGAAGAAAAGTGATTTCTGGATATGGAGGGTTAAAAGAAGGAGTTGGATTCATATTGAATGTTGCCATTTAAAACTTCACGAATTTACATTTGTCTTGTCTTTTGTATTTGTATTTTTTGTTTTATATAGCGCCTTCATCCAACATCTTAGGAGGATATCTCAGGGGCAATGGGGCAGCGCGCTCGCCTTGGAAGCAAGACGATGCTGAGCAACACAGGTTCGATCCCCGGGTCTGTGCTTAGAAACCTGTGGGTATTAAGTGCGTTATAAATAACCAATTATAATTTTAATCGATTCTCTTTAATGTAGGTAAACATTTTGCAGGTTTCCAGGAAATTCATGAATGTATCCTTTTTGAGTCAGATATATGGAAGATTAAGATTGAAATAATTCCAAAGAGTTCTCTGTCTTAAAGTACATTTTGAAAATCAAATACGATTCTGCCTCTATAGCTGGAAGCGAGTGATGAGGTCCAAATCATTGGTTTCTTAGGCTGCAGTGTTCGACCTTCTCCTGATTGGCTATGTCACTTACCCATGTTCAGTCACCAGCTTCTGTGATCTAGATACCATTCAGCAGCACTCCTCCCAAACCTTCCTGGCCCCTTTTTCCATCCAGAATGAAACCAGTTGCTCGCACAGAATCCGCACTGGAACTGATGGACCTAAGACAAAAACAAGTCACATAAATCGCACGTTATGGGCTCGATTCACGGAATTCTTTGCACAGTTCAAAGTGACTTTGCACTGCTGAAAATTGACTTTGCCCAGCCGACACAAACCCTGATTCATGGAACTGTGCAAAGTGTATGTTTGCAGTGCAAACTCCGTGCAAAGTCATTTTGTACTGCAAAAATAACTATGCACTGACTTTGCACTCCAATGCTACACTTTGCACATGAATCAGGGTTTGTGTCGGCAGTGCAAAGTCACTTTTCAGCAGTGCAAAGTCACTTTAAAGCGTGCAAATAATTACATAAATTGGGCCCTATGTTGTTATTGTAAAATGAATAACGGTGGGAAACCTTTTTGTAAGTGCTTCAAATTCAGTCTCATATGGCAATGCAGACACTAGGTGATGAAATGTTTTGCCTGCTATTACTTAACTGGTTTAAGTGGAGAAGAGTGGCAGGAACTGAGAGCTCAGCACTGAATGCTCAACAGCGTAATTACTAGCCCACAAAACAGGGATATGATGTTCACAGAGACATATGTGCATTCCACTTGCTAGCAGGTTAAGGCAGGTGAATACACGACTATAATATGTTGTTGGGAGATAAGTAATTTGAGTCATGACAAACTAAGAATACATGTGTACTTAAAAGAATCAGTTTCCACTTTGAAATCAGGGTACAATCAAAACAAATTAAACATAAATCCCATTTGACTATTCAAGTTGAATGTTTCTAGTTATGTAAGCAGTGATCCTTCAAGCCTCCATTCGTGTAACATGCAGTGATTGTCTGCAGAGAGCCAGCCTGCTCGCTTCTTTACCACTTTATTGCTACAATCAATTACAACCCCTTCTGTGTAGCCTTAGTGTCACTGCAGCGTATACTGTGTAAACAGAGAGTTACTGTTTAAACCATTGCATCTTGATAACACTAAGACAAATTGAGGTGCACCAGAACGCGGGTGTTAATTAACCAGGAGGATGCAGATTCCCTCATCCCAGTTTACATTTGCACAGGCAGTGATGGCGCCTCTGTAGATATGGTTAAGTTAAAGCTCCTCTTAAAAAGGAGATTTGGGCACAGTATTACTGTAATATCTGTTGAAGAATGTTAATGTGTTAATGAAACTTTGCACACACAAATAAAGTAGACCATTGCTCATTTTGTTTTTGTGGGAAGTTTCATGAAATTCCATCAAGGTGGGGGATGCAAGAGGGTTGCCATCAGTATCAAATTGTTTTAAAAAATCCCAGAGCAAATGTTTTCATAGAGAGTAAAAACCTATGGATGCATGTACACAACTTTGATTGGCAATTAGAGTCTGAGACACATTGGAAAAGCTTGGAAGAAAATACAACATGCATTTTTTTTATGTGGACACAAAAAAGTTATATTACTTTAACATAAGGAATTGTGACAGCTAGCAAATGTAAATAGAACACAGGGCTGTGCATTATGGAAGCAAGACTGAACAGTTTTCTTTGGCAGGGTGTGTGCAGAGGTGGAAATTGTTAGTAGAATTGCTTAGTTGGCATCTCTATCCTGAATTGAGGCGCTGGGCTTGCGGAGTCTCTCTGTTGAGAGACTCACATACTTTGGAGGAGACCAGTGTACAACCAAACGCCATGACATTGACAGACTGGAAGCAAATAACCGTGAAAGGGAAAAACAGGAAACAGGCCATTTACTGGGATCCACACACCCTCTCAAACATATAACTAATTCAGATAAGACTGTCCCACTCCATCCTACAGTTCAGGAAGGACCTAAAGACCCTATGTGTTACATAATATCTTGCCACTCACTGATCATCCCACTCAACCCTACTTTCCCATCTTGCGATCACCCAATGACTGAACTACCTTCACATCCTGGCTCATCGGGTACCTCTGCAGAATCCTTGTAACACCCTGGATGTGGCCCCTGTTTACAGCACCCTATAGCTTCCAGCATAGTTTGCATTTTATAAATCACATACATAAATAGTTACTTGAACAAAAATGCAGCACTATCTGAAACATTGTCAGGCCTAGTACGATATTCGCTTGTTTTGTTTCACCCCTCCCTTTCTGCACCCCTCACCCTCACCTTTTGATTTTCTCTGGCTCTTCCAGAAATGTCGTCAGGCCTAGTACGGTAGTCGCCTATCTGTTTCCATTTCCTTCCCACTCTCCCCCTCCCTTCCTTATCTATGTCTTAGCTCTTGCACTATCTGACATGTCGTCAGGACGAGTATGATAGTTAATTTCACATCTTTACTGTTCATGGCCTCTAAGAATGTCATTGTATTTTACCTTGTCGCCTCCCTTGCCTTGAAGTGCTTTGAAACACATTAGCCCTCATTACAACCCTGGTGTAGGACCATGGTGCTATTAGCACCAGGGTCCATGCCGGATTCCGCCATTGGTGGATGGCGGATTTACCGCCCCATTCCAAGGTTGGCGGGGCGGTAAATCCCCATTCACCATTGCCCCTTCCCAATTTCCATTTTTGCCCCATAGGGCTCAATGGGGATGGGGAAGGCTCTAATTACGGCACCGTAAATTATGGTGCCGTAATTAGCACCAAGGTCGCTTAGCACCTTGGATTTTAACGCCTGCAAAAAGAAGGCGTTAAAGTGTGAATCTGGCATTAAGGGTTTAACGGCGCCGCAGCCTTTTACGGCGCCGTTAACCCCTTAACACCAGGGTTGTAATGAGGCCCATTGTGTATAAGTGCTATATAAATAAACTATCATATCATATGATTCCTCAAAGTTCCAAGTCCAAGCTACCTTGAATTTTTTTCAGTGAAAAGATAACATTTGAAGATTATCATGGAGACAGTTCAGATTGCCAAAGAAACCAGGGTGGTTAGATTGTGTTGCCAAAATGAAAAAAAAGGCAAGATTCTTCTTGCCTGTATTGACGGTCCAATTCTCCACTCCTCTTTTGCCACCTGAGTTCCGCCTCTCTGCAGATTCAGTGTCTGGATTTCAACCTCCTCCAGTCTCCAGGATTTACAATCCCTCTGTCCTACCTCTGTGTCACCATCCACCTCTATTCTCCAAGAGTAAACATTCACTGCTTCTCTCAGGATCTTCTACTCTTCCCTATCCACCCCAGGTCTTAGAGTCTTCCCAGCAAAGTTCATCTCTTCTCTGGGTCTTGTAATCTTCTGATATCTTCCTCCTCTTCAACACCGCAGCATACCTCCTCTGCATCACAAAACTGCATTCCCCTCTGGTCCTGTTAGCTGGTTCTTATATAGTGCTTGGACTTAATAGCTTCCCTATGATTGGTGATGGTGGTCATGTGCCTGATTTGCATGCTCACTTTTAAAGAAACTTTGTAGTCCAGAGTTCAAAGGTGTTCTGACTTGAGTGTCGTGTAGACCGATGAGACCTCCGTCCCCAAGTGACGCACAGGGGAACTAAATAGAAACCCGCTGTACGACCTTTGAGACCACAGGTGAGAGATGTCTTCTCGGATCCACGGAGCCTCTAGGAACACCGATGCTGCTGTCAAGAGGGAATGAGGTTAAGCACCAGGCAAGCACAATACAATAAGGAAAACAAGTAACTAAAGTGTCTTACCTATCTGGTGTAATGGAGACCCAGGTGACCTAGTAGGGAGGTTCGAGGCTCATTAGATGCGGCGGTCCCTGGAATGGTAGAACCGCAGGTTCAGCGTGGATGAAGAGTAGCCACCTGTGGGAGTCAGGGCTGGACTTGAATCCCCAGTAGGGAAAAGGCGTAGAAGATCAGCAAGGTACCAAGGGATGATCCAAAGACAAGTCGAGGTGCAGTCCAAATATCCGGCAACAGGTAAAGAGTTCCAAGCAAAAGTACCAAGGGGTGTCCGAGGGAGTCCGTGATAGATTTCCGTGGTCAAGGTAAACAAGGAGCAAGTTGTAACGCCAAACAGTGTCCGAAGCCAGCTGAGAAGCAATGAGCGTTCTGTCTCTCAGTACTTTATACTGATCGCCCCTGGGTCACGTGACTTCTCTGGATCATGTGACGTCCACCAAGATCACATGGGGAACGCCGTAGTGTATCACGTGACTGGCGTGAGGACGTGAGGCCGCCCTTTCTGCTATACGTTCTCCAAGGCAGTTGCCAATGCAGAAAGGGTTGCAATCGAGCCCGTACACTGGTACGGAGTTTTCGGTTCTGTGGGTTCACCGAATCACTTGAGCCTCGAAGCTTGGGAGGAGGTGTTGGGGGAATGTGGGCAGTGTTCTGATGTGTCGTGGCCTGGTGTGCAGAGGATCGCCTAACATAGCCCCCCCCCAACGGCCCACGACCCCGTGGGCAGGACGGATGATCCCTATGGAAGCGGGCAACCAACCGCGGGGCGTTCAAATCAGACGCGGAAACCCACGAACGCTCCTCCGGGCCGTAACCCGTCCAATCCACCAGATACTGGAGTCTACCCCTAAACCATCTAGAACCCAAAATGGCCGACACCTCAAAAACATCAGGAGAGGTCAAGGATACCGGCGCAACAGGGGTACGAAGACGGACTGAGTCGGGACAGGGTTTGAGGAGGGAGACATGAAACACAGGATGGATACGCCAAGAGCTGGGGAGTACTAAACGGAAAGCCACCGGATTAACAACCTGTGAGATCACATACGGACCGACAAAGCGAGGCAGCAACTTCCGGCAACCCACTAGTCGAAGATGCCGGGAAGATAACCAGACCCTAGAACCCACCACCAGAGGGGGAGCAGCACGACGCTTGCCATCCACACGGGCCTTCATGGAGGCCTTTGCTTCAGTGAGATGGACCACTGTACTTGCATGAATAGCCGAAAGATCCCTAAGACATGTCGTGGCCGCAGGATTCAAAGAACCAGAGGCATCAGGGACCGGCAAAACCTTGGGATGTTGACCATAGAGGGCGTAAAAAGGAGAATAACCAGTAGCTGAATGAGCCGCGTTGTTATACGCGAACTCCGCAAGCCGCAAAACGGCCAACCAAGAGGACTGATGTTGCAATATGAGGCAACGAAGGTATTGTTCCATCGATTGATTCGTCCTTTCGGTCTGGCCATCGGTCTCCGGATGATAGGCCGAAGAATACCTCGTATCGATGCCCAACAGTTTCGTCAAGGACCTCCAAAACCGAGAGGTGAACTGTGAACCTCGATCGGAAACAATGACCGAAGGGAGGCCGAATAACATAAACACATGTTCAAAAAACAAGTCCGCAAAGACAGGGGCCGAAGGGATACCCCTACAAGGAACAAAACGGGCCATTTTAGTGAACGTGTCCACCACTACCCAGACGGTGTCAAAGCCTTTGGACTTGGGGAGATCGGTAACGAAATCCATTGTTAACGTATGCCAGGGCCTGGGAGGTACCGGAAGTGGAAGCAACAATCCAACCGGTCGACCCCTTTGATGTTTAGCCTGAGCACATACCGCACAAGATCTGACATAACACTCTACATCGCGCTTCATAGAAGGCCACCAACACCAACGCTTGAGAAGATCTAAAGTGCGCTCTTGTCCGGGATGGGCATTAAAGGGAGCGTCATGAGACCACTCAAGGGCTAGGTTACGTGTATCAGGTGTAGGAAGAAACAGGCGTTCATGTACGAAAGGTAGACCATCAGAATATACAGGATCCCATTCTCGCAACTGGTCAGAATGATTGCTAGTCCAGGACCGGACCGAATCTAATAGTGACAATGAGGGTGTACAGAGACAAATCACATGGCTTTTACCGAGAACAGTGTCGGGGAATGTAGGCAACTGGACCCCACCCGGAGAACGTGACAAGGCATCCGCCTTCCCATGTGAAGTGCCAGGACGGTGCATGATATGGAAATCAAAGGCGGAAAAGAAAAGATGCCATCGGACCTGTCTGCTATTGATGCATTTCAAAGAAGCCAGATCCTGTAGGTTCCGATGATCGGAGTATACCGTGACGGGATGTCTAGCCCCCAGAAGATGATGACGCCAGACACGGAAAGCATCCATGACAGCCAAGAGTTCTTTCTCCGTGACGGTATAATGAGACTCAGTACTGGAAAACTTACGGGAATGATATGCAACTGGATGTAATTTGCCTGTATTTGGACATGTTTGTGATAATACCGCACTGAGGGCAAAGGAAGAGGCATCCGCCTCAACTATGAACGGAAGATCAGGATTAGGATGTTGGAGTACCGGTGCGGTAGTAAAGGCGGTTTTCAAAGCCTCAAAAGCCTCCTGCTGTTCTCTCTGCCATTGATAAGATACCTGAGGACTAGTCAGGGCCGTAAGCGGGGCTACAATTGTGGAAAAGGAAGAAATGAAACGTCTGTAAAAGTTGGCGAACCCTAAAAAAGCCTGCAAGGATTTGAGTGTACGAGGTACTGGCCAATCTAATACTGCTTTGACCTTAGATTCATTCATGGATAACGCCCCAGGGGTGATGTGAAAACCCAAAAACTCGACAGTTGTCTTATGGAACTGACATTTCTCAGGTTTGGCAAACAAGGAATGTTCTCTCAAACGGGTCAATATTTCTCGGACATGAATCACGTGTTCATCAAGGTCACGAGAAAAGATTAGGATATCGTCCAAATACACAACCATATATACATCCAATATATCCCTGAATATGTCGTTCATGAATCGTTGGAAAGTGGCCGGGGCGTTACATAGGCCAAAGGGCATGACCAGATATTCGTACAAGCCATACCGAGTGCAGAAAGCGGTCTTCCACTCGTCTCCCTCGCGGACGCGTACTAAGTTGTATGCGCCGCGTAGGTCGAGCTTAGTGAAAACGGAAGCGTGTGTTAAATGGTCTAGAAGTGGAGTGATTAACGGGATGGGATACCTATCCTTTTTAGTGATAGCGTTAAGACGCCGATAATCTACACAAGGGCGTAAATCCCCCTCCTTCTTAGGTACAAAGAAGATAGGACTTGCCGCGGGTGAAGTGGAGGGGCGGATGTGTCCTAGTCGCAGGGCGTTCTGTACATAGTCTTTCAACGCCAGTTCCTCCGAAGGGGACAAAGAATAGATCCTGCCCGAAGGAATATTGGAATCGGGAAGCAGTTCGATTGGGCAGTCATATGGTCTGTGTGGAGGGAGTACCTCAGACGAGCCCCGGTCGAACACTGACTCGAATTCTCTGTATTCTGGCGGAATCCCAGATACCAACCCCCCAACAGTATGTGTATGCACAAGCTCCGGATCGTCGACAGTCAGTGCGAGTTGGGCTAAGGCCCCCAAGGCCCGGGAAGGTGTGTCAGGGGCTTGATGGACCGGAAGACAATAATTCTGACAGATATCAGACTCAAAGACTACAGTACCTGACTGCCAATTGATCAACGGATTATGTTCATGTAACCATGGAATCCCTAGGATGATGCCGAATTGGGGTGTGGTGATCAAATCAAAACTCAGGGTTTCGGTGTGTACTTCTTGTATGGTTAACAAGAGGGGTGCGGTTTGCTGTTTGACAGGACCAGAAACCAGTGCAGAGCCGTCCACGGCTTGGACATGTTCCGGTCGTGTTTTCACCACTAAAGGTAGGTTGAGGGAATGGGCCAAATCAATATCTATGTAATTACCAGTGGCACCTGAATCAATAATGATATTGACTGCATGAAGAAGGCCTGTAGAGGGACATAGGGTAGCCTTTACAGAAATGGGTTGAACACGAGTAAAGGCAAGGGAGGTACCCGGAGAAGATGACGGAACACTCGACCTGTTCTCCGGTTCTAAGGTCGAGCCGTCCGAAAAACCTGACTCTTCCTGGGCCGTCGAGGACACTCTTTCACGAAATGTCCAGTGGTACCACAATAAAAGCATGCATTATCCACCCTTCTACGTTCTCTCTCAGATGTTGTAATAGGACTACGTAACCCTCCCACTTGCATAGGTTCTTCGGTACTGGAAGCAGGAGTGCCAACAAGAGTGGGAGAGGAAGTGGCCCCCAATTCAGCTCTACGCTCCGATCGTCGTGCATCTACCTGCAAGACCAGATCAACCAATTCCTGATACTGAGTAGGCATAGAAGGGATCACTGCTAGTGCATCTTTCATGGTGTTACTCAACCCCCTATAGAAAACCACCGCCCTCTTGTTTTCTGGCCATGATGTTTCCGCAACTAGCTGATTGAATCGGGTGATGTAATCTATCAGAGACCTTTTACCCTGAGTCAATTCCAACAACTCCAAATCCCTAGACTGTACCTTGTGTCGGGTATCGAATACTCGGGCCATTTCTAGGACCAGCAAATCAAAGTCGTAGAGAACTGGGCTGTTGTTCTCTAACAGGGGATTAGCCCAAGCGGCTGCTGTTCCGGCCAAATGGGAAAGGGCGAAGGCAGCTTTAGCAGTGGTGGTGGAAAAAGCCAAAGGTCTGCATAGGAAATGTAACTTGCACTGATTAATAAAGGTTCTGAACTTCTTGGGATCCCCTTGATAGCGTTCAGGAGCAGCTAGGGGGGAAGGGGTTGGAAGTATCATCGGAGTTGGGACTACAGGAGCAATAACAGGAGAGGGCGTAGTGGAGGAGCTGGCATCGCCAAACTCAGGGTCTGCAGGAAGGGAATGTTGAACACTTTGTATGGAATCTAACCTTTGATGGATCACAGCGTTTGCGGCGGCCATATCTGCCCTTAATATTGTAATTGCCTGAACCAAAGCAGCTATGGGTTCATCCGTGGATCCCTGCATCGTCTGACACGACTATACGGCTTCTCAGTCTGTTCTGACTTGAGTGTCGTGTAGACCGATGAGACCTCCGTCCCCAAGTGACGCACAGGGGAACTAAATAGAAACCCGCTGTACGACCTTTGAGATAAACAGGTGAGAGATGTCTTCTCGGATCCACGGAGCCTCTAGGAACACCGATGCTGCTGTCAAGAGGGAATGAGGTTAAGCACCAGGCAAGCACAATACAATAAGGAAAACAAGTAACTAAAGTGTCTTACCTATCTGGTGTAATGGAGACCCAGGTGACCTAGTAGGGAGGTTCGAGGCTCATTAGATGCGGCGGTCCCTGGAATGGTAGAACCGCAGGTTCAGCGTGGATGAAGAGTAGCCACCTGTGGGAGTCAGGGCTGGACTTGAATCCCCAGTAGGGAAAAGGCGTAGAAGATCAGCAAGGTACCAAGGGATGATCCAAAGACAAGTCGAGGTGCAGTCCAAATATCCGGCAACAGGTAAAGAGTTCCAAGCAAAAGTACCAAGGGGTGTCCGAGGGAGTCCGTGATAGATTTCCGTGGTCAAGGTAAACAAGGAGCAAGTTGTAACGCCAAACAGTGTCCGAAGCCAGCTGAGAAGCAATGAGCGTTCTGTCTCTCAGTACTTTATACTGATCGCCCCTGGGTCACGTGACTTCTCTGGATCATGTGACGTCCACCAAGATCACATGGGGAACGCCGTAGTGTATCACGTGACTGGCGTGAGGACGTGAGGCCGCCCTTTCTGCTATACGTTCTCCAAGGCAGTTGCCAATGCAGAAAGGGTTGCAATCGAGCCCGTACACTGGTACGGAGTTTTCGGTTCTGTGGGTTCACCGAATCACTTGAGCCTCGAAGCTTGGGAGGAGGTGTTGGGGGAATGTGGGCAGTGTTCTGATGTGTCGTGGCCTGGTGTGCAGAGGATCGCCTAACAAAAGGTGAGTCTTTTCACAGGATAGCTATCACCATGGATCCCACTTAAGTTTGTGTTGGGTGCTGTCTGGGATGGAGCTGTTGGTTTATTTCCCAGTTTCAGGCCAGAGGTTTTCTCCCATCTGAATTTGAATTTTGTTTAGTGGCCTTCTTGTCATGCACAACAAATCAGTTACACAACCACGCACCACATTGCCTGACACCCCGACACACACTGCTAGACTCCCCGGGTTGCAGTCTGCCTCCCAAGTCTTCACTTCACCTAGGGTGCGAGGGAGTCGTCATCACCGGCGGATTCGGGCCATGCGCAGAGGCTGGCCCGGTTTGTTGCCTCGTTTTCATTGGCAACTCCCGTGGAGACTGCGTTCGGGCTTGAGCACCCCATCGCGGTTACTTCCTGGTTTCGCGACGGTTTCCCGATCACGTGTTCAAGTTTCCGCTCACGTGACTAGGAGCCGGCGCATGTAAAAGCCGGGAAGTTCGAGTTGCTCACCGCTTCACAGCTGTTTCACAACTCTGTTTGGCGCTTTCAGGATTTATGTCGTTTGCTTCATGGGATTTTGGACTCAGGCTTACGAACCATGGATTGGCTTTCTTGCTCCACGGATACTGTCACTCGGAACTCTGTACGAATTTTGGTACTCTGGACTCTTTTGCTACGCTCAACGGACTGCTTTTGGATTTTTCCCTTCTTGCTTTTGATCTTCCGACCATAGAATTCGTAATCAGTTTCAAGTTCCCTTCAGCTGCGGAAGGGCTACAGGCATCATCTGGGACACGGCTGTCCGGATCTTTGACGCTCCCTTGCATCTGACCCTAGGCACCCTAGCTCCATCCCGCTAGACTTAGGTAAGAATGTTTTGCACACTCTTTCATATCAAAGTACTGTGTTTGCCTGTGCTAACCCTACCTTCCTTTTAACAGCCTCTGGGATCCTCGGCGTCATCAGATCCAGTGAATCATCAAACCACCTGTGGCCTCAAAGCTCGCACAGGGAGTTCCTTTACTCTCTCCCTGTGGGTGATTTGTGGACAGAGGCCCCTTTACTCTTCACTACGCGGCAAGTCACGACACTTGTACTCCCAATAGGTGAGGATGTTTACTGAGCAGTCCTCCTGGCGATTTCAATTCTTGGTCAAATGTTTTTTTTAATAGTTTTACGCAGTGTTGGTTTGTATCCCCTTGCTTTTAATGGAGGACGCCACTGCATGTGATTCTGTCTCTCTTATGCTGGCAGTTGTGAGGGAGCATCCGTTTTCTTCTCCACAATATTCCTGGTAGTTTGGGAAGGAAGTGAGGCTATGCCTGTGTGTCCAATAGCCATATGGGCGAGGGATGTGTATCTTGCTGCCACTCTAAATATTGAATGGGTTATGGGGATTGAGTTCCCCAGGACTATCCTCTTTAAGGGCGTGGTAAGTACACTAATGGTTTATAATGGTCCTCCCCATTATCCCTCTGACCCCAAATCTGTAAATGTATTTCCGAGTCCAGTCTTGGTTTATCCATGGTGGGAAAGTAATTATGGGATGTGCAATCAATTTCTTGTTGGTTTTTGAACAGGATGTTTGTGACCTGGACAAGGGAGGCAATTTCACTGCATGCAGCCTTTGATGTGGAGATGAGGATAGCATGCCCAGGTTGATGGGGTGAAATCTGCAAGGTCACTTCATCACAAGCTTTACTTTTGTAAATGAAACTGACACTCAAGAAATTAGTTTACATTTGTAGCAAACTCTTTTTGGAAAGATGATTTCATTTGAAATCCTACCATCATGTACATTGGGTTGGCCTCCAGAACAAAAATACTGAAACAAAATTTCTTTTTTTTAAAAAAAGGCAATGCTGTTGGATCATCTTCAAATTATTGGTTAACATTTTCTCTTTTATTTTCCTGTGACAAACGAGTTTTCTGAATTATGATTATGTAGATGTAGATTAGGAGTTTTCAGCACTTCATACAGTGAATCTTGTTTGACTGCATGACCCTTTTGAGTGGCCTGGAGAAATTTGAGGGTTAAGCATTTTAAAAATAAAAAGTGCTTAAAAGCAGAAGGCCCTGGTAGGCTTCTATTCTATTTTAGTTTATTTGTGTACAGCGTTAACTAACCTGCAGGCCTCAGAGCACTCGAAAGATATCTAAGGTGTAGTCATACTGGCCCCAAGAAAAATCAATGAAACATTGTCAAATATTTTGAATGTATTATTGATGGATCAGTAGGACAAATTAGTTTTCTTTAGAAGAATTGTTGAGCATGTCTGATTTTTTCAAGAGTAAAGCGCAACAGGAAAATTGCCAAACATTTTGTTTGTGAAATTATTATTTAATTTTGATTGATAACAAGTGAGACTATGGTTTTATAAATGTCATTAATGTGGATTATACATTGTATATGACAATTCTGGCATATAATTCCAGTAGAAGAATGACTGAGGTAATTCATGCAGACCAGGTGTCTGTAGTGTGACGGTTAAAAACTTCTCATGATTCATTTTAAATAGAGATACAATTGGTTTAAGCTCTTGAGAAAGATTGACTATGTGTTATGAATTTATATTTGGAGAAAGAGTCTAATAGGATTTTTTAAATGAGTACTGGTTTACATTGTTTAAGCTTTAAATGTTCCCTCGATGTTTGTGAGATGGTTGACACATGCTTAAAAAAGAGTATGAGTAGAGTTTAATGTATGGATGACAAGGGAATAATGGCAAGTTGAAAGTGGTATGTGACAAGTATGTCCTTTGTCATATGTTCTTTTTGTGTACTGTGTGGATCATTTAAGCGTGATGATAAGAGTGAAGAGAAGTTTCTCTGATGTACATGTTTGAGGTGGAAGCAGTAGCATAGGTAAATATGTGATCCATGTCGATGCTACAAATGCATGGTTGTGAACGTGTTTACAATGCAAAGGGTTCTGGGTAATGCTCAACATTTTTGTGAAGTTCCATTATCAAAATTGAATGTAGACAAGAGTGAAGGCGTGTTGTTCAGGGAAATGATGCCAGTCAGCAAAACACATGCTTAAAACTGATCGGAGATAGATTACAAATGTCTGAAGATTGATGTGAATGGAGGTTGTTTGAAATTCTGCGATGAAAATGTAGCAACATGTTAACATAAATTGTGTTTTTGACAATTAAGATCAATTTCTCTCATAGGTAACATACTTATACTTAACTGGTTCATATGTTATATATGCTTGTGTTTTAATGAGTCAGCAGAATGTTGTTTAATTGTTCACAAGGAAGATGTTGCACTTTTTTGGGGGAGAAAAATAGAGACATGATGAGGAAAAGGACTGTTAAAAAAGATGATGAAACTGAGTATTTGGATTGAAAATCACAACTAGATTATTTTCAGATCTATTCATCTTCATGAATATATGTCTGCATGTGTTGGTAAGTATTTTCAGGCAATGTCCTGAGAAGGGTACACGGGGCAAATCTTAAAACAAATATTCCATTAGGAAGGGGTTCAACTGAAAATAGTTTGTGTGAACAACAACATATATAGCAGCAGTGTAAACCTCTTTTCTTGTTTGTTCTTAATAGGTCCAAGGTTATCCAAGTTAGAACTGAATTCTTGGATGAACAAAGTAGGTTTGGGGCAATGGCCAGAATTGGCAACTGCAACATAAAATCCTGACTGTGAGACATACCAGGAACATTCGATTGACATCATGGAGACCACAATGTCCATGAAAGACCTGTGAAGCAGTGGAATTAGCAAGGGACCTAATTTAAGACTGTCATTTTACACGGGAACTTTGGTTGAAGGCTGGAAAAGGTCTACAGAAACATTTTACCATAACAGAAATTTTTCGGAAGAACTGATTCTATTCAGAAGTAGTGAGAATTCTTGCACACTGTGCACTATCTACCAAGCGATAGAGACAGGGCACACAAGATCTCTGGAGAGGGGCCTGAACCATCTTGGATGCCGGCAGACACAAACCGTGGCAACTCAGGAAAGGTCAGAGGCGTGATAGGCTGTCAAGCTGCACCAGGAATACAAACGCGAACACTTCTGACAGTCTGAGTCATATAGCACTCTAATTATTCAACTTCAGCAGCAAGACTGCTAGTGCAATTGCCAACCTCTCTCAAAAGAAAACAAGAGTAGGCAGGTCATACAGACCATGGAGATAAAATAGTAATGGTACAAAAAAACAATGACAGGCAAATGACAGGCAACTGCCCTCTTCCCCCCACATTGATGCACCAACAAACGAAATTGCTGGTTATTTTAAAGCAATACAACACATGAAAACAATTTGAAAGCAATTGTGTGGGGTGTAAAAAAATAAATTACTCTATTAAAAACTGTATTGGATTGAAACAGTCAACATGCTGCGGATCCAAAAAGCACGCCAATATGATATTTATAACTCTCTTAATACGCAGAGGTTTCTAAGCACAGACCCGGGGATTGAACCTGTGGTGCTCTGTGTGTGGTGCACTGTTTTTTCTTGCTTCCAGGGTGAGCACGTTGCCCTTGAGCTATCCTCCCGAGAAAGTATAATTATTTCACTAGTATTACAATGACAACTCAGGCGTTTGATGACATATAGATTCCTATTATGTATACTCAACCAAAATATATGTGTGCATTAGTATATCAGAGTAGCAATACAGTTAAGAATATACTACTTACTTGATACGTTTCCATCTGCAACTTGTGAAGTCATCCAGGAAATTTCACACATCTGTGGATCTAATATCTGCACATGTCAGAATGCACATGCAAATGTTGGTGAAATTAAAACATTGGTTTAATGGTAAAAAAATGGTGTTTAAAAATATAAAAATATATTTTGTGAATGATGTTACAATAGGTCCAACTAAGACATGCAATGTGTGCTTCGATTTTTGAGATATTTAGAATGCATGCAGACGTTATTGACGAACTCGTGCAGACAACACACATTTAAAAAATACCACTTTTCATAATGTAGCAATGTATCTAGAGGTGTGTGTGTGTGTGTGTGTGTGTATGTGTGTGTGTACTAGATCACTAAAACACAAAAACAGACACTGAAAAGTCACAACCCCTGTACAACCACATAAGGCGAGCAGCACTTTTAATTCAGGTGTGGTGTTTGCACAATTTAAGAAAAACTCCCAAACACTTATGGATATATATATATATACATCTATATTTATATTACACTGCCTAAGGTAGTGGCCGTGTAGTTATGGTTAAGTTGCTAAACCCATAGGAAGAGCACTTTGCAAAGAAAGTATATGGCCTACTCTGAATGTTTGGTGAAGTTTGGTCCAGGGGGGTGATGTCATCTTTGATGTCATGGGTGTTATTCTTAGCAGTGCACGGTGGTGGCACGAGTTATGATTGCTTAGCTTACCATCACTGGCGAATTTCAGGGGTTTTTCGGTTTTACTTGTAACCATAACATTCCTTTAACAAAGTCTTTTCACTGAATATATATATATATATAACACACATGTGTGCATGCCATTGGGAATATCACACATTTCAAGAATATGCACACATTGAATAAACACACATACACCTTAGGAAACAGAACAAAGAAAAGACAAAAGCTAAACACATATAGAAGAAAAAAAAAACCTCATGCCATGTCATTACAGACATCACCTAATTGGGCAGGTGCACAACTCACGGAAAACACAAACACATGATTGAGAACAGAAACAGTAAAAAACATATGCCATGGCATGTTTTATTTTATAAAACTTGGACCATGTGAAAAGCATATCAAAAACATACACACGCGCAACGGTGGAAACATATACGAAAACAAAGCATGCATGCTCATAGGGTGGACAATTGCACTGAAATAACACTCGTCTGCTTTCACACGCACTTTGTGAAAAATACAGTTTTCTAAGTAACTCTACCCTTTAATTATCCTCTCAAAATGTTCGACCCTAAAATGTCTTCAGCCGAACAAGCAGTCTCGTTCAAAGACAATTTAAACACAATGAAGTATTGGTATGCAGTTTGATATTAATCCTACTTACAAGGTTTAGTCTGCACAATTCAATAAAGCCTAAAGCCTGGAGCGTCAACTGCTTAATCCCTTCTGATATGACAAACACTGCAGTCCTCTGAGAACGAAGACGTGTCCCCTGTGACTTGGGAAGTAACTTGACTTGGCTTCACTCTAAAAGTGTTTTACTCTGGGAAATGTAACTTTAAAAAAAAAAAAAGTAGACACTAATGTAAAAATGCTATGCCTGATCCAACACTTCAAAGTCATATTTGCACTGTCTTTTTTTCATAATCCTCCTTTGATAATCCCTTTTATTTTCCTCTGGAGTTGCTTGGACATTGTGACTTGTAAAATTATCGGAGGATTATGGCAACATGCTGGAGGTGTCCTGAATCTACAGAATAAAACAATTTCTGAAACTGTGTTTTCTTAGCAGCAACAATTTAAATCTGCATGAAAAGGCGTATTCCTTGCGGCACTGTGAGTGCAGTTATTCTATGACTCAAACTCCTCTTTTTGTTTGCCATTATTCCGATTAAATTTGTTTAGTTTCCGTGTTACATTTGGCCTAGAAGCAAACAGTCCCAGTTGTTCACCGGGCTGTGTCTTTTTTTAAGATGTGCCATGTTGGCCTTCACGCTCATGGCTTCTGTTACTGTATCGGTCATCCAAGAAATGTTGATGTTCTAGCAGGTAAACTCTTTTTCTTGCATGTAGATTTAAGCACAAACAGGTTTTGTACACTTGAGATGAGACTATAGTAGGGTACAAGCTTCAATGGAGGTCTAATATTTGAGTCTGTTTTAGAGGCTTGCGTAATTTGGACCCCTGGAGCCCAGGGCAAGGATATTCACATCTGCACTCCTTCTGCTAATTTCTTAAATTGATTTGGGAAGTTTGAGAGTTTGATGGTGGGGCTGCAGGGCCACTCCTTGCAGCCATGAGGGTACATGTAGCCCACCAACAACTGCATGTATTGAGCTGTGGACTGTTGGGGGTGAGATGACGTGGTCATAAAGACAGGTACCTACTACTCTAAGGGAATAGCCAGGAAGAGGCTGCCAGCAAGCCCAACGGTGGACCAAACCATCTCTTGCCACTTACAACCACATGTGTTGTGATGGCTGGCAGAGCGAAGACATCTTCCAGGTGTTGGCACTGTTGTGACGTGGAAGTAATGGATTTTGGCATGATGCCCAAAATGCAGTACCTAAGACTGGCAGAAGCTACAACTCATGCCGGTACCCAAAGTACAACCGCAAAGTATCGAAACAAGAAATATTTCCAAAGGATTGGACAATGCAAACTGCAGCAACAAATCTTGGTGGGCCAATGAAAACAACGGGTGTGCTTTTCTATATCTATTAAGTATTTTTTACCCATTGAGGCATTCAAAGACTTTTGAGAGGCCCTTGACTGTTACATGTAACTAAAGCAAGAACATGGATGCTTAAAAGTTGGTTCTTTAAATAGAAGTAGCAGAAAATGAGATATCCCAGCAGAGTTTCTTTTGCTAATCAGTGAGAGAATTCCAGCGTGTGGAGCCCTTCAGCATGAATGGCCCACCCCTAAGTAGGAACATAAGTATGTGGCTAATAGCTGATAGCATGTTATTGTAGAATGTAGAAACTAAGTGTGGTTTCACGTGATACATAGAACTAATTATCAAAATGCCTTTGGTTTCACTAGCAAACCCGAGGTGAATTCAATGTATGCCCATCTATGTTTTTCTGTTGGGGATTTACCCCATCACCATCCATTTTATATCCACTACACTGCACCCATGGACCAACAATAAAAGGGCTGGATACGGGGGTATGAGGGAACCACATACAACCTTAGTCAAAGTAGCTCTTGTCACCCACCTTCCCCTCCAGCCCCCAGGATGTGCAGAAGATGCGTTACTGTCTTGCTGTGAGACCATACCAGTGAAATGCAGCTTCCACTTTCCTCTGAATTTTGAGTAGGGGGCTATGCAATTTAGAATTTCGTTATAGGGTGATAGCTTCCTATGTAAGCAATAAGCAACATATATTTTCAAAAACAATTGTTCAGTGTAATGCTATTTTAAAATGGCCCACAACCTTGGTTTTGAGTTGATGTGGCAAGGTTCTTCTACAGATTACACAATCCTTCAATTTAGAATGTTATTTTAAATTGAAGGATTGTGTAAACTATATTGTGTTGACTATGTTGTGTAAGGTATCTAGTATACTAAAAATGCAACAATAAAAAACAAAAATAGTAAAAAGACAAGGTTCTTGTACATTTATATTTTAGGCATTGGTTAATAGATTTGGTTAAACTTCAGATCAATTGAGGGGCAAGACTGAAGTGAAAATAAAGTAGAGACTGGTAGTAAGAAGACCTTGGTAAGGAAAACCACAGGATCCAAAGTTATTGTAAACAATACAATAAGCACTCAATTTTAGATGTTTTAGATCCAGCAGTTATTTAATTCTTATAAAGAGCTTCATGTATTGGAAGCTCGAACTTACCAGAGTATTTTGTACTACATAAAGGGAAATGTAGCACAGTACAAAAAACAAATATAAAGGCATGTACCCTCCATTATTTCACCAAGTTAAGACACATGAAAGAGAAATGCAACAGGGTGCAACAAGAGCTGGCTGATTCATTTTCAGGATATCACCCACACTGGAAATAATCCTTTCTTTTCAACCAGTCACAATATTTTCCCCTACTAGACAGAACTAAGCTTTCCCTAAGTGGGAAGCTCTCCCAAAGTTGCGGCAGCGTGCCACTTATCTAAAAAGGAAAGACATCAATCTAATGCTCGCCTTAAACTGGTTGTCATTGCACAACTCAATTCTTATTTTTCATATGTTTGTGCAATTTTTTTAAAGCATTTACACCGACCGGAACTTACAACCAATGTGAACATTGTGAAAATGAATAAAGATACAATGAAAGAACAGACTGTAAACGTGTGTTTTGCAGGGAAGATCCCTGCATCTATGTCTATGTGCGTATTGATGGGGATTTATGTGAAGTATATCCCTATATCTGTGCGACCGTTTTTCTCCAAATTCGTCTATGGGTTTGCATTTTTCAGGGCCATCAACATCCCATCATAGCTTGGTCTTATTATTTGCTTTAATATATTGTTTGAGTTTCCTGTAGAGAAAGAAAACCTGATGCTGCTATACATATTGCTAATCAAGTCATTTCTAATATTTCTCTAGAGCTCAACACAGAAAGGATAAACAGTTTTCCTCATCAATCAATAAACCAAAATGATTTTTAATTTATAGTAAACTAACCTTTTTACCTGAAGGCATAGGTCTTTCAGTATTTTCTATGTTCATTACGTTTTACCTTCTGAGTTAAAGGAATTTCCTAAGAATTGTCTCTTTCCATCCTTCTTCTTATCATTGCTCTGATGTTGCGCTTTGTGGATATGCAGATGAATCGAACACTCTTTCAAGCAGACCTAACAGAATGGAAACAGTCATTGCATTGGTTGCTACTAATCCCTGACACATTTTCGATCCAAAAAGGGTTCATCCTGCACTGCATTTGCCTTTAAAAACTTTTTTTTAAAAATGATATTCTCTGTCGTCCCCTAGGTGTGTCATGAAACAGTGATCCTAAAACCCTGAACATTTAGTTTAGCACACTCCAGAAGTGTCCCTTAGGTGTGTCATGAAAGAGTGATCCTAAAACCCAGAACATTTAGTTTAGCACACCCCAGAAGTGTCCCCTAGGTGTGTCATGAAACAGTGATCCTAAAACCCAGAACATTTAGTTTAGCACACCCCAGAAGTGTCCCCTAGGTGTGTCATGAAACAGTGATCCTAAAACCCAGAACATTTAGTTTAGCACACCCCAGAAGTGTCCCTTAGGTGTGTCATGAAAGAGTGATCCTAAAACCCAGAACATTTAGTTTAGCACACCCCAGAAGTGTCCCCTAGGTGTGTCATGAAACAGTGATCCTAAAACCCAGAACATTTAGTTTAGCACACCCCAGAAGTGTCCCCTAGGTGTGTCATGAAACAGTGATCCTAAAACCCTGAACATTTAGTTTAGCACACCCCAGAAGTGTCCCTTAGGTGTGTCATGAAAGAGTGATCCTAAAACCCAGAACATTTAGTTTAGCACACCCCAGAAGTGTCCCCTAGGTGTGTCATGAAACAGTGATCCTAAAACCCAGAACATTTAGTTTAGCACACCCCAGAAGTGTCCCCTAGGTGTGTCATGAAACAGTGATCCTAAAACCCAGAACATTTAGTTTAGCACACTCCAGAAGTGTCCCCTAGGTGTGTCATGAAACAGCGATCCTAAAACCCAGAACATTTAGTTTAGCACACCCCAGAAGTGTCCCCTAGGCGTGCCATGAAACAGTGACCCTAACACCCAGAAAATTTAGTTTAGCATACCCAAGAAGTGTCCCCTAGGCGTGCCATGAAACAGTGATCCTAACACCCAGAAACTTTAGCTTAACACACCCAAGAAGTGTCCCCTAGGCGTGCCATGAAACAGTGATCCTAACACCCAGAACATTTAGTTTAGCACACCCCAGAAGTGTCCCCTAGGTGTGCCATGAAACAGTGATCCTAACACCCAGAAACTTTAGCTTAACACACCCCAGAAGTGTCCCTTAGGCGTGCCATGAAACAGTGATCCTAACACCCAGAACATTTAGTTTAGCACACCCCAGAAGTATCCCCTAGGTGTGCCATGAAACAGTGATCCTAACACCCAGAAACTTTAGCTTAACACACCCAAGAAGTGTCTCCTAGGCGTGCCATGAAACAGTGATCCTAAAACCCAGAACATTTAGTTTAGCACACCCCAGAAGTGTCCCATAGGTGTGCCATGAAACAGTGATCCTAACACCCAGAACATTTAATTTAGCACACCCAAGAAGTGTCCCTTAGGAGTGCCATGTAACAGTGACCGTAACACCCAGAAAATTTAGTTTAGCATACGCAAAGTGTCCCCTAGGCGTGCCATGAAACAGTGATCCTAACACCCAGAAAATGTATCTTAACACACCCAAGAAGTGTCCCCTAGGCGTGCCATGAAACAGTGATCCTAACACCCAGAACATTTAGTTTAGCACAACCCAGAAGTGTCCCCTATGTGTGCCATGAAACAGTGATCCTAAAACCCAGAACATTTAGTTTAGTACACCCAAGAAGTGTCCCCTAGGTGTGCCATGAAAGAGTGATCCTAACAACCAGAGCATTTAGTTTAGCACACCCCAGAAGTGTCCCCTAGGTGTGCCATGAAACAGTGATCCTAACACCCAGAACATTTAGTTTAACACATCCTAGAAGTAAAACCATTGGTTAGGCCACATCACATACCTTGAGATGTAAAATAAAAATGTGTGCATGTCACTTCTCATGCTGTTAGCTGCTTCTCTCTGCGTACCCCACACCGCAGCTCATCCAATGGTTGAAGTGAGCAGGAGTGGTCGAGAGTGGCGTTGCACTACTTTTATTTTTCATTGTTAATAGTTCCACTACTTTTTTCACACATCCACTTAAATCCCCCTTACCCCTAATAGCAGTTCCATTTAAATTTAGATCTGTTTCAACTCAATTGTCTGTCAACCAGCATGGCTGCAACCCTTAAAAAATGTGTGGCACACTGCTCCCTTCCTGGCTGCTCTGTCCCCTGCCAGGGTCACAGCGCTGCTACTTTTTTTTTATACACTTCTACCACTGGAAATAAGGTTATGTATCATGCACACAAAATGAGACTAATAAGGAACTTAGATTGAGACATGCTTATTTGTTTGTTTGTTTATTCATTTATAATGCGCACCAGACCCAGGGGTATCAGTGCGCAGCAGATTACGACAGATACAAAGCTTAAAATAACTGTTACAGAACATAGGCAAGGATACAAAATATTTACAGGTTTAACAGTAATGCACTTTATAAACAGGATACAGCAAATGATCAGAATATTAACAGAATGACATCTATTTACAGCAGATATTTGACTGACTATACATACGATCTACCGTGGAGTGGGTGGCCGGACCTAGCGGTCGGTGGATTGGTGCAGGTTCATGTAATTACCTCTGAAAGTCAAGTATGGTTAATCTTCCCTAAGTGGGTGTGGCAGGGAGTTCCAAAGTTTAGCAGCTTTCACATAGAAGCATGCACAGGTTGACAGGGGCACCCTAGTTCCATTAAATGTTCTGACCCAATAGGAGATGACAGACGTCTAAGATTTTCTAGATGAAGGGTGGGTGTTTATGTAGAAGTACCTTTGTGAGGCGAAGTTATCTCTCTCCCAGGTGTAGTCTCATCTTCATTATCCTAAGGTCTGTACAGAGTAAAATTGATGAGGTGATAAAGATTCAGAGGAAACACAACATGATTATTTATGTACAAGGAGTAGTAGGTGTAAGAACTCTGCAAGGAAACAACCCTAATCAAAGTAAAACAGAACATAACTGTGCAACGTTAATCCAGGGACACTTAGCTTCAGCAAATGTCATGAAGATTGGGCATCCTTAATATATGTACTTATTTATTTATGTTATTGGACCTTTGTATGGCACCTATACACAAGCGTTTCCAGGCGCCACAAGACAAGACATGGGGGAGGGGGGAACAAGGGATATCATACGAAAAAGGAAAAACAAGAAAAGAGAGAGAGAGAGAGAGAGACGGTTATATTGGCCTTTTTACCCTCTCTCTACTTGTGCATGAGTACGGGAATGCACCACCACACAAGTCATTTAGACCACGCCAACTCCAAGGCCCGAGATGTAGGCCCTCTCGCATGCTTTACTCCACTTCACTTGTTCTCCTCCTTGATGCCGGATGGCTCCAGCATTCCGTAGCCTTGAGGTTGGGATCCCTTCTCCCCTGCTGTGCTTAAGGTAAGCCCTCTGGGCTTTGTGGGGTCACTTCATCTTTTCAACGAGCGTGTGCACACATTTTTGTTTTTCACTCTTTCTGGCAAAAGAAAATAATAATATCTGTCTTCTTCCACACAAATTCCATCTTTTGTGCTGCATGACCGCCGATGTGCTTTTTGATGCCCAGTGCACATGCTGAGCCATTACTGCAGGCCTCTTCCAACATAGCCGAATTTGCTTATGGTCAGCAGAGCTGGCTTCCCATTTCCTCGCCCGCTCGCCTGGGATTGGTGCCCTCAAGGTTCATCTGGACCAATCAGGCGTGCCGGCAGGCAAATGCCGGCCCATCTCCAAGGCCTGAGATGAAAGGTCCCTGTCTGTTCTCTATCCGTTATCTGCCCGGGTCTGTGGGCCAACCCTACACCCACGAGTCATGGGGCTGAGGTGAGCCCTACACTTTCAGATCTCACAGATTCATGGAGCATTTCTTCTCTCTAAGGTCAGTCCCTCAACCACCTTCAGGCTACCTTCCTTCACGCCTGAGTCTGTCCCAACCCTGAGGTTATCCCTTCATATGACTCCCACTAACTCAGATGCGCCCGGTCACTGCCCAAATTTGAACTTTGTTGTTCCCAGCTGACATATGTGTTCTCACCATCCTGGTCAAATTCGAACTTTGTTGTATCCAGCTGCCATGTGTGTTCTCACCATCCTGCCTAAATTTGAACTTTATTGTGCCCAGCTGCCATGTGTGTTCTCACCATCCTGCCTAAATTTGAACTTTATTGTGCCCTGCTAACATGTGTCACCATCCTGCCTAACTTCGAACTTAGATGTGCCCTCTGTAGCCTCCTTTTCCTCTTTGTTTCTCCTCCTCCCCCCTCTACCCTAGCACTCCAGTTATATGTGTTTACTCTCCCCCCTATTTTTTTTCTTCTTTTCCTACAATGTTTTCCATGTTCTACCTGCCCATCCCTAATTCTAATCTTGTTACGCCCAGTGTTTCATGTCTCCATCTGTCCATGCCTCATTTCGATGGGTACGCTGTCTGTGCCTCCAATGCCTGCATGTCTCTCCCCCTCCCTCTCCACTTGCCCTCCCTTCACCTCCCTCTCAGCCACCCTCCCCTTCTTCTATCTTCCTTGTTGCTCGTGGACACTTGAAACTCGTCGGCCCTACCTCCTCTCACCATACCCATTGAATTCTCAGAATACCCCTTCCTCTCTCTTTCCCTGCCTACTTCTCCTATTCGCCCCCCCCCCCCTCTCCATAGTCAATGCTCTTACACAAGATGGCCACCAAGTTTGAACTGTGGTTGAAAACACACAGAGGTTTAGAACGTAATGCACGTGATTAGTACCTCACGTGATACGATCTGAAATAACTAAAAGGAAGACGGACTTTACACCCGGTTAGTCAGAAGACGCCGAGATACAAAGACGTGCTGAAAAGTGATGAAAATCAAGTAATCGTGAATAGTAGTAACTACTGAATATTCAAGTAGCCACAGTTTTTAGATCTTTAATGTGTGGATGGGGCTGAACAATATAGCAAACGTGTGTTTCGTTTGACTGCAGGTATTAAAAACACACACAATGCCAGTGAATACAGGAACTAAATCGTAAAGGATTTAATGTGATCTAAACATTTCAGTGTCGGTTTTCATAAGCAAAGATTGATTGGCAGCTGACTAAAGAACGCGAGAGATTCCCTGATATTGGTACAAATAAGTCATTGACAGAATACATGATTTATCCACTACATAATGTAAATATACTAACATTATTATACAACAAAAAAGCGAGATACATGTAATAATGTGTGATTATATACTACCTAATGTGGATATACTAACCCAATTATACAATAAAGAAGCGTGCCGCTTGAAGGTAAATGACTTTTTCGTTTCCACACAGATCAGGTGAACATAACGTGAGTATGCCCGCAGACAGAGGCGTTGCTAGGGGTGGGCTGAGGGGGCTATAGCCCCGGGTCTTTTGGTTGTAGCCCTGGATAAAAGCTCAGGAGCTACAACCAAAAAATTAGCTAGCCCCGAGTGCCGACAATCCTGATATTGGCCTAGCCCCAGATCTTTTCCAGACCTAGCAACACCTCTGCCTGTAGATTTCCAATTTGGAAATAATACATATCCAGGAAAGAAGCCTAAATAGCTACTGAGCAAGAGTAAGTAAAGACTGAGAAGTATGCTAGAGCTACTAAATAATCATTCTCACCTGATTAAAGTAAATTGGTAATAAGCTGTAACAAATAGCTATATTTGTCTGTAGGAAGGAAAACGTGGGGGACACTTTTTCTTCATGGAAGCCGGTACACTACCATAAACAAGGGGGTATGCAGAAATACTACTCTTCCTACTAAACAGAGAAGTGGTGTAAATCCCCTGAAGAAGTTCCTACAAATTGTTAACTATGAGAGACGGAACGAAACATGTTGTATCACTGAATGGAGCTAATAGTTGCATTGCTTCTATGAACAATCCCAGTATATAAAATCTGTTTGCAGACTTTGAGGTATTATCAGTAGGCCAATAGTATGAAAAATCATAATACTAATTGATATTTAGTGAAGTAGAATTAGCACTTGTAAGTGCTGCATGAAGTCATTTTATGGGGTGCACTTGTCACTCTACAGATATTAAATGAAGATGCATATTTGAATATAATGTGCACATTATTTTTATACAGAATTGGAGTAATAGCACTAATTTCTTTCTGCTGGTTCAATTCTCATGACTAGTGATACAACTGTTCATAACAATTAGTTTAATTGTATACAAGGTACATGGGAGATCCTATACCATAGACATTATAGAAAGAATTACTACAAACTATGTATACATAATAATCCCCCCCCAAGGTTGTGAGAGCATCAGGTAAGGGCAAGGGCACCCTGTCAGTAAGAAAGGATACTGATGCACACTGTGCAACAGATCATTTTCAAGTCTTTGAGGAAGTGGCATCTTTTCTTTAATGGGCGAGACTAGTAACAAAGCAGAGGTGGCAAAGGCAAAAATATAATCCAAATGTGTTTATTCCACTTTTCAATCCAGCCTATCTGCGAGGGCCTGCACATTGTCCGAAGCATCCCCTGCGATTCAAAAGATATGGTGAGAGTAGGCCAGGGCTGAGGTCTATCTACATATTTAGTGGACCAGAGAACAGGATTTCAGTGGACTAAAGTACTCCATCTGATTTGGTTCCACTCTTATGATATTGTGCTGTGGTGCTAAATTCACTTGGATTTAGAGCAGGCAACCTCCCAGAAGGACGGTACAAGGAGATGATGGAAAAGAGGGGGCTCACCCATGTTGCACATGCCCAGTCAATCCACCACAGTTACACAGCGTCCGAGTGCCTCCAGCATAGTGGCTCTACAGCACCCAAGTTCTACATAACTATGAACTTGAGGTGATCACCTGAGCTGTCACTTTTTGAAATCATTGTGCACCAGTATGCACTTCATCGTGGTCCCTGCTTTCAATGCAACATTTGTAATTAAGGGGCCCGGTGTGACAAAAAGTGTAGCCACAAAGGATATGCAAAATCAATCATCGCTGACACAGCAAGGCGCAGACAAAGAACATGTTTCAGAGTGTCTTTTGAAGGAATGCCATGCTTGTGCACAGTGATGTCACACATTGCCATCTCTGTAAATCTAAGAAGTGCAACAGAACTCTTCACTCTATTACTCAAGAGTGCCATGAGCAGAGCAGTGTCGTGTCCATTGTGCTGAAGGGCCCCGCAGGACTGGGTCCTTTCTATAGGGACTAGGCCTACCAGCATGTGTCCAGGGGTGCCACATATATCAGCTCCCTGTGGAGGAGCGGGGGGGAAGCCCACCAATCAGGAGGCTAGGAACGCGGGCTGATACTGCCAATCAAGCCCATATTCCAAGCTGCCTGATCAGCGGTTTGCCTGCCTGTCATCTTCCCCCACCTTCCATTCCCTTTTTGTTCACTCCCCAGTAACATCATTGCACCGTCGCTGCTGCCGCCCCTTCTGATATGCCCTGTTTGGCCGCCATGGAAATGGAAAAGGGGTTTTGTATGGATCCCCGCCTTCCTATTCTGTTCAGGTTATGTTTGTGTAGTATTTTCTTTCCGTGAAAGTAACATTGCAAGGCAGCCCTTTCACAGAAAGAAAATACTTTCAATTAGCCCCGTCCTAGCAGGGACCAGTGCTAACAGTGTTAACCACCGGTTCCAAAGGCTAGAAAACGTGATAACATCCTGGGACCCACATCAAACGCCTTCGCTACGCTCTAGCCTTTATCTGGTGCCCCAGGAGTGTACCACCCGTTCCAGCCGTATAAACCAAGCAAGGCCTGCACAGGTTTGAATTTGCAATTGGCCTACACGTCCAGTAAAGGCTGGTAAGCCCCAGTTTACCATGCTTCCAGACTGCTTATGGAACAGTGGCTTTTTGCTATGAACTATCATCAGTGACTTGCAATAGAATACGTCCTACTACGCTGCCCAGCCTGACCAGTGTGTTTGACTGTACAGCTAATGATTGAGCACGTAGGTCTATAGCTCAGGAAGGTTAACACATTCCAGGAATCTATAGTTGACAAAGACCCATAGCCTTATGGCATCCAAAGCTCAGACATAATGATCCAGTGAGGGGCATTGTGATGAGGATGAGACAAGAAGGGAATGTAGAGATATTTACACATAAATGTTCACTTAATAAGACCCAGCAAGCCATGTAACACATGTCTCTGGTAAATAAAACTGGCCGTTCCCATCTTCCATTGTCTGAGTAGTCATATTCAACGTGCACATAACATGTGCCATTAGAGCCTTCTCTGCCTTGATGTGAATCACGTTTTATGGAGAAAAGTGGATTTACATCCCACGCGTCATGATGTCTACACACTGTTCACTTAATGAAATCTTAGGCCTGATATGAATGGTGTTAATTGAAATGCAATCTCATCCTATAATGATTGTCTCTTGCTGCAGGTGTATGTCCACTCCATGTTAATTTCAACTGATCATTCATGGTGTTTGAGATCAACCTACCAATAATAGCCAGGCCTGACCTTGTATCACTAAGCAATCCATATCCATTGCCATTCCATATGTATCTCATCTTGCGCCACTTTCATCTAAGGTTCCATGCAAGGCTCTGCGTACTCTGCAATACTCTTTGCAAGTTCAGATTTTAGGGGAGTACCAGGTCATCTTCCTACTTTCCCCATTGTGTTGCCCAGTGAGTGGGTGTGTATCCATGGTTGTGTGTGGGGGGAAGGTGGGCGTTGAATCCTGTCAATGAGTGCAGCTGGAATGAATGACAGGTCTGGATGGAGATGGCTGGAGCTGAGTATCATGGAGAGATTGTTGCCTCTTGTATGTTCCATATGTGTCAGTTGGTGCATGTGAGGTGGATGAGTTGGTATGCTTTGTGTAGCTAGTTTCCCAATGAACGGAAATATGACCGGGCTAATGTAACATAGAGAAATCAGAATGCGCAGGGTGAGGGGAAAAGGGGAACCTTTGGCCTCTCAAACCTCACACCTTCTAGTATAGGCTTACCAGAAACTGTGTACTGCAGAGTGACATTAACAATACAGCTGATGGGATTTGGTCTTTTTGTAATAGGTGTTTTATTGTATATTTGATTGATGTAGGTAAAAGGCCTTCATTACCTACTTCAACTTCACATTTACACAAAGATAAATATTAAGAAAACTCACTGGTGTATCTGCTTGGCAGCCTCTTTTATGCTGAAGTCAAAGTTCTGTGTTAATTATACAAACAGGAAAACAAACTCCAGGTGGGAGGGCACATCCATGAGGAATCAGCAGGTATTATTATTATTATTTTTAGAAAAGGCTTCACCACTTGCAGTTTCCAAAGTTTGGGTGCTAATGGAGGCGGCATGGACAATGCACAGACAAAGCCATCGGATGGTTCTGCTCCTTCTTAACGGACAGAGAATCAAGGGTAACGTGGGGCCAAGCTTGTTCCCCCTATCTCCCATAATATCTGGAGTACCACAGGGGGCCTGCCTTTCGCCCCTCCTGTTTAACCTATACATCAGATCTCTCTGTATGCTCCTTTGAACGCCTGGGTGCAGTGTTTACAAACTACGCTGATGATACCCAGGTGGTCTTTAGGGTAACAGGGGACTACAATAGAGATCAGAACAATTGATCAAGAGTGTACAACCACATAGAACCCTGGATGATCACAAATTGGTTCTGTCTAAATGGGAACAAGACGACGCTCCTGCTGGTGGGCTCTCAGCAAACAGAGCCCCTGCTACAAAGCTTTTGACCTAGGAAAAATTGCCATCATGGTTCAGAAACAAGTGAAAACCCTAGATGTACAGATTGAATCCTCCCTTTGTGCCGACACCCACGCCAGCCAGCTGTCTCGCACCTGTAACTACCACCTTTGTCTACTAAGGTGTCTGCACCCTTTTATCTCTGAGAAGAACTGCGCATGTGTTGCTCGGGTTACGGTATCGTCCAGATTGGACTACTGTAATTCCTAGTTGATTGGAGCTTCTTCAAGCAATCTGAGAAAATGTCAAACATTGCAGAACGATGCTGTTCACTTCACAATAACGATCTCAAGAAGATGTTGCATTATGGAACATAGAAGGGCCCTGCACTGGCTCCCAGTGAATGAGTGTATCATCTTCAAGAGTCTTACCGGTGCTCACCGATGAATCTTTGGAACTATTCTGAAGTATTTAAAAGCTTGGCATGCTTTGGGGGATGCATGGGGGATGCAAAAGTATCTTTGCATCCCCCATGCAGAACTTTGCGATGCTCAACTCAGTCTCTGCTTGAATGTCCAACCTTCAAGTGCTCGAGGGGCGCAGGTAAATCATTCACAGTTAGAGGAGCAAGATCCTGGAACTCCCTGCCTCCTGCCCTTCGAAGCAAATCTGGCCCCGTACAGGAAATCCCTGAAAACCTTCCTGTTCATGTAGTTCCTACCTGCACCCCACCCATTCCACCCATTGAATAGCTGTCTCCTCGTCCTGTCTTCAATGGTCGTCCTTGCGTGTAATTGTTTGCACCGATGCCCGCGGGCTACCAGTGTGGTGTAAATAAATAAAATGCAGGTATAGGGGTGATGGCAGCCATCAAAGTGGGTGCACATTCCAAAGCTACATTGAATGTGGGCTTGTAGAAATGTAGGTGGTAAGATCGTTCAGTAGGTTTTATGCTTGTTACTGTGTTCTGTGTTTGATCTGCAGGTAACAGGTTCAAATCCCGGCACAGTCAACTCAGGCTTTTAACCTTCTGAGGTAAAAAAAAGAGTACCAATTCACTAATAATAGTAACATGTGTCCTATGTAATGCACTATAGATTAAAGCACTATCTAAAAAGCAAATTATTACATGTTTGAAGCAGCGTCATTAGATGAGCACACTCCCAGGATACTAATGGCTGTTATAAGTCCCAACAATTCTATGTTTCTCCTTAGTCTTTCTTTTTTTAAACTGTCAAGGAATCCACATCAGGGACAACCTCAGTCTATTAACAGATTTATTTGATGCCTTCATGGATCGCAGGTTTCGCCCCAAACCAGGCAAATGAAGAACATAGAAGCGGCATGGTGGTAACTTGGCAGTAAATTCACCAATTTACCACCATACTCGATTACTGTTACTGGCTCTCCTTCCTGTGAAATTATCAAGAGATTGGTTATGAGTAGCAGCAAGGTGGGGTAGTCCCCATTTTTGGGGTCCACAGGACTCATGGGGATTTTTTGTGGATTTAACCCAATTGTAATACAGTGCAGTAAATCCAACAATTCTTGGTAATAAGAGCAAAACGCGTGTGCTGCAAACTCTCACCTCAGAACAGGTTATCATGCCATGTTCTCTCTGGAGAGGCGCGCCTGCTACCTTTTGTGAAATATGTGTAAGGAACTTGGGGTTGGTCATCCTAAGTTACCTGGGGGCAACCAGACGTGGTCTCCCTGCTCACTGTGCTCAGAGAGGCACAGCTTCACCTCACTGATGAGGCCCAACAAGGCTGAAACACGTGTATGGGGTTGCTGTCGGTACTCTTGTTCAGAGAGGAATTGCCATAGCATTTCGGTGCTGGACTGCCCATGTAGGTGGGACAAAGACTGATATGTAAATGGATATTTTCCCTCTGTGAAAGGTACAGTGAGCAAAAAGCGTGTGCTGCAACCTCTGACCTCAGAACAGGTTATCATGCCATGTTCTCTCTGGAGACGAGTGCCTGCTACCTTTTGTGAAATTCTTGGTAATAAGGTGGATGATTTACCACATTTACCACATGATTTACGCCCACAATTCGTACTATGGTGCCAAGGTAATGTGGGAGTAAAGTGGCAGTAACTGAATGACCATCACTTTACCACCATTTTTTTCCACACCGCCAATAGTATTTTGTTTAGTGATCAAATGAAAACATATAAAATTTACAATTTACAAGACACTGGGCGTCATTATAAGTTTGCCAGTCCAGTAACTACGGTACCGGGAAGCTTGCCGGTACCGTTTTCACCTGACCGGCATACTACGAGTTCTGCTCGCGGGTGCCTTCCCGCCCGCCAGGTCTTACCTGGCGGGTGTACCGGCACCCACGAGCAGAGCATGGCGCATGCACCGGCACCATTCACGAATGGTGCCGGTGCATCCAACCTCTCCATTCCCATTGAGCCCTTTGGGGCTCAAATGGGGAATGCACAGCATTTTATTCCGGCGCCCACGAATGGGCAATTACCGGGTCCGGCAGGCCGTAATGACCCGGTAATTGCCCACATTATACCGGCGGCAGCTGTGGCTGTTTTACAGGCACGGCTGCCGCCGGACTCATAATGAAGCCCACTGTTGTACATTCATGAAAATCTTTTGTTACTCTTCATGTGAAGAGTGTGAAGAACCCTAGGTACATTGGTAACCAGATGCGAGGGGGACCTTTTGAGGGGAAAGATGCATAGGGGAAAAAAGTGGGGAAAACAACGTATATGACTATCAGAAAAATAATAATGTGAATATGAAGGGGCTCACATATCTATATAGAAAAGGGTGGCTGGAAAGTAGAAATAACCTTACCTTCTATGGGGGGATGTTTTAAAGAACTATATTACTTGGATGGGGGACCTGAAGGAACAATAGGTTCTGATTACTAAACGAGGACATGCGAACCCAGCAGAAGGTAACAGGGGACACAACCTCGAGGTAACTCACATCTTAACAGGAAGTAAGGGGTTAGGTTTACTATTAACTGTTCTGCGAACAAGACCCACAGAAGCAAAATCACATCCTTATCAACTCTGGAGTAACTTGGGAAATGTCATATAAAAAGAAATATGTACAGACTGATTAGGTGTGCCCCTGATTGAAAGCAATGTAACAAAAGTTTAATTCATATACATATTGTATAGACCTACAATTATAGAGTGGTTTTAGCAGGTGGGGCCTGAGGAGGTGCGCAGTGAAAAATGTTATTATTTCTTTTCCTTTTTTCATTTTGGGGCCTAAGGATTACTGGAAAATAAGCATGAGCGTGACAGTTCAGTCAAAACTCTAACCCATAGTACTGTCATGGGTTAGCCCAGGTTGTACATTGCAGGATTTTCATGAAATTATGATGTGTTGGGCCTTGCTTCCACATAGACGATGGTTGGCATTTGAAGAGTCAGGAGCGGCGCAGACATGTTAAGGAGTGGATTTTTAGGACAGTTCGGAGTTTGGTTAGGGTAGAATTAAATTGATAACAGGGCCTTAGTAGAGTTAGGCATCTTTTTTAGGGAGTGATGGGGAAAATGATTGGTGGTTAGGTGGGGGCATGAATTGTGAGTGGAAGAGCAACACTGAAGAGGGGTCTAGGGAATGTCTCCCATGTCCCCTATGCCCATGTCTGCCTGAAGGATAAGAAATGAGAGACGCCACTCGCTGTTTGGCCAACCACCAGGTGGACCAGTGTATTCCATGCATGGGAACAGATATTCTCTTAGACAGCCAGTCAAACCCTATCCAGCTGATGATTTTGCAGGCCCTGGTGGTGTAAAATGTTGCAGGCACCAATGGTCATCATGCAACACTGCAACAAAGTGATAGATAGTTGTGGGGGAGTCTCAGGTGGACCCACCTGACATGGGAAGACCAATGGAGCAGCTGATATAGGGGACTTCTATCAGTAGAATCACCCAACCAATGGATACAGCCATTAGGTTTTGGGGATGGGTTGGTGATTGGGACATCACTAAAAGACAAAACCAAGTGATGCAGGTTCAGGAGCTGTGATTTCGGGAGATATTGTTGTTTCCTGTATGATCCCTGTGTTTTGGAGAATAAAGACGTTTTATTTGCCCCATGGCTGAGTTCTCCATTATTGCTGGGGGAAGGGTTTGGAGGGGCCCCCGGTACTCTGCTGACCTGTGGTAATATTGAAACAAACAGCCCCGTCCTCTGGTATACTATTACAATACAACCCAAGTGCATTTTGTTGTGTAGCAGAAATCCAAATCACTGAGAACCCACATTGCATTTACTGGGCCGAGGAGAAGTCCAAAGTACTGAGTAACCAACATGCATTTGCCAGGCACAGGTGAAGGCCAATCCACTTAAACCCCATGTGTAGAGGAAGTCCAAGACAAAGTACAGAAAACCCCATTTGTAGAGGAGGTTCAAATGTATGCTAAACTTTGTTCCTAATCTTCAGCAATCAAGTAACTGGGAATCCAAGTTGCGAAGGTGCCAGGGCAGTCTCAGGAAGTAAAGGACAGGAGTATTCAGAATATCCCAACTACCAAAACCAAAAATAATTAAGGGCCTTCCTATGCTCTGATTGCACAGTATTGTAAACAAACAAATGAAAAGGGTCACTGAACCCGGTTTACACTCCTCTAATCATTTTCACACAGAGGTCATCCTTATTAGAACGTTAGCATGAACTAAATTGCCTTCCGTTTTTCAATGGTTTAATAGACAACAAAAATTGTATTTGACTTAAAACATATTTACAGGACATTCATGAATTCACAGGAACAGTATCTTCACATGATACATTGGTGTTCACCCAAAATAAAATTAACTAGGATCACAGTACAAGACACATAAATACGCTTCAATCAGTGAGGAATAACATTGAGACAAATGTAAAAATTCAACAAAGTGTAGTTAATTACACAGCTTTAACAGTGTGTGTGTTGGACACTGGGAAAAGAAGTCAACATGACTGTGTTTCGGCCATTTCTAGCTACACTGTGTAGCTGAGTATTGGTAGGCCTTCATCAGGGCGAAAAGAGAATTTGTGGTGGGAGGGTCCTGTTCGCTCATAGTAGTCCACAAATTGGTGGATGGTGATTATCAATTGGTCTTATGGGCCACGTGAATCTAAATTGAATGAATCATCATGAAAAAGTGAGTGTGTCAAGCGAAACTGAATGTCCTCCGGCTACCCGCTTCAGAACGCCATATGCTCATTTCCATGGCCACTCATGCTTTTTGTAACGGCAGCCATCTCGTTTCCAAGACCAATTGATAATCGGCAGCCAAAATCTTTTGGACTGCTATCCAGCTGTATTCACACACAAATGAAACTGATTTACATAACAAGTTATACTTACATTTCCACAAAATGAGCAGTCACTGTCCACAGAATGTAAATGTTTTGATTTCATGGTCTCTGTGGAATCTTCAGTCCTACCTTTAGCCAACCACAGTACAAATAGAAGACATCCGCCAGCCGATACAGCTTGCAGCACCAGTTCAGCTCCCAAGGAGTAGTGCACCAAAAAAGCTCACATGAATACCCTTGCAGCTCAAGAGTGAATTCTTAATTTGTGGTAGCTAATTTTTTTTGACAACCTCAAAAATCACATTGCATTATTTATTGTCGGGATTTTCGACAGATTTTATTCACATGTCTTTATACTCAAATGTTCTTGTGGCAAAAAGTGATATTTAATGGAATTATCCTCTATTCATGAATGGACAAACTTCATGTAGACGTGCTTCTGAATTGCTTGATGTGTGATGGTGTAATGCCCGAACATCCAATAGGTGAGCCTGCCTGCTTGTGTGTGCATCATATTTTGTTGAAACTTTATGCAACATGATTTAGAAAGAAGTGTTTTACCCTCCTAAGTAAAATCATGTTCTCTAGATGTTTCTATTACAATTTGTTTTAGCAGATGTGATTGACTTTTGTTATATTTGTATAGGATTGCCATCTGGCAAGAGTGTGAAAACTGATTTTTCTTTTTTTTTAATTAATCAATTAATCGAAAGATGCAGTTAATCCCATTGCCTTTCAGAAAAATCCCTTTGAAACGCATATTGACACATGAACCCTTTTAGAGAGCTGCTGTTGCAGCAAAGTCACTGAAATGCATTTCGGTATGCACCTCTGTTCCAAAATCATAATAATTATGCATGGTGGGAGGATAATTTGGAAATATAAGACATACCTAGGTTTTAATATGATGACTGATATTTCCCATAATTATTAAAGCCACACATGATTGTAGCATACTAGTGTCAACCCTCTAAACTCAGACCAGCTATGTGAGGCGATGTAAACGTCAAGTGAATCGGACAAAGGACAGGATGACTCTGGGAGATTGGGTAACTCCTGTCAGCCAGGCCCAGTATCTCACAATAGGAGATCTCCTGGGATAATTTCTTCACAGATTTACTTGCATATCAAAGGCCTACATCACACTAGGGGATCACACGCCAGGGAGCCTTTGTAGTGCAGGAATTTCGAAGGGGGAAGATTTAGGAAGTCAGGAAGAGCGGAACACAAGAGAGGAAGGATTCCTTCATATTGGTTTTCTGTGGTCTTCTCTTTCCTTCTTAAATTCCTGCACTTTCTGCCCAAGAAAGTCGGTTTGGGTATGTTACCATAAGACGAATGTCACCTCAACAGGAATTAGACCCCTTCAAGCAACTTGGCTTTTGTCCAATCCAGGGTGGGATTTTACCTTCATAAGGAAGAGCTCTCCCACCTCTTCCTTGATTCATTTTGGAGTGGGGTTGCAAAAAGAATTTGTTTGGACCCTCTTGGGAGAGCAGTCCTTTCGAGAGTTCAATTCTCTGTTTCTAAAAAAAAAGCTTCCTTGGAACCTTCCGATCCCTGTAATTATCGCTCTATCACTGATGTCAGTTTCTATCTCAGAAGTCTGAATAAAATTGCTTATCTACAGCTACAGCAGTTTGTCCTTTCTCATAATCTATTGGGTAGTCACCAGTCAGGTGTTCGATCAGCTCACAGTACAGAAACCTAAATGTTGGGCATTCAGACCCGCATATTTTAAATTCTGGATGAGGGCAAAGTTGGTTTATGGATTGTCTTGGACCTTTTAGTGGCGGTTGATGTGCTTGATCATGACATTCTTCTGTCATGTTGTACATAGGATCTCAACCTTGCCCACTGTGCCGCTAGTTGGATTAGCCCCTTTTTTACAAGGAAGGTCCACCTCGGTAGTATTGGGTCAGTATTCATCCCATCCCCACCCGATCACATACGTGGTTCCCCAGAGAGGGTGCCTGTCCCCTCTTCTCTTTAATCTGTCTGTAGAACCCTTTGACAATCCCTTGATTAGCAATCAGGTCCAGTTTCAAAACTATGCTGACGATACCCAGCTGCTGTTTTTGTTATCTGTTGATATTGTTAGAGACACTAATCATATCAATAACATCTTCAACCTCATTAGCTCATGGATGAGAGACAAATGGCTTTGTCTAAATGATCAAAAGACTGACCTACTTTTATTGCCCACCCCTAATACCATCAAGATGCCCAAGGTTTAGCCACAGTTATCTCTAGCCACTAATACCTTTGTTTGCTCTGCCAAATAAGACCATTCATCTCTGACAGCCTGGGCCATTCTAACTACAAATCTCATTTAGCTCAGGAGTCCCCAAAAGCAGGGTGGCAGGAACACTGCCATGGCCACACTCACCTTCAGAGCCTTGGGGAGCAGGTAAACAACATAGCACAAGACACATGCAATCATCTCCATTTTTCAGAACTTATTGCAGCTCAGAAGAGTGCCCTCCTCTCTTTGGGCTGCATTTGATGCTACTGTGTCATGCAAATAAGGGAGATGGATAACAGGGCCCTACTGTTTGGAAAACATGGGGTTCCTGTACAGGATCATAAGTAACATGAAAGGGTGTGGGCAAAAGAGATACAGACTGTTGATTATCCTATGTTTCGACAAACCAGTATTAGACCAAGTCCACTGCCACCTATTCAGAGATCACCAGGGAATCACAAAGACCCATGGTCTGGTCCTGAGTAGGTTCATTTGTCCAAGTGTTTATCAGCAGATCAGGAAATACTGCATAGTGTGTCCCCAATTTCAGAAGACATCTCTAAAGGTTGTAGAATGGTGCCTCCACATCCTCTGCCCATTCTTGTGTACCCTTTTTCAGAATTGGAAAATATGTCATAACATTCCTCAATACCTTCTACTGGTGCTACCTGCTACCCTGAAACTTTTAATTTGAGGGCTAATACTACCCAAAACTGCCTGAAACATCTTATGACCTATTTTTCTAGGGCAGTTTCCAGAGGCGTTGCTAGTGGGCGTCTGAGGGGGCTATAGCTCTGGGTCTTTTGGTTGTAGCCCCGGATAGAAGCTCAGGGACCACAACCAAAAGGCTATAGCTAGCACCGAATCCCGCCAGTCCCGACTTTAGTTTAGCCCCTGACCTTTTCCAGACCTAGCAACACCCCTGGCGTTTTCCCAAAGGAGATCCTCACCAACCATAGAAACCAATGCATGTCATAGATCTCAGATGATTTAAAGAAAGTCCTAAAGATAGGTACCTTCCATACATCAGTATTTCATCCACCAGACTGATTACTTTGTGGAGTACTTTAATCAAGCACTAGAGGATTTTTTCAAGAAATTAGTTTTAACAATTCCAGTAATTGGGATAAGTTAATTCTATGGGCCTCTTTTCCACCGCCAAAACACTGCAAATGTCTACTGGATTATACCCCCTTAATTGAGTCTATGAGAGGGAGCCCAAAAAACACCATCAACATTCTGAAGGAAGTATGGGAAAGGCAATACACTGCAGTCAGTGGACTCAGTAGTTCTTGCAGACCACCCATGTGAGACTATGTCTGGTCTGTAAACTAGTCCAGAACACCTACAGACTATCGAAGAAAAACAGAAGCGTCGGTATGACTGAGAGTCCAAAGTATAGAAGTTCAACCTGGGTGATTTTGAGCTTGTCTTACTTCTGACATCCAATAACAAACTATTGGTTAAGTGACATGAAATTTGGCGACCACTTTGGCAACCACTCATTACCAAGCTCCAACAAAATGACCACCAGAAGACCGCCCATGTATCACATGAACTGATTAAAATCCTGGAAGAAAACAGTGAAGCCCACCTTCTTGGTGAACTTTGTATTAGGTGAGAAAGAAAAGCTTATTGACACATTGATGGAGATGTTATCAAAGGATCTGAACACCAGCCAGCCCCAAGATTTGCAGACATACCTTCAACATTTCACTGCAGTATTTGTAAACCGTCCTGGCCAGGTGCAAGTCTTTGAACACTCATTGAGACTACTCCATTAAAAATGTGTAGTTGTGGGCCTACTGATTACCTGAGGCTCATGGAAAGCCATTTTGGAAAATGGTAGATTGCAGTATTATCGAGCCTTACTGGTCATTTCTGATCATCCCCATCCCAATGCCTGATGACAAATGGCAATTTTGTGTTGACTTCAGGAAGGTGAATATGCAGTCCTTCTTTGACACTTATCAAACATCAATGATTGGTGATATGATTAAGAGAGTTGGGCCACACCAATGTATTTCTACCCTCCATACAAATAAATTATATTGGCAAATTATGCTTTCACCCAAAAACCAAAAGAAGACTGCCTTTGTAACCCATTTGGGGCTTTTTGAGTTTACTCTCATTCACTTCATGATACCAAGGACCCTGGCTACCTCCCAATGAGTAATGGACATCAAACTCCAACCACACCCAGCATTCACTGGGGCATACCTCAATTACATTGTGGTCTACAGCAGAAACTAGGACGAACAACTGTATCTATCGCCCAAAGTCTAAGAATAATGGGATTGAAGGCTGATCATGTGAAATATCATCGTGTTGTATCCTCAGTCAGTACTCCAATTTGGGAAGGTGACAGACCATTCTCAGGATGTGAAAGTCAGGTGCATTGGGAACATCCAAACTCCAAGGCCAATATATAATTAAGGGCCTTCCTAGGATTCATATGTAATTACCGGACATCTTTCCGAATTGCTTATCAATTGATGAACCACTCATTGACCAATGTTAGGGCTCAAAATGCATTTGCAACCAACATGTGCCAGTACTGAGAAGGTCTGTAGGCTGTTGAAGAACTCAATGTGTCATCCACCACTCATAGTTAGGCCACACATTGATGAACCATTCATCCTCAAAACAGATGTCTTCCAACTAGGTGTGGGGCAGTGTTTTCACAAGAAAGGAATCAGGTGGAACAGCGTATCCTTTTTAGAATCAACACACATCAACCAACAAATGAAACAACACCAGTATTAAACTGGAGTGATGAGCCAATAGATGAAGCATATAAACTGTAAAATATTGCCTTAAAGGGTGCATGTTTAAGATACAGATCGTGCACCATTGAAATGGATGTGCAGGACCAGATATGTCCACCCTAAGTTAATGAGGTGGTTCCTCGCCACCCAGCCCTATTTCTTTTTAGTTGTATGCAGGAATATTAGATTCCAAATAAATATGAACTACCTTTCTCAGTGCCCATTATGAGATCCTCAGCATGGCTATATAGTAGATGGGTAGATATGGGGCTGCGAGGTTTAATGACAGCCCAGCACACTAAAGGAAAGGACAGCTTAGGCTTCTAATACATTGTTCAAAATGCAAGGCAAACTGGTGAATGTAAAGCCTTCCTTAAATCTTCAATACTGCTAAAGGTGCCTAGCAAATCAAAATACTGGTATTCCTGCAGATGACACGAGGGCTGTTTGAAGATGGAAAAGACACATTTTTTGGCTGAGAGACAAAAAGTGGTATTTGTCATTGAAACTGCAACACATCAAAATGCTCTACACCCTGAAAAAGGAACAACACGGGGAATCTTATAATATGAAAAATGTCCATTGTGTGTGACAAAATGAACAGCAGCCTTTCCCTTTCAGTTTGCCACCTTAATAAAAAAAAGTGCTGCAGCATGGAAGAAAGACAGAGATTCAAAAGTGCCTTTCATATACATAAAAGGCCAAGAAAGAAATTAAGAAATTGATGGTACGTGAAAAGCAAGATTTTCTAACACTGAAACTGCAATGTCCAGAAGCATGTGTATTTCGCAAAAAGGAATCATTTTGCTAAGAATTACTCTATTATTATTAGATGAACAGTGGTGTGCAAACATGTTGAGAATAATAGGAAGGCCTCATGTCCAAAGAAAGATATTGTAACATGTGTATTACAGAATTCTGGGGAGTAGGGCTGACTTCAAACCATAGATTCAAAGTACCTTCCCCTATTTCAGGTATGCTTGGCTCCTTATCTGGAATGGAGATCTATTTGAGGCTCCCGCATACCAGAAATGTACAAGGGGATGATGGACCACAGAGTCAGCCAGGGTGGGTGAAATGCTTTAAAAAAATACACTATTAGATCGGAATTGAGATCAACTCAAGATTACAAGGACAATATGGCAAATGTCAGCATGGCCTCATGACAACAGGGACCATCTTTTAGAAAGATACACAGGCCGATTCATGGAATTAATGTGCGCCGAAAATTCTGGCGCAGAGGTGCCAAAACGTGCGATTTGCAGTAAAAGTGCGAAATTCGCAGTGCAACTGCGAAAATCGCAGGGAAACCAGCGCACATCGATTCATGGAAGTCCGTGCATGAGAAAAATGTTGGATGTGCGCTGAAAAAGTGCACGGTGCACGCCGGCGCACAGCTCACCCAACGGCGTGCGCCACGGCCGCTGCGAAATCACACATAGCGCGGCGCACATCACAAAAGTAGGCGGAACATGGGGCGTAACACTCGGAATGGGGAACAACACGTGAAAATATGGGCGTCACGGTGCGTGGAACGCCCACACGCTCGCCTACAACTCGTATTCATTGAATCGAGTAGGGCAAACCAGAGCACGGTGAAAGACGAGCACAGGGCCAAACAAGTATGCCACAAGAAATCAGGCGGTAGCGTCCCTGCGCCTGAAATAAATGTGCGCCAAAATGTGCGCTAACAAAAACACCCATATACAGCTATGATGAATGGTCCATACAGTGGCCCTCTAGGACAAATGAGGTGCAAAGGGGTACCGACAAACACGGACACCCGCTGTGTGAAAAATAGCGTGTGCGTGTATTACGGGGTTCGCGGGAAGTTCCACACGCGATTGGCCTGGGCACGTGTATTCCGGGGTGCGCGTGAAGTTTCCCACGTGAATTAGCAGGGTACGTGTATTTCGGTGTGCACATGAAGTTCCACACGCAATTTCAGCAGAGTACGTGTACATCGGGTGCGCGGCAAATTCCACACGAGAATCCAGCAGCCTACGTGTATTTCGGGGGTGCCGGGGAGTCCCACACGTGAATTGGCAGTGTGGGTCCTCCCTGCTGTTCCCTCTACACCCTCCACGGCCCCTGCAGGTGGCCCACACCACAGGGGACTACCCTGCACCCCTGCACATGTCCCGCAGGCAGCCCATCCACCATGGCCATGCCCTGCAGCCAACCCACATGTCACCTTGCACTACTGCCCACCAACGCATGTCTCCCAGCACCCCCACCCCCCAGCATCCAGGAGCACCCTCCACCAGGCCCCCACTCCTGTCCCCCTGCACCCCCACCCCCCACCAGTCAGGGGCACCCTCCACCAGGCCCCCACTCCTGTCTCCCTGCACCCCCGCCCCCCTGCATCCAGGGGCACCCTCCACCAGGCCCCCACTCCTGTCTCCCAGCACCCAACCCCCCAGCCGTGCGATTTGCCTGGGTACGTGTATTCCAGGGGTGCGCGGGTAGTCTCACATGCGATACCATCAGGGTACGAGTGTTATGGGTCCGCATGAACTTCCACACGCGATACCAGCAGGCTACGTGTATTACGGGGTTCGCGGGAAGTTCCACACGCGATTGCCCTGGGTCTGTGTATTTCGGGGTGCACGGGAAGTTTCACACGCGAATTAGCAGGGTACGTGTATTTCGGTGTGCGTGGGAAGTTTCACACGCGAATTAGCAGGGTACATGTATTTCGGTGTGCGCGTGAAGTTCCACACGCAATTTCAGCAGGGTACGTGTACTCCGGGTGCGCAGCAAATTCCACACGTGAATCCAGCAGCCTACGTGTGTTTCGGGGGTGCCGGGGAGTCCCACATGTGAATTGGCCATGTGGGTCCTCCCAGCTGTTCCCTCTACACCGTCCACGGCCCCTGCAGGCGGCCCGCACCACAGGGGACAACCCTGCACCCATGCACATGTCCCGCAGGCAGCCCATCCACCATGGCCATGCCCCCCAGCCAACCCACATGTCACCTTGCACTACTGCCCACCAACACATGTCTCCCAGCACCCCCACCCTCCAGCATCCAGGGGCACCCTCCACCAGGCCCAAACTCATGTCTCCCAGCACCCCCACCCCCCTGCATCCAGGGGCACCCTCCACCAGGCCCCCACTCCTGTCTCCCTGCACCCCCACCCCTCCCCCAGTCAGGGGCACCTGCCAGCTGGCCCCCACTCCTGTCTCCCTGCACCCCCACCCCCCAGTCAGGGGCACCTGCCAGCAGGCCCCCACTCCTGTCTCCCTGCCCCCCCACCAGTCAGGGGCACTTGCCAGCAGGCCCCCACTCCTGTCTCCCTGCACCCCCACCCCCAGAAGTGCAGGGCACCCTCGCCCAGGCCCCCACTCATGTCTCCCTGCACCCCCACCCCCCACCAGTCAGGGGCACCTGCCAGCAGACCCCCACTCCTGTCTCTCTGCACCCCCACCCCCCACCAGTCAGGGGCACCTGCCAGCAGGCCACCACTCCTGTCTCCCTGCACCCCCCACCAGACAGGGGCACCTGCCAGCAGGCCCCCACTCCTGTCTCCCTGCACCCCCACCCTCCACCAGTGCAGGGCACCCTCCACCAGGCCCCCACTCATGTCTCCCTGCACCCCCACCCCCCACCAGTCAGGGGCACCTGCCAGCAGACCCCCACTCCTGTCTCCCTGCACCCCCACCCCCCCCAGTCAGGGGCACCTGCCAGCAGGCCCCCACTCCTGTCTCCTTGCACCCCCACCCCCCACCAGTCAGGGGCACCTGCCAGCAGGCCCCCACTCCTGTCTCCCTGTACCCCCACCCCCAGCAGTGCAGGGCACCCTCCACCAGGCCCCCACTCCTGTCTCCCTGCACCCCCACCCCCCAGTCAGGGGCACCTGCCAGCAGGCCCCCACTCCTGTCTCCCTGCACCCCCACCCCCTACCAGTCAGGGGCACCTGCCAGCAGGCCCCCACTCATGTCTCCCTGCACCCCCACCCCCCACCAGTCAGGGGCACCTGCCAGCAGGCCCCCACTCCTGTCTCCCTGCACCCCCAAGCCCCACCAGTCAGGGGCACCTGCCAGCAGGCCCCCACTCCTGTCTCCCTGCACCCCCGCCCCCCACCAGTCAGGGGGACCTGCCAGCAGGCCCCCACTCCTGTCTCCCAGCACCCCCACCCCCCAGCTGTGCGATTTGCCTGGGTACGTGTATTCCAGGGGTGCGCGGGTAGTCTCACACACGATACCATCAGGGTACATGTATTATGGGTCCGCGTGAACTTCCACACGTGATACCAGCTGGCTACGTGTATTACGGGGTTCCCGGGAAGTTCCACACGCGATTGCCCTGGGTACGTGTATTTCGAGGTGCGTGTGAAGTTTCACACGCGAATTTGCAGGGTACGTGTATTTCGGTGTGCGCGTGAAGTTCCACACACAACTGGGCCTGTGAGAGTGGGGTACGTGTATTCCAGGGGTGGGCGGGAATATTTACTCGTGACTGGGCCTGGGAGAGAGTGTTACGTGTATTCCTGGGGTGGGCGGGAAGATTTACACGGTCGCCTACAATGCGCCAAAAAATAAATGGTCCAATCCTGAAACACGTACGCCAGCATGAAGCAGGCGCACGTCCCGCGCAGCATAAAAGAGTGCGCTAACAACAAACAAGCTCAGACGCCAGAATGAACATACCGTTCCTAGCAGCAGTGGCCGTGGGATACCGTAGGAGGAGGAGAAGGATAGTCAGGGCCAGAATCTTCACACCCAGAACCAGCCTATTTGGTATGCCTGATGACCAGGCGTATGGGAGGTACAGGTTTCCACCACACATAATACTCAACCTGGTCAGTGAGTGGGAGGATGACCTCACATCACCCACCCTGTGCTCCCAAGCACTCAGCCCCCTGGAGAAGGTCCTCAATGTACTGCACTTCTTGGCTACTGGATCATTTCAGCGGACAAGTGCCATAGTGGGGGGGGTGTCACAGGCCACGCAGTCACGGTGCCTACACCAGGTGTTGGCCATCATCACTGCACGCCCATCAGTCCGCAGGCACATATACCTGCCCAGAACACCTGCAGAAAAGCAGGCTGTCAGTCAGGATTTCTACAGGGTGGCACAATTCCCCAAAGTGCTAGGTGCCATTGATTGCACCCATGTGGCTCTACGTCCCCCCAGGGCATCTGAGCACATCTATAGAAACCGCAAGCACTGGCATTCCATCAACGTCCAGGTAGTATGTGATGCCAAGGGAATCATCACCTCAGTATATGCCAACTATCCAGGGTCCACCCACGACAGCTTCATTTACAGGATGTCAACCCTAAACCGGGACATGGAAGCTGGGCGGCATGGTGATGCATGGCTGCTTGGTGAGTAGAAATGCCACAGCACACGCATGCATGACAGATACAGAGTAATGCCAATACCCCACTAATGATCCCCATCACCACCTCCTCAGGGGACAGTGCCTACCCTCTGAGCACACACATGATGACGCCAATTCGGAACCCCATCACGCCTCCCGAGGTAAGATACAACACAGCCCATATTGCAACACGGGGCATAGTGGAGCGCACATTCAGAGTGCTCAAGTCACGCTTTCGCCCCTTGACCGTTCTGGTGGGCAGCTTTTATACGCTCCCCCAGTAGTGTGCAGGATCAAAGTGGCAGCATGTGTCCTGCACAATGTTGCAACATGTTACGCTCACCTGGTTCCCACGGGGGTGTCGACCGGAACTGGGCCGCTGTTATTTCCACCAGCGTGACGTGTAGCGCAGAGATGACTGACTGGACTGGCCCGCTCAGCCTAGTTTGTCTGGCTCGCAAGAATATTCTTCTGCAAAGGAGAAGAGGAATTAACCACCCGTGGAATTGAGTGTCAACCCACCTTCCCCACTCCCGTTGTCTTCCCACTGATCACTCTTGATGTCCCCTCCTTAGTCTCACCTGATGGTTTGGAAGGATGAGCTCTCCATCCTGCGTCGACCGCAGGGGCGCGTTGATGACCAGTTACTTCACTGGCGTAGAGGAATTGGTGAGTTCCAGTATTGACTCTAAAGTCCAATTGTTCATAAGAGTTCAAATGTCTGCTCTTCACTCTGTCCGATTCCTTGCAAGTTGCCGATTAATCCACTCGAAGATTTCCAAATGGCACTCGGTAAGATTCAGGTAAGTCTATTGTGTTTTTCCCCTTAGGGGCCGGGGTACGGCGATGAAGCAGAGTTGACTGTACCGACCCGAGATGAGGTGAGATCCCCGTGGTAAATCAGGTAAGTTTTGTGGGGGGTAACTGGTATTGTCCTTGCTTTCTCCCCTTAGGGGCCGGGGTACGGTGATGAAGCAGAGTTGACTGCGCCAACCCGAAATGAGGTGAGTACCTCCCGTGGTAAATCAGTTAAGTCCTTGGGGGTAGCTTGTATGGCCTTAGAGAGTCCCCTTGCTCACCTTGCTGTCTTTGTCTCCTTAGGTGTCGGAGGGCGGCCGCGAGATGGAGAGAGCGTGATGGAATGCTGAAGTACCGCCAAGCAGGTGAGTTTAGCGCGGCGCCGTAGGAATGCGAAGCGATGCTTTAAAGACTTCTGTCTTTCAGTTCCGTGGCGAAATGGATCAGGATTCAGGTAAGGATTAAAGTTAAAACTCCTGTTCTAACCTTTATCCTTTTTGTCTTCTTGTTTCAGGAGTCCCAGGACTGAAGCGGGCGTGGCTGAAGACTGGAGCTGCTGAAAACACGGTGAGCATTACGCTGCAGCAAGCAGAATAACGCGAAGCACGTGTGGCTGTCCGGGCGTGGTTTAAATAGCCTTGGAAGAAGATCCAGGTAAGTATTCTTCCACAGCCCCACCCAAGTAACAAAATAGTCCCTTCAGTAAAATAGTCCCTTCTAAGCCTCATTTGGCTTGAGTCCTCAAGCAGCATGGTCTGCCTCAGGTGAGTTTGCAGCATGGTCTGCTTCAGGAAAGTTATCAATAATGAGCCTGGTGCCCATGGCGCCAGGACTGACTTTATCTTTATGAGCCTGGCGCCATAGGCGCCAGGACTGTACCCAAACAGCCCCTAACTGGGGCTTTTGGGCATGCTCCAAGTGGCATGATGCCTGCTTCCGGGGCTGCTGGGCCTGCTCTGGTCTTCTGGGGGCAGGCATCATGACAGCACTCCCCCTCAAGGCCCCTCCTAAAGTCGTTCTCCCCCTTGGCCGTGGTTTGTCTGGAAATTCCCGATGGAACCTCTTCACTAAACGAGGTGCATGCACGTGGTCACTAGGTTCCCAAGACCTTTCCTGTGGACCATAACCTTTCCAGTCAATTAGGTAAAAGAGTTTTGATCTCACTCTTTTTGAGTCCAAAATATTCTTGACTTCGAACTCGGGCTCCCCGTCTAAGAGCAGGGACGTCATTTCACCAAAATACCAGGGGTAGCGGAAGTGACATCACACGACCCTTGACCCCTGGTGACATCACAGGAAGTGATGTCATTTGATCCCACCCTGAAGTGATATCGTGGGATGCGATGGAACGCGACCTTTCACCCGTTGACAAAACAGGAAGTACTATAGCATTGTACACTACAAAAAATATGGTTACGCTATCACTACAATGTGATGTACATTTCATACAAGAATGGATCGCCATATGTATCGTTAAGATCAGTGTGTATAGGCCCATATTACCAAATTACTGTGAATGCAAGCACCATGACCAAATGATAATGTGTTGTTATATAGCCCTTACGCTTAAGCGCTTTATATAGAAAAAATATACACCCAAAATCACCCAACCTGTGTTGGTACTCATGTATCGATCTCAGAAGGATGAAAGGCTGATTTGAGGCGTTTAAGAACACACTAAATCAGTGACTCACCCCCTGAAGTGTGCCTGAAATAAACCTTTAATGAGTATCAATTATTGTATAGAATTCCAGAAAGACACTTTATTTGGTATTCCTAATCTTTCTTATTTAGGGTCAGTGCTGAAAGTGTTAGACTTGTGTCACTCCTTTTCTTCTTTTTCTTCTTTTTTTAAGGGGTTAACAAGAAAGCCAGCCACTCCAAAATTAAAGAGCCACATGGTGCTGGCCACAGCCCATGAGCTTGCATGACAAAAAAAAAAAAATTTAAAAAATCTTTTTTTTTCTTTTTTTTTCTAGAGGTCGCAAGGGTGACCACAGGGGTCGCAAGGGAGACCTCAGAGGTCGCAGTTGCGACCTCTGGTGACCCCCAAATGACGTCCCTGTCTAAGAGGATAGGTTCAGGTGGAGTGGTTAGCCTTGTTCCTGGTTGCACTGGCTTCAAAAGAGACACCTGGAAAACGGGATGGATTCGCATATGAGCAGGTAGGTCCAACTTGACGGCCACTGGGTTAATAATTGCCTTAACAGAAAAAGGTCCCAAATACCTGGGGTTAAATGCCGAGTCCCCTTGAGTGGTAAGTGCTTAGTGGCTAACCATACTTGGTCCCCTATTTGGTATTGAGGAGCTTCACTTCTGTGCTGATCCGCATCCTTTTTGTATTTTTCCTTAGCCTTTTGCAAATGGATGGTTGCTTCTTTAAAGGCTTGTGTAATAACAGCGTGGAGATGGTCCACTGCGGGCATCTCTAAATGCTGGGGTGAGTCCAAATCCGAGGTTCGAGGATGGTGCCCATAATTGGTGAAAAAAGGACTTTGTCCAGTTCCTGAGTGTACGGAATTATTGTACGCATACTCTGCGATCCACAGAATGTCTTTCCAATTCCCCTCAGACTGATGTAGCATACAACGGAGGTACTGTTCAAGAGTCTGGTTGGTCCTCTCCGTTTGACCGTCGGTCTGAGGGTGGTGACTGGTCGAAAGCCTAACATCAATTTGTGCCAGTTGGCAGCATTTCCTCCAAAAATGTGAAATGAATTGACTGCCCCGATCTGAAATTAACACTGAAGGAAAGCCATGCAGGCGGACAACATTTTCAAGGAATTCCTTGGCCAGGATTGAAGCTGAAGGTATCCCTTTTAAAGGAATGAAGTGGGCCATTTTAGAAAAAAGATCTACAATAACTAGAATGGTATTGTAACCTTGGTACGGGGGTAAATCCGTGATTAAGTCTAATGACAAGGTATGCCAAGGGGTAGGTGGTATGTCTAATGGTTGCAATAATCCAGCAGGTTTTTTCTTTTGCCCTTTATTTTGTGCGCAAATGCCATAAGACATGACAAATGACTTGACATCCTTTCGCCAGGTAGGCCACCAAAATTGCTTTCTAATTTTAGTTTCGGTTTTTGCAATACCCGGATGCCCTTCTATTAAGGTGTCATGGTAATGGGAAATGACAAGTTTCCTTTTGCGGTAAAAATAGCCGGCCTTGGTAATAAGGTAAATCATCGATGACAGAGTACTCTGGACCTTTCTTTGCCCAGTCCTGTAGGGCAACGGAATCAAAGAGTTGGTGGATCTTGTTTTGAATGTTCTCCAGTGTCTGTATGGAAGTCAGGCCAAGGATTCTCTGTTCCGGAATTATGGGTACGAGTGCTAAAGTTATTTCTGCTTCTCCCATTTCAATCCGGGACAAGGCGTCTGCTTTACTATTCTTACAACCTTGTCGATAGGTTATTACAAAATCAAACTCAGCGAAGAACAATGCCCAACGGAGTTGGCGCGAATATTGGGCTTTGGCTGTCTTTAGGTATTGTAAGTTGCGGTGATCGGTGATGACCGTGATGGTATGTCTGGCACCCAGTAGATAGTGCCGCCAAGCCTTGAAGGCGGTCTTGATGGCCAGCAGCTCCTTGTCAGTTATGGCATAGTTTAATTCGGGGGCTGAAAATGTTCTTGACCAAAACACCACTGGGTGAAGCTGGTTAGTTTCGGGATCCTTTTGGGAAAGGACTGCTCCCATGGCTGAACTGGATGCATCTGTTTCCACTATGTAGGGAAGCTCGGGGCGCGGGTGTCTTAATATGGGAGCAGATGTGAATTTAGCTTTTAACTCTTGGAAGGCGTTCTCGGCTTCCTCTGTCCACACAAAGCGTTTGTTTTTTCGCAATAGTGTTGTGATGGGATGTACAATGTGCGAGAAGTCCGGGATAAACCTGCGGTAGAAATTGGCAAAGCCAAGCATGCTTTGAACTCCTTTGATTGAACTTGGCGAAGGCCAATTAAGAATGGCATCCACTTTTCGTGTATCCATCCGGATTCCTCTCAGGGTCGGAATAAAACCAAGGAATTCCACTTCCGTAGTGTGGAAGATGCATTTTTCCAGTTTAGCATATAATTTATGCTGGCGTAACTTCTCTAGGACTGCTCAGACGTGTTTTACATGCTCAGATTCTGATAAAGAGTATACTAAGATGTCGTCGATGTAAACGACCACACAAACGTCGATAAGCTCTCGGAGGACATTGTTCATGAAGAACTGGAAGGCTGCTGGTGCATTGCATAGTCTGAAGGGCATCACCTGGTACTCAAATAGTCCGTACTTGGTGCGAAAAGCAGTTTTCCATTCATCACCCTCTTTGACACGTACCAGATGATATGCCCCGCGAAGGTCTAGTTTGTGTATATACAACTGTCCTTCACCTGGTCTAGTAGTTCTGGGATCAAAGGCAGTGGGTATCGATTCTTGATGGTTATCTGATTCAGTGCGCGGTAGTCTATATATGTTCTAAGGTCGCCTTCCTTTTTTGGTACGAAGAACAAAGCTGAAGATGCAGGGTATTTGGACAGGCGAATGAAGCCATTAGCAAGGTACTGGTCTAGGTACTGGCGCAAATGAAGATTTTCGGGTTCCGTAAGGGCATAGATTCTGCTGCAAGGTGGTTGTGCTCCAGGTACAAGATCTATTTGACAATCATACGATCTGTGAGGTGGTAAGGTGTTTGCCTGTTCCTTTTGGAAGACATCCTGAAAGTCTTGGTATTCAACAGGTAATTGCATGGCTACTGGAATTACTGGGGCCAGGACTGGGTTTTGAGTTTTCCTTGGGTAGCAGGTGTGAGCACATTCTGGGAAGGTTAGTCTCTTCTCTCGCCAATCAATACAGGGATTATGTTTTTCCAACCAAGGTATCCCCAATATCAGCTGAAACTGTGGGGCCTTGATTAAGTCAAACATCATAGCCTCTCGATGCCCATCTTGACTCAGCAATGTCATCTCTGCAGTGGAATGAGTTACGGGTCCAGAGGCGATTTCCGTTCCATCTACAGTGGTGACAACATCGGCCGTGGTCTTGCGGGTGAGAGATAGATTCATCCTGGTAGCCAATTCCCAGTCCAAGTAATTTCCTATGGCTCCACTGTCTACGTACGCCTTTACCGCGTGCATGCGTGATGGCTGCTCTGGATCTACAAGGACCATGGGTATGGTGAAATGCGAGGTCAGAGTGTCCTTCTTTAAGCTCGGCAAGCGGACCTCTACGCTTGCCGGGAGTGGTCATTTCCCGAGTCAGATTTCACATGGTTTTCGTCTGCTGCTCCTATAACTTTCTTGGGTGGTTTTACAGGGCAGTTCCGAAGAAAATGACCAGCAGTTCCGCAATATAAACATAATTGCAGTTGCCGTCTTCTATCTCTCTCCTTTTGGGTTAGGGGTCCTTTAACCCCCCCGATTTGCATTGGTTCTGAGACATCTACTCCCTTGGAGCTTACGTGGGTTTTAACCAACACCCTGTTCTCAAACTTGGTTCGGTCAGCCTTCCTGGTTTGAAGTCTGTGATCGAGCTGGACCACTAGATCTATATATTCAGCACAGTCTTGAGGCGGGTTCACGATTTGGGCCAAAACATCTTTGAGTTCTCCTCGAAGTCCTCGATGGAATAATGTGATTCGCTTGGCTTCAGGCCATTCGGTTTCCACTACTAATCTATTGAAAGTTGCAATGTAAGATAAAAGATCCTGGTTACCTTGACGTAGGGATAAAAGTTTGTTGTCCAAAGCCTGTCCTCAGGAGTGTCGGGCGAATAGTCTTTCCATGCTTGTTCGAAAACCCTGGAAATCCCGAAGAATCGGGTCATCCTGGTTAACTAGTGGAATGGACCAATCCGCCGCACTGCCGCTGAGGTATGACAGTACAAAGGCTACCTTGGCCTGATCGTTTGGGAAAGCTCCAGGTCTACATAAAAAGTGCAAGCGGCATTTATTCATGAATGTTGCAAACCCTTTTGGGTCTCCGGCAAAGCGTTCAGGCGGAGCCAAAGGAACGGCTCCAGGTAAATTTATCTGCACCGGGTTACTCGATGGTACAGGAGATGGACTTGCCCCAAGTCCTGGTAGAGGTGTTTGTCCAGCCTGGTTCTGTAATAGTTGTCTGGCCAACTCATCAGTTCGTTCTTTTGACACTATCAGTTCCCTCCTGGGGGCATTGGTTTCTTGGTGGGCGGAATGCACTTCGGCTCTTAATTACCCTAATAATTGGGCCAACTGATCAGTTTCCGAGGTCTCCATGACGCCCAGGTGGGTATTTGTGGGTAGGCTTCGCGTTCTGTTAAGCTCACCTGGTTCCCACGGGGGCATCGACCGGAACTGGGCCGCTGTTATTTCCACCAGCGTGACGTGTAGCGCCGAGATGACTGACTGGACTGGCCCGCTCAGCCTAGTTTGTCTGGCTCGCAAGAATATTCTTCTGCAAAGGAGAAGAGGAATTAACCACCCGTGGAATTGAGTGTCAACCCACCTTACCCACTCCCGTTGTCTTCCCACTGATCACTCTTGATGTCCCCTCCTTAGTCTCACCTGATGGTTTGGAAGGATGAGCTCTCCATCCTGCGTCGACCGCAGGGGCGCGTTGATGACCAGTTACTTCACTGGCATAGAGGAATTGGTGAGTTCCAGTATTGACTCTAAAGTCCAATTGTTCATAAGAGTTCAAATGTCTGCTCTTCACTCTGTCCGATTCCTTGCAAGTTGCCGATTAATCCACTCGAAGATTTCCAAATGGCACTCGGTAAGATTCAGGTAAGTCTATTGTGTTTTTCCCCTTAGGGGCCGGGGTACGGCGATGAAGCAGAGTTGACTGTACCGACCCGAGATGAGGTGAGACCCCCGTGGTAAATCAGGTAAGTTTTGTGGGGAGTAACTGGTATTGTCCTTGCTTTCTCCCCTTAGGGGCCGGGGTACGGCGATGAAGCATAGTTGACTGCGCCAACCCGAAATACGGTGAGTACCTCCAGTGGTAAATCAGGTAAGTCCTTGGGGGTAGCTTGTATGGCCTTAGAGAGTCCCCTTGCTCACCCTGCTGTCTTTGTCTCCTTAGGAGTCGGAGGACAGCCGCAAGATGGAGAGAGCGTGATGGAATGCTGAAGTACCGCCAAGCAGGTGAGTTTAGCGTGGCGCCGTAGGAATGCGAAGCGATGCTTCAAAGACTTCTGTCTTTCAGTTCCGTGGCGAAATGGATCAGGATTTAGGTAAGGATTAAAGTTAAAACTCCTGTTCTAACCTTTATCCTTTTTGTCTTCTTGTTTCAGGAGTCCCAGGACTGAAGCGGGCGTGGCTGAAGACTGGAGCTGCTGAAAACACGGTGAGCGTTACGCTGCAGCAAGCAGAATAACGCGAAGCACGTGTGGCTGTCCGGGCGTGGTTTAAATAGCCTTGGAAGAAGATCCTGGTAAGTATTCTTCCACAGCCCCACCCAAGTAACAAAATAGTCCCTTCAGTAAAATATTCCCTCCTAAGCCTCATTTGGCTTGAGTCTTCAAGCAGCATGGTCTGCCTCAGGTGAGTATGCAGCATGGTCTGCTTCAGGTAAGTTATCAATAATGAGCCTGGCGCCCATGGCGCCAGGACTGACTTTATCTTTATGAGCCTGGTGCCATAGGCACCAGGACTGTACCCAAACAGCCCCTAACTGGGGCTTTTGGGCATGCTCCAAGTTGCATGATGCCTGCTTCCGGGGCTGCTGGGCCTGGTCTGGTCTTCCGGGGGCAGGCATCATGACACAACACGCCGGGGCCTGGCTGTGGACATGGTGGTGCCCCCACATCCCCAACCACATGCACGCCCGCTGCGCATGGGAGGGGAAAGGGCACGGGGTGAGGCAGCCCGTACGCAGCTGGTGGCTAATTACTTCACATAGAAAGCACACGCCTGTGGAGTGCACACAGCCCTGGCACATACCATCTCACAATCAATGATGACTCAATCTGACAATTCTGATGAATCAAGGGACAGTCAACTGTCAGAACCATAGCAGCCTGAGATTGTTCACCTGGAAGTGTCACAATGTGTGCATTCCTACCTACACAAACACCACCAATGCAGTGTCATCAAAAGACACACTTACATGCAGCAAAAATGAATACCCACTTGCAAAATACAACATGAGAACAGTGCCATGTCACCCAACCTCTCCCCGGCACGGCCACACAACACACCATGGCATGTCATGCAATGTGAGAGCTAACAAATTAATCCCCACAACATGCCCCAAGTGTCACCAACTACAGTGTCCCTAATGGAAACTGGCCACACATGAAATGCTCAACAACAAACATTACCAAATACTTACCAATAATACCAATCACCTACACAACCTCCAACCTACCATAAACATGACAGTACGGACTTAAAAAATTGGTAGCCTCACTACCTGATAATGCCAGCACTTCGAACACTTCCAACTATACAGTGTTGGCGCAACGCAAGAGTGTAGGTGCACTGCTTACAACATGGACTCCAGTTCCAAAGTAGACCGCCTTGTGAAGACATGAGAAATGGACCTGCAAATTAGGAGGATGTGATGGATGCAGAGGCACATATCAATACACCATGCAGTGTACAATACAACCACAATATGCACTAGGAATGTATACACAGTATTGAATACAGACTGCCCACACATCATATGGGAGTTCAACGTCACTGTGTAAGTCAATGTCACTTGGGCACACCCTTTGCAAGCCCATGGAAACGGGAAGCAGGAGGGGTGTGTGTCACACAAACCCAAGCTTATGACCCAAATTCAGGACAAGCCTGCATGTGCCCAGCCACAATACAGCTTATGCCCACGGGAGCCACACAAGGCAACACACTGTCAAAAAAAATCAAGATTCAAAAATAAAAAAAAAATAAAAAAAAATAATCAAAAATCATAAATGGCCATGAATAGGCCCGGGGGGGGTGGGGGAGGCCACCCAGGAGGTCTGAGGACAGGGTGCACACCAAAACCCACCTGTGTGGATCTTGCAGAAAAAAAACATCTCCATGGGCTCATGGCCTGCACGGCTACCCTATTGTGGGAGAATCGCTGCTGTCGCTCTCCTCACTCTCTGCAGCTGCATCAGGAGGTGGTGGCACTATGGGAGGCAGCCCACGCAAAGCCCTAGTCTGGTCCTCCATGGCAGCAAGCATGCGGGTGTGGAAGGTCTGGTTCTGGAGGATAATTGTGCGTAGGTCCCCATGCAACAACTCACGGGATGCCGGGATGCCGGGACCTCCGCCCTAGTTGCCTGCATCTCAGCTGAGAGCGTACGTGAGAGCCGCTCCAGCTGCTGTTCTGTCCTCGTGTTAGCTGAAGCCTCAAGCTCAACCAGAGTTGCCCTGAGCTGATGGAGTTCCACCCTCAGGGCTTCCCTGTGGCCCTGGGACTCAATAGTAATGGCTTCCTGCAGAGTCTCCAGTGCCGCTCGCCTGTCCCTGTTGGACGCCGACATGTCCTCCCTGTGTGACTGGCTAATGAAGTCTGTTGCCTGCTGTAGTTGTTCAATTAGCCTTTCTTGGGGGACAATGGAAGTGGCCACCCTATCCATGGCCTGAGCCATCATCTCAGTTGATGCTGCCTGTTGGTTTGCCATACCGTATATGGATTGCTCCCATGCGGTATTGCAAGGTGGCGTACGGCCACAGCGTCGGCGGGCACCACACCTGTCTGGGGCAAGGCGAACTGCGCCTTGCTGTGCCGGCACTGCCTGAGGCTGCAGGACGGCATTCCCCCTCTGATCTGCTGGCCCAGGAACAGGATCAGATGTAGCGGAGTGTGACCCTGCATCCATAACCACCAAAGGCGGACCTTCCAACACTGACATCCCCATTGAGGGTTCTACCCCTGGTGCAGGTGGGTTGGACAGTACAGAATCCCTCCCAGAAACACTTACCTGCGACGGCACATAGGTCTCATCATCCGAATCGACACCTGAATAGAGCTCGGGGGAGGTGCGCCCAGAGACACCATTTGAGATGACGGCCTGCAGCAAGTGTGGGTTCTCACCCACCACCACACCACGTCCCTCACTGGTGCCCGGTCGGGCTTGAGACCCCTCCTGGGTCTGCACCATCTCCACAACCCCAGCATTATCAAGTGCGTCATCCCCTGCAAAGACATGAAAGAAAAGAAATGGGAACAGGCATTAGCACCATGGAACACAATTCGGGCTGAGAAGCAACAGAAGCAGTACTTCATTGACACATGTACCACATGACTACAACCCTCCCATGAATGCACTGCCACTGCGTATGAAGGGGAGGCAAATGGCACACATTGATGACACCAAGATGGAAGACCAACAAATTTGCTGCATGCTGCCTAGCAGTGCCATCACACATTGGCCTGTGATTGGCATGTCCAATACACATACATGACACATGCCATCACACAGATGGCATGTACCCTAGCCATGTCACACATGTGACAATAGGACTGAGAAATGCCTAGTGAAAGTGGTGGAATGCAGACAATCAGCCTGAATGAACACAGAATAACATGCAACTATGTTGTGGCAAGATGACAATTCAAGGGCAACTGGCGTGAGGTTGGGCTGAAAGTCTACGGTTGCCAGAAGGGATACTGCAACACCCAAATCCTGGTGCGCAGAATGTATTGGATGAAGCACATGGGAGACCCAAACCACTCAGGCACACACCCCCTCACCTGGCACTCAATCAAAAGCACTCACACACACCATGCACATGGATGACACACACATGCATGTGCACTCACCGGACAATGCCTCGTAATCTGGCAGGTCTCCCACGCCTTGGATCTGTTCCTCCATGACGTAGGTCCCAGCAAAATACTCATGTGGAGTGAGTTCTATGTCCTCTGCCGGAGACCTACCTCCAGTCATTAGAGTTGCGGCATGACTTGAGGCCAGCTTTTTCTTTTCCCTGCGCTTAAGGTCATTCCAGCGTTTGTAGCAATCATTAGCTGTGCACCTCACGAATCCAAGGGCACTTATGAGTTCCGCAATGGTCTGCCAGTGTGCCTGACGTTGTGCAGGTGTGGTCTTGCATCCTGCAGTAATCACCATTTTGCTGTCATATGCGGACACATACTCCACACGTGCATCAAGTTCGACCTGATTGAAGCTGGGCTTCCTTGGTGGGCCGGACTGTGTAGCCGTGTCTGGGGCATCAGCCTGTACTGGACGAGCACTCTTCCTCTTCCGCTTGGAAGGTGGTGGTGGTACTGAGTTTCCTACGCCGCTCTGGACACTAGGGGCAGGAGCCCGGTGGACTGTGGACTAGGAGTGTGGGAATGAACACTCACCATGGGACTTGGTGCAGGCATTAGCTGAAGTGTGATGTAGTCAGGGGGAACGTCAGCAGGATGGACTAGGACCGACACTGTCCTGGCTGGGACACTCTGAGCTGGGGTGGATGGGGCCGCAGCTGCCCCTGCAGCCTCCCCACCCTGCCTACTCGGGGCAGCAGATGACATAGCTGCCCCTGATCCACGTGGGCTGGTGACACCAACGTGCACCGCCACACTTGGCCTAGACCTGCTGACCTGGAAGTCAGCCATGGAGTCACCCAGTGCCAGGTCTGGTGCCACAATGGGCTGGTCCACCAAGGGCTGAGCAGAGATGGTGTCAGCCACGTTACCCTCAACCAGGGACGGGGGGGCATGGTGTCCCTGACTGGTCACCCACACATGGGGGGCTAGGGGCACCATGCAAGTCCTGGCCACGTCCCCTACCGTATCCACCACAGCCACCTCTTGTGGCTCGCCCACCTTTGCCACCCTTACCGCGTGCTCGCCTCCCAACCATGGCACTGATGTTGTTGTGCGTATGGGAGTTGCAGTAAACTATTGTCCTGGGCAATTGGGGGTCAAAGGGGTAGGGTACCAGATGGAATTTTTACCCTAGTGCTCTAGCAAGGCTGTATTTGACCCCTGGGGGAAGATGACGGGTCACGCAACGCACAGGCACCCCGAAAAAGGGAGATAATGTGCACGCAACCCCTCCTAGAACACGTGCGTGGAAAATAAAACCTGCACTACGCTGTGGCACCCAGAAACACAAAAATGAACGTATTCCTGTCACACGCAGCCTAGACTGACCTCTGAAGGGGTAGGCAACACACGGGGCAAGCACAGATGTCAAATACGTGCGCGACTCACCGTCGCGTGAAAAATATGCGCGTGTGCGCGTTGGCAACACCCCCGCCAAAAGAAGAATTGTACGCTGTCTGAGGAGACAGGACAACAGGAGAAGTGAACGCTGTTTGAGGAAACAGGCCCAGGAAAAAGACAAGAAAAGAAAAAGCTGTCAGAGGTAACAGGGAGTACGAACTTGGAACGCTGTGAAGTAAATCGCGTGTGAACCGACAAGAAGTACAGATTTCACCCACTCGCTCTCCACGAAAAGCACATACAAGGAAATGGCGTTCTACACATACCTTTTAAAGATGCCCACACGTCCAGTGTCACTTCCGCGTGTACGCGCTAAGGCCCTATCCTCCAATCACACGAGCTGACACTCTGACGTGCAGTCATTGGACATGTAACATGCACCCGTGTACAGGGAAACGCCCGCGCACGCACGTCACAGACGCGCATACGCGCTGGTGGCCTTTGGGCCAATGAATTTGCGTACGTGTGCTGACGCGCTTACGCGCTAAGGCCCTTTCCTCGAATTACACGCAGACGTGCTGGATTTTCACGTGCCAAATCACTCATGTATCAAGCTGGCCACGCGTAAGCACACGGAAGACCACGCTCCTGCCCAGAAGGCCGAATTACTGCCCCCCAGAGCCTCGAGCACGCTCCCACCTGCCATCTGCTGCTGCCTGATTGCCTGCTGCCCACGTGCCCTGCCATTTGCTGCCTGCACATCAGCCAGGGGTGCTGTTGCTGTGACCACCCCTGCTGGAACCGAAGACTCCCGACTGGGATTCCATCGCTCCACAGCCCAGCCCCAGGACCCAGTTGCCCACCCACTCCTGCCTCTGAGGTTGTCATGTTGGGCACTGCAAGATCTGGCACCACTGACAACGCCCGGCCAGAGAGGCAGAGGGGCACCAGCTTCACTGACATCGAAGTTGGTGTCCTGGTGGAGCAAGTCCTGGGGCAGTATGATGCCCTCTTCGGAAGTTTGCGTGCCGACAAGGAAGGTCGGACTCGGATCTGGACGGCATCGTGACTGCCATCAACGCGGAGGGGGTGGCAGTCCGCGACTTCCAACATGTCAAGAAGCGCTGGGAGGACTTCAGGTCCAGGACCCTCAACAAGGCCCGGCGCCTCTTGAAGGCAGCAGATGCTAAGGGGCGCTGGGGCCACTTGTCGGACGATCAGATGAGGGTCCTGGAACGCATATCCCCAGCGCTCCACGTCCAGGTCCTTTAGAGGCAGACCCGTCTGGAGTCGAGCGGTAAGTGTACATACATCATGATTGTAAGCTGTGCATGTGGTGATGTGCCAGTAGTGTGCAGGTTGCACATGTGTTTGTATGGGGAAAAGTATGGGTGGGGGTGTACAGGGCCGTGAGGTTAACACATGCGAGGGCTGTCATGTGTGAGGCATGGATGGTGCTTGTGTGTGTAGGCTTGCATGCCAAATGCAGTTGTGTGGGCACACATGTTTGGATGAATGTGTATGTAAGTAGGCATGTTCGTGATGTCACACATGGATATTGTTTTCAGCTGCATGTATCAGCACTGTGTACATGTGCATGTGTGTGTATTTGACAAGGGTGCAACAGTGATGCAACATGGATGCATGTGACAGCGGGATGTGGAAGCCTGATTGGCAGATGTGACATGGATGCCGATCTGAACACTGCGACCGTTGGCAGAGGTGTACACATGCATGCAAGTATGGTGGTGTGTGTACATGTGTAGTGCACTCCCTGTGTCGCATGTGATGTCTGGCTCACCTTTGCCTGCTCATGCTGTTGTATGTGAATGGATGGTGCTGGCAGTTGCGATATGGCTGTGGTATGGCTCATGTGTGCAAGTTGAAATGACATGTGTGTTGGAGATTGTGATGCCATGTCTGAGGTTTGCCAATGCCACTCATGTACAACTGTCATGTGTGTATGTGTCCATTGGACAGTGCCCTGATGCCTGTGTTTTATTTCTCCCTGTCTGCAGCGTCAACTGATGAAGAGGGCGGAGAAGGTGCTGTGGAGCACAGCGGCGGGGATCGCACCGCCAGCCGGAGACGCAAGGCCCGACTCCCCTCCCAGGTTGTGATCTCGTCGGGGAATGAGGAGTCCGGTGCCGCATCCCAGGCCGCAGCTGCCGGGGGGAGGTCCAAGAGGCGGAGGTCGGAGTTGGACTCCTCGGCAGCAGAAGGGGCAGCTGGGACCCCACAGGGCCCAACGGGGGAAGATGGCACAGAGTCATCCAGGTTGGTGGGGGGTTTGGTGGAGGAGGAGGCCATGCAAGCAACAGAGACGGGGTCTGGAGGTGGGGATTCCACTGGTGCTAGTGGTGCAGTGCAGAACCAGGGACAGGAGGCAGCACAGGCCGCCGCGGAGGTGCCTGTGTGCAATCCTGTCCCTGATCCTGTCACTGCATCATCTTGCACCAGCAGGGATGCCTACGTCCAGACCTGTTTGCAGGCAGGGGATGAGCTCACAACAACTGGCCTTCCTCTGCCTGCGGAGGTGGCTAACCGGGTCCAGGTTGAGCCTGTCCTGACTGGTGTGGCGTTGCGTCAACGTGCCATGCGAGGTGACCTGCAGTCTTTTCATGAGGAGACTGCACGTCATCTCGAATGGCTCGTTGACCGCGTTGGCCTACTGGGACAGGTCACCCAGGCCGGATTCCTCCGTTTGATGGGGCTTGCTCAGACCCCCTCCTCAACTGAACCCCCTATGCGCCAGTCGTCCTCCGTGCCATCTTCCCACCCATTAGTCACTCGGGTGCCCTGTGGAGCTGCCTCTGACGGTGCAGCCAGGCTGGTGGAGGAGGCATCCCTGCCACAGTCGGGAGTCGAACGTCCAGCAGGGGTGGCCACATCAACGACTGCACCCCAGCCGGTGGAGGATGTGCAGGCAGCAGGAGCCAGGGCACGGGCAGAGGCACAGCCGCAGCAGCAACAATGTGGGAGCCATGATGGCTCGGGGCCTTCGACATCGGAGGGGCAGGCATCGGCCGGAGGGCAGGAGGACCCAGGACGGGAAGTGTCTTCCGTGTGGCAGCGGTTGGGCCACACCATAGATGCGGAGCGGCAGCGGGCGGAAGAGGCACGGATCACGATGGTCAGGGCGGAGAGCTCCATGCGGAGGGCCCTGAGGCGGGCCGAGTGCCTCGAGGCAATCCGCAGGGAGTTGGAGGTGAACATGTCGATGGCCCTGCAGACCCTCGGGGCCATGGAGGAGGACCGCCTCCAGGACATTGAGCAGGAGTTCGATGATGCCCTGGGCCGGAACATCCCGAAGTGAGCCGTAGTTAGTGTTAGGTTTCCTTTGGTTTTGCATTTTTTTTTTGACCTTTTGGACAATGGGCCACATTTTTGTATATAGTTTTTTTTATTAGGTAGTGTTATTAGATAGGTTTCATTTCTTCTGTTGGGATCATGGACCCTGGATTGTTTGTTTGTATATAGTTGACTGTTGGATTTTCTATTTTTTTTTCATGATTTACCCATGGAGCAATGGTTTTCGATTTTAATTTTCCATTGGATTTACTTTTGTGAACTGTGACTTTGGACACCTTTCCTTTGGATTATGATTTGTGGTTTTACATTATTTTTTTACGGACATGCTGCTTTCTTTTTTTCAATTCCCATTTTCGTTTGTTTATTTTTGATTCAATTTATGTTGCTTTTAATACATATTTTTTCTTCAAACTTCAATGTGTAGTATCATCTCATTGGTTTGATGCATATCATGACATGGGTTTTGACATTCACTGACACCCATTGTGTGTATGTGAGGGACATGTGTTCATTTACAAACTTGCCATTGGGGTTGTATCATGTAATTGCCATTTCTAAGTGGGTGGATGCAATACTCGGGTGGGTGTTTGGCATTTGGAGGCTGCCCATAAGGCCCAGGGATCTAGATTGTGATGACATGTTGGCTGCGGGACATGTGTGGGGGCCTGGTGGAGGGTGCCCTGCACTGCTGGGGGATGGGGGTGCTGGGAGACATGTGTGGGGGCCTGGTGGAGGGTGCCCTGGATGCTGGGGGTGGGGGTGCTGGGAGACATGTGTGGGTGCATGGTGGAGGGTTTCCTGCACTGCTGGGGGGTGGGGGTGCAGGGGGACATGAGTTGGACATGAGTGGGGGCCTGGTGGAGGGTGCCCCTGACTGCTGGGGGGTGGGGGTACTGGGAGACATGAGTGGGGGCCTGGTGAAGGGTGCCCCTGGATGCCGGGGGTGGGGGTGCTGGGAGACATGTGTGGGGGCCTGGTGGAGGGTGCCCATGACTGCTGGGGGGTGGGGGTGCAGGAGGACATGAGTGGGACATGAGTGGGGGCCTGCTGGCAGGTGCCCCACAGTGCTGGGGGGTGGGGGTGCAGGGGGACATGAGTTGGACATGAGTGGGGGCCTGGTGGAGGGTGCCCTGCACTGCTGGGGGGTGGGGGTGCAGGGGGACATGAGTGGGGGCCTGCTGGCAGGTGCCCCACAGTGCTGGGGGGTGGGGGTACAGGGGGACATGAGTTGGACATGAGTGGGGGCCTGGTGGAGGGTGCCCCTGGATGCTGGAGGGTGAGGGTGCAGGGGGACATGAGTTGGACATGAGTGGGGGTCTGGTGGAGGGTGCCCTGCACTGCTGGGGGGTCGGGGTGCTGGGAGACATGTGTGGGGGCCTGGTGGAGGGTACCCCTGGATGCTTGGGGGGTGGGGGTGCTGGGAGACATGTGTGGGGGCATGGTGGAGGGTGCTCTGCACTGCTGGAGGGTGGGGGTGCTGGGAGACATGTGTGGGGGCCTGGTGGAGGGTGCCCCTGACTGGTGGGGGTCGGAGTGCAGGGAGACAGGAGTGGGTGCCTGGTGGAGGGTGCCCTGCATTGCTGGGGGGTGGGGATGCTGGGAGACATGTGTGGGGGCCTGGTGGAGGGTGTCCCTGGATGCGGGGGGGTGGGGGTGCTGGGAGACATGTGTGGGGGCATGGTGGAGGGTGCCCTGCACTGCTGGGGGGTGGGGGTCCTGGGATACATGAGTGGGGGCCTGCTGGTGGGTGCCCCTGACTGCTGGGGGGTGGGGGTGCAAGGGGACATGGGTTGGACATGAGTGGGGGCCTGGTGGAGGGTGCCCCTGGATGCTGGGGGGTGGGGGTGCTGGGACACATGTGTGGGGGCATGGTGGAGGGTGCCCAGCACTGCTGGGGGGTGGGGGTGCTGGGAGACATGCGTTGTTGATCAGTAGTGCAAGGTGACATGTGGCTTGGCTGGGGGGCATGCCCATGGTGGATGGGCTGCCTGCGGGACATGAGCAGGGTTGCAGGGTAATCCCCTGTGGTGTGGGCTGCCTGCAGGGGCCGTGGAGGTTGCAGAGCGAACACCTGGGAGGACCCACATGGTCAATTCACGTGTAGTACTCCCCGGAACCCCTGAAATACACGTACCCTGCTGAAATCGCGTGTGAGACTTCCCGCGCACCCCGAAATACACATACCCTGGACATTCGCATGTGGAACTTCCCGCGCACCCCTGAAATACACGTACCCTGCTGAATTTGCTTGTGAAACTTCCCGCACACCCCAGGAACACACGTACTCAGGACATTCGCGTGTGGAACTTCCCACGCACCCCTGAAATACATGTACCCTGATGGAATCACATGTGGAACTTCCCGCGCACCCCTGAAATACACGTACCCTGCTGAATTTGCATGTGAAACTTCCCGCGCACCCCGAAATACACATACACAGGACATTCGCGTGTGGAACTTCCCGCACACCCCTGAAATACACGTACCCTGATGGAATCGCGTGTGAAACTTCCCGCGCACCCCTGAAATACATGTACCCTGCTGAATTTGCGTGTAAAACTTCCCGCACACGCCAGGAATACACGTACCGAGGACAATCGCGTGTGGAACTTCCCGCGCACCCCTGAAATACACGTACCCTGATGGAATCGCGTGTGAAACTTCCCGCGCACCCCTGAAATACACGTACCCTGCTGAATTCGCGTGTGAAACTTCCCGCACACCCCAGGAATACACGTACCCAGGACAATCGCATGTGGAACTTCCCGCGCACCCCTGAAATACACGTACCCTGCTGAATTAGCGTGTGAAACTTCCCGCGCACCCCGAAATACACGTACACAGGACATTCGCGTGTGGAACTTCCCGCGCACCCCTGAAGTACACGTACCCTGATGGAATCACATGTGAAACTTCCTGCGCACCCCTGAAATACACGTACCCTGCTGAATTTGCATGTGAAACTTCCCGCGCACCCCTGAAATACACGTTCCCCGCTTGAACTGGTCCAGGGTTAGCGCAGACATTTGCGATGAATTGGGGATTTTGATGGCTTTTCCTTGCGCGAGGGCGTTCTTGGGGGCGTAACTGGCATTGCTGCAGGGTCGCTGCGCCACTCTGCGCCACGGCTGGTTTTGGAGGCTAAAATCCATGAATATACTGTGCGATGAAATGGATTTTATCGCACGCGGCTGGTGCAGTGTATCGCACAGGGACACTGTGCGCCAGCCGCTTTCACCAGTTTTGTGCGAAATTCTATGAATTACCCATCTCTGTGGTGTCTATTAGCTTTGGGCTCTTCAAGAGTGATTGATCATTTTAGTTTTATTTTATTGCAGACTAAATCAACATCCAACAATTAATCAGAGGCTCTGAACCACATGTTTTCAGGGAAACGAGACCAAGAATCAAAAACAAAACAGAGAAAATCTATGTATAAATATTTGGCCATAGACTTACATTACAAATGTCCTTTTATTTAATAGGTTTGAGGCTTGTGACAGAACTAATTTTAAAGCTGTTTTCAATGCGATGGTATTGATGTCATCTATATCTGAATTCGAGATTTCACAATCGTGTGGCAACCTCAAAGGTGTTTATAGTTGTCCCAAAAATGTTATAAATCTGAAAGTTAGGAAGATAAATGCTTATTAAATAAGATATCTGATGAGGAAGTTTCATATTCACAACTATGTTAGTTTTTGCAAAAAGGGTCAAAAACCATAGCTTGCACATGCAATAAGTTGCCGAAGTGAAAGTCATTTCCTCAGTTCCACCTATCCATCATGAGTAGGGAAACTTTAATATCTACATATTATGGCATTTGTCAGTAAATTACTACATTTTACAATGTAGGGATTTTTTGAGTGCAAAAGCAATAGCTATAATGAAAATGATAGAAGGTGTGTACCTATCCACTTCACTTCAATCATGGAACTCCTGAAACTTGGAACAATCGGCAGACAAGGGTGGAAAGGATTAGGAATGAACTGCAGAGATCCAATGAAAAAGTTCAGAAAAATAAGTTCATACCTGCTAATTTTTATATTTCGCGGGAGGGACTTACATTAAAAAGCCTTGCTCTATGGAGAAGGGACAGACAGAAAAAACAGACACAAAAAAACCCACCTAAAACCATCTTGTAGGGAGAGCTGCTAAACATCTTGAAGTGGAATTGCCCTTAATCCACCTGGGGGTATCCTGAGACAGCTCCCTGATCTCATTAACATGGAAAGGGCTAATATTAATGGGGCATTAGCTTTGCATGGTTGAGAGAAACTGGGAAAACCAACAGCTGACTGGACCCTGATTTTTAAGGAGAGCCAAATGAGGGATGGATGGTGGGAATATCTTTGACAACAGCGGATGACCAGAACTGTGCTGTTCCCACAGAGGAGCCTGGCTGTCTTTCCTGAGTGCCCCAAAAGCAGATGTTCAATGTAAGTAGAATTGATTCATTTAAAACCAAATGATTGGGGGATCTGCCTGCTTTAATAGTGGATGGGGGGCAAATTCTGTAGATACTTGGGATATTTGACTGAATCTTAATTTAATTAACTCCCAAATAGATTGACATGGGGGGGCTTGGAGGAGTTCAAAATGTCCACCCCCTTTCCTAGTGTAAATGAACTTATAGTCACATAAAGTAATTGTGTGCCTTTCTTTTTCCTGTCACCCCAGATTTCCTCAATGAACAAGGGGTGTGCGTGCCACAAAACAAAATCTATAATCGTCACCGTTCCCAAACCTTGCCTTTAAAACAAAAAGGTGTTTGTCCCAAAACAATATTCCCAACTGACACCACTTCCCATAACCCTGCCTTTCAACTGAAGGTGTTTTTGGCCAAAAACGAAATTAACAACTGCCACCACTCCTTAAACATTGCATTTAAATAAAGGGGCACCCTTGGCCCACAACGTAATTCCTAAACTGCCCCCACTCCCTAGACCTGGCCTTTAAACAGAGGGGTGCCGCATATAATTAATGCCTGGGTTTTTGGTGTTTGGGGAGTGAAGTAGTTTGAAAAAGTGAAAACCCAGTTCAATTCTCCATTGGAAAATATACACTAATTCCAGAGAGTAAGGGACCCAGATAGTAGAACAATGTTGTATTGCTTTTGGTGGTGAAGAAAGAAAGGTGCTATCAATTAACAGTATTTCCAAAGAGGTTTCTGTGATGGCAAACTGCTAGCATTTTCAAGTGTGCAGGGAAACCCCATGTATCCAGCACTGTATGTGTAATGTGTAACTTGTTTTAAAATCAAAACTGTACTTTGTTTTCAATTTAAATTTTATCAAGTAATATGTGCCTGTGCGCTGACTACATGCTGTGTTGAAGATTTGTTTTGTGCAACAGAGAAAGTGGCCTGTGTGACCATTAAAAGAAATTAATTGACCATAAACATTGAATGAATTAATATTCTGTTTATAACCTGGCCTGGTTCTTGGCTCATTGTTGGCACATGGCGAGGCATCAGTGTGGCTCTAAATGAGTCACAGATAAGGCTTATTGAGTCCAAAATGAATGGCTTATCATGGGTCATTTTAGTTGGAAGGAGGACACCCTAGGTTAAGTGTGATGTCCCAATATATCGTTACACAGCATAGTCCACTGTTTGATTATTGCAGCATCTAGTTAGGTGACCTATAAACCAGGAAAACATTTTAATCCAAAACATCAGTGCATTTCGATTGATTGCCTTGTTGATCTGGCAGGGGCTTCTGAACCAAATGCAATGAGGTATTGTAAGCACAATAGGTTTTACAATTACTAAAATGTAGAACCATCAGGTAAGATGTAATGTTCTTTATGACAAATACATACACTGGTACTTTATGATCATTCTGTAAAATTCGAATTTGCCTGGTGGACCCGAGTAATAGATTTTGGAATTGCCCTATTATGGGTTCTGCACGGGTCAGCTACCTCCAAGCTTTTAACAACAGGGATCTAAGTATGTCCCTTAAACTGAATAGATAGAAATGATGGGTTCATAAAAAGCTGAGGTAGCTATAAAAAGAGCACAGTATAAAACAAAATCCTCTTACTTTGCATATTGCTTTGAATAAGTAGGAAATTAAGCTAGTATTTGCTGTGATCCTAGATGTTTGAATGTGTTTTTGAATGTTGTTATTGTTGTTTTATAATGCACAGCAAAGCATGTGTGCAGTGGGGCTGAGGGGGTAGGAATGGAAAAAAGGAGTGCAAAAAATGATCATCATTTACTCGCATGTAGTCTTTATGGACATTTTCCACAGTATAGTACCATAATAACAGTAGCATTTCTGGGGGAGGTTATAGCAACCCAGGCTTACCTGCTCAAGGGGTGCTCAGCATGGTGTGTTTAATAGCTCAGGAGGGAGCTGTAAAATCCTGTGGGCAAAGCTGTCACAAGTGGAGGTTACTTCTGGGTAAGGCCCCCGACAAGGAATCATGGTTTGAGATATTTCTTGAATTCTTTCTGACTCTGCTTTTGCTGTAAATCCAGTGCTGGGCTATTCCAGAAACCCATGACATGGGCATTGAGTCTCTTCTCTCTGATTTATTATTTTATGTATCTGTTGCGGCTTAGGATCCATTTGTTGGAAGCTCTAAGTGATCAAATATGCAAGCACAAATATGAGATAGTTAATGACGGACCCAAGCCGCCTGCACCCAAACCTTCCTACAGTGTTGAGATCAATACAGAAAAATGTATTAATTACCAATCTGAAACTAATTGTTTAACAATACATTTTCATCCTCCGCAACCAACACGTGTTTCGGCCACTTCTAGGCCTTCCTCAGGGCTGCATCAAACACATTTTATTTGTTTATTTATTTAAATTTATATAGTGCACAGCGGCCCTGAGGCATCGTAGCACTTGTTACAGAGAGCTTCTTGGATTACAGGTTTTGCATTTTACAACAGTTGGTGAGCATTTCAGAGAGTATGACATTGGTGCCTGTTCCTTGGTTACAGTGGAACAACTTGGCAGTGCAGGCAGTTGCAGATAGTTGATTAGTTAAACATTTTAATTTTTAAGCATTTTACGGAAGACAGTGTAGGATTGTTCATTTCTGAGGGCAGAGGGGAGGGCTTTCCAGTTCTTGGGTGCTAGGTGTTGGAAGCTGGCACCTCCTGCTTTAGCTCTTTTGAATGGGGGGACGTAGACCTGATTGGTGAGATGAGATATTGTATGTCTAGTTAAGGTACAAGGTGAGATCTTTTCAGATAGGTAAGGGGGGTGTTGAGTGAGAGGCACTTGTGTGTGATGACCAGGGTTTTAAAAAGGGTACGCTCTTTGACTGGCAGCCAGTGCGTGTCTTTCCTTGCTTAGGATATGTGTTCCCTTTTTGGGATACTCAATTCAGCTCTCAGGGCATTGTTTTGCATTACTTGAAGTTTGTTAATGTTTTGGGCCGAGGTGCAAGTTTAGTGCCGATAGTGGCTCTAGCAATGGATAGACAGTTTTATGGCACATTGATTGTAATATTCAATTAAACAAATCAACATAGGGTTTGATAACCCTTTTGTCATGATACAATATATGAAACAGAAACGAATTGTCATTTTAACAAGTATCCATAATGTTGAATGTTGCATGTATCACAAACATCACAAACATCACAAACATATAACAATGTCCATAACTGTAATCCTATTTGTCAAGTCACATATTTATATGGCATGATTTGCCCAATCAAATCACATGATATGTAAATATGCATAGTATGATAACCATACAGATTATCCAAATGGACATGACCAAAAAATGAAAATGAAAGAGAAGATAAACAAAAGTGTGGGTAGGAGGAGAAAGGGAAGAAGAAAACAGACAACCGTCAGAAGACAAAGATAATTGAGATTGATCTGTATTCTACAATTCCAGAATGAAGAATTACTAGCACAAGGGACCTTGTTCATGAAAATAATGTTTTTCTTTTTTTTTAAATGCATGCAGTGCATGTCACCATGGTGTGATCTCTTAAAATGGAGTGTCCCACTGGGATTGATGGGTGTAGGAGTGGCAGTAGGAGCTTAGAATTTTAGCATGCACATGAAGCTCATCATTTTAGCATACACATGTTAGCGTGGGTTTGAACTGCAATAGGGAATCAGGGGCTGAAACTCAAGAATGTGAGTCTCAGACAGAAATGCAGAAATGCACAAATGCACAAGGCATATGATTGAAAATGCACAGAGCGCATGCTTAAAATTGCATATTATTTCAGGATAATATTTCAATGGACTGGTCTGCACTTAACCTACTACTAACATATATTAACATACTAATCCAACCCCAGTTCACATAATTGAATCCCTTAACAACATTTAGTGCAAATTAGTCTATGCGGAAATAATCTGAAGGCAAATTTGGAAAATGCATAATGCTCTTTTTAATGGGAAAGTAAACGTGCAGACTGGGTTTGTACTGAGCGATAAAAATGCAAAGATCTGTTTCCCTGAAAGTAAGCCAATGTGTGAAGCAGGAAATCCATGGAGAGATGTATGTTGTTGCTCTCCAACAATGAAATCACATGTCGTTTCAGTGGAATGATCTGGTCATGGGGATGGTCATGGGGAGGTTTCCTTGATTGACAGAGAAATCAAATACAAAGGGCTGTGAATGGTGGTGTTCATTCAGGGATATCTTTAGGTGCTGGGAGAGATGAGGACAGGGGGCTGACAGGCAGATGGATTTCAGTGCGTGGGGTCGGTTGATGTTGGAGCAGTACTTATCTAAGCGACCCGGGTCGGGCTGAAATGCGAGAAGGCTGATGAAGATTCCCATGCTGAGCTGAGTCAGAAATAACGCCAAGAGATTTAGGTAATCGTGCAGTGATTGAGGAGTGTGTAGTATACATGAGAAATGCTTACAAGTGTGATAGAAATATATTTATTTTAAAGTAATTCACGATCTATATTTTACGTGGATTCCCATTTATGTTTTTTTTACGATAACAGGCTCCTCACTGCCAAGGATTGTGAGAGAAACATTCAGGGTTTCCTCGGCAGACTGTGCGCTGGCCAGCCAGCAAAATATGTGTAAGTTAAGCGTATTATTATAAAAGCTATCGAATTTGTGTGAGCTCTCTAATGAAACGCATTGTATTCATGTTCGATTGTAAGCCACTGTAAAGTAGTACAGCATGATGCAACTGTTTGGACATTTTCTGAATGTTAACATTTTATAAAGCCACAAAAGAGAAACATGAATTGGATTTGTACTGTTATTATGTGTCTGAATAATTGTTAGCACATAGACGGAGGTCGAACAGGTGGCAAGCCTATTTTACTGCAGGTAGTAATTCACATTACTGCATGTGGTAAAACATAAGACACATTGGGCCTCATTACAAGTGAGGCAGTACGGGGTTAATGGCGCTGGTAAAGGTGCCGGTGCTGTTAACCCTGTACCGCCTCATTACGAGGTCCCTCGCGGGACCCGCTCTGGACGTCTGGTCAGACCAGACGTCCTTTGCGAGTCCCGCAAGGGGAGCAGCAGGCTAACAACGGGCCCGTCATTAACGGGCCCGTTGTTAGCATGCTCCCCATTCCCATTGAGCCCTATGGGGGCTCAAATGAGAATGGGGATGGTCCGGGTCTGGGTTCCCTGAATGGGGAAATACTGGTCCCTCCAAAGTCGTAATGGCCCGGTATTTCCCCATTCAGGGACCATGGACCCGGACCCGGGTTTGGAGGCAGCCATGCCCTTATTAAGGGCATGGCTGCCTCCAAACTCATAATGAGGTGCATTGTTTTTGTTATGAGTTGAGTTTTTAGAAGTGCTATGCGTGTGTGTGCCTACAATTATTTGGTTGTGAAATGATCAATGTATTTTGAAATTCAGCCACAATGACATTTTGCAGTATTGTACATAAAATACTGCGAGAAGATGGCATAAGCTATCTACCCAGTGTGTATCAAGTCCAGTAATTTGTTGTGGTCAATGACCCTGGTAGAAAAACAATTATCAGGCAGTATTCTGAAAATAGTCTCACCACGATAGAAGTACCCCAACAAATTACCACACTATATAATACCACCATAAAATACCAACCAATATCACCATAATAAAAAAGATACCACAAAGTAATAGGTACAACCCAAAATAAATCTAACATAACCTATACATTCCTCCAACTGTGCAGGGTGCAGATCCAAAGTGAAAGGAGCTCCTATAAATTAATCACTATTGGTCTATTACAAATGCTACAGTGTCATTGCATTTATGTTCAGAAAAGGTACATCCACCTTCACCCTGAAACTCAGGCACTAGCCTCAAAAGTCAAGTGATTCAGAAACCAACCTTTAATATTTCCTATTGACCACTTCTTTCAAAGGTGCGCCGTTTTTCTCACACTTGATTTTGGGTTACTCGTATCCATGTGCATCAGTTTCCTGCTTGGTGTCACTATACAATAACAGAGACAAAAATACAAGAGGTCAACAATATTCCTAAGTGCATATCACACTGATAATTTTTGTCATGGCTTCAAAATAAATGTCTTGTTAGACATACCCATGTGTACTTGTGCTTCCAAGTGGTTTTCAAATGTTATATTTGATGCAGTAGCCATGATCATGCCTTCAACAAGAAACAGGCAAACTTGTAATTAACATCCTGTTTGTTCTCTAATGTATGTCAAAAAAGCACTTGCTCCCTTTTGGGTAACCAGCGGTGTCACGCATGTGTAAGAAAACAGGTGCCATGTTGTTTTGGCATTTTGTATTTTCTATGACATCAGCGCAATACGCCCAAGGTCATAGATAATTACCATACGTCGACATACCTTTCTACAATATTTGTATCATTTTGCATTGCTTCCGATGTGAACGGTTGGTTTATGAGAAGGCATTGCTTCTCATGGACCAACTGTGGGTGTGAACGTTAGGTCATCCCTACTTATGTGCTTCCCTTCTATCAAATAAAAGATCTTATTCATAAATGTATTTATATTTATTGATTTATAAAGCGCCTTACGCCAAAGCACTGATCAACAAAAAAGCATGCACATGCTCCATGTACATGCAGAGTAGCTTTTGTCTTTTCAAATCCTTGGCAATAGGATATTAATTCATTTGCACTGGCAACAACTTAAATTGTGCAGAAATGCACGAGTTATGGTTTAAATCTGCTGAGTTTAGTGATGAGGCACAGACCTGTTATCTATTCGATTGCTGGCAATTGAAATGGCTTCATTCATTCTAACAATATCCTGGAGTATAAAGTAACATTCAAATTCTGGTTACACTCTGCTGTAAGTTGAATGAAGATGCGCGTTCACTCTCACCTTCCTTATCCATGCACTGATGATACATTGTTGATGGTGCCAAAGACCACATTTTAAAGCAATGATTCTTATGCTATACAAATGCAATACTAGTCACTAACGGTTGGCATTAAACCATTAAATGAGTTCTATTGTGACTACTCTGCAGGTCAAACGTTTCTCCAAGCAGAGAGTGTGAGATAGATCACTCTCCTCGGCTGGCATGTTCCTCTGGAACAGTCTACCTCCTCCTTTCATACTTGAGCCGGATCTTCTCATGTTGTGGATACTTCTCAAGACCTTACTTTTCTCTTCCTCCTTCCCTGTCCCTGTCCCATGCTAAACTCTCCACCTGTCACTGGGACTGGGACCTGGTCCATTCAGAGATGAGACCACCCCACACCAGTGCCTCCGAGCATCCTATGCCAGAACTTGCCCACAGTTGCCCTTTTCCAGACTGTCCCTAACCCGTCCTCCTGTGCACTGTACTGTTCACCTCTCACCCTTTTCCTCCTGGCACTTGCCACCATGGCCTGACCAGCACTTGCTTGCACCTCACCCGTGGGGGTACCCCACTCTTGCACTTCTCCCTCTTTCCCCCAATCCGCTTGCACGTATCACCTTGTTGTGCCCTTGCACGGTAGAATTGTCACAAGGCCAATATAACCTTTTCTTTGTTCTTTGTTGTTGTAGTCTTATGATTCCCATCCTCCCATCCTGTCTTGTGGCACCTGAAAACACCTGTGTATAGACACCTTACAAATGTCCAATAACATAAAAAATAAAAAAATACAATTTCCACATATGTATTCCTTGATGGATATCCTGTATTTGCAACATAAGCATCTGAATTATCCTAGGCAAATATGTTTGCTGCATTATGAACTTTGTACAGCCTTGCTCTTAAAGACAGAGGGCCTCATTACGAGTTTGGCGGCAGCCATGGAGCTATTAGCTCCATGGCTGCCGCCAAACCGGACTCCTTTACCGTGTTCCCTGAATGGGGATTTACCGGGCCATTCCGAGTTCGGAGGGCCTGGTAATTCCCCCCTCAGGGAACCCGGGCCCGGGCCTTCCCCATTCCCATTTGAGCCCCCATAGGGCTCAATGGAAATGGGAGAGGGAGCTAGTTCTAAATCGGACACCATGTACTCATGTAATGCAATAGTGGTTAGAGAACCTGCCTTGTAACCTATCTACAAATTGAGCACTATTTCATCCCTTTCCTGACTTCCCCGCACAGTTGCAGAATCGAAAGATAGTCCCTGTTTGAATCTTTAATACTTACATTTTCAATGTATGGATAAAGAACCCCATTGTCACATCACATAATCACCTTAAACCTCTAAACCATTCTTCTATATGACACAACATGTATATGTATTGTGAATATATATCATAAAAAACACTCCTATTTCATGGTCTGCATGGTGACCCTTCATGATTGTATGATGCTCACAGATAATTCTTGCTTCTAGCTTTCACAGCTGTTTTTCTTGATCTCCTACCCTCAGTGTGTTGCAAATATGTTTAAGTCCAACAAATTGGATATTCTTCTTGACATCTAGTTGATGGTTTCTCAGCCAATGCACATATATTGGTAAATTAAGGTATTCAATTCCAAGTGCTCTCAAATGCTCTCTTTGTCACACTCATACCTCCCTGATGGTCCTACCTATGTAAAAAGTCAACAAATACATATCATTGTGTATGCCAAGTACTTGGACCTGCAATTCAAAAAAACATTACTCTGAAATGCTTCTCTTGTATCAATGACAATCTCCTTCGTTTCTAGGGCTGCTTTTACACGCGACATGTTCCGCATTTGTAAAAACCAGGCAAATTACCATGCAACCAAGCCTTGTGCTGGATTAAGATATGAAGGACTCAATATAGATCCCAGGGTGGGCGCACGTGTATGTACAAACGTGGGCCCCTCGCTGATTTACTGCTCAAGATTGGATCCATCTCCAGAACAGACCAACTGAGTATGAAAATACGGTTTCATGTGATTACAACGAAAAGAGGAAAAACAAACACTTTTTTCACGACCTGAAAATAACTAAAAATATCATTTTTTGTTTTTATAACAAAATTGTATTTATTTTTTATTTGGAGGTCTGCCACCAGCCCCCTGTTTCCCTAGGTCCATAACCCCGCCCCAACTGCCTCCGGAGCCATTTTATTCCCTTAGCCCACACCATATATATTTTAAATAATACATTCAGTATTTTACGTTATTTTAGGGTCGTTTAAAAAGTTGTTTGTTATTCCTAATTCGTTATTAATACTATATACCAAAAAAAACGTCCATTAATGTGTAGCACAATCCCGAAATGCAAAGACACTCTCAAATGTCTTCTAAAACAGGGTGGGAATATCAGTGTGCTAAAAGAGAGGAGGGCAGGAGAGTTACAAAGGAGATCCAGGGATATGAGATCCAGGGATATGAGATCCAGGGATATGAGATCCAGGGATATGATGGGAAATCCATTGATTCACTGTGAACTGTGAATGGATTCACTGATATTGCTGCAAATACAAAAATCACTCTTTCTTGCACACATGATCAAACATTTTACAGATACACACACACACACACCCCCACACACACACACCCACACAGAAACACAACAAATGCATGTCACTTGCATGTAAATATAGCCACACGAAATCTCAGATTGCAGACGTGTCACTTATAATTCATTTGTGGTTCAGAGTGATAATATGTTGATGTGGGACCACTAGTTGCAAATTCCGAAAGCATGTATTTGTAAATTATTTTTTAGTAGAAAAAGATTTGTTTTCATCTCCTGAATCAAAATATGAATTGCATATCTCACAACCATGAAATAGCTTTATTGTTCACATGTGCAAATACATGCCATAATGTGGGCTGACTTACTATACAATGGCACAGTGAGCTGCCAGAATACACACATTTTGCAACAAATCATGACCTGCATGAAATGTTGTGGGATTAGTACAATAAAACATAGGCTCTCAACCAAACAGAGCCTGTGTATCTTACTTAAATCCAGATCAGTAATTAACCTATCGAAATAGCTATTTTCCTCAAGTTATTAATGGAGATTACATTTTTAGAACATACCTAAAAAGAACACATTTCACAAATCCCCAGAAGGTTTATAGGCCATTGGAAGTCCTGAATGAATTCCAGAGTTAATACATTTCTGTGCAGCACATTTGTTCCCACTTTACAATCTATTCCTTTGAAAAGTTACATTGGTTGTGTCTTATTTGTGATCTCCTCACCCAAAACCCCTACACAGCTCTATATCCTTTGATCAATGTTTGCTAAATTTAAGAAACATTTGGCAACACCTTTAATATTTTTGTAATTTTTTCATTGATCCACAGGTCCAAAGTCGATGCCTTTCAATAAGATAGCAATGACTCTGAGTCCATGAACATTATGTTTTCTTATGTTATCTTTGAGCCATAGAATATATTGTCACCACTGTGAAAGCCCTAGTACACGGGCCAAAGTGCATGTTTTCATTGACACAGTACGACCACTATGTATCCTGCGGCAACAGCTCCCTCTAGCAGTGACAACAGGCGAAGCTATGCAAATTGGACCACTCTATATCCTAAAGCAACAGCTCCCTTTAGCAGAGCCTTCTGTGCATTTGGGCAGTCTCTACTGCGCATTACTGCATTTGACAAACATACATCTGGCCTTTTATATTATTAAAGATTAGTGACTACTTAAATATTAATATATCCAATTCCATCTAAATCATGCAAATCTGTGATTGAATGTGGGTAAAATGTATTATCCCATTAAATAGATCTGAGGGAACAGGCTCATTTGAATATGTTTTGTGTCAAAAAGCAAAACATATACATCAAATTGCCAGTTTTACTGGTATGTAACTATTGATTGAACACAATTACCCTAACATAATTGGAATGTTTAATTATGAAGTAGAAATAATGCTGCTATTAAAAATATTTTGAAATTGAAGTTATAAATAATTAGGCATAGACATTGGTATTATTCATTCAAATTAAAAATAATTATTATTTGTATACCATGGGTACACTTTAAAAGGTGTATTTATAATGTGAACCTATGTTTGGAAATACATCTTTTTAGAAAATTAGTTCTTTACAATAAACAATATAACATATTTTTCTTTAATTAAAAAAGCAAGAATGACACACAAAGAAATATAGTAGAAATTCTTCTGTGTGTATTTTTTTTATGGCAGCAATTAACTCTCATAATTAAGTCTGCTGAATATTGTGATGCAAAATATTGCAGAACATTTGAGACAATGAACCTAACTCTGAAATGTTCAAATTCCTTCATCCCCTAAGAAACATTAACTATTCCTGTGGAAATCCCACAGTTGGTGGTGATTGACATACTGCAGAATACAATGCGAAAACCCGCCCACATATCACACAGCATCATCTATCTTTACTGGTGTACAAATCAAGCCTTCAACAGGACCATGATGGGGAATGTCCAAGCTTGAATCAATGATAATGGCAACTCCAATAAAGAAATGTGTAAAATCTTCAGGGAAAAAGCGGATCCATCCTTACTCATCCTGCTGCACCTGCTTCACTCTGAGAACAGCTAATGGATTTTTCAAGCAATAAAAGCAATACCCATTGAGCAAACATCTCAGCTACACCCTTTTCCAGTGACCTATTAGGCTTGCCTGACATAAATTGTCCACTGGGACAAGTTAATTTCTACGAGTTTACCGTGGCCAACATACCAAATCGTCCCAAGGCCATTAACTGCTCTAAAACATCTATGCCATTGATGGACGCATGAAATTCAAATGTTTCTTAGAAATATTCCCCCATCACTGTGTTCATCAATGTGTCATTTACAGCTGGATTACAGCTCCAACATGTAATCATCACAACACACTTAAAAAGAAAGAAGAATTCAGTACCAGGCATTTTGATTAACCACCGACCTATTTTAAATCAAACTGTTTATCAAATTGACATTAGGAACAGTTGTTACTATATGCATTCTCACATTACGTGGAATCAAATGGACTACTCAGTAATTAATTACCAGCTATGCACCCATTCTCTGAAAGATACTGAGAACTATGCACTGAAAATTGAAGTCAGAGGCAGCATGTACTGGCAAACACTATCCAACCGATTCACTGCAGTTCATACTGTGGACCACAGTCTGAAACATCTGCTGGAGCAGCCATGACTGCCCGGTTATGGATTTTTATCTTTTCTGCATTACCCAACGTTCCAAGTGACAAAAGTAGCCTCATTGTCCGAAATCAGTGAAATATCTTGTTGTGTGTGATGGGTTGCCATATGTGATGGTGTGAAAGCCCCAGTTTTGTATTGTTATGATTTTTATTAAAATAAAAAGAAGCAGGTAATTCTGTTTCTGAAAGGGCGGTCTGTTAATCCCGAACATGCACTAAAAAAAGATTCCATACCAAAATTGTAGTGCAAACATATGGCATTGCTAAAATAGTCCACAGACACCCTTAGAGTTCTTGTGCATTCTGGACAGATGCTGTGACACAAAGTTACAGCGGGCATCAGTGATGTTTTAATCTTTTCATGCTCTGCTTCCAAATGTAATAATTGTAGGCCTTGGTCAGTCTGGTGGAAAGGAAATCTGTAAATATATGCCATGCCTGGCCATGGTATGGTGACTACTAAGAGCACAAAATTATACAGACACAGCAATTTGATATCACAATAGTGTCAGCACTGTGAGCAGGGACCACCTCGGACAGGACTGGTGTGCATTGAACATGTGAAACAATAGTCATAAGACTGCCGTTTTCATCCCAATGCAGGAAAGGCAACATCTTCCTCCAGGTTACAGGAACCATCCATAGGGAATATCCTGGAAACCAATGCCACAAAGGCAATGCTAATATAACACAGCCACACACACAACAGGGTCGTGAGCTCTGGGGTCCCTAAGGCACTTCAAGAGGGTAGAGTTATAGTTGACTAAAGGCTGAGGTGGACCTCCACCAGTGGCTTACCCCTCACCCCCCCCCATTTCCTGAAAGCAACTCTGTGCATAACGGCAGAAGGCAAAGTACATTTGTTACATCAGCCTGGATTGGTCCTCTTACTAAAGGCTTGTTTTGAACAAATCACCCCTCTGTCATTTCCCCCATTATAAGGAGAGGAAATATTCACCCTTTTTTTAATCCACCTCTGGACTCTCAGAAGAACAAGAAGAATGTGTCTATACCTCTGCTGGCGATGCATTCTATTCTAGCACACTCTGCAAGAGAGTTGGCACAGAAGGTATCCCAGGCAGAGGAGAGCATTGTCCCCTTACAATCTGCAGGTGTCAGTGGGGTTAACTCCAGTGGATCAAGTCCTTTGTGCTGCAGAGGCGTAGCCAGGACTGTCTAACAAGTGAGTCCTAAAGCTAATGTAGTTGGGCCCACCACAGTGATGTGAACAGCTGTAAATGCCCACACTCTGCTGCTGAGTGGGCATTTGCAGATTTTGGGTGGGCCTTGCCCTCTGAGGCCCTACCCTGTCTACGCCTCTGTTGTGCTGGCTGTGGAAGTGGAACCAGGAACTTGTGCTGGATGTGAAGATGAGCCTGACGGTGCCAGACAACTTCCTGGAGTGAAAATGCAGAACTAACGTAAACTTTTCCACTGAGACCCTCGTCTGGCTCTTGCAGAAAACACAACACCAAGCAAGTGTCCTTTGGATTTTATTTATTTATTTATTTATGTATTTATTTATTTATTTACTTATTACATTTGTTTAGCACGCAGGCAGCCCAGGCGCATTGTGGCGCTGTTACTTGTAGGAAAACTTAGTTACAATGGGTACAGGTTATGTCTTGGGTTACAGTAAGACATGGTACTGTGTCAAGCAGTAGGGCGTATCATACAACATATGCATAAAGTATTGGGTACAGTAGTGGGCATACATGGTAATCCTGGGAGCTTGAGCATATGGAGTTGGTTAGGCGAACAGGGTAGTATTCATGGCTTTGCAGAAGGCAGTCAGTGTAGGTTCAGATCGCATGGAGGTGGGGAGGGTGTTCCAGTGTAGAAGGGCAAGGTAGAATCTCCTCGAATTGCCAAAAAGCATTGACATCATTTGACTTTCTAGCATAAACAGCTACAGTATTCTGATTCTGTGTCAAGCTAGTTGAGCCTGCTTAGTGACAAAGTTCTAAGCTTCTCTGCACCCCAGGCCGACGACTTGTCCAGCACTGCTGACATGAAATCTGCCATCTCCTGCGTCTTAGTTCCGCAAGACAATTCTGCTGCCGAACAGCAATGCATCATTGTACTAGGAGCTGCCACTCGCTAACTCGACAATGGACTGGTGCCAATAGCACCCAGACTGCCGATTCTATGCTGAAAAGCCTAGTTCATTGCAGTCGAGGGCCAAAGTCAACAATAAAGGAACTGTGAAGAGGCCATGTTCCCCAAGCTCACTTTTTGGGACCACAGAGAGTTTTTGTACACCTTCTTTGCCTTTTCATTCAAAGATATATTCTTGAACAGTGACTTGTTGATAATCTAATGCCTGAACACCTCGCCTGTTCTTCTACCCAGCGTGCCCTTTCACCAAACTCTTCATTCTCTCTGTTTATTTTACAGGGGTGTTTTGTCAAGTATTTTCTAATTGTACTAAAGTTGTTTGGGTTGCTACTGGTATCAGCTCACACCCCTTCTGAGGATATATATTTTTTTAATTAAAATCTTTTATTGGTTTAAAAAACAAAAAATCAAGAACAAACAAATATTACATGATTTTGTTAAATAAAAAAAAATCTTTTAACATTTACAACTTAATCATCATCCTCTTCTCAAATAACATTCAAAGCCTAGAAGCCTAAAGAAGTATTTTTATTTATTTGTTTGTTCTTTTCTTAAACCACCTTCACCATCACCCATTCCCTATCAGTACGAACTCCAACATTTTCATTGTAGCAATTAGCAGTCCAGTTTGCTCACCCATCAAAACCCATTTCCACCTCTGCATAGGGCTCAGGGTCGTCCCTTTTTCCATATGACCTTTCAAAAGAAATGTATCACTTGGACCAAAGATTGACAGGCCGATTTCAAATGCTTTGGACATTCCACCATTTCCGGTAGCTTGAAGAATCTACACCATGGATTAAAGACCCCAGGCGTCTTCCTCCTCCATTGTACTTCCCTTGTGTCTAAGATGTTTAAGCGGCAGCGGAGTAGAAGATATGTCCTGCACTTGGTCTTAGCTACTTAAAGGGGTAAAGAAGGTATTACCTGTTAAGTGGTGCCTGTTTCACCTTTATGATTGGGATCACTGATGTTTTAGTAGTAGTGTGGGATCAATTAGGCAATTTTGACAATGTTCATTTCTGTATACCGGCAGAGCAGTAGTCATTTAGTGACACATTTCCCAAAAAGACACTTTGCAACATTCACATGTATCCACCCACCTCCATGATACTTACAACCTCAGGTATAACATGTATGTAGATGGCACACACACACACACACACACACACACTTCCCTCAAACACAATCATGAATCAGGGGTACAAATAAATGAGATAATGTAGTCAAACAGTGAAAACAAATAGGATTCTACTCACAAGCCCTGAACCCCATAGCCTCCTTTTTTCTCTTGGCCATATTAAATTAGCACTGCTACTATGCCTGCATCAAACGTATGCAATTTATTAATTACATGATATTATTGTCTTACATTCACACCTCAAATAAATGCAGAGGACCAGAACATAAAGTAACATTTAGGTCTAAGAAAACTCTTTCATCTACCCTCAAACAATGTCCTGGTTTTCATATTAGTCACATTGTGTTTGGACTATTGCAGTGTTATTAGCAGCACACTCCCATAGAGAAATAAACTAAACTTTATAGACCCCAGATCCATGCAACTAGAGACAACAGAATCACACTGCACTATCATTAAAGGCCTTGATTTGGCTATCTATAAAGGACACACCTGGCCCAAAGCCTTGTGCTTAACACACAGATCTCTTTGGGATCTGTGTGGTGAGATGCCATGGTACCTCTCAGATTCTTGCAGCAAAACCAACCCACCAGAAATCTGAGATGTGTTTCACAGCATCTTCTCTTCATCTGCCCAAACAAGTAAACTCAATTTAGAACTAGATCATGTCACAACCATGGCTTTCCCAGCTTGAGCTACCTTCTCCTGCTAGAGGAAGCAAACATCTATGTTCCAAGGATGCCTAAAAGGTCAGAATCTGTTCATCACATGTGCTCAAGACGTATGTTCAACATAAATCTAATTCCCATTGGATTTTCTGTACGTTCACTGTTCACACATCATACTAGTCAGATGCCTAAGACCAGTTCACCTTTGCCTGTCTCCAATGACATGCAAATAAATATTGTCATGAAGGAAAATATATTAGTGAGCTAATAAATAACCAACCTGTGTTTAAAGGACCAATTCCCTTTCTGCCTTAGAAGTTCAGAACATCCAATGGAATAGAGACTTTGTTATTTCTCTTGGTCTTGCGTCGTGTTTCTTTTTCCTGATTGTAATCTGATGCATCTGCAAGATGCTGTTTAGCACTCCACAAAAACCTTAAATAAAGAATATGCCCTTGATTAAATCAGAATTCCACAAAATCGTAATTTATTTTACAGACCAGTGCAAGCTCTTAGACCTCCTCCAAGAAACTCCATCAATTTGATTTAGGACGGACATCACGTACGCCAAAATTGGAATGGTTAACCCATACTTCTTGAATAAAACAGGCATATAATTTTACTGCAGTTTTAAATGTGCAAAATCCCTTTTCACATTACTGTTCTTAGCCCCTTCAAGATGTAAAGATGAATGGATTGTCAAGAACAACCTTATGAAGTGAAGTAAATACCTAATATGATGCACCCTCAGTAAGCTGAAAACTATCCCTTGGACCTCCCACACCACTTAAATCCAACCCTCTCTTGTATCCCTCCACAGCCCAGAAAATCAAACTGTGCTCATGTGACTTAGACTTAAAGCCTTGCACTTGTGAGGGAGGACATGCAACTGGTTGCACACTAGGATGGATAATCATATCTCGGAAATCCTGTTATAAGAGATACAATCACAAATATGCTTTGTTTGCTCCCATCATCATTGTTTTTTTGTAGAAGGGATGTTGAAGATAAGCACTGTATGCTCCTGATAACTCAACCGACTTCAAAACTACAGCATATACTTCAGACGATCAATGTCCAACAACTACTAATGGTGATATATATGTAGATCTATGGAGATTCTTTCCTCTGCTAATTCTGATGTAGACACTTTGATTCACAACCCTTTAAAGGTTAAAGAGTGTCTGAAACGATGGGACTGGATCAGAACAATTGAGAGGGTGAGGGCGCTGAAACTCTCCTCTCCCCTTTCTATGTTCGATAAACTTAGATCCTTTTTGCCCACTTACCTGAGATGGTCAACAGACCCTAGTGCAAGGGCTGACTTCCTCAGACTCAGACTAAATATCTTGCTGACCTTGGAAATACTGCATGTGAGAGAGAGAGAGAAATATATCCATTGGACACCTGCCATTTGAAGCTAAAGCACACAATTTGCCATGTGTTATGTAGCTGCCCTCGAACTGGGCACTAAGGGTCCATAAATTGGGAAGATTTGTTCATAGCATTGATACTCTGGGATCCGACATGTTTTGGGAACGATTGATATCTGGTAATGAATGGTTTCTCACAATGGAGGTGGTGAGAATTTTGAGGCAATTGAAATTGACTAAGAGGAGCTGAAACTATGTATGCCGTCCAAATAGTAACTTTGTGTGATTCTTGTTTTGGTTAGTAGTAATTATGAGATCAATTTTAAGTTGTTTTACCTTCTTGTTTCTACTTATTTATTTATTTGGATTAATTATTTGTCATGAATGAATGTGTTTATGTAAGATGTGTGTTAAAAGTCATGATTTGTTTTGGCTAAAGCACAATAAATAATAATAAAAAATACTATATATATATATATATATATATATATATATATATATATATAACTATGGTATTGATGTACCCTGCCCAGTACTTCAAGTGAGTATTAAGGTTCAATTTGTAGTGATATACAGTGAGTGTTGGTATTTTAACATTTTTATTCCCAAATATAGGACCTTTTACCAGAAAGGTCAATGATACAGTTGTGCCATGTCATTCCCACCAATCTATGCTTTCCTTCATCTAATGAGCATCCTCTGAATCCTATTGAAGAGGGTACATCCACCAAACCTACGGCATTCTATACACATTTAGAATCCTTGCCCTTTCATATTAATTAGGACCAGTATATACTAAAGTATAGGTGGAAATGTCTGAATTTAAAATTCATGAACATGGCTTTGCTTACATGTTAAGGCAAGTTTTATCACCATGGTCTAATTCTGTGGACAGGACCACAACATGAAATGTCAATAGAAGCTGTATCATATCAGCTTATACAGCTTCTGTCGGCGTAAAGCAGGACACATGAATAAAGAATACAATGACAGGGACATACAAGGACAGTCTGGGTGTCTTTATGTGTCTCTTTTTACATCAAAGTTATTGTCATGTTATTTGGTGGTGTCCTTTTCATAAATTATTGAAAAATATAAAGCAATTCTTCAGAATAAAATAAATATGTGTGCACGTTATGAATATGTTTCTTGTGCTTTTTAAAATAAATCACAAATAATGTCTCACTAACTTCAAGTGATAGTTTAAATTAAAATTGTAATAATGTTTCATGGACCATGGATTACTAGAATGTAGGAAAATATGACTAATGGCAAAGAATGAACATTTGATGTTTTGATTTTATTTTTAATAAATAAATTTTTAAACACCTTTTGCTTTCTCATTTCACTACTTAAACATTGAAATGTTGAAATAACATTCTCACACATATCTTAATGCAATTTAGTTTTTTGTTTAATTAATTGATAAACTCTAGTGTGCACATCACAATCACTATTGTAGTATTATGAGATAATTGGCCTTACAAGCAGTATGGAAATTAGTTTAAAGTATATACGCCTAAAGAGGATTGGGAAAGAGTATGGCTAATAGCAAGGGTTTCAAGCTTTTTCACTCACTTTATGTGCACACGTCAGTCCACTTTAAAAGCAACCCTGCCTTTTTGCATACAGAAATTAAAGTAAGAAACATATCAATGGGCATTCACTGGCTCTTTTATGCATGTAAAGATAATTAACTAGACACAATTGCAATGGGATGTGTTATTTCATTGAATACTGTTTAATATGTTTGAGAACATTATTTTTTAATTAAAGTCTGAACATGCTTACTTGCTTAATCAGCATTTAACATCCACAACTAGCAGTTATTTATATATTTTATTTTTACATTTGTATAGTGCGCAAACAACCCTTGGGCATCGAGGCACTGTTACTTGTGAAAAGCTTAGTTGCATGAGGCATATATCTACCGGTTAGATACATACATTATAGGCAATCAATATATATTGCAGGCAGGAGATGATAACAGAATTGCATAGATGTAGTGTATAGTGATAATTAGATGAAGAGTAACGTTTTGACTGCTTGGCGGAAGGCCATGTGTGAGTTGTCTGCTCGTAGGGGTGGTGGAAGGGCATTCCCTTGCAGGGCTGCTAGGTAGGGGAATCTGGCGCCTCCTGCTCTGACTCGCTTGATTTTGGCCACTGTGAGCATGTTCGAGTAAGGAGTTTGGATCTGTCTTGTGGATGCCTGGAAGTGTTGTTGAAGTGGAAGTGTGACCTAACAATATGTGTTGATTATCAATTGGAATTGTGCATACTTCTTCATGGAAATATTCCAGTTGCATTCATTGGAACTTCGCGCATGTTGAAAGACAGTAAAGTCAATGAAGGTAATGTTTTGCGTACAAAATGCCACACAAACAGTGAGCCTGTTAACACATGTACTGAAAAATATTCCCAATTGAATAAACGCTCACTATCAGATAAGAAGATTATTTATTTTTTTTAGAAATAGAAGGTTGGATGAGGAGAGGGAATTAAGAAACAAAGTTTAGAGACCTTTCCACATTAAATCTGCTTTGGAATTTATTTATTTATGTTCTGTGTACATTATGTCTTTGGCTAACAAAATAATGTCTTGGGACATGCATCTGAAATTAAGCATGGAAACACAAAATGTACCCCTTTTACGATGTTCACTTTTTTTGCTAACATTTTTTTTTTTTTTTAGTTAAAGGAAGTCTTTAAATGTTCAAAACATTTAAGAATAGTTTTGGAATACACTCAGGCATAACATCTCCACTTTTTTTTCTGGAATTTATTTCACACTATTAGTTGGATTCTCTTTGTGATTCTCCAAAGCTCAATTGTATACATGGATCAATGACAGGGACTGGTACATATACAAAAAAAAGTAAATTGATAAACTCTTGCAACTATATTCTGAAAATGCCATACTCAATCATGTCATTTTTCCAATATGTTTACAAATGTCCGGGCATGCCCCAATGCGCTATATTTCCCATGCCAGCATCCTAGGAACCAAACAAAACAGCCAAAGCAATAGCCAAGTCACCCTTCCGCTTACTTCAAAATGCCTGTTACGAAACAAGGGCGCATGCAGGGCAGAGGTTACATGTATCAAAGAGGGCATATGTGTACTATCTAGATAAGAAAGTAGCTGGTTGGGCGTTTAGTTTGATATGAATATTCCTCTGCTACTACACATACGCCTTTGAACTGATGTAAGCACTTTTATATAGGTTATATATAAGTGATACATCATGTATATAATTATACACAATGATTGTGTAATTGCTTCACTTACCCCAACTAGATAGTGATGTTATACATTATAGTAAGTTTGGAAATAGTGCAAAATGATGAAAAGTAACTTTTTTTTTGTCTTGCATACATCTTTCCTCTTCCTCCAGACTGTCAATCATCTGAACGGAATGCACTATTAACAATGTTCACACTTTCTCAAGTGACAGGCAATCTTAGTCGTACATTGGGTACTGCTCTCTTCTTGATTAAGCCACTACACATTTGTATTTCAAATTCAATATTGAAAATAGGTGTTAGCATTAACATGACCCAAAAGGCTGCATATTTCCTCAAATCAATAAGTTTTCTTAAGCAAAATCACATTCAACATGACTGAAAGTTTTCAAGCAGCACAGAGGAGTATGGCATACATTGAGATTGGAAGTTAGCGACGGTGGAAGTTTTTTTTTAATTAGGTTTACAGCATGTATGAAATGATTCTCAAAAAGTTTCTTTTGGAATGCAAATGGAAATATGTACTTGACGACAGCACTTCCCTCTCCATCTGGATGAGTGGAGCATGGGATCTAAAAATGCCTTCGTGGCTCTACTAATCGTGCATCTGTTTTCTGGAACAGTATTTTATACAGCGATTGCTTGTTCATTTTAAACAGTCAGATGCCACACTGATGGTAGAACATGCTTCATGTGTGGTCTCAGGAATGCTTCACTAGAATCATTGCTCCCATTCTCTGCGTCAACTGTTCTCTCTTTGGACTTAACAGGACATTGGGCGTCATTACGAGTTTGCCGGTACAGTAACAATGGTACTGGTAAGCTTGCTGGTAACACTGCTACCATACCGGCCAACTACGAGTTCTGCTCGTGGGTGCCTTTGCAGCAACCCGGTCTGACCTGGTGGCCGTACTGGCACCCACAAGCAGAACATGACAGTAGCACTGGTACCGTTATTAACGGTACCGGTGCTACCACCTTCTCCATTCCCATTGAGCCCTATAGGGCTCAAATGGGAATGGGGAAGAATTTTTTCCAGCGCCCAGAAAAGGGCAATTATCGGGTCCGGCAAGGGAATAATGACCCGGTAATTGCCCTTTTCTGGGGGCCAGACAAAAAAGAATGCCAGTAGCAGCCGTGCCTGTGCTACAAGCATGGCTACCACCAGCCTCGTAATGAGGCCCATTGTCATCTTAGGTTAGGAAAGATTTCCCTTAGGTGCAATTTTACCTCCATTTATGAACCCCTCCAAACTTTTTGTTTTTGTTTGGCTTCCCTAACCTGACTTTTTCCAGTGGAGCACAGTCTTCAGCCGCACTCCTCTGGGCTTTTCTCATTTGTTATGGGGAAACTGACACATCCTTCATGCTGTCAGTACTGGGAAACTATGTTTCCCTCAGTCTTTGACCATGTTGCCATTTCTTGATAACTTGTTATCTATGTGCCAAGTATCTTACAGTACCGCGCATAGGGGTCCTTTTGTTTTATGGCCCAAGCCAACCTCTAAGGATTGATTGATGTTTGTACAAGTGTGCCTAAGACGAACTGGTAGCAGTAGTTTACTTTCAAAGTATGTTCTCTTCTTTTTTATGGACCAGACTACGTTTACCATGTTTGGCCCAAGACTTTGACTTTGTCCTGTCCTTTGGCTATTTTGTCCCTTTGTCTTCACCCAGGTCGAGAAACCCAGGTATTCCTTATTTGGGCATGCAGGCTCTCTCAAAAACTGCATCTTTTGCAGGCTCCCGCATGTCACGTGTGCAAGTGCCCTGGAAGAAGGTTAGGACTGTCTGGTCTCAATCCACACTACTGATGCCAGTGTGTCTGGTAGGCTTGAATGACTGGAACCACCATGGGCCACGAGTGCCCCATGCCTGACGTGCATTTGAGAGTTCAGATATTCCATTGGCTATCCCAGATTTGAGCGCAAAACGAAACTTGGATAAGAGAAGGGGCTCTGCATCCATTCCAGATCGATCACCTGAAGTTCACACCAAATTACAGAAGGAGCCAAGTTTCCTGAACGAAAGAGCAGACCCATGGAATGACCAGAGACATGCTGGAAGATCTGGCACCCTGACGCTGCTATTGTCCAGTCGGACTCCTGCTTTTTGTATCGGACTAAGAAGGCAAGCAAGTGTGCTCCGACCCTTTGGAGTAGGGGGACCAACTACTTTAGGCACCACCTGCTTACCGTCACAAAGAGCCTCTTCGGAAGTGCTCCTGGGCCATCCAGCAAAATGACCAGCTCAAACCCGGGGTATCATATAGGAGCGCTGCCATCCCAAATTGAGACTCAAGACACTGGTAATCGCTCACTTGTGGTCGTGGGCCTCTTCCGCCAAAACTTGTTGCCCTGGCTCCTCTAGGTTGTAATTCATGAGAGTGTGCCACGCCACGAGCATTTGCGGTCCCTGTGTCATCCCGCTGTGGTGACTGTGTCTGCCCCCAATGTCCTGAGATGTGCTGCACTGGAACTATCCTTCTCCTTTCCTCAAGAGATGAGAAAAGGCTACTATCCCGACACAGACGATAGTCCCTTCCCGCAGCCGCTGCGAACAGGAGTGACCTGTAACTTCAGTGGTGAAACCTACTAGCAAACTAGACTAGACTGGCAAAGGGTCAGTGAGTACTTGCATCACTTACCAGTGACTCTCTGGCACATCCATCTGTTTAACGCATGAGAAATCCTGAAAAGATACTCCCCTTAGCTGGGCTAGCTTGTGCTCCCAGCTGTTCCCGAACTCTGAAAGTTGCTATAGCTTCAAGGGTCAACCCTCCTCAAGGATTAGGGGTTTATTCTTCATCACCTCAACCCCTTTCCTGAACAGCTACAGCTCCCTGAAGAAAACCCACATTTTGCATTGCGCACGACTGTGTCTTATTATCACACTACTGTACTGTTGAGCATAAAGCTCCTCACTTATTAGGGCTGGACTGCATACTTTAGGGATTGACTTCGAAGAACTGCCTAATGCAATATCTGGGTTGAACTTACCTTTTCTGTTGCAGGTTATGGTTATTTTCTCCTCCTTCGTCCGCATTTGGCTAAATGCATTTTGTATATATGTTACATAGTGAAATGCGTGTGTAGTAACTGTTTTATTATTACTCTGTTTTATGTGTGTTTAGTTATAAAGGCCTATAATACATTTATTTTTTATACACATCTGTCCAAGAGTATTCTGTGGAGTTTTACTGTGTGTGCTCATTGTGGGCTTCCGGTCACTCTCACCCCTTCTGAAACTTAGGGTCTCATTCCGACTATATGGAGGTTGCCATGCCGCTATTTGCAACATGGCTACCCCCATACCGGGTACCGGGTCCGGGTTCCCTGATCTTGGACGGCGCGTTATTTCCCCATTCAGGGAACCCAGACCCCGTACATCCCATTTCCATTTGAGCCCCATAGGTGTCATGATTCCTGCCCCTCATGTCCCCAGCCCTCCAAGATGTCAGGCTGGAGCCAGGCCACGATCAACTACATGGCCCTCAAGGGCCTCTCCATCCCTCCAAAGACCCACTTGGAGTCAGACTTGGCGCGTGTGGCACCAGACTCACTCACTCCCATAGGATAACATTGGGGATTGGACTTGTAGTGCATTGATGGGGACAAGATGGATGCCTCACATATTTCGGTTCCCAGAACTGCATGTGCAGTCTAGTCTTTTGGGTGTGGTTTAGCCCAGAGACACTTGGGATACCCGGAGACTATTTAAGCCATGCCCTGGTTGAGAAACATGCTTTGTGTTTTCTGCACCTGCAGCGTGACACTCACCGTGTTCGGATCGGTCTCCAGTAGGCCTGCATCTTTCTTCTGCGCTCAGCTCCTGCAAGAACAAGAACACAGTTAGGAACAGCCTTACCTTGTGTTGCTTCTGTCCATCATTCATCGCTTCTCCTGTTCTGCGGGCATCTTCGGCTGAGTCATTCCCATCCCGGTACACCGTTTCCTAAGGAAAAGGGAAAAGAACAGAAAAAAGGCATTAGTAAGCATTCAGCAAATCTTTGCTTAATTTTAAAGACTGTACGAGCTTCAAACGCTTAGCTGAATTCCAGCCGCCCTGGGGGAACTCTTTCTCCGGAACTTCTCATCCATCTGCAAGAGGGAAAAGACACTCCAGGTTAGCGTGGCAACATCTAGAGGCGCTTCATACTGCGCTTACTCACCGAATTTCTTCTTCATAACCGGCATCCACGCTGAAAACGTCGCAGTACCTAAAAGACACAGAAAAAGAACTCAGTTCCATACAAATACGAAACGGTTGCATCGCTCATCACACTCTCACTCACCTTCAGCGCTACTCATCTCAGCAGCACGTCGCCATCCCCGGACGCCGGCCATCATCTAAGGAAGGAAACGAACAAAGTTAGAGAACTGTTCAAAAGACTCATTATACTTACCTGTCGGACTCTTGCCAGTGAAGTAACTAGGCAGCAACGAGCCTGCATCAATCAACGCGCCCCTGCGCTGAAAGCAGGACTGAGAGCACACTTTCCAAGAAAACAAGGTGAGCTGTGGATAAAGGGAAGGGTTGGACCTCGGGGAAGAAGGGGTAAAGCACACAGAGACAATAGGGAGTTAAACTCTACCAATCCTGTGTTTCAGGCTCAGTCTCCAGTCGAGTAGACTCCAGGGAAAGGTTTGAGGTCATAAGAGGTCAGAACAGGCTGACTGACGTCCCGTGGATAACAGGTGAGTGTTACAGAACACAAAGACTCACATCAAAATCCACCTGGGCGTCATGGAAACATCAGAAACCGACCAGTTAGCCCACATGTTGGGGCAGCTACATTCCGAAGTACATGCAGCCAGGCAGGAGACCAACACCCTGAGGAGAGAGCTGATAGTAGCCAAAGAACTCACTGATGATTTAAGCCGGCAACTTCTCCATTTGCAAGCAGGGCATGCACCATTGCCGGGAAGCGTGCCCTCGATGCCAGCACCATCAGCCAATCCCGTTCAGATAACCCTTCCTGGGACAGTTCCTTTGGCCCCGCCTGAACGATTTACGGGGGATCCCAAGAGGTTTGCAACGTTCATGAACCAATGCCACCTGCACTTCCTTTGTAGACCAGGGGCCTTTCCGAATGACCAATCACGGGTCACTTTTGTGCTATCCTACCTGAGTGGTAGCGCCGCGGACTGGTCTGTACCCTTTGTTGCCCAAGACGATCCTTTGCTGCATGACTTCAGGGGCTTTCAGCAGGAGATGGAAAAGCTGTTCACCCGTCGTACTCATGGGCAGGCATTAGACAACAAACTTCTGTCCCTACGCCAAGGGAATCAAGACCTATTAACATACATAGCCACGTTCAATAGACTTGTAGTTGAAGCAGAATGGGCAGTGGAGAAGAGAACCACATTATTTCAACGGGAGTTGCGGGGGGAGCTCAAGGATGTTCTCGCACAAGTAGTGAACCCCCGAAAGGCTGTTCAGAATTCATTGACCTTGTTCTTCAACTGGATCATAGGTTGCAGGACCGAAGAGCAGATCGAACCAGACCGGACCCTCGCCCTATGTATGTGCGTTCAAAGGACAATATTGCCCACACATAACGGAAGGTTCAGGAGAACCAATGCAAATGGGGGGGGTCAGATCTCCCTTGACTAAAGCGGAAAGGGATAAAAGGAGAAAGCAGCAGTTATGTCTGTACTGTGGAAGGTCAGGTCATTTCCTTAAAGAGTGCCCTGTGAAGCCACCGAGGAGGACAGTAGGGGCCACGGACAAGGAAGATACCATCAGGAAATCGGAAAACTCCCCAGCCCGGCAAGTGTAGGGGTCCACTTGTCGAGCGAAGAAAGTGAACTACAGACCTCCCATTTTGCACTATCTGTGGTCTTGATCAATCACCAACAACCATCTCGGATGCATGCAGTAAGAGTGTACATTGACAGTGGAGCCATTGGGAATTACATCAACCAGGAACTTGCGGCAAAGATGGGGCTTCCGTTACACCCTAAATCAACCACTGACACTGTTACCACTGTCGATGGCACGGAAATAGCTTCTGGTCCAGTATCCCAATGCACTGCAGCTTTAACCCTTCTGTGCCAGGATGGACACCAAGAATCTATCGTTTTCAACCTCATTAAGGCACCACAGTTCCGGTTGATTTTGGGAATGCCATGGATGGTAGCTCACAATCCTCGAATCGATTGGCGAGCAAAAGAATTGGCCTTTCCCGAGACTTGCGCCCACACATGTTATCGCCAAGAGAAACAACCAATAGACACCAGAACCTCCACGCTTGCGACTGTGGCAATCGGCACCCTAGCAAGTGAATACCAGGACTTTCAAGATGTCTTTCGAAAAGAACAGGCTAATACCCTGCCACCGCATAGGCCATACGATTGCCAAATCGACCTGATACCCGGCGCACAAATACCTTGTGGGCAAATTTACCTCTCACAGAACCAGAAAACCAGCACCTGAAGGCCTATCTTCACCAATACCTGGCCAACGGGTTCATCCGTCCCTCAAAGTCTCCAGCAGCCAGTCCTCTGTTCTTCGTACCGAAAAAGGAGGGGGACTTGAGAACGTGTATCAACTATCGTGCACTGAACCAGATTACCATAAAAAAACGCTACCCCCTGCCACTGATCCCTGAATTGCTTGATAAAGTCAAAGATGCCCAAATCTACACAAAACTAGACCTGAGGGGTGCATATCACCTTGTTTGTGTAAAACAGGGGGACGAATGGAAAACCACTTTTTGCACCAAATACGGCTTGTACGAATATCAAGTAATGCCCTTTGGCCTTTGCAATGCGCCTGCAGCATTTCAATACTTCATGAACGATGTCCTACGGGAATTGGTTGATGTCTGTGCTCTAGTGTACATCGACGATATTCTAGTATATTCCGCATCAAAGCAGGACCACGTTAAACACGTCTGATCCATATTGGAGAAACTCCGTCAACACCAGCTCTACGCCAAGCTCGAAAAGTGCTCATTCCACGTCTCCGAGGTGGATTTCCTGGGCTTTATTCTCAGCCCGAATGGAATCCGAATGGATGTACACAAGGTAGATGCTATCCTGAACTGGCCATCCCCAAATTCATTCAAGGGGGTTTAAAGTATGCTGGGTTTTGCAAACTTCTACCGCTGGTTCATCCCAGGATTTTCACAAATCGTGCATCCCATCACGTCATTGCTAAGGAAAAGCAACAAAAAGTTCCAGTGGACAACAGAAGCCGAGGAAGCTTTCCAGGAACTCAAAGCAAGATTCACATCTGCTCCAATCTTACGCCACCCTCGCCCTGATCACCCATACCTGGTGGATACGAACGCCTCAAGCATGGCTATGGGAGACGTCCTCTCACAAAAGGACCCCGAAACGGGCCAGTTACACCCTGTTGCCTTCTGCTCACTTAAATTCACACCCCCTGAACTCAATTAAGCTATCACAGACAAAGAACTCCGGGCCATTGAGTCAGCCTTTAAGGCATGGCAGCACTACCTCTTGGGTGCCAGACACACAATCACCGTAATAACTGACCACTGGAACCTCCAGTACCTAAAAACGGCAAAGGCCCAATCCTCACAACAACTACGTTGGGCTCTTTTTTTGCTGAATATGACTATGTGATTACATTTCGACCAGGGGTGAAAAACAGGAAGGCCTCTATGCCCTTTCCCGTATGGGGGTGGAAGAGCAAGGGTATCAGACCCCTGACCCAATAGCAATCATCCCGAGTGACAAGCTCCTAGGAATCACAGCAACCATAACTCAGAAAGAATTACATGAAGAAATCCAAAACCTGATGAGTCCGGAGCATATGTTGTGGTAATTTGTACTTATATGGTTGCCTGATATCTATGCCTCTGAAAAATGAATTCAGCTTTCCCATAGTACTGCTGTTGACATTAACTCCATCAAGGTGCCCCCTGAATCATTTGCTAGTTCAACAGATGAGAGTGTGCTCATTACTCACCTGAATTGTGGCATGTGTTTCTTCATCTTATTTTGATTCTCTTTCTCACACACTGTGGGGACCAACATGGCTCAAGGTCATCATCACCTGAATAGGGAGATGGTGATGGGGCATTCCTTATCATCATCTTCACCATCAACATCATCATCACTGTAAATCTCTTTCTACAAAAACAGTTGCTTCATGAAATTCTTCTGGAACCTTTTTCTGTTACTTTCTCACATTACCACAGATTATATCCACAACAATTGCTACGTGTGGGAAAATGCGTGTGTTTGTGTCCTTATTTGGAAGATGCCCTGTAGCTATAACTTTCTAGAGAAGAGGATTCTACAATTAGCTATTGGTGCAGATAGTAGGTGGACCATGGAGTCATGACGCATTTTCCTAAAAAATGGATACCAAACTTACCACACTGTAATTCCATGAGAAAGGAAGATTGTTGGCACGCCTGACTTAGAAATTATAGTCCATTATGGAAATCTTGCTTTAGAAGAAGACTTTATTTCCTTCTTCATATACCTGTAGGAATGAGATAAAATAAAATCATAAGAAAACTAAAATGTATTGTATTTATAAATATATAAACATATATGGTCTGAGAAACTTCCAGGCACTTGATCATGACACAATGTGATTTGATTTAAAGATATCTGACTCATGATGAATACTACCTCCCATAGCTCAGGCACCAACCCACCCCCACCCATGCCCATGTGCAGCATCTCCCCAGCCTCCTTTCTGAACATCCCATCAGTCCACAACTCAGCCACTTCGGCACACTGTGGCTTGCAAGGAACATCTGCTGAATGTGTTCGGCTGGAAAGAACATCAAGTGGATCTAGTTCAAGTGACCTAAGACCCACCCAACCTTCTTAGCGCTGCCTCTTCCTTCCCTTTCTTCACTCCTAGATCAAGGGCGTCTCTCGCTTAGTTGTCTGAAGTGAGGGGCATTTGAAGATAAGGGCTAATCCTGTTTGGACTTGTTCAGACAAGAAGGACCCATGACTGGAACCCCTGCTCTTCTAACTTCAGATAAGCACTCTCCAATATGGGTTTCACCCCTTTCTCCCAACAGTACTTCCCTACCATCACTGTTTATTGCCAACAATGCCGTTCACCAGCAACATCATGAACACTGTGTCACAGAAACCTCACCCGCTTCACTATACACCCCATCAGCACTACATCATCCACAACTACATGAAAAATGATGCTCGTCAATGTTTGCTCAGAAAGCAACCATGCAGCAGACATTGATGACCTCATCACCACATATAATGTGGATGCTATCTTCATTAGTGAGACCTGCATGGCATTAACCTCCACCCACATCCTATATGTCTCCAACGGGTACAGAATTCTACAACAAGACCGTCCCAACAAGTTTGGTGGATGGCTCACCATCATTCACAAACAATCATGGCCATACACCCAACTGGACATTGCCACGATTGGCTCTTTCAAAAACCTAACCTGCCACGTCTTGCTCACACCAATGAACACAGTCACTTTTCACCTCATCTAAAGCCCTCCCAAGCCCAACACCTCCTTCATCGAAGACTCCACTGACTTGGTCACCACCATGAGGCTTCAATATCCCTGGCAATCAAGTCAATGAAGAAACACCTCCACTGCCTACTCAACACTCTGAAACTCACACAGCACATGAAAGACCCAATTTACAGGAAAGGTAATATCCCCAACCACATTATCAATGCTCTGCCACCCTCAATCACAGCCCTCCCATCCCGCTCGACCGGTCAGACTACCAGGCAATCCCTTTTGAGATGAGTCACTTCACACCTCTCAAGCAAATCCATCGGAACCCGAGCAAACAAGTGTTCAGATCATTCAAGACCTTCCCAGTAGAGGCTCTCATGGCAGACCTCACCAACTCCACCTCAAACGGACTGATCTAACTCTGATGAATCAGGATTGTAACTTGATTTACCAAGAATTCAACAACTCCTTCAGGCACAACATCAATCTCCATGCCACAGTGAAACAATGTACCCTCAAATCTAAACCTTCTACACCATGCTACACTAAAAAACGGAACTTCAACAAAAAATCCATCAGAAAACAAGAAAAGAATTGGCAAAATTCCTGCAGCACATCGGACTCTGCCCTTCTCAAGGAAAAATACGCTACCCCATAGATACATTATCACAACTGCCAAGGCCACCTGCTACTAAAACACAATAGCTGAGGTCAACACTGAAAGCAAAGCCCCGTTCAAAGCCATGAAGCACTGTGCCAACCCTCTGCTGAAACCACCCTTACAGTACTCCATCAAAAAATCCACAGCCATCACCTCTTTCTTTGTCAACAAGATTAGCATGATACGGCAACACAAAGACAGCAATGCCACTACTGACAGCACACTGCACATCCCATCTCTCAAAACTAAAACTACCCGGACAGCTTTCAATACACTAACTATGGAGATCTTACTACTACCCTAGCATCACTAAAGCCACATGGCAGGTGACATCATCCCTGCCTCCTTACGCAAGTCCCTTCTGACTGAAGTACTCCCTTACCAGGCAATCAGCAACATCTCCCTAACTCAAGGCATCTTCCCCTCGACCTCCAAGACCAAGGAAATCCTCCCACTTCTCAAGAAATCAACACCAGACCCTGATAATCTCTGCAACTACCCCACCTTCCCTTATCCTCCTGTGTAAGATCCTTTCATAAACAGTGGCAACAAAACTCATCCAGCACACAGAAGTCAATAACCTTCTTCAGTCCAACCAATCTCGTTTCAGGCTCAGATGCAGCACAGAAACAGCTACCATTAAAGTGATTGACAATGTCCTTAAAATCCTGTATGATGGCCATCCTTGCCTTCTGGTTCTCCTTGACCTCTCAGCAGCATTTGACACAGTAGACCGCCAGCGCATCAGCAAGCTCGTCTTCAGCTGGTTCAAATCCTACCTTGCTAATCATCAACAGTTCATACACATGGATTTCTCCAGATCACCAACTCTACCAATCACCCGTGGAGTCCTGCAATAATCCATCCTGTCCCCCCTGCTCTTCAATCTTTACATTGAACCACTCAAAACCCTCCCCGCTCCACACAAGTCCACATCCACCAATGCACAGACTGCACACCAATTTACCTCAAGTTATGCTCCATTGTCGATATCCACAGACAAAATGTCTGCTTCCAGTGCTTACTCAACCCCTCCAAGAATTAATTCATACTGATGACAAACAATACTAAACACCATGACATCCAGACACGGCTCTCCACTGTGAATCTCGAGGGATTCACATCCCAACTGGACACCTGCTCAAGTCCCCTGGGTTCAACATCAACAGACACCTCACCTTCAAACAGCACATAGCAAGGATGACACAAATTGCTTGGTACCAACTTTCTCTGCTGTGGAAAATCATGCCCTCCATCCCAGAAAATAACTTCAGATACGCTGTCCAATCCTTGGTCCTCTCCCACCTGGATGGTGGCAATGCCCTTTCTGAAGGCCTTCTGTTGTCTACCTTGGAACCCCTAAAAGGTGTCCAACATGCAGCTGCACAAATTATCACAGGACTCCACACATGTGACCACATCACCCTGACCTACGCTGCAAGCCTGTATCATCTTTAAATCCTGTTGCATCATCTATAGGGAGTACTTAATTTGTAAACAAATATGTGCCAGGGTCCAAATATTATATAGGATATCTGGACACATCAGGGAGGGCAGCTCCCGACCCACTGGTGCCACCGTCCATGGCAGTGCCCCAAAATGTCAGCATATTTAGGATATAACCTACAAGTCCTACTGGCTGTTACATGTGATGGATGCACTACCCATGACAGATGTGCAATTTATAGATACTAAATGACATATAATAACATAACATGCTAGTCTAAGGCAAATGCTTGTGTGATTCACATCAACATTGTTAACATTTTGCTTAGATTCAATAGGTGGCAAGTGGAACATGTTAACCATCTATCCACAAAAACAAAAAAGCAAACATGCTTTCCTCCTATGGTAAATTAATTGACAAATGCAGGAAAGATAATTCTTGAACTGTTGAACTTCCCTATCAAACACTGCAGCAACATTGCTGTGTATACTTTGACACTCATAGCAGACACTCCTCTTAGGCAGTGGCCCTTTCACTTGCATTGCACCTGTGTTGGTGCTGCTGGCTTGTCACTGTCCTCTTATTGTCAACCCACAACGCAATAGCAAAGCTGCACCATTGTCATGCAAGATGACTGGAGCACTCAGCATTGTCACTTTCCAACTCATTGTTCTCCATGAAAACAATCACTGTCCTGCCCATTTGGGACATTGGGTTCAGGAATAAAAATGAACCAACCCAAAATGAAGAGACTGCACTCAGTGCAAGCTGTTCTTCCTTGTTCTGTTCTATTCTATTTCATTTTTATAAAGCGCTAACTCGCCCGCAGGCCTCAGAGCGCTGACAGACAGCACAGAACTGACAGTCATTTTAGGATATTAAGGTGGATGAAGAAGCCAATACATCCAGGATTCCAGTGGGAGGGTCAGAGAGGGAGATCTAAACACCTCCACCATCAAACAGACTGGTTTTGATGGACTTTCTAAATAGAGCGCATGACGGCAGTTGCCTGAGAGAAAAAGTGAGGTCCTTCCAAACCTTTGGACCCCTTGCATTGAAGCTGAGGTCCCCGTATGTTTTTTAATCTGAAGCGTGGTTGTTGCAGCAGGTCCTTTTCATTAGACTGAAGGACCTGCAAGGCACTTATAGACCAAGCAGTAGGCCTTAAGCAGAATCCTTTCAGAAATGGGAAGCAAATGCAGCTTCCTCCGTGCGTTAGTCATGTGGTCTCTGCGCCCTATCCCGTACACAGCCCTGACTGCTCCGTTTTGGATCATTTGCAGTAATCTAGCTTCATGTTAATAGTTGCAGTGGCTATTATGGCTGGATTTGCATCTGAGAGATAGGGTCTAATCAGCCAAAGCAGATGGATTGTATAGGTGCAGCAGGAATTTATGTGCGCAACATGTTTGTCAAAATTAAGGTTGCAGTCAAAGACTTCTACTAGGGTCTTGACTTCACTAGAAAGCTCGTCAGTGGCCCCTCCAACTTGAAAGGCTTCATAGCTAGAGTCAAGAGACTTAAGCTTGGCCACACTGCCCACAATTAGAATCTTAATCTTTTTATTGTTAAGGGCTAGAAAGTTATCTGTCATCTACGCCTTAATGGCACCAAGGACTCTAGATACCAACCGGGAGTCTGCCTCATAGGAACCTGTGAGTTCCAGGACAATCTGGTTGTCATCAGCCCAGTTTGCATAACTGACTCCCATACTGTCCAAGAGATCGAAGAAAACCTTGGAATAAATATTATAAAGTAATGGGGACATGCTAGAGCCCTGAGGCACTCCACAGTCGAGGACGGCCTCCATTGACTTAAATCCTGCATGGGCTACCCTGGCCCTTCTGGGTCCCAAAAAGTATCTAGACCGATCAACGGGAGGTTTGGAGCATCTGTTCACCTCAGTGAGCCTCTACGCCAACCTCCAATGATCAACAAGATCGAATGTGGTTGACAGGTCCAACAAAAGCAGCATGACCACTATTCCTAGGTCTACTATCCCAGATAACATTGATTTAAAGTCTATGAGCGCAGTCTCTGTGTCATGATTCTCCGGAAGCCTGATTGTCTACTAAACAAAATACCTTCTCCTCAACAAATGTATCATATTATAAGCAATCAATTTTGTCCATAATCCTCAGAATGATAGGCTTATTGGGTGTGGGAATTGGGCGGTAATTTTACGAGGTCCTGCGGATATAACCCTTTCTTGTTTAAAAGGGGCGTGATCCAGACCTCCTTACTACATTTGGGTACTACCCCTTCGAAGAAGGAGTGATTTATGATAGATGTAATGGGAGAAACCCCCCTCTACCCCCCTGTCCCCTTCCCCACCCCCGCCCTGGGTTGACTGACATTTCGGAGTGATATAATACAGTACAGAGTTCAACCTGTGTAAGGGATCTGGGTAGGTTTTGTCTGGTGCTCCTTCCCTCCTACCGTTGGTAGCAGTTATATGACATGTATGCTTCTGAGAAGACGGGGTTTAAAGAAGTGGGCCTCTCTGTCTCTCACACACTCATGAAATGGGGTCCAGGTCCTCAGGAATTTTTGGTATTTCCCCACCGTAAGTGCGCATATATTTCCCATGGCCATCACTCCCCAGACCTTGATCCACCACCAAGTTACTATGGGGCCCTTTTCGTTTTTCCAGTTTTGCGCTAAAGTCATCCTGGCCGCCGATAGCAGATGTGTGATGAGAGTGGCTGTCACCCCTGACATTGCATATTTGCCCTCTATCGGAGCACCTAATAGAATAGTCTTCGGGGACATCGGAAGATCGACACCAGTGATGTGACAATATATTACTTAACAGTTTCTTCATTACTTCAAAAATTAACAGTATTTCCTCTACTGTAACCTGCCTAAAGGAAAAGACCTCATCCTTATTTATCTCATCACCACTAGCGATCAGGTTTTCTGCGGCAGAAAAAGTACCAATCGGAAGGTGATCAAACACATTTGATGCTATAGTCTCTTGATGTTGTTTGACCTTAAGCATAAAGCAGTCAGGAATTTTTTGACACCATGCATCATTCACCTGCAGAGGAGGTTCCTGGGTGTTCCACTTTAGCTCTCCTAATATGTTAAAGAGCTCTGTGGTGCAGGATCTAGCTCACAAAATATGCTCCTCATTGTTACTTTTGTAGCTCCCAGTATAACATTCTTGTAATGTTTGGTTGCCTCTTTGTAGAGGGCCAAAGTGTTTTAGTTGGGGAACTTCCACCAACCTCTTTCGGCAGCTCGTTTAGTATGTTGAGCTGCTAGGACGTCATGAGGGAACCAGTGGTTTTCACTTGGGTGTTTATCCTTCTTTTCGTAACTGGCTTTAAGTGGCACTAGCTTATCATAGGCCTGGTTGAAAATATTGTGCAGTTGAGTTGTATGGGAAATGTTGGCCTTTTCCATTTTGAGTTATGGCGTAGAGCGTGAAGTGCGTCAGATTTACAGTAGCGCCCGCCATCTTGGATTCGCGGACGTCCACGGACAGCACGGTGAAACTTGGTTGAAAAATTGTATTTAGCAGAGTGTGTTGGTGTGTAAGAGTGTTTGGGGAGGGTGGGAGAGTATGAGATGGGTTAAATGTTGTACTGTTTTATGTGGTAGACTCTCTTGTTGTGTTCGATTTGTCTGCGGACAACACGGCTGCTCTGACATGTTCTAAATAAATTAAATGGGGTGTTCTGAGGACGCAATATGTGTCCGTGTTGTTCGCAAGCAAGCTGAAACTGTTCTAAGAACATGCGGTGTCCTGAAATGTCCTTAAGTAAACAAGTTGGGGGTGTCCTGAGGGCGTTGTCCGTATTGTTCGCTGGTTAGTTGAAATTGTTCTAAGAACACTTGCGGTGTCCTGAAATGTTCATAAATAAATAAAATAGGGGTGTCCTGATAACGGTATGCCTGTCCATTTTGTTCGTAGATAAGTTGATAGTGTTCTAAGAATACTAGCGGTGTCCTGAAATGTTCGTAAATAAACAAAATGGGGGTGTCCTGAGGACGCTGTCCGTATTGTTCGCTGGCAAGTTGAAAGTGTTCTGAGAACACTCGCGGTGTCCAGAAATGTTCGTAAATAAACAAAATGGGGGTGTCCTGAGGACGCTGTCCGTATTGTTCGCTGGCAAGTTGAAAGTGTTCTAAGAACACTCGCGGTGTCCTGATATATTTGTAAATAAACAAAATGGGGGTGTCCTGAGGACGCTGTCAGTAGTGTTCGCGGGCAAGTTGAAAGTGTTCATGCACCCAAGACTCTATGCCCTGGCCACAACCACCGCAGCATATCACACTCATAGTGGCTTATAACTTTGGGATCCAAAAACAAATTTATAAGGAACAAAGTTATAAGCCAATATGGGTGTGATATGCTGCAATGGTTGTAGTTATTATAATATACTTACTGTTTGGTTAAGTAACTGGAGTACATGTATTTCTTGTTCGTTGTCTGTGATAAAAGAAAAGATCATGTTAGTATTGGTATTTTGTAATGAGTTATAACATTGAATAATCAACATTTTTTTTACCCTCTTATTTAGTAGATTACAAACCAGTGTACTGTGCAATGTGCCCAGTTTCTGTGTTTGTTGCTAAAATCATTGGGTCTGGAGGAGAAAAAAAAATCCATGTTGGATTAAAAAAAAAAACTTTTTATGTTATGCTACAGTCTATTTGTATGTTTGTTTTCAGTGTTCACTTGTTGTTTCTGGCTAATGCTCTATATATTGGCTTGTTGCAGATTTTTGGAGCAGTTACTTATCATTTATTTGTTTGGATATTGTAAAATTTTGGAGCCGTTAGATTAGATACCAGTTGGCTTATTCTAACTGTCTATTTTTTTTTAATATATTTTAGTGGTATTGATTTATCTGTTTGGATATTGTAAAATATTGGGGCAGTTAGATACCAATTGGCATATTCTAACTGTCTATTTTTTTTATATAATTTAGTGGTATTGATTTATCAGTTTGGATATTGTAAGGTTTTGGGTTAGTTAGATACCAGTTGGTGTATTATAACTATCTATTTTTTGCTCTAATTTAGTGGTATTCATTTATCTGATTAGTTGTTGTAGAATCTTTGGGCAGTTAGATACCTGTTGGAATATTTTAACAGTTTATATTTTTTTGCTACAAGTTTAGTTAAGTTTTAACTACAGTTGAGTTAATACATTTTGGTTTTAAGAACATTAAATAAGCATTTGAAAGATTTTCTGGTAATCTCTGCTTTAGAGTAATGGTACTATCATTATATTCAAACCATCCACATTTCTTTTTTATATATGCAGTATAGTGACCTGAATTGGTTGTGGCTCCTGCGTGGTAGATTATACCTATTGTTGTGAAGGTTTTCTTACCAAGTGATATTTGACCATGTGTGAATCCAGTCAGCTTGCAGTTGTTTTTGGTACCATCTGCATTGTAACGTAGAAGCATTAGTATTACGTATTTACTATGTGTTTGTATTAGTAAGGTGGAGCGATTATCCGAACTGCAGGTAGTACATAATCTGCCATGGTTTGCATTTTGTACAAGTTGCTGAAATGGAATGGATTCACAATTAGGTATTGATATATATATGAAGCGTTCATTGGGGATTTGTTCTTCTGTCACATTGTCGCAGAGAGTGCATGTATGTTTCCACATGTATGAAATCTGGAAGATTTCATTTATAGGTATGTTTTTATTTTCCACTACTTGTAGTAAGTACATTAGACATTCTTGTGGATCTTCCTGTGAGTTTAAAGTGAATGTCAACATTCCAGAACAGTGGTCCAATTGCTCTCTTATTCCATAAACACTATATGTGTTATCAGGATTGTTTGTTGCATTCTGTGAAGTACTAACATTTGCAAACATAATTGGTCTGTACTCTGTAAGTAAATGTTGTCAACAATTGGTGGCAATTGAAATAGAATATTCATTGATACATTTGCGTAGCAACTTACTCCAACTACATTTGAGAGTTTAAATGGACCAGGTAGTTCTGTATCCGATTGATTTTTTTTTTTGTTTGTCTTCCTTCTTTGACGAAGTACCTGGTTTACTTTCCCTAATTGGTTCTTTTATGTTTGTGGTACTTGATGAAGTTTTAGTTTCTTTTACTCTCTTTGGAGGATTTGCAGAGACATCCTGTTGCGATTCTGTTTGATTTAGTTTTCTTTTACAACGTGTTAGTTTTTGTGGAATGGGATATGTGTTTAGATGGGGGGTGTATAGTGAGCAAAGTCTATTGTATTCTAAAATGCAAGGAATATCAGCGTTTACTTTACCTGCATCAAAGTTGATTAGAAATAGACCGTCAAGTGTACGTAAGCATGATAGTGCTACGTAGCTCATGCCTTATTTAAAGAATGTGTTACCAATGTCTATCATTGCTTTGTCTAGGGTAAGACCTTGTGATTTATGAATGGTGACTGCGTATGCAAGAGTTAGAGAAAATTGTTCTCTGCGTACATACATGTCTTTGAAGAGAAGGAATCGAGCTGTTGAGTGTCCTATCCTTTTTACTTCTGAAAGTTTGTCAAAGAGAATATTGACAAACTGATTTGTGTCGTCACGTGGGTATGTTTGAAAGCCAACAACTGTACCCAGTGCCCATTAACTAGTCCTTGGTCCACGTCAAGGTTACGTTTAAGCATAACTCTGCAATTTAAGGATAATTTTAATATCTTTTCCAACCCAGCTGTGTTGGAGATTGAATTTTCTAAACTATTTAGTTGTGGCTTGCTCACACATGGGTAGTGTCATACCATGTACATCTAGTTTGTCTGTGGCGCTAATTTCCATTATTGGTTGCATTTCTTTATTTAACATTATTTAATTGAATTTCAAACAGCTTGCAAGAGTTGACATTAAGGCCATATAATTGATATTTTTATGGGCTAATTGTTCCATAATATCTGTAGCACATGCATTATCACCATAAAGTGCAAGAATGTGCCGGGTTTTCAATATTGCTTGTGCTTCTTTAGATAGTATACCAACTCTAATACTTTTTAAAATGTTGGCATAAGTTAGATCTGCAGATTCCTGCATGTTTTCTGTTAATTCTCTGTGTTGGAAATGTTGCCAAAGGTTGACATTTCCAATGCTGCCAACAGTTTTACGGCAGAGTTTGTGTCCTAATGTTTTAAAAATAGGCTCACCTTTTACTGGTGTCAATTGAAGAAGATATCCAAAACCAATAATGGGTTTTCCTGCAAAGAGCTCTTCATAGTCTGTTTTGAGTACTTCGTGTAATCTGAGGTGAATCAAAGCCAACATTAAGTTGGACACCATGCTCACTTTATCTATTAGTAGCATTTTCATTTGTTTTAATACTCTGCGTAGTTCCATTGCAGCTTCTGTAGAAAGTTTATAATAGTCTAATTTGTTTTGGTGTTCTACTGGCAGGAGTAGTAATCGGTGTAAAGTGACAACGCCTATGTTGTAGGCAGCTAAACCTGTGGGGGCAGTGACAACAGCTGACAGTTTGTTGTTTGTCAATTGTTGAAGGAACTTACTAATGATTTTGATTATGAATGTTTTGCCAGAACCAGCTTCACCACTGATGTACAGTAGCATAGGTTTGTAACTTTGTCAGGTGCATTCTTTGTTTTCATGTTGCAGACCATGTATAATTTCGTTGGTTACTTCTTGAAAAATGCTACATTGCTCATTGTTTAGTTTTGATTGTAGTATAGTTAAGTCTTCTTTATCTTCATACTGGCACATGCAAGGTCATCACGACTCAGGCGTTAACCATGGCGCTATTAGCGCCATGGTTGACGCTGGTATTTTACCGATTGCGCCATGGTGGATGGCGGAATTACCACCCCATTCCAAGGTTGGCGGGCAGTAATTCCCCATTCACGATTGGCCCTTCCCCATTCCCATTTTTGCCCCATGGGGCTCAATGGGAATGGGGAAGGCGGTAATTACGGTACTGCAAATTGCGGTACCGTAATTACCTCGAAAGTCCCTTTGCGGGTTCCTTACCAGCCGTTAAGGTGGGGCCCCGTAAAGGGACCTCGTAATTTGGTGGAAAGGGGTTAACGGCGCTGCCACCTTTTACGACACCGTTAACCCCTTACCGCCTGGGTTGTAATGAGGCCCATGGTGTTTTCTACTTCTGTCATAGCTAATTCTGCCTCATTTGTTATTAGTGGTTCTCCCAGTGGTTCTTGGCTTCCTGTTACGGAAGGTTGACTACTGTCAGGAGTGTCCTTATCTAGTTGGGGCTGGAGTTCTTCTTCGTGTTGCTGTTCATTGTGCAACATTGTTTTGTACTGTGTAAATTTACATTGGTTATAGTGCTTTCATTTGCTTTGAAAGCATCTTTCTATGAGTCATAGTAATCTAGTATTTCTTCTTCTTTTCTCCATGGTTTAAAGAGTTGTAGCAGGGACATGTAATATAGTTATTTATGTTGGGGAGTCTTTAATGACAATTTGATATGATTAATTAAATTTGGTTTGGTTAGTTTTACTAAGCTGCCTTCACAGTTTGTCACTCTGTATTTGCCTTTTTTTCATCGGGTTTTATATTATTTTTGTATGTGAAGTTTTGGGCTATGTGGTATAGACACATGGTTTCCAAAGTATTACTTCTGTTTGGGTAGTATGTGTCCAATAAATTGTTTTTTAAAATGTCTTGACTGTTGGGATCATGTTTGGCTATTGTTTCTATATCTTCATATGATTTCAGAACTATTTTTCTAGATGTAACAGGACCAAGACTTAGCCATACTATATTTTCAGATTTACCATACAATGCAGTACCAGTTAAACGATCTGCTGCTTCATAGGAGCCAGATTCTCTATGGGGGAGCATTTTTATGCCCAAGCTGTATAATTTCTGAGACACTGTTTTATCTGATGACAGGTCATTCCAGAGGTCTTGGAGCTCTGTTTTTCTGCTTTGGTTAAGTATGCTGTAACATATCGTGCAACTGCAGTGCAATTGTCTGCAACGTACTGCACATCTATGTTTGCATTCTATAAGTGGGGAATGATTGCATTGTAATCATTGATATATTTTTCTTCTTCTGTTCTTTTTATGTAATATGTATTTTTAGGTGACTTACCTTTAACACTATGTCTAAATGAAGACATGAGGTTGTTCACTTGTCCTGTATTTGTAACCGGTCTAGGGAAACCAAAGCGGCATTTGGTGTAGTCTTTCCCTTTGTTTTTGTATTTGCGATGACAATATTTGCCACATTTGTGTCTTTGAAATTGTACAATTTGTGCATGAAGATCACTATTTGTGGCTTCTGGTGGAATTTCACAAGTGACATATTTTTCAATAAACTGTAAAACAGTGGCATCACTGTCTTGACCAAATTTAGGAGCATCTTTAATCCTTGAAAGCATGTGGATATGTGGTGCTCCTCTGGCTTGGTATTCCTTTCTCCAAAAGAAGTGTTGCTCTTCTCCAAGGGGAGGAACAGTTTTATTACAAATAAAGTGTAGCAGAGCAATGAAGCGATGGAGAAAATATCTTGAAACATTAACAGGATCCAAAGAACAAAGTTCTCTAGGTGTTAGTATATCTATGTTTTTTTTGTTTTTGTTTGATATTCATAGGAAATCATGTAAATCTTCCCATGCATATTCTGCACAACTTAATGTAACAAACCAAGTGGGTGGGCCAGGGTTTCTGATCATACAACGTACATCTCCATGACGTTGAAACCAGTACTCTTTAGTACCACGCATATTTGCTAATAGATTTGTAATATTTGATTGTAAAGCCTCATCTTTTTGTTGCCCTTTTTGTAATAATTGTGTAGCTGACATATTTTGAAAGTGAGATCCTGATTTTAATGTGTGTGCAACTCCATGACATAAAGTTGCTAGTTCACTTTCAAAGAGTAGGTGGAATATGTATTCCGGATTTTGTCTAAATCTGGGATCTTCAGAATACATCCGTAATGAGCGGTATTCTGATGCTGATATTTGAATAGGTCTATCATCGTACCTTCCTCCTTTGCCCGCAGGAAAGAGTAGAGGAAAAGCTTGTGCGTCTATACTTTTTTTCCCATATGCTGATTGGTGATCCTTTTGTTTGTCGCATTTGGTACGTTTCTAGTGCATCTTCTATGGTGTCATTAGAGTGCAATGGATGAATTGTATAATGGTCTGAAGTATTTGATATTGTAGCAGGATCTAGGAGCTCAAATTGACCAGCTTCTTGTGTCTCTTGAATTATTTCAGTTGTATCCTTCAAGTTTTCTTCAATATTAATTTCTTTGTAGTATTCATTATTCTATTTAAGATATTGCAAGGCTTGTCTAACTTTATGTAAATCTACCAGCTGTTGCCATATTTTTTTGTCTTTTGTAGGTACTCCATTTACTAAGATAATTTAAGATTGCTGCTTTGTATGTTGCACTCCTAGAGTGTGCACATTTTCTTTTAGATCTAATATTAAATACACTACTTTTCCAGAAATACCTTTCACTAATTCAGAGGGAGGTAATTTTGCTGTTTTTGGTTGAAGGCGTATTATTGATTGAAATGGGTGCATTGTTTGAATTATGATACTCTCATATAAATTAAGTTGTTGTAGGGGTTTTGGTAGTGGATTTAATTCCAAATTATTTGTGATAGCACGTGAAGGAGTTTGGTTGTTGTCAAGTTTTGTAGTGCAGTAACTGCAAAGTATTAAGGGGTCAGTTATTTCGTGTTTGTTTTCTGCTATAAGGTAGAGAGCAAATTCAAACCTTTTAGAATCTTCATTGTCTTCTATTTTGTATGATAGGTCTACAGTTTTTGTGTTACTTTTATAAAAATTCTGCGGCAACATACACACATATGGTTTGGTACTTCAGCTGATGTACTTTTAAATTTTAGTATTTCTTTTTTGTATGTGTGTAGTAAAAGGTTGCCATGCGTAGAATTGTTGCTAATTTGGTTTAAAGCTATTTCATTCTGTAAGTGGCTTTCACTTCCAAAACATTTTTTTCTGGATATAGTCGATTTCTTCAAGTAGGCCTTTTGCTGTGCCATGTAGAAGAATGTTATTTAAATTGGCTAGTGCTAAAGCAGGACTTTTAGCATAGTACAGTTTATAGACTAGATTTCTTATAGTTGAATGATGTGTTGATATCTTTTTGATATCATTGAAGGTGGTTTTGCAAGTAGGTCCTGTAATGCAGGCCAATGAATGTCCTTGTAGTCCTGTGTACTTGCACACTGGACAGGTATCCATATTTTGCAGTAGTTTCATTTTGATTTTGTCTTTTCCTTTCACATATTGATTGAGGAATTGGCGTAAAGACTTGAAAACATTTTTGGGAATGTTACACATTGACGTGCATGGCCATTTGTACACTAGACGTTCTGATTCAGTTGAATGGAGAGGTAATTCTAAATTTTCAGGGCATATTTTTGTAAGCAGTACTTTGTGTTCCATTATGGTATTATTAACTTTTTCATAACCTCGACCACTGCTATGTATGGCGATTGTATTTGTTTGCTTTTGTTTGTATGCTTCTTCATTAAAATATGGTTCTTTGCTTGTAGTGTGACTCCATTCACCTCCGCAGATATTTAGGAAGTTCTTTCTGTTGACATTTCGTTTATTGAGAAGTCTTTTTTGTAATTTAGTCATTAGTTTTGTTAGTGGTTTCATTTTGTTTAACACTACAATAAATAACTTTCTTTTGAGAATAATTGCACTGTCTATCAACGCTTCTAAGATTAATTTCCTACGATAGGTTTTAAGGGTTGAACTTGGTGTCTCTCCTGTTTTTATAAGATTTTGAAGGACTCTGTGATGGAATATTTTTGCTAAAATACTTTTTTTTGGTATGCTTGCTTTGCACTATATCAAGACTTATAGTAGTAGTTTTATCTGTAGTGATAGCTGATTTTTGGTTAATTGTTTTCTGGTTTGTTGTACATTTTGATAGAGGAGACAAAGTTTCTGTACTTGAAACTTCTTTTGTTTTACTAAATGACTGTACTAGCTGTTTTGTTTCAACTTTTTTTGCAAATTCTGCTAGAGAAGGTTGCTTATGTTGGACACTTTTATTTTCATTTGCTCTACTTCTGCGTTGCTTTCTACGGACTTGATTTTTGGTTGGCATTCTTTATGGTCTTTTGAAAAAAATAAAGAAGGTGTGGGTTGGGGTGTTCTGCAATGTATGTGTGCTGTGAGCATGCGTGTTTGAGTAAGATGATAAAGGTGTATGTAATGGTGTGTGATTGTGCATTGGGCAACTACAACTAGTAGAGATGGGTATTCTTGAATTAATGTGCTAATAAACTGGGGTTCAGATGACAGAAAAAAGTAAGCTAGTGGTGTGAAGTACAAATAGTAAATCTAATGCTATACAATTAAAACAGTTGTTTGTTCTATAACATCAACATTCTAGCGTCTGAGTTGGGTAATGTGTGTGTCGAAAAATAGGAATTTGTGGGCCATTCTGGCTGTAAATCACTGTTTAAGAAATGGGTATTTTTGGACAGAATGGTGAACAATCTCCATTTGTAGTCACAGAAATAGCATGAATTAACCTTACAGTGTGTTTGAGTAATAATACAAATATTATGGTGGTATTCAACTTACTTTTTTCTAAAATGAGCAGGTTACTTCTTAGTTGTTCTTTGTACTTCAAATTCGGCTGCTTCTTTTCAGGAGAATGGTCTTCACTGCAATAGTAAAAGAAACAAATTAGTAATTTTGTTTGTATATAGCACTGGTTTTAATTTAGACATTGATTTTTTTAATTAACATCCTCATCGCCTTCCTCAAAACCATTAAAACTATCTTATTCACATAAGATACCTCGCACCAGTTGAATACATATCATATGTTCTTAATGACTAAACTGTATTGCAATAACTAACTGTAGCAAATAAAAATATCTTTACTATGCCTTGTGAAATTCATAATGTACCAGTGAATACCACTATTCCTGTAACTAAGCTCTTGCAAGCAATAGTGCTTCAATGTCATGGGCTGCTTGCGCTATATAAATATAAGTAAGTAAATAAATAAATAAATAAATGTTTATGTTACTGTACAATTATTGTTGTTTGAGATTTGAACATAGTGCGTGCTTGCAATTTTGTTTGACTATATGCACTCTATATATTTTATTTAAAAAATGTTGGTTCAACATGATTTGAATATGTGTGTATAAAAAGAAATTAAATAGTATAATGGTTTGTAAGTGACAGTTGATTTTAGGAGACAGAAAAAGGACAGTAAGTTCATTTTACAGATTATACATGGTAAAAGTCAGCTAATCTGTTTATAACCAACTAGAAGAATTGTACATGTATACATGTACCTTACAGAAAATATGCATACCTGTAGTTTGTGTTCATGCATATGGATATGCATGGAGCTGTAAGTAGAAATCTTGGAGACTTGTATAGTATTTCTTGTAGAAGATGCTTTCCAATGAAATGACAGAGAGATTAACAGTACATTTGCTGTGCTGATCTATGATGATGCAGTTAGATGCTGAGGTGTTCTATGTGATTGGTGGATGGCCATGTGACTTCTTAACTACATCCAATGAGGGAATGGCGCAGAGAGTGAAGTGGAAATGGTAGAAGGGCTGTCCGTGTTACGATATGTCCGCAGACATGGCGGTAGTTCGTGGACATCGGGTGTTACATCCGGGGATTTTTGGGTTGGGGAGCCATGCAAATGAGAATGAGCATACAAAGGGATTGGTCAGGAAAGTTTTGGGGGGTGTTGTCCCAGGAGAGAGTTTTTCAGATACTCTTTTTGCTGAGAGAAGAACAGATAGCTATGGCTGTGTGTTTCAGAAAACACATTGTTTGGATTATGGGAGACTTGTGGATACATTGGTTGAAGGTGCATGCAGAAAGCTGTGGAGTAGCTCTAGATCTTGGATTTCCACATGTGGAAGTACACTGGCATGAAGTACGTGGAATGAAGTGGTTGGACTTGCTACCTCTTTGTGCTACTTTGGAGATAGAGCAATATCCAGATATAATTATAATTCATTGTGGAGGGAACGGTTTAGGACATGTGTCTGGAATTTCTTTGCAATTTGCAATGAAAGAAACGGATTGCGCAGAGACAAATGTGGCTTTGTTCTTCTTCATTTGGTCCACAAATGGACAAATGATCCTGTCACCACAGGAGTGCTCCTTGTGGTGACAGGATCAGAAAGGGAGGATGAAGTAGAGGAAGTCAACCTGCTACGCTCCTCGCAAGGTACAACCTTGCGAATGGCCCCAGTGTGGAATTACTTCAGGTGTCGCTTCATGGTGGTGGTCCCAAAACTGTACGAACCAGGCCTCCCGTGACTGTAGCATTTTGCACTCATTGCAGGTGACTTGGTTCGCACAAGCCTTAGGACCATTCCCACGAATGGTAAATAACCGCCACACCCAAGACTCACGCCGAGTGCGGGTAGTAGGGAGTTCAACTACCTCATCCTCTTCTTCCTCCTCTGCATCCTCACTCCTGTTCCCCTCTTCAGGCCCTTGGGGAGGTAGTGGTGGTGGAGGGGGTGGGTTGGTGCTGAAGCAGATGCAGCACCATGTGGCAGCAGTGCAGCCATGGATGCCATCAGGTTCTTAATGGAAATCTGCAGTTGGCAGAAAAAATCGCTGTGCTCTGTAGGATAGCCAGAAACACAATGAGAATAAGCTCTAGGGCGTGGTCTTTTATAGGGGTGCTTGTACGCGGTTCACGGACATGCGCGCTGTCCGCAGACAGATTGAACACAAAAAAGAGTTCAAAAAGTTTCAAAAAGTATGTAGAAACTCAGGATTACTATGTGGGACTTGTGCCATGGTGAGTTTTATGGAAAAATATTGTGGATTACTTGAAAATGTACTTTTAAATTGTACAGGGACATGAAAAGTGTCTGCATTCAGAACACACGATCAGCGTGGGTGCGGTCACATGATAGCTTCGCAAACATGTCCGCGAAGAGAACGGCTGTCCGCAGAACACCAAATGCACCGGCAATGGTTTGCGGATGCGCGTTGATGTTCTACGGACACTGTTCGGGTCCTGAAGAAATTAAAAGTGCATCACATGTCAAACGAACAGTTACGAACAGGTGTTTGTTCTTAGAACAGTTTCAACTTGCTTGCAAATAATACAGACAGACATAGCGTCCTCAAGACACCCCCATTTTGTTTAGTTACGAACATTTTAGGACACAACATGTGTTCTTAGAACAGTTTCAATTTGGTCGCGAACAATACGGACAGGCATAGCGTCCTCAGGACAGCCCTATTTTGTATATTTACGAACATTTCAGGATACATAATATGTTCCAAGAACACTTTCATTTTGTCAACGAACAATACAGACAGCATCGTCAGGACACCCCAATTTCGTCCATTGACGAACATTTCAGGGGACACCCTGTGTTCTTAGAACAGTTTCAACTTACGAACAAACAATATGGACAGGCATAGCGTCCTCAGGACACCCCCATTTTGTTTATTTACGAACATTTCAGGACACTGCGTGTGTTCTTAGAAGAGTTTCAACTTGCTAGTGAACAATACGGACAGGTATAGTGTTCTTCAGGCCACCTCCATTTTCGTTTCTTTACGGACATTCCGGACACCCACGCTGTCCGTGAATTGCTTTTAAAAAAAAATGAAATGAATTAGAACACAATATAAAAATGTAACTTTATTTAACATGTATGATTAATTTATGACAGAGAAGGTGAGGCAGAAACTGAAACAAAAACAGGAGAATTAGGGGTTTCAACAGGATTTGTATGAGGTGAAGAAGGGATGGAAGTCTCATCAAAACATTTTAGTTCATGGAGAGGATTTGGGGATAATTGACTGGGATATGGTAAGGGGGGACAGGTACATGTGGGACAATGGTATGTGGTTTTTTGTTTTAAATGATCTTCCACAAAGGTTTTTAAATTATTAAAATTAGCCAACAATAGATACATTTTTTCTTGTATGCTGTGAAGAGTCTTATCCATAACAGCTTTTTCTGTAGTACTTTCTATTTTGGTATGCTCTGTACAAATATATATATATATGTTAAATGTATATAAAATAATAATAATTAAATGGTTTATAGTGTAAAGTGTCTACCATTTGAGTCACTATCTTCTGACATTTCCTCATGTGGAAAATGCTCCTCTAGCCACTCCAGAGTACTACACATTTCTGTGAGAAAAAAACATAATATCATTTTTTTTTAAATCTAATACAGAAAGTTTACAAATATATGAGTAAAACCCAGTAAACTTACTATCTCAGGTAAGGTGTGTTCTGAGTGTTCTGTAGATCTGCTGTTGTTCTTGGTTGTGGAGTGTTTGTGAGGTTATTATGTTGGAAGCCTATGTATCTTCTTTTGGTATATTCCATTTTAGAACATATTGTATTTAAATGAATGGTTAATGTGTTATATATATGGGTTACACTTCTTATGCATTACTACATATAATGTGTATGTGTCCTGGTTTGTGAATTTGTAAAATGTTCATATGTTATGATATAACAATTAAACATACCCCCCCCAGAGTTTTTAGTTAGTGATGCTATTGTCCGAACATGTCCGCGGACATTAAAAGAGTTTGCGGACATCAAACTCAGTAGAGGAGGTTCAGTTTGTTCAATTTTACATGTACATAAAATCAGAGTTATTATTATTAAATTGTACTAAAAACCTATGAAATTCAGTGAAAAAACTTTGTTAAAGGAACGTTATGGTTAAGTTGCACTACTAAAAACCTATGAAATTCAGTGAAAAAACTTTGTTAAAGGGACGCTATGGTTAAGTTGCGCTAGTAAAAACCTATGAAATTCAGTGAAAAAACATTCTTAAAAGTACGTTATGGTTAAGTTGCACTACTAAAAACCTATGAAATTCAGTGAAAATCGTTGTTAAAGGAACATTATGGTTCCAAGTAAAACCAAAAAACCCCTGAAATTCGCCAGTTATGGTAAGCTAAGCAACCATAACTCGCGCCACCAGCGTGCACTGCTAAGACTAACACCCATGACATCAAAGATGACATCACAAATGTCATTGATGACATCACTGATGACATCACATATGCATTTACTTTTCATGATTAGCTGCAATTTACCTGCAAGATGACTCTTGCAGCCCCGCTACTCTCCCAAACTGGTAATGCACATAGCAGTGCACATTTTGCAAAGCCCATCCTTGATTAATGTCCTTTATTTGTCTACAACAAAGACTCATTTGGGATAAGAATTTGAAATAAGACATTGCCAACATTTTCCCCACCATTAGATTTATTTTAAACCAAGATGTTTGCAAACGAACAAGCTTGCGTTGCCTTGGCAATGCCATCCTAGCCATGACCATTGGACGCACCGGTGAGCATGTGCAGCGTAATGCTGTGAAAAGGCGCGCTGGGCCCGCCACTGCTCTTGGAAAATCAGTTTACTCTCAAGGCCTGATTTATAGAAGCATGATATAATGGTGCAATCCCATCGGAAAACGTTCTGTGAATCAGGCCCAAAATATGTTCAATTTGGTAATCGCTGATTAAAGGTCCCGGTGCAGCCGCACCATTATTTTAACAAACAGAAAAATGTGTCTGCATGTCCACGGGCTCTCGTTGGAAAATGAGGTTGAATGATTTAAAAGTGCTCTTTCCATGCAATTATTTTTGCATTGAAATAAAATGAAGGGGGAAAAGTCTTATTGAGAAATCATATGGTTAGCATTCGTTCCATCCTTTTGGAAATGATAACTTCCTAAACAGTTAAAAAAATACTGGCAAGTCTTGTGAATATTTAACACCATAAGGCCCTGATTAACAAAACCTGTTTTAATTGAGCGATGCCATTGGAAAACACTTTGTAAATCAGATCCCACATTGCTTAAAGAAAAGGGTCAGAGTTGTTAGACTAAAAACACAAAAATAAACATTGCAGGGTGCCTCTCGCCTTGCTAAACATGCATGCATTTAAATGAAATGCATGTGGGTGTTGCAAGTATTTTATTTGCTCTGCTGGCCCCAGTGGAAAGCGTCATGACAACAGGCTCAAGTTGAGGGTAAAAGCGAGTGGACAGATTCCAACCACTTTTTTCAGATGGTGGTCCCAGTCCCGCCGCCCCCCTCCCCAGTTAAAATGAGAAACATTGAATGTCCTCCTTGAATTTACGAATTACAGCCAACCTCGGGGATCGAACTGTAGGACACTTCACCACTGCACTATATAAAAATATGAAAAATAACAACTAAAGGTGAAATGTCTCATTTCGGTACTGCATGTTCCAGGGAAAACATTTGTATTGGTTCTTGGAGTTTAACACATGCATACCCTTCAACGTTTTCAAAAACATGAAGAAAATATCCTGTCTTGGTTTGTGTGTGTGTTGATTTTATAAAAGGAACATGCCATTTGTCCTGTGCAATTTGGTTGGTTATGCAAAGCCAATTTAATTAAATTTGCATATTTCACCTTGATATGCTCATTTCTGGCGACATCAAATCCCATTGAGTTTGTTGATGAGTCCCCCCAGTTTCAATTTTAGGATTTGACCCCTGATTGCACTCAGCCATGAAGCATCTCAGATTCACTGTTGTGGCGAGAAATAGGAAGTTCCCAAATCAAAGCGTCCTATATGAACAGTTTGAAACAGTGTAAGGAATAAAGGAATGAGACTTGAAAGAAGGATTAAAAAGAGAAAAAGAAAGAGTAAATGAGAGAAAGGAAATTGAAGAAAGACTATGAATGGAAAAGAAAAATAGATGGGAAAAGGGAGAGAAAGCAGTAAGAAACAAACTGAGAGAAAGACAGAGTGAGCAAGTTAGGAGAATAAAAAAGAACAGGAAGGAATGGCCGCTAGAAAAGGCAGGAGCAGAAGAGATCAAAAATTGAGCAATGGGTTTTCCATGGGAGGGTGTACATAACATGTGCACTTTGAGGCAAGCAAAAGGATTGGGGACATATGTTGAGAGATAAGAAGGATACAGAGGAATGTCAATTGAGGAAGCAATGGAATAGGGGAAAGACAGGGAAGCCTGCACATAAAGAGGGGGAGAAACAAGAAAAACAGCAAGCTCGAGATGAAAGAGAAACTGGGACCGAGATGCTTGAGCAAGCTACATAGCAATGGAGTAATGTGTTTGCACACAGCATGCGGGAAACGTCCCCTAGAGAGGCGTGTGCAAATTGTGGGCCTAATTCCTGGAACTTTTAGCGCATTGACTTTTCAGGGGTGCAAATTGAAACACCCTGATTTTTGCAGTGCAACGTTTACTGCGAAAAATACACTTCCACCACTCTGTGAATCAGGGTGTTTGTTGTACAGTGCATGAGATAGAGGAGGACGAAGTATAACATGATTGGTTATTTATAATGCGCTTAATACCCAGAGGTTTCTAAGTGCGGACCCGACCCGGGGATCGAACCCGTGTTGCTCTGTGTCGTCTTGTTTCCAAGGCAAGCACGTTGTCACTGAGCTATCCGCCCATATTAAGTACAGCAGGAAAGACAGATGGAGACAGAGAATATGGAGGAGCTCTGTGTGGAAGGGGCGTGTAGTAGTTGAAGTAGAGTGGGTAAAAGCGAGAAGGGAGTGAGAGAGAAAAGAGTTTGAGGGGTGGGTAGATATGAAAGGAGGTCATGAAAGGAGAGTCCAAGAGTAGTGACTGGGATAGAGCATGGCTTCACAGAGGAGCACTTTTGGAGCTGGGACAGCCAGAGACCTCTGGCGTAGGGCAGAGCCAGGGTCAAGCCTGGTAGTCTGGCTGGGTTCTAAGGGCCCAACATAGGGTACGCCAAAGCCGTTTGGTGGTTAGATGGTGGGGTCTGGGGGAGATTGTGGGGTAGGAGGATGTGTCAATCGAGTGGAAAGGGATTGGGGTTCTAGAGGAGGGAATAGGTACAACACCAGTATTTCTTTTTTAATGGGGAGGGGGACTGGGGCAGAGAACATGGGGATGGTGGTGTGTGGGGGTGGGGCATTGCTGCTGTTTTGGGGATGGCATGGGGGGAGGGAAAAGAGAATGGGGTGGGTATGGTGGTGGAGCATGGAAAGAGTGAGTATTTTTAAGAATGGTGAGTGGAAGGGTGGGTGTATGGGAGACTGACCTTTACATTTGCTGCTTCACCACTCGTCCAGGAGGCACTCCTGCCCATTCCAGCCAATCAAGAGGCTGAGGCGGGACAGGAAGTCTGTCAGCCCGGACAGGAAATAAGACGTGAATGGCAGAAGCATTTTTTTTAAAACAAGTGTTCCGGGTTGTGGGGCAGGCAGTAGGTGGGGGTGTTGGCCGTCCCCTGTTTTGAGCAGGCACTGACCGAGAGGAGGGGCAGCCATAGCCAAAACACTATGAATAATGTAGCTGCTAAGATAACTCAGTGGGTTAATGTGATTGTTGGTGAGATATTAAACCAAATCTGGTCTTTTAAAAAAATGACATGTTCCCTTTCCCTAAATGTAAAAGGGGCTTTTCACATGTACAAACATATATATTGTTTTTTAAATTATATTTGGCATAAAGTACAGTCTGAAGTCGATATTCTCTGCTTCGGAAGCAGCGTATGCTCAGACAGTCAGGCCCAGAGGTGGAGATGTGGTGCTCCCTGCCTGCTGATAACTGCTCCGTGAGATGCGGTGCCCGGTGATAGTGTTGGGGGGGATAACTGTGCAATCGGAGGCAATTCATCTTGTGCTGGGAGGAATTTCCAGCAGAGCATTGCTTTGCCAACCCTGACAAGACCTATTAATCTCTGCCAGGCACGTGTCAGCTGGCGGATCCATCTAGACTCAGCATCTTAACGCCCTGGCATCACCAAAGGCATGCAGACACCTTCTTTTAGGGTATAATTAGACTAAATCCCACTCTATGATTTACATTGAAAATGCCAGTTTAGCCACCAGTGGTATTTAATATGCAAAATGTTCCATCTGTATGCTCTAGTTTCATGATTCACGTTTTAATGGTGTCCTTTATTTTTTCTTTTAATTTATTTTCTCTAAACTGCTCAAGGTTTTTTAAATGTAAAACATTCTATACTTTCCGTAGACTTTCTACTTTCTCTCTCCCTCTCTCTGTTTTTCTCAGTCTCCATGAGCCTGATTTACAAAAGGACTTTTCAATGGGAAGATCCTATTGAAAGATGGTTTGTAAATCAGGCCCTTTGTTTTGCGGGCATTTTGAAAAACAAAGTTTAAAACAGTCTATGCTAATCCTAATAGATTGTAGGGTCTCCTTCACTAAAAGTAGTTCATGAAGGGTACCCCGAGGGTAGTGTGACCAGACGTCCCGGTTTTCCCAGGACAGACCCTGGAAATCACCCTCTGTCCCAGTGGTGGCCCGAAGTTTTTTAATGTTACAAACCTCGTCCTGGGATTGGAAGGGTTGGTGCTACGGTCCCGTTTTTTCCGGGGCACGATTTCGAAATCAGGCTCGGTGCGACTCTACCTGCGCGTGAATGGGGGCGTGAATGCTTTTCACGCACCCGTTTCCTACTCCCTCCCCTCCCCAGCTGCTCTCCTCTAATGAGAGCAGCATGCCTGTGAGCCCACCCCTCCTTCCTCTGCAACAGGGCAGCGGCATAGAAGTAGGACTGGCGTTTTATTTGTTTACTTTAGTCCTACTTCTATGTCTATGGCCAATCCTGTTTTTTTTTTATCTGGTCACCCTACCCCTACCCGAGGGTCACATCTAACACCATTACTCATCAGTATTTACACACACCCACGGGCCCTAGATAATCACAGATCACGCTGCCTCCAAATTCATGCGTGAGCCGACAACTCCCAGATCAACAGTGCTTTTAAAAGTGCATCTGAGACTCAGAGCAAAACCACTGAGGGACCAAACAAAATCTGTGCCTGAATGAAGGAAATTGAACTGGGCTTGATTGGGGGAGATTTTGGTGCAGGGCATGAAGCAGGAAAGCCCATTGTGTGAGTGTGGGTGTAACTATTCCCTAGACCTGACTCCACTATCACAGTAAACTGCCTGTGCATCCTACTTGACCCCAACCTCTCCATCACTCCACAGGTCAACACTGTCAGGTGCATGCATGTTCAATTGATATGCCCATAAAGTAATCCCGACTCCTGTGAGTCTATCTGTTAGGTGTAACTCAAGAAATTAATGACAGTGGGCCTCATTACACGGTATGCGGTAAGGGTTTACCGGTAAGGGCACCGGTACCGGTAAACCCTTGCCCCCTTACTAAGAGGTTTTACCAGCCGTTAAGGAACGGGCCCGCAAAGGGACCTTGGTGCTAATTACGGTACCGCAATTTGCGGTACCGTAATAACCTCCTTCCCCATTCCCATGATCCCTATGGGGGCAAACATGGAAATGGGGAAGTACCTTGGTGAATGGGGAATTACCGGCCCCGCTCACCTTGGAGTAGGCCGGTAATTCCGCCATCCACCAAGGCGGACACGGTGAAATACCGGCGCCATGGTTACCCCATACCGTGTAATGAGGCCCAGTGTCCTTCTTCACTACTGCAACATGGTCTACACATGCCTTCCGAAAAGGAAATAGTGGATTCTTCAGAGAAAACAAAAATATGCATCAAGCACATGCTGTATTTGAGAAAGTATAATGATACATTTGCAATCCTGAAATCTCTTCACTGGCTCCTCCTCTGGAGAAGAGGTTGATATTTAAAGCCATGGGCACTTTCTACATGCTTTAAATGAGCATCACAGTAGGCACCACGGGCCTCATTATGAGTTCTGCTGTGATACTGTGGTAAATCTGCCTCGGCAGAATTACTGTTGCAGCCATGGTGGCCGGCAGAAATTACTGCCGTATTATACCATTGGTGGTAACAGTAATTACCACCAAACACGAGCATCAGTGATAAAACCTTCTGAAATCAGCATAATTGACATAACTGCCTACACATCACGCACTAATTGCACTGGCAGAATTACTGCCAGTGGAAATAGCGTTATCACTGCATTGGCAAGCAAAATCCACCCCGAATCCCCCAGTCCCTTTTGCCATCCGGACTCGGAAGGGAGTCCAAAGATGTCTCTGTGAGGCAGAGCTGAAGGACCTCACACATGAGGTAGTGGCACATGCCAAAGAGCTCTACGGCTCGCGCATCAAAACCCATCTGGCCAGAGCAAGGCAGTTATCTGGACCAGCATCCATGGCAAGGTCATGGTAGTGGGCACAGTCCCACGGGAGAGCGAGGACTGCCAGAAATGCTGGAATTACCTCAAGGCCGGGGTGTGCAGAATCCTGTCCAGACACCAGCAAGAGACATCATCTTCAGGAGGCAGCACTGTGGACCCCCTTGTCCTGACCCCATGGGAGGAGAAGGCAAGATCCATACTTCACATGGAGGGGGATTGAGGGGATTGGCAGTGTGGAAGTTGCAGCAGCAAGCCAAGGGTATAGCAGTGAGTCTATCAGTACCCACTCCCATGTGAATGCACTGGCCAAATGCATGTGTTCCCCAGCATAGATGAGCACAATGGGCAAGGCAATGGAGAACCACATGGCAATCAGTACAAAGGCACAGTGACTACACACAAGTGCTAGTGAAGGTGGGAGTATGGAGATTGGACTCTTTCTTTCTACTATTATGTAGTAATGCACATACAATGTGCATGTGAAGCCATGGAACAATGGGAATCACCTATGTATGCTTTGACAGTCCAAGTTGCCAAGAGAACCCCCTGCAATGCCCCAACAACAAGTAACATTGGCAGGCCAACAGGCAATGTACACATGCATGCACCTTGTTTTCCCTCAGTAGGCACTACCCCCACCTAGCCTTAGTGGTGTTCATTTGTCTGAAACAACCTATGCCCATTATACAAAATGTGTGTAAGTAGAACAAACCCCATATTGCATGAATGCATTGCTAGTCCACTTACATGTGTGACAGATGACTAACAGCATATCATTATCCAATCAACAGGTATACAGTCGAGAGATGCTGAAGAGGCTGGGCCCTCCCCTGCTCAGGACACCTCCACCGCTGGCAGTGCATCCACCTCCACCCCTGCACAGGCTGCACGTGAGAGCAGAAGGAGGAAGAGCAGGAGGGAGACAGCAAGGCCACAGGAGACCTCCGGAGTGTCAGCTTTGCTATGCATGAGACACCTACCATCCCCACATCATTGGCCAGTGGCCCCTCACTAGCAATGCAGATCGCACAGGTTGCACAGGAAATGCTGATGCATGGGATGCATCACCCATACCACAGCCAGCCCATGTGGCGACAGATGCATACTAATTGACCTTTTCACAATTGACCTCCAGAGAATAGACCTAATTTAAAAGGTCAATTAGGACATGTATACGGGGGAACACCCCGCAAACCCTCACCCAATCCAAAAAACTCTGTAACCCCCACCCAATCCCTTTATATTATTTATAATCCAAAACCAACCCAATACATATATAAAATAACTAAAATAATATAAAGGTCAATTATGCAGAAGGTCAATTAGGACCACCATAATTCGGTCAATTAGGACAAAACGTCCATTGTAAAAGGTCAATTTGGGTAATACTGTGGAGACTCCCAAGATTGCTGTCCACACACCTGTATCCACCCTTCTGCCCCCTGACACCTCCATATCACCTGTGCCAGACAGGTTCCGTCAGAGCCAGGCTGGGGTAGACACAGGGAGCAATGTCTCTCCAAATGAGGAAGAAGACGAAAACACAGGCTTCAGGCCACCCTGCTTTACCTCCTTTCCTCCCCAGAGCCCACTGCCAGTGCCACAACACACACTGGCAGTGATATGAGCGAGGCTGGGTGCCATGGAGCAGCACCAGGCAACAATGGAACATCTCGCAGTGCAGCAGTTGCAGCATCTTCAGGCAATCAGCAACTGCATCTAGGGTTCAGACAGGAGGATTGCCTGGTCCCTGGACCACCAGTGCCGCCAGCTCACTCATACCACTGCTGCTATCTCTGCTGTTGGGCAGAGAATTAGGAAGCACACTGATGGCAGGTCGACCTTTGCAAAGCTCCTCCCTTCCTGCATGCAATTGACGCTGCAGCACATCCAGGGCCCTGAGTCTGAGCCTTCCAACTCTGCCACCCCCACAGAGGGAACTGTGCCCAGAACCCCAAGGAGCCACCCCTTGCGTCATCTGACTCCAACAGTGCTTGCCCCAGCTTGCAAGGGCAAGATGCTATGCAAGTGACCTTTCATGGCATATGTGGATTGTGTACAGGTGTCATTAGCCATGATATTTGGCGTTTCCAGAGTTACCTGCAAGGACAAAGGTCACAGGTGTCAGTCACAGTGCCTTACAGGTGGGCCTCCTTTTCAAAAGGCATATTTATGGATACTGTTCATGCATTTTTGCTGCATCGTTGTACCACATGGTTTTCCATCACAGTAATTGAATGTAGTGTCATATACTATGGGGGTAAATATACATTGCCATGTTACAGCGTGCACCTGGCTCTCAACCGGCAGTCGTCACTTCCATGGACTGTGATTTTCATTGCAGGGTGAATGTGGCCTTTGTTAGGCCTGTGTGTTGCTATCGTTCATGTGCACTGATTGGTGATCTGTTTCCCTTGTGCATGTTTGCGGTTTCTGTTTTCCTTCTATTATGGCTTCACATACATTATTACCAGATGACATGCAATCACTTTCTGGCAGTGCTGTATTGTCTTTGTGCAGTGTTGAACGGTGACATTGATGTTTAGGTATGTGCTCCCTATGCAATGTGGTTAATGCAGTCATCTGTGTGTGTATTGCTAACTTGTTGGTGCAATATGCATCACTGACATATTACTGCATTTTCCTGCATGGCCTACTCATGTGGGATGGTGGCTGTCATGTGTGGAGTGTGTGGGCAGAGTGTGCATTGTTCAGTTGTGGTAAAGTACCTCCCCACTTCCACAAAGCATTTCACCAGTGCTGTAAGATCAGTTTGTGTGATGACACTTGTACTCACCCAGTATCCATGTCCTTTGGCCTCTGTCGCTCTCCATGTATGCCTGCAGTGTGCTTTCCCACAGGTCCATGGCATTGTGAGTGGAACCAGGGAAGCGGGCACAGCAGTGTGTGATCACAAAGTCAGCATCATTGGTGACCTGGACATTCATGGAGGGATACTGCTTCCTGTTGCAGTATAACTCTTTGGATAACTGGGGGGCTCGCAACACCACATGGGTGCAGTCCAGAGCGGATATTCTGTTGGGCAGGTGGGCTGCTGCAAAAAAAAACACACCTTCATGGCATTTATTTGTGCCGGGCTGGTGTGCAGAGATATGTGCCGAGAGCTATGGTTGCCCACAGTGTGCTAGTAGGTGCTAGTAGCAAGGACGTGTAGGACCACCACAATCTTCAGCAGCAGGGGTAAGGCAGTTCAGATATTGATCCTAATCTGGATCAGGGCAAGTAGGTCAATGATGGTCTCCCTGTTCAGGTAGTACAGATGGATCAGCTGGGTGTCAGTTAATGTTAAGGATGAGGGCCTTGCCTGGGGAATGTGCTCTGCCCTTGCATAACATCTCCTCCTCACCCTTTCCATGCCATGTGCGGCTGTTACTGACTCTACAACTCAACGTGGAGCAAGAGGAACTGCATGTCCGATTACACAACAGAAAGTGGCAGCATGGTGTTGGAAAGTGTGCTTGGGTTCGGTGCAGGCCTTTTGTAGTTTTTCAGAGTGGATTGGGTGCACCTGTGACTTGTTTTCCATTTCCTGTATGCATTTATCTCACCTTTTAGGTGGAGGTAACTGCACCGGGTTTTTTCGGAATTAGCACCCAATTTTAGTGGTATTTCAGCTGTATTTTAACTTGTAATACAGCAGAAATACCGTTTTGGATCTCAGATGTAATTTTGCCAGCGGAACTAGCGTTGGGGCTAATTCTGACAGATATTGGCAGTAATTCCACTGGTACTAATTCCGTTGTGGCTAATTCGGTCAGCGTAATTAGCATAATTCCGTTACCACCACTTTTAATGTATACCAGAGAGCTCACAATGAGGCTTCAATTCCCTTTAAATCATCTAAATCGGGTGATTTGGGATGTGTGAAATTGAGCCATATCCCTTCCACACATTTACACCATTCAGCCCATTTGACAAAATTTGATTAATCTTTTTGTAAACAGAAAACTTGTCATAAGTGCAGTTACGTTAAATAAAGTCAGAAAACATAGGTTTTGTGGTTTCTAAATGTAGCCAAATTGATGCAACAAAAGGTCAGCAAATGGGCTGTTGCTGGAGCCTTTTTCAACATACTAAGATGACAGTTTTGATATTTTTTCAGAAAAATTCTCCAGCAAATATGTATCTACATTTTCAAACTATTTATGTGAATATTACCTTGCTTTGCAGAAAATCAAAAACATATTACAGATGTCTATCACAATTTAAGTGGACAATCTGTAATTGAGTTTTCGATTTATTTCATGAAAAATCATTGCAATTATTTTTTATCAATATTTTTTCAGCCAAACTAGTGAAAACTGTTTATTACAGTTGTCCACTGTTTTCACTAATACAAAATCCTGCTAAATTATTATTTGGCAGGATTAATTTGAGAAAACTAAGTGAAAACAGTTCACTAGAGTTTTCAACTTTACTTGCTGACAAACATATCCTGCAAAAATTAGCTCTTTGAAATATTTTTTCCAGCCTTCGCATAAGGTGTCAAATTTAAAAAAAAAATAATGTGTAAATTAGCCAAGTAAAAATGATGAATGTTTACCCAATTAAACTAGAGGAATTTAAATTGTGCACATACCTACTAGTGACCTAGAGGCTCCAGTTGACCAATCTGACACACTCAGAAAATCACTTTGGCAAAGCCAGCAGGGTGAAAATGTTCTCCCATTACATAGATATTAAAACGTCTACCTGTGATCCGCCTAAGCACCCCCTCTCAATATGAATCTAGAGAGGACACAACTTAGTTATGTTATGTTATGTTACTTTGCATTTATATAGCACCTTATGTATCATTGGTATGATCTCAAAGCGCTGGTAGGTTGAACGCCCTACGGAACCGTAGTTCAAGTCCGTAGAGAGAGAGAGAGAGAGAGAGACAGAGTCATAAGGTGCGTGGGTGCATCAGATATGTGTGCAGCTGGTGTGGCACTTGCATGATAGCTGCTTCTTAGCGGTAGGTGTGGTGGTTGGGAGGTCAGGAATATGTGTTCATTCTGGAGGGTTGACACCCAGACTAATTTCTGGCTGCGGTAGGCCTGAGGAGACGCTTAGTTTAGTTAGGATGATGAGGAGTATGTGGAGGGTATTAGTATGAGAACATCTATACCGAATGTGTCATAGTATCGCTGTTTTACAGTTGATTGGTGGTGTGTAGGAGAGAGTAAGTGTGGTAGTGTGATATGGTGGTTTTCAGTAAGGCTGCTCTATCCACTCTATCCGTTCCATCCACTCCATCCATTCCATCCGTTCCATTTACTCTATCCGTTGCATCCACTCTATACATTCCATCTACTCTATCCTTTTCATCCACTCCATCCACTCCTTCTGATCCACTCACTCCATCTGGTCCACTCACTCCATCTGATCAACTCACTCCATCCGATCCATTCGATCCATCCACTCCATCCAATCCATCCACTCAATCTGTTCCATCCACTCTATTCATTTCATCTGCTCTATCTGTTCCATATACTCATCTGCTCCATCCACTCCATATGTTCCATCCGCTCGATCTGTTCCATCCACTCTATTCATTCCATATGCTCTATCCGTTCCATCCACTCCATCTGTTCTATCCACTTCAGCTGTTCCATCTACTCCATCTACTACATCTGATCCATCCACTCCAATCCGCTCCATTAATTCCATCTGCTCTATCTGTTCTATCCATTCCAAGTTTTCATTCCACTCCATCAGTTCCATCCACTCCATCTGTTCCATCCACTCCTTCTGTTCCATCCACTCCATCTGTTCATCCACTCCATCTGTTCATCTGTTCCATGAACTCCATCTGTTTTATCCATTCTACCTGTTTCATCCACTCTACCTGTTCCATCCACTTCATCTGTTCCATCTACTCCATCAGATCGATACAGTCCATCTGTTCCCTCCGCCTCATTTGTTTCATCAACTCCATCTGTAGTGTCTACTGCATCGTTCCATCTGTTCCATCCACTTCATCCGATCCATCCGTTCCATTCACTTCATCCATTCCATCCACTTCAGCAGTTCCATTCACTTCATCCGTTCCATCCACTTCATTCGTTCCATCCATTTCACCTGTTTCATCCACTGCATCCGTTTCACCCATTAAATGTGTTTCATTCGTTTCATCCACTTTATTCCTTGCATCCACTTTGTTCGTTCTGTTCAGTTTATCTGTTTTAATTTACACTGGCAGTTTTAGTTTTCCATTTTTCTCGATCGGGTCTCAATGCTGGATTGTTATTTTTGATTCAGCAACCTTGGGTTACTCTTAATTGTCACTGTTTATACTGTTTATGTTAAGAGATGATTTTTAGGGGAAGAGCCACGTTTTCAGTAATTTGCGGAAAGCCATGTGGTCTTCGGTGAGTCAGATGTGGGGTGCAAGTGAGTTCCACAGAGTGGGGGCCAGGGCTGAGAAAGATAATCCGCCTAACCTAACTGAGTTGGTTTTTGGTATCACTAGGGGGTGGGCAGAGCTTGATCTTATAGTGTGTGGTGGATGGTAGGGTCTTAGTTTGTCCTTAACATATTGAGGTCCGGTTTTGTGCATTGCTCGGTGCGAGATGCATAAGATTTTGAAGGTCTCCCTTCGGCCATCCGGGAGCCAGTGCAGAGTTTTGAGAGCTGGGGAGTTGTGATCTCTTGGGCCAAGTGCTAGTAGCAGTTTGGCTGCGGCATTTTGTGCTCTTTGTAGTTTAGTCAGGTGGTACGCATGGACTCTGAGGTAGAGGGAGTTAGCATAGTCTAGTCTTGAAATTACAGTTTATTGGACCGCAGTGAGTCTGTTGGGAAAGGAGAGGTATGGAAAAATGTGCCTAAGAATTTTGAGGTGGTAGTGGCAGGACTTAGAGACTTTGTTGACTTGGTGCAAGAGGGTTAGGTCAGAGTCGAGAGTGCATGCAAGGTTTTTTACTGAGGTTGAGGTTGTTGGGGAATTGCCCATGGCAGATGGCCACGGTAGAGGGTGTGGAAGAAGTTTGGTGTTGCCACACACCATGATTTCAGTTTTGCAGGGTTTTAAACGGAGGTGGTCTGTGGTCATCCAGTGATCAATGTCAAGGTGGCAGGCAGCGAGGTTGGGTTGGCAGCTGGGTTTTGAGATAAGGAGTTTGAGGATTAGTTGGGTGTCATCAGCATAGCTGTAGCACAGGATATTGTGCAAGCAGATTATTCGTGGGAGGGTGGACATATAGAGGTTGAACAAGAGGGCTGATTGGCACGCTCTTTGTGGAACTCCGGTATTGACGGGTCGGGCCACAGAAGTAAAGGAGGAGAGTAGGGTTATTTGGTTCCTATTGTTGAGGATGGATGCTATCCACTTGAGAGTGTTTCCACTGATTCCTAGGGAGTGGAGGCGGTCGAGGAGGATTGGTGGTTGATTGTGTCAAAGGCGGTGGATAGGTCAAGAAGGCTTAGTGCAGGGTGAGTTTAGCTCGTATTAATATCAGTGTTATTACCCTCCATGGCCACTGGAGACTTAATCAATCCATTTTTCGTACAATATTAAGCTTCTAATTAATCAACACCTGGCATTCAAAGTCTGTTTGTTTGCTTGGAAATTATTATCTTCTGTTGTCTTTCAGAGCTATCCCGACCTCCCTTATTTCACAGTAACCTTTCAACAGGGCCGCTGTCTGGTCTGCACAGATCTGTATTTCAGCTAATTTAGAAAGTCGAGTCTTCCTGCAGTCTCATAGCTTCTCATTCACTCTTATGCAACGCCGCCGTCCATTTTATGCACAATGTCCTTTCATTACTATTGAGTTTCTATGTTTAGCAAGCTTTATATGCATATTGTTTGTGTTACATTTCAGCGTATATATTGGCTATGTTATGTTCTTCATGTCTATATAGTGCAGGCTATATTCTTTGTGTCTAAATGCATGTTTGACCTAGTGTTCGTGTTTCTTCATGGTGAGTGCATATTTGCTTCATGTCTATTGTACTCTCGTATGTCAGCCAGCAGGGAGGTCACTTGTTCTCGACATCTTCAGTTACATCAGGTCCCTCTCATCTATTGATCTGGCATAAGGCTGTATGGTTGCCTTAGTGCATAGCGTCTCTCTCCTTTTCGGTATAGACGCGGGGTAGGGGCAGTCACCCTGAATGACGTATTCATCTGCATCTTGACACAGGAAATGTTGAAATCCATATAATGGTTGGTACTTTATCCACACTGGTACCAAGCTTCTAGGAGCACAATTTTTTTCTAGTGACCCGATTGGTGGTGCATCTTTGCTGGATCGTAAATTAAACAGCGCTGGGAGGAAGAGAGTTGTTTCAAGGTGGATTTTTGGTGCAAAGCGAAAGAGAGTGAGATTAGCCGGAAGATGTTGCAACTCTCTTGAGGGAGCCTACAGAATCGGGCAACATAATGCCTTGAATGAGAGCAGTTGGTCACCAAGATGGGTAAAGCAGGCATATAGAAACATAGAAAGTGTGAACAATTAACATCCAGTGGTATAGTTGAACTTGGAATGTGTGAACAGAATCATCCTATGCCAATAGTAACACAGTTCAAACTTAACCATGCCATGAGTCCAGCCAATCCATCAAGGTCCGCTGAAAGAGACCCGCTCGCACTGCCTCCTTTCCCTCTCGCTCTACTTCCCATCTCCCTGCTCAAACCATGCCCACCCACCACCACATTCTCAGCCCACTCACCGCCCAACCCTCAAGCCAGAAGAACCATCCCATCCCAATCCAGCTCACCCCCACCCCATCCCCTATCCAAACACCAAGCCAGAGGAGCCCGATGGCGAGCCAACCACCTTAAGACCCCTGTTCCTCCCATCCCCTCAACCCATCCGCCCACTATCATCATGCCCGCACCCCCGGCCCCTAAACTATCAGCCCGCCCAGCCTCCCAGGCATACCCAGCCCCGCAACCACCCCCCCGCCATTCCCCTCATCAGTTCAACCAACATCCTCCTCCGACCCCATTCTTTCCCCTCCCTAAAAACTGCATGTCTCACCCTGACAAGAACAGTAGCCACATCCCTTTCACCCTCCGACCCCCCTGCCCTCTCTCACACACCAACCACAACAAAAGCCCTGAAGAGAAAACGTACCTGGTCTCCCTCGATCGATCAGTACTCCTCACCACTCCTGTAATGACCAACCACATCAATCTCCCAATCTCGATCATCACCACCCTCCCCCCTGCCTCACCGTACCTGACTGAAACCCCTCTCCCTTGAATTCTCACCAACCACAACTGAAACTCCTAACCCCCTACACTGCACCTTCAAGTCCCCTGACCCAAAGCCAACCAACTCAGACACCCGTCAAACACCTCCCCCCACACCCACCACCTCAACCACCCGCCTACTCTTCCCATCAAACACCAGCCACCCTTCTCTCTCTCACCCCAGTTTCCACTGTCTCCCCTCACCCAATCTGAAGACTGGAAAACAACTATATAAATCCCTCGAACACAAATGGCGGAAAGACAAAACCATCCTGAGCAGATCCACCGTGGCCCGGCACCATCACCACTTGTTATGTCACACGGGAAACGGGGGTCTGCCGCTCTCTTCCCCTCCTGGCGAGTCTACCCGCGCATCTGCTTCCGGGGGCTCGCCGGGAGGGGAGTGGCGGGCTACAGGGCTGGCGGCCTTTGGCGCATGCGCGGAAGGCCTCTCTCTCGGCTCCGCGCATGCGCCGTGGGCCGAACTCATCTCCCTAGCGGGGCTTGCTTCTCAAGCCTCGTTATGGGTCCGCCGGCGTCCGGAAACGGAACGGCTTGCGTCCCAGGCCTTTCGGGCGCCGGCGGCCCATAAAAGAGGCCGCAATTCTCAGCGAGTCGCGTCTCAACGCGGTTCGCTTCGCTTGCCTCGTTGTTCCTGCCTCTTACTTACCAGCGGCCTGTCCTGGGCCAGCTTGCCTCCTGCACTTACCTGTGGCCTGTTCTGGACCAGCTCTCTTCCAGCCTTACCTGTGGCCTGTCCTGGGTCAGCTTACCTCCATTCCTTACCCGTGGCCTGTCCTGGGTCAGCTTACCTCCATTCCTTACCCGTGGCCTGTCCTGGGTCAGCTTACCTCCATTCCTTACCCGTGGCCTGTCCTGGGTCAGCTTACCTTCAGTCCTTACCTGTGGCCTGTCCTGGGTCAGCTTACCTCCATTCCTTACCCGTGGCCTGTCCTGGGTCAGCTTACCTTCAGTCCTTACCTGTGGCCTGTCCTGGGTCAGCCTACCTCCTGCCCTTGCCTGTGGCCTGTCCTGGGTCAGCCTACCTCCTGCCCTTACCTGTGGCCTGTCCTGGGTCAGCCAGTCTCCAGCCCATACCTGTGGCTTGTCTTGAGCCAGCCTGCCTCCAGCCTTACCTGTGGCCTGTCCTGGGTCAGCCAGTCTCCAGCCTTACCTGTGGCCAGTCCTGAGCCTGCCTGCCTCCAGCCCTGACTTGTTGTCGGCACTGGGTCTGCCCATCTTCAGACTTACCCGGGACTTGCCCAGTACCAGCTAGTCTCCAGCTGTTCTCTCTCTTCCTGTTTTGCCTACCTCCGAACCTAATCCTGCAAACCTCTGGAACTATCAGCACCAACCGGACTTTCTATCAGCTGTAATTCCTCACTGTTACATTGGTTCCGGAAGATTCATGATATCTACAATCGGCTCTACCTAAACTACAGTGTCACCAACTTGAGCCATCAATCCTCGAGTCACGCTCATCTGGACAGTACTTATCGTGACATTGGGGGTCGGTCCACCCTTCACCCAGTTCCTCTTTTGGGTGGCGGAGGGGCTGATTCCTCGTGCCGCTAATTCATCAGTTCCTGGACTCCAGACTGGCGACCTCAGCAAGACCAACCACCAAGATTACAGGTACGCGGTCCTCTCGGGCCGATCAGCTTAACAGATTGAGACGCCTGCCTTCAGATTCGGAGATGGATGAATCGCAAGAAATGAGGAACGAATTGCTGGCACTCAGAGCTGAGATGACCGCCCTGCATCAAAAGAATCAAACATTACGCCAAATGATAACACAAGGAGCACCCAGTTCTTCTCAGACAGAGGGACCATTGGCTCACACAACACCCATCAAATTCGACGGCGATCCTAGACGGGTGGCAGAGTTTTGTAACCACTGTAGGATCCATTTCCTCTTCAGGTCCACGCACTTTAACAACGATAGGGCCAAGATTGGCTATATCCTGGGGAATCTAACTGGGAACGCATTAGCTTGGGCAACCCCGTTTGTGGTCACGAACAGTCCTATTTTGAATGACTTTGCTGCCTTCGAAAAAGCCTTTCTGGAAGTATTCCAGACGCCGAACCTGGCCTCCGTCGCACAGAATCAGTTGATGGACTACAAACAGGGAAGCAATGACGTCATCACCTACATCAGTCGCTTCCGACTTTTGGCTACCGACTCTCAGTGGCCCGAAATTACACAGAAAACGCTGTTTCGTCGAGGCCTGAGAGAGGAGTACAAAGACGAAATACTCCACATCCCCGAGCCGGAGAGTCTTCAACTCTTGATAGATCAAGTACTTCGTATTGACCAAAGACTAACCGAACGAAAGGCTGAGAGACGTCGGTTTGACAGAAGCGGTTCCCGGACAACCAACTCGCCTGCCGGTTCATTTGGATCAACCGAGTCCGGATCTGAGCCCATGCAAGTAGGAGCCATGAGAGGGCCTTTGTCGGAAGAAGAGAAGAAACGAAGGAGGTCTTTGCGTCTGTGTCTTTACTGTGGAGCAGCTGGGCATTATCTGAGTATATGTCCTTTACGTCCACAAAAGAAGAAGTCGGGAAACTAGGAGACCTGTCGTTTATAGGAAGGGCAACGACAGGTCCCATCTCCTCCTCAGACCCTTCGGTTATTTGTTCCATTCGTCGACCCATGCAACCAGTGGTGCTACAGACCCTAAAGGTCAGGATTAAATTACCAGACAGAGACCTGGAGATATCTGGTCTGCTGGATTGTGGGGCTTCCGGCAACTACATCGACGAAACATTCGTCGCCCGACATAAAATACCACTCGTTTCCAGGCCTACTCCCTTGTCGGTGGAGCTTATTGATGGTACCCCCTTGTCTTCGGGGCCTATTAACCAGTTCACGGTCGGATTGGCTCTTCAGATTACTGATCATTACGAGGAACTCTCCTTTGATGTTATTAAGTCACCTAACTACAAGATGGTCCTAGGTCTACCATGGTTACAACATCACAATCCGTTGATAGACTGGAGAACTCAGACTTTAACCTTTTCCTCCGAAAGGTGTGCTCAAGGATGCAAGCTATCTGTTCCCACCATGACCGTTTCGACTTCTCTAAAGACGGACAACAATGGGGTTCATCTATGTTCCACGTCTCTGGTTCCACAGGTATATGCCGATTTCAAACAGGTATTTTCTGAACCCGGCAACATACCCCTTCCTCCACACCGGTCCTTTGATTGCTCCATTGACCTGTTGCCGAACCATGTCATACCTCATGGGAAGTTGTACGCGTTGACCCGTGACGAGAAGCAAGTTCTTCAGGCATATTTATCTGAAAGTCTAGAAAAGGGGTACATTGTACCGTCAAAGTCTCCTGCAGGGTTTCCCCTGTTCTTTGTAAAGAAGAAAGAAGGCACGTTGAGACCCTGTGTCGACTACCGACAGTTGAATGACATTACAGCCAAGGACCGGTACCCGTTGCCTTTGATACGTAGTATCCTTGAAACCCTGCATACTGCACGAATTTTCTCCAAATTGGACCTCCGTGGAGCTTATCATTTGATACGCATCAGGAATGGGGACGAGTGGAAGACAGCTTTCAAAACATCTTTTGGGCACTTTGAATATCGGGTTATGCCCTTCGGCTTATGTAATGCCCCCGCTGTTTTTCAGCGATTTATGGACCACATCTTTGGTGACCTGTTAGGATTATCCGTTTGGGTTTATCTGGATGACATACTGATATTCTCTAAGTCCTTGGACGAGCATGTGGAACACGTTCGTGAGGTCCTTCATCGACTATCCATCAACAATTTGTTCGCCAAGGCAGAGAAATGTAGCTTTCACCAGACCAGTATCGAATTTTTGGGATTCATTATCAATCAAGAAGGAGTTGGGATGGATCCCAAGAAGGTTCTAGCCATACAAGAATGGAAACACCCACACAATATCAAGGCTCTCCAACGATTTTTGGGGTTCGCAAACTTCTACAGGCGCTTTATTCCACATTTCTCGCGGATCTCGGCTCCCCTCACCAGTCTTACCAGCAGCAAGATCGCTTTTGAATGGAGTCCTGTGGCTTCCCAGGCTTTTGGAGTATTAAAGTCGGCTTTTATGGCTGCTCCCATCCTGCGCCATCCCCAGGAGGACTTGCCCTACATTGTAGAGGCCGATGCTTCCAGCTTCGCGGTCGGAGCAGTCCTTCTCCAGAAAGATCCAGCCACGCTAGTGGAACATCCAGTTGCCTATTTTTCTCGCAAGTTGAGTCCCAGCGAACGAAACTACGCGGTGATAGAAAGGGAATTGTTGGCCATCAAGGCCGCATTCGAGGAATGGAGACATTTTCTCCTCGGAGCCCGTTTTTCTGTAGAAGTGCGAACCGACCATCGCAATCTGCAATATCTTCGCTCTCTGCAATGTCGGACTCCTCGTCAAGCCCGGTGGGCCTTCTTCTTCTCTCCATTCGAGTTCCATGTCACTTATATCCCGGGAACTTCCAATATAAAAGCAGATGCTCTCTCCAGGTCCTTGGAAAATGTTGATGGGACGCAAGGTCCTGAACAGCCATTGATTTCTCCTCGCCATTTCCTGCTGGCTTTGTCCTCTCACCTTAAGTCCATCGCAGAAGCCACTCGGTTGGACCCCGAAAGAACATCCCTTCTTAGTCGTCACTCAGTTTCTGAACGAGAGGGACTCTTGTTTTTTCTGAAGAGACTTTACATACCTAAAGGAGCCATTAGGAGGGGCATTTTACATGGATTCCATGATTCACCCATAGGAGGACACCGTGGAGTCAGAGCCACTCGAGAGTTGGTTTCTCGACAGTTCTGGTGGCCAGGTTGGGCGACTGAGGTCCAGAAGTACATCGACAGCTGTCCAATATGTGCACAGTGCAAGGTTCCCAGAAAACGGCCATTGGGTTTATTAATGCCCACTGAAACAGCTCTCTATCCATGGCATACAATCGCTACTGATTTCATTGTGGATTTGCCCCCATCTGAAGGTTACACCTGTATAATGGTGGTCGTAGACTGCTTCACTAAACTGGCTCATTTCATCCCATTTCGGAAGATCCCTACAGCTACCCAAATGGCTTCGGCGTTTCTGCATGACATCTACCGGCTGCACGGCCTACCAGAGAAAATCATATCGGATAGAGGAACCCAATTCCTTTCTTCATTCTGGAAACAGGTATGCGCTCATTTAGGAATACATAGAGCTCTAAGCTCAGGCTACCACCCACAGACCAACGGGCTGACCGAAAGGACCAATCAGACTTTGGAGGGGTACCTCCGTTGTTTTTCTAATGCCACACAATCTAACTGGAAAGATGGACTAGATCTGGCCGAGGTTTCATATAATAACACCGTCCATGCTTCCACCGGAGTCAGTCCATTCTTCTGTTCCACTGGTTTACATCCTCGATTGATGCCCTTTCAACCCATTCCTTCTAGTACTGTTCCTTCTGCTGATGATCTGGTCAAACACATTCGGAATCAACAAGAACTGGCAAGCAAGATCCTAAGTGAGGCCAAAGATCGGATGAAGAGACAGGCAGACAGGAAGAGGAGTGTAGAACCCGACTTTCAGGAGGGTGACAAGGTGTGGTTGTCCTCAAAGAATTTGCCACTCCGCAATTTGCCCGTCAAACTGGCTCCTCGTTACTTGGGTCCCTTTGTTATTACCAAACGGTTGTCCTCCGTATCCTTTCGCCTACGCCTACCCTCTTCCTGGCATGTACATCCCGTTTTTCACGTGTCCCTGTTAAAGCCCTATGTGGTCGATGCTTATGGCCGCACTCCTCCCCGTCCGGCCTCTGTCCTAGTGCAGGGTGTCCCGGAGTTTGAGGTACACGAGATCTGTGATGCCCGTTTCCGTAGAGGGGTGCTCCACTATTTAGTTGACTGGAAGGGGTACCCAGCCTGTGACCGTACATGGGAGCCACGCCAACATGTACATGCACCCCGGTTGATACGTGAGTTCTATGTACGGTTTCCCTGGAAACCCGGAGCTCCGGGCCTTCCTGGGAGGGGGCATAGTGTTATGTCACACGGGAAACGGGGGTCTGCCGCTCTCTTCCCCTCCTGGCGAGTCTACCCGCGCATCTGCTTCCGGGGGCTCGCCGGGAGGGGAGTGGCGGGCTACAGGGCTGGCGGCCTTCGGCGCATGCGCGGAAGGCCTCTCTCTCGGCTCCGCGCATGCGCCGTGGGCCGAACTCATCTCCCTAGCGGGGCTTGCTTCTCAAGCCTCGTTATGGGTCCGCCGGCGTCCGGAAACGGAACGGCTTGCGTCCCAGGCCTTTCGGGCGCCGGCGGCCCATAAAAGAGGCCGCAATTCTCAGCGAGTCGCGTCTCAACGCGGTTCGCTTCGCTTGCCTCGTTGTTCCTGCCTCTTACTTACCAGCGGCCTGTCCTGGGCCAGCTTGCCTCCTGCACTTACCTGTGGCCTGTTCTGGACCAGCTCTCTTCCAGCCTTACCTGTGGCCTGTCCTGGGTCAGCTTACCTCCATTCCTTACCCGTGGCCTGTCCTGGGTCAGCTTACCTCCATTCCTTACCCGTGGCCTGTCCTGGGTCAGCTTACCTCCATTCCTTACCCGTGGCCTGTCCTGGGTCAGCTTACCTTCAGTCCTTACCTGTGGCCTGTCCTGGGTCAGCTTACCTCCATTCCTTACCCGTGGCCTGTCCTGGGTCAGCTTACCTTCAGTCCTTACCTGTGGCCTGTCCTGGGTCAGCCTACCTCCTGCCCTTGCCTGTGGCCTGTCCTGGGTCAGCCTACCTCCTGCCCTTACCTGTGGCCTGTCCTGGGTCAGCCAGTCTCCAGCCCATACCTGTGGCTTGTCTTGAGCCAGCCTGCCTCCAGCCTTACCTGTGGCCTGTCCTGGGTCAGCCAGTCTCCAGCCTTACCTGTGGCCAGTCCTGAGCCTGCCTGCCTCCAGCCCTGACTTGTTGTCGGCACTGGGTCTGCCCATCTTCAGACTTACCCGGGACTTGCCCAGTACCAGCTAGTCTCCAGCTGTTCTCTCTCTTCCTGTTTTGCCTACCTCCGAACCTAATCCTGCAAACCTCTGGAACTATCAGCACCAACCGGACTTTCTATCAGCTGTAATTCCTCACTGTTACATTGGTTCCGGAAGATTCATGATATCTACAATCGGCTCTACCTAAACTACAGTGTCACCAACTTGAGCCATCAATCCTCGAGTCACGCTCATCTGGACAGTACTTATCGTGACATTGGGGGTCGGTCCACCCTTCACCCAGTTCCTCTTTTGGGTGGCGGAGGGGCTGATTCCTCGTGCCGCTAATTCATCAGTTCCTGGACTCCAGACTGGCGACCTCAGCAAGACCAACCACCAAGATTACAGGTACGCGGTCCTCTCGGGCCGATCAGCTTAACACCACTACAAAGCCGAAATCCGGAAAGCAAAAAAAAAAACGTTACAACCCTCGAATCCGGAATTGTGAAAACCCCAGCAAAGAACTCCGCAAAATCATCTCTGAATCCAGCAAACCATCATGTCCCACCACCCAATTGAGCCCCTTTCAATCACTCTCCGACTCAATCTCTCTCCACTTCTACAGCACTGCTCTCGAAAGAACAAATTCTCTAATCAACAAACTGGCCTTCTTGCACCCACTACACAATCCACCCACCCCATCTGCCAACCCACCACCTGCAACTGCAACCCACCAGACTTTCGACTCTTTCACGCCAATATCAACTAACCAATTTCTCAAACTTCTCTACACCTGCAAACCATCCGGTTCCCCGCTAGACGCCTGCTGAGCCTCAACCTCAAAGAAATATCTGTATCTACCTGTACAGGAGAACACGCAAGAACCATCATAAACAACTCCCTATCCTGTGGAATTTTTCCCGACACGTTCAAAACTGCTCATGTCAACCCTCTTCTAAAAAAAACTTCCCTCGACCCTCATGACCCAAAAAACTACTGCCTCATCTCAAACACCATGTTCTCATCGAACCACTTACTCCCAACTAGATGCCTCTGTCGAAGCCAACAATCCTCTAGACCCTGCTCAATGAGGTTTCAGACGCCGACACGGAACCGAAACCACCCTAACCTCAATCTGGGATGACCTTAAAAACACTGCAGACTCTGCAGGATGCCCTGCACTAATCCTTTGGAACCCTTTTACCCCTGAAAGACCAGATCTGGGCCACCCACACCCACATCTGCTAACAGAAAGTGTCCCTCCAATTGAAAGTGTGTTGACAGTCCAGCTCATTCAGGCTTCGGATGATCCCACCATCAGCAGATTTCGACTTTATATTTTCAATATTCACCTGGCAGACCCGCATTCACAAGCGGCGACTAGGCATGATGAGCCGCCCAATAACACACCAAATAATACATATATAAATCAACATATAGCAACTTGGCAAATAGTTATTTATAATATTTGGTAATCATCCCAGACAAAAATTAATGGTGCACAAAATTGCTCTTGTAAATCACAACAGAAACCAGGCTCTAGAAGACAAAGTGGTGAGATATTCCTTGCTGGACTGTGTAAGAAGAGTTTTGGGCTTTGTCAGACAGCAGTGTAGACCTATGGGTAAAACGAGCAGGGATTGTTGACCCTGTCCCTGGCCAATGACAGCAGGGTAGAACTCTGGGTGAAACGAGCAGGGATTCTGGGCACTGACCCTGACCAATCCGTGATGTGCATCTGACAAACACCTTGCTCTGCCTCGACAGGCAATGCCCTTGACTGGTAAAGGTCCCAGCAAGCCACTGAGTAGAGCAGCTGAGCATGTTAGAGTGAGATGAGAGGTTTGCAGTATCTCTCATTCTTTCCAGCAGTCCTTCCTCTGAACCAAAGGTTCTTGCCTCCCATAACCCATAGCAGGTAGATCATGGTAATTTCTGAGTTTTAACACCACCCCTTTCCCTCTTCTGCAATTGCTTGCTTTGTTTCTCATGTGATACAATGCATATTTTTGAGAAATAGAGAAAGAGAGAGAGAGAGAGAGAGAGAGAGAGAAAGAGAGAAAGAGAGAGAGAGAGAAAGAGAGAAAGAGAGAGAGAGAGAGAGAGAGAGAGAAAGAGAGAAAGAGAGAGAGAAAGAGAAAGAGAGAGAGAGAGAGAGAGAGAGAGAGAGAGAGAGAGAGAGAGAAAGAGAGAAAGAGAGATAGAGAGAGAGAGAGAGAGAGAGAGAGAGAGAGAGAGAGAGAAAGAGAGAAAGTGAGAGAGAGAGAAAGAGAAAGAGAGAGAGAGAGATAGAGAGAGAGAGAGAGAGAGAGAGAGAAGATTTGACAGGCATCAGACCTGAGTGCAGGGTTGCAAGTTGTTTTGCTTAGTACAGCCCACTCCTCCTTTGCCCCTGACTTCTATGATCTTCTACCACCTTGTATTACACACACAAAACCCTACAGGTGACCATCAACGCTGCAGGCTCTCCCACTATCCCAACTTTTAACCCCACCCCTTTTACATTCAGGCCTATGTGTAGAGGGGCCACCATTAGAAATAAATAACTGCTAATATTAAGAGCCCTGATAAGGACAATTTTACATCAAGGTTGAGATCAATGGTGATGTGGAGAGTGATTTCAACTCGTTTTTCTCTAACACTGTTACAGAAGTCTTCAAATAAACAGAGAGAATGCAAACGTTTGATAAATCGGTACATCTTGGTAGAAGAGTAGTGAGGACACTGATGGATACTGATAAGGATGTTACTCCTATGATGGCAACTTTTTAAAACCATTTTGTCGGAGGGTCAGCAGGAACAAATAAAAACGTAATGCTTTGAAGTGCTGAAGTTGAAAAATCGCTTTTCACAAATGTAATTTAATAGTTCCATGAAAAATTATTTAGGCACAATTTTGGAAATGTCAATAGGTGGGTTTTTTAATCTGGCTGTTGAAAACCTTATAAAAAGTCAGATCAATGGAATAGAGATATTAGCTGGACTGACACAGCTGTTAAATTTCAGGGTTTCTAGAGAGTAGTGTTTTCCAAACGTCTTTAAGCAAAAGCACCCCTAAGCAATATGTTGGGGAGTGGTCCTTTTGTACTTAGCTTTCAAGTGTGAGATGGCAGATGGTCAACCGGCCTCTCCCCCCCCCCACTCTCATTCATGCTTTTCAATTATTTACAAGTGTGAAGTTCCATGACTTCAATAGGCGATCCACCTGAACTGAATTGAGATGAACACTTGCTTAACTCATGTCAGCTCAAAGACCTCTATAATTGGGGGTTGGATTGGGACGTTGATGGCAAATGGAGCCTGCAGTATGTTGGTGGTGTCAACGGGGTCAATATAGGGAGTCACTGATTCATTTGTTTCTGTGTCCATCTTACATTGATCTATAGAAGCTATTGATGTTATCCCTCCTGAGGGTGGCGGGAACCAGCAATCTCTAAGAGGCAATCATTCCGGCCAGTAGTAGGGCATGTCTCTTGCTTACGTCAAGTTGGGTGTTACATGATGCTTAACTGTCGCCTGGAAAAAAGGAGAACATTGAGTACTTGAAATCATGCTGTGTCAGGCTGCTAGACAACCGGTGGTTGATTACTGAATTGCCTCCCTGACTGGTGCCAGGATGATCCTTGAGGCTTTGATTACATTCTTATTATATGTGTACCTATATAATACCAAGACAACTTCACTTAGATTTGTATCTGCACACTTTGGTTGTATCCTAGTAAAATATTTTACTCTATTTGTATTGTATTAAGATGTTTTTTTTTCTGTTGGTAAAATAGAACTTTATAGACCAATAAACTAATTGAAAGGGAATTTCACCAGGCTCAAACTTGCTCTGTGTGCTTCCCTCCTCTCTCTGTTCCAACCCTTCTCCTCTCCCTTCTTGGTTATTTTTTTTTCTCTGTTAGTCTCTTACCGCAGCTATTCTTCCTTTTTGTGTGCTTCGTCCTCGGTTGTACCTCTCCATTCACTCACTCCCTCATTTACGTTCAGTCTGACACCTTTATTTGTCCTTACCTCTTAATTCTAGTGCCCCTCCTTTCTTCCTCCAGTTCTGCCTTGTCTCTTCCTCCCTCTTGTCTCTCGCTCCTGTTGCATGCTCCCCTCTCTCTCCTGCTAGTTTTGTTTCTCTCGCCTGTCAGCTTTTCCCTACTTTGTGTTATCGCTCTCCACTCTCCTTCCCATGCTGTCTCTCTTTTACCACCATCTTGTTCAGTCTCAGGTGTCTCTTCTCCGACTCACACTCTGTATCGCCACTCCTTGCACTCATTTAGTCTCCCTTTTCTCGCTAACCTTTATCACCTCTCTCTACTTATACCTGCGCTCCCACTTTCCCTCCCTCCTGTTCTGTCACCCTTTCCTCGTGTCCCACCTTATGTTCAGCCTCTCTGCTCTCTCTCCTTTCAGTCTCTCTCTTTCTTGGTCTGTCTCACCTGTCTCCCTCGCACCTTGTAGGTTTGCCCATTTCTTCCTCATAAGCCCCTCCCTTTTACTCCCATTTCATATCTAGTCACTCTCCCAGTTGTTGCACTAACTTCTGTCCCCTTCTCTTCCTCCCTTTCTTTCCCTAATATATTCAATCCCATTCTGCCAGTATGCTCTCTCCTCGCCCCTTTCTATATCTCTCCTTCACATCTCACACATGCTTCCTTTCTCTAAACAGATAGTGATACGGGGCGGACATCCTGTTCACCATAACCCCTCACCTCTCCACAGTCCTGAAATTAGGTGAACTGTGAAGTAAGAAAGGTGGGGTCGGTACACAGCGTATCAGGGAGGACACCAGGTAAGTTATATGTAGGTTTATTGTGTCAAGATGTACAGGTAAGTTCTTAAGTACACGGGAAAGAAACACTGGCCCATCCACCAGGTCAGATAACTCTCACTCTCCAACTGTCCCTTTAGAATCCAAACACTCAAAGGACAAAACTCCACTCCAAGATTCCACCAACTCAAGATTCCACAGACACCAGCACAGTGCAACACACTGCAGGTGGCAGCATGGTTCTGCAGTGCTTATCTGCATGCCGAAACCTGCAACAATGACGTCAACAGCTCATGACATGCACCACATGGACTAAGCATGCATTCTTTGTTTACATGTCACCAAGAGCCCCATGCCACTTTAGGCTCCGAGAACTGCAATGCTAGTTTCCAATCTGGCTGGGGGCAGAGATTGTGCCCCTCACTGAATTGGCATGTGACTGGCTCACCAAGGATTGGGTACCCAAATATCTGAAGACGGATGCTATAGTGAAAAGGGCAGAAGGAAACACAGAACCAGACTATGTTACATCAAATGCTCCCACTGATATAGACATTTTCTAGGGGGCAGGAGATATATTGGAACACAAATTTGCTTTTCACAAGGCTGCCAATACAGGTGTGGGAGGAACAGCACAAATAATGTTATTAGCAACAAAATATAACTTCAGAAAATGTTCTGAAACTGATGAATCTGTGCCCATTCTCAGTAGTACAGCTTCAGTAGCCCATATCAGCCGAAAATAAAGGGTTGCTTAGAGGCTTATCTGCTGATGTTCAATTGTCGTCATATCACACCGCTAGGCAGCTTTATATTTGACCTTATCCTTAATAATAAAGCTGATTGATATTGAAGTATTGTACATTAATAAGGGCTGATTCAGGAGCAGGCACTGATATTATTGAAAGGTCATTTGATATGGAGGATCAGCTCGTTCTAATCTGGCTATCCCTGTTCTTCATGTGTAAGTTAAATTACCTCGATTTTATTTTATTTATTTATTTATGTATCATTTGTAAAGCACATAAATATCAAGTAATTTGTGTTTCAAATTGCCCACTGGGCAATAGGGAGGGGAAATGGGAAAGAAAAGCAATTATGTTCTGAATTACTATAATTTGCAGGATAAAATGGACATATCAAACTTAATTGCCCCTAGCCATGAAACATAAGGCATTTCAGGCTGCAAGTCAAGATAGGGCGATATAAAACCATTAGAGTAAGCCAGATCATTGCAGATACAGGAACGATTTCGTAGGTTTCCTGAAAGGCAGAAAAGTAACATAGAAGGCGCTCTGTAGAAGAAGTGTATTGCAGCCCTGGTGGTAGAAATTCTATCACCGCGTGTTGTGTGCTTGAATCCATTGATAAGCAATAGCTGGTACTCAGAGGGCTATAAACAGCTTAGAGGTGGATTCCAATAATGTAACCCTTGAAATGCAAGTAACCAACCTTAAACTGGATCCATCTATCAATGGATAGCCAGAGAGAAAAGGTTGGTGTTTCAGAGGCTGGACATCAACCATATTGCACGCTTTTATACTGGCTGGAGGAAATGAAGCAGATAGGCAGAACTCCCAATATATATAGGGCATCATTACAACTCACCCGGTATGGAAACAACGGTGGCGGTAAATTGACGCCACCCTTGTTTCCATACCGGGTGATCACGACCCCTGCAGGCGGAGGCGTCAATCCTCCCAGGTCTGACCTGGCGGGTTTAACACCGCGCACCTGCAGGCGGACAATGAAACACCGGCACCATCACAAGATGGTGCCGGTGTTTCCATGATCCCCATTCCCATTGTGTCCTATCAGACTCAATAGAAATGGGGATTTACACAATTCCGCCTCCGGAATTCCCGGGTCACTGGGTTTGTAATGCCCCGGTAATTCCGGCAATCACGGAGGCGGAATGGTAATACGAGTCCGGTGGTAACTAGGCGGTTTTACCACCTCGGTTACCGCCGGACTCGTAATGAGGCCCATAGAGTTTATGTAGTTGAGTTTGGTGTTAACGAGAGAGACCACCACAGTCTGGGGAAAGATTTTGGGACTGAAAGAGAAGATCCTCCTAAATTGAAGTGAGTGAAAGAGACGTCCTTTTACCACAGAATTGACCTTAAACTAAATGACCCACAAGGGTTTTACCTTATAGAGAAAATAGAAGGGCAGCTAAAGAAACCAAAGCAGAGCGATCACCTTCCCTTAGTTAAAGGGATGCCTGGTGGGGTCCGACCCAACTATTAAGATTGACAGGGCGAGGCCACTAGGAGGCAATGCTTTTTCCTAAAGCATAGGAATAAGTGAAAGCTTCAGGCTTTAGAAAAATATACCTTGGCTTCCGGCAGCCACAATTTTTCTTCCATTATCGTGGTGCTAGCACGCAGGCATCTCTTGATTAAAGGGATGCCTGGCAGTTGTCAGCGCAACCATTATGGAGAAAAGGCCTTTTTTTCCCAAATGCTTGAAGCATTCGCACATCCTGAAGCTCTCTCACATGAGCAAGAACTTCAGGTTTAAAAAAAAAATGCCTTACCCGCTAGCGACCATGGGGAGCATTAGGGAGCCCCGGCAGAGCCCTGTCTCTGAATCATTTTTCAAAGACTGCCAGGGCTCTGTCCTGGCTAGCCCAGGACCACTTAAAATTATGGATTGGTTAGTGGGAATAGAATTCTTGACAAGCTTATATATATTCTGTCTGTGCAGTGTGGAGGTCACATTGGATACATAGCTTCTGCTTATATATAGCTGCTGCTGTCACACGGTTGCTGGATCCACTAAGGAATTAGTCGGCATTTGGTTTGTAAACTATCTGGAATTAGGGAAAAGCAAATTCTGACTTGTGCTTGGTTGTCCTTAGAGCTCCTTCGAGGAATACAGTGTTAAGGTGCACACAATTCGTCAGAATAATGCACAATGTTGGAGGACTAAGGTGTACGTAAAACCCCAGCTTTATTCAAACAATGAATCTAAGCTGAGACAGTATACAAGCATTTAATTCTCATGGCTCTCAACATGTTTAATGATTGCCAGCAGTTTGTATACAAAAACTAAGTGATCAATGATGTCACATTACACAATCAGTTTACAAAACCTACAGGGGATTGAGGTTGGTTAATGGCTCCATCTACATTTAGGATGTATATTGGTTAGTCAATCTATTGATAGGTACTTATCCGATGGCTCCTCCTGGACCCAACCCACTATTGATACTAATTCTACTACATCATTACAGGGACAGTTAATTGGGTGGCGCTATCCATTATAGGCTGTGTGACAGCAGACTTCTGATTGGTTGGCATTTAGCTTGCCAACCTTGGACACCCTGACAAGGCATCAAGATATGAGCAAGACATAAGTGGGGAAAGAGACGTCCATGGTCTGCCATACTTCGAATTAAAGGACACTCCTTGTTATCCCTAGACGATGAGGCCTTCCCTATCCTATGTAAATGACATTGTGTGTCATTGGGTGTCTGTGTGTGTGCTATGGGATTTCTGTACATGCATTATCTATGTTTGGCTCGTAATGAATACCCATTGTTTTCAATATCTGGATCACGTGTTAGGGTACCGTATTTGAGAGTGGATTGCCTTCGATTTACTGAGGTTTTAGCTAGTTCTAACTAACTAACTAAACAGGTTCTTATATAGCGCACAGCTAACCCAAAGGTCTAAGGGTGCTCACAAAACAGTGACAGACAAAAAACAAAAAAAGCAACAACTTGTACACAAAAACTATGTGTTCTAAGTCAGTGTCATTGCAGAGTGTCATGGATTGTATTCATTGTTTAGTTAGGCATCAGAAAGAAATGTTTGGAGCCGTTTCCTAAACTCTTGGAGTGTGGCACTTTGTTTCATTTGCAAAGGAATTATATTCCAGATATGTGGGGCCCATGCATTAAAGCTCGACCATCCCAGTTTCTTCAGGATTATACATGGTTGGGTTAGTAACATCTGGTCATTTGAGTGCAGGGTCTGCTTTGACATAGTTTTTTAAATTCTTGATGTGAGATATTCAGGAGCATCCCCTGTGAGACATTTGAAAACAAGGACTGAGACTTTGAAATTAGTTTGTTGCCTATAGAGAGCCAGTGCAATTTCTTCCGGCATTCAGTAATATGAGTTTGTCGGCTGAGTCCGTATCCAGCTCGAACTGTGCCCTTCTGTATAACCTGAGGTCTCCCAAAATTATCTTTGGATGTACCTATGAGGAGACTGTTGTAGTAGTCTTATTTAGTGTTGACTATTGCTGCTGCAATCACGGCTCTGTTAGGTTCTGACAGAAAAGGGCGAACCTGCCACAGGAGACGTGCATGTATGAACATGATGTTTTAAGATACGATATATGTTTCTGAAATGAAAAATGAGCATCAAAGAATACTCCTAGTGTTTTTACGGATTCAGATACTGGAATGGAATTTCCATGTATGACAAAAGCCCTGTATCTTGCATCTAGATGTTTCAATCTGTGAAGGGTACTAGCAATGAGCAGCACAGTCTTTTTATCATTAAGGACTAAGGAATTTAGGGCCATCCATTTTTGGATTGCCCCAAATATCTTATTTGAATTAGCCAAGTCATTCTCAAAGAGCCCAGATAGTTAAGTTGGGTATCGTCGGCATAGATGGCAAATTTAGCACCAAGAGATTTAAGGAGATCAGAGAAGCATTCAATATAAATATTAAATAGCAAGGGAGATAAACAGGGACTCCATATGTTACGGGTACTTTCTGTGATTGTGATGTTTCCCTATTATCGACCTATAGCCATGTCTACTCATCTAATATGTCTGCTGATGTTCCTGCCTGTGTGTTCAGCATCTTATCTACCTAAAATTCAATTTGTGTAGAGAGTCCCTTTCTTGGTACATGTGAAACTCCTGTCCCTTTCTACTATGGTGCATCATTTATACCACACACTATTTGTGCACTCTACAAACTATTTTTAATCCTTACTTGTCTCGCTCAATTTAACAAATTCTTTATTGCAGATTACATGTACGTTCACTTTGGTAAAGCATATTGTTTCTTGGAGCTCATTCTATCTCAGGTTGTCACCCACCCGTAGATGAATGGGGTGATATGGCTGTCTCTGTTTGTAATGTTTCTCACCCGTACACTAATGGAGTGGGGCCGGGGCAGAAGGTAGTAATTACGTATTTATCTGCATCATCACATTCCCCCGGTCACATGTTCTACCATGCCCATATTTCTGCACCATGTATTATAATCATCTTTAGGTATACTTATTTTGCTCACCGCCCTCATGCTGACTCCTTGTGCAATGAATTCTTCAGGACAGCAAGTCCAGAATCAGCCATTCCAATCAGGTTCACAATCCACGCAATGTTCAGTGCAATTGTGGGGATCAACAGTGTAAAGACTGGAGGGTGGTATCTGTACTTCTGCCCTCTATATGGCAGAGTAGAGGCACAGAGCACCCCATCAAAGGTTCTCTATATGGTAGCTATGGATGAGCAACCAAGCCTTAAGCTCTCAGGAGGTAATGCGGACTGGTTCTTAGGTACAGTGGGCCTCATTCCGAGTACGGCGCTAACCAATGGCGCTATTAACGCCTTGGTTGACGCCGTACCCGGACCGGCAGCGCCTTGGTGGATGGCGGAATCACCACCCCATTCCAAGGTTGGCGGGGCGGTAATTCCCCATTCACCAAGGCTCTTCCCCATTCCCAAATGAGCCCCCATAGGGCTCAATGGGAATGGGGAAGATGCAAATAACGGTGACCGTTCATTACGGTCACCGTTATTGGCTTGGAGGCCCCTTTGCACCCTCGACTTTAACACCTGCTCAAAGCAGGCGTTAAGGGCAAGGGCGCAGAGGGGACTCGGAGTATGGCGGTAAGGGATTACCGCCATCGGTCTCGTTACCGGTGGCCGCTATCCCTTACCGCCATACTCGGAATGAGGCCCAGTGAGTCCCAACGCCCCCACAAAGAATGTCCACACACTATGTTATGGGCTAAGACATTTCTTTATATACAATTGAGGTTCAGATATATATACACATTTCAATAACACATGTGGTACCCTGGTAATACTATATCGACACATCTGTACAATTCCACGTGGTACCACACCTATACTTTAGATTCATTTAAAATACATCAACTTCTAGTACTTATAACAAAGCATAAAAATCATTCAGTAAGGTGTCTCAGCATAGAAATGGGGAAGACGGGCAGGTTAACATTAAGCAATGGCAGAATGCTTTCTTTGTATGCAGATGCACAATTCTGAATGAGGATCCCCCGCCTGGGCAACCTGTCATAAAAGAATTAACAAGCCCAGTTCATACATGCTCAATAAAGTTTTCTTCTTGGTGGTTAAAATTTTCCACCACCCCAATGTACCTGAAGTGGAAGAGTTTCTTCGCTGGTTCTTCGATGGTAGCCTTTGAGGATGGACTCCTTTGAAGAAGGAGCCACTAGGCATCAAGATCCTCAAAGAAAAGTAGAACAGTTGCAATAATACAGCAGCTTCGACCTTTGTGGTGCTCTTAGTCGATCGATCGGTTCCTCGATGATGGAAGTTCTGGGAAGGTAAACCGTGCGGTAGGCCTTGATGCAAAATATTTGATACCGCAAATAAATCTCGGTGGACTTGAAAGACCTTCAGCAGTGATGGATGCAGGCCCGGCAGTGGGCGTCAGAAGTTGGGTGTCGCGTTTGGCGGTCCTCTGGTCTGTCGGTGCTGCAGCTGCAGCACATGCCTCGGGATAACTTTGGTGATCGGGACTCAACCACGAGCTGGACCTCGGATCTTCACTCACTCAGTGTCTTCGGGGTGTCTTTGTTGGCTTCGGGTGGCGGAAAACCCACTGGTGGACTTTGGCCGGCAGTCAGCAACCTAGAGTCTCTCCCGCAGGAAAAAGTGGTTGACAGTGAGGTCAAGGGAGCCCTCTTTCAAATGTGCTTAGGCATGGAGTTTTCTAGGCTCCGGTCATTGAGCAGCAGGGCATCAAGGTGTGCCCGCTTCTGAGCAACACGATTCGACTCAGCATCCAGCAGTCACAGACATTCTTCTGACCCCGGTCGACGCCAGTGGACTTCAATGATCCTCGATGTCCAGACGCTCTCTTTGGGTTTCTCAGCGGACACCTTCACTGGATGTCAGACTCACAGAACTGGCTTCCACGGTGCTTCGATAAAGAGCAGCAGTTTTTGCACAATGGTCCCTTGTAGCTCGGGTAGGGGTCTCCTAGCCAGATCCTCTCTTGCATCAGTCCTCGACAGACTCGATCAGCTCTCATATTACATTGAAGGAAATGCAACAGCAATCTTCTCCTCCAGCTGGGCTTCAAGGATCAGCTTCAAGTTCCAACTTCAGCTTCTGAACACTTTGGAAAGTGAGAGGTCCCCAGATATACACATCTGTCCCTCACACAATCTGGCTAAGCCAGGCTCAGTCAGCCAATCACAAAGAAGGGCATTCATGCAGGCAGCCAATCAGGCTCACAGGTATTCAGGCCAGTCGCTTCCACCCAGACACCCATAACAAGGAATGTGGATTGGGGCAAGCAACCAGCCTTTCAGCACACTACACTGCATTCATGTCAGTTCAGACAGGTTTGTCGCATTCATTGTGTCACACACAGAAACCAGGATGCATATTGGTCACACACTCTATTCACACAGGCCCCACCCCAAGGGTGTACCCACAACATACAGTCACTGGGAAGGATCCAGTCTGGCCAGGACTTCCCAACAATACCATACATGGTTCTTCCACCCAACAGCCAGTCAGGGGAAGGGACAGAGTCAGGGCTTCTCAGGACTTTCATGAAAACAAAGTAACAGTCAATAGAAACCAAGAGGCCCTAGCAGCCATCTTGCCTTCTATCAGGAGTCCCCTGATTCCTATGGCAGGGCCTGGGTATCCCAAAATGGAAGATACTCAGAGCTCCTTTCACATCAGCATGAAGCTGCCACCAGACGATACTCTGCTCTGTGGGCAACACACAATTGCTCAAAAACATGCACTAGGCATACAGGGTTGTACCCCCACCCATAGGTGCCATACTTATCTGTTTTGGAAGGTCATTAGTCTCACTGCTCTCAACTTTTCTCTGATTGTGTTAAACCCTTTTATAGTTGCATTTATTGTTTGCAACAGTTCCCATCTTGTTATCTGCAACCACTTGGCATTCACTGACATTTGCATGCCAAGGGGCAGGGAAGGACGTAAAGTGCACTTAGTATCACTAGGGAGCAGAGACATCCCCGAATTTGGGTAAGGTGAACCACAAGCACAATAGTGGTCCAATAGTACTGCTCTGCTTACTCGCATGCCTGGCAAATTAAAAACACATCTGTAACCTGTGTTTACTGTAACCTTCACTGTGCCATTATTTCTGAAGCACAGAACTGCACTTATGATCAGTATTATGGGCACTGGTACCCCATCATCTTCCACACAGGAGAAAGCAGTTTCATGTATTCAGGACATTCATCAAGGCACGCTGTATTTGCATTTTGTGCAGCCTCCTCAGGCTGCTCTAGGATTGCTAGTGCTTTACATCCTATCAGTCTGACGCTCCACCCCTCAGTGGTAAATACATTTCCTTTTATTTGTAACTGGCCTCTATTCCAGCAGCCATGTATTTCCTTCCATTGTGCATCACTGCACGGCAGCAATCTGTGGCCTTCTATTCTAATCTCTCCCCTATTTTGACCTGACAGTATGTATTTCATTACAGAAATTAAGCGAGGTCTGGTTGTGTCAGCGCTCTCCCTATTATTAGATAGATGCAGAATATGTTCATTCAATCAGTAGTCCATTTGTCTTTCTACAAATTAAGTTTAATGAGTGTGCAAGACAGCCGACCCGTGTTTCGACCAACATCTGGTCGCCCTCAAGGCTGCTTGTATAAGATTTCAAACAATATTAAACAAAGTATAGGTTATATTGCCCAATGACATAAATTGTAAACATGAATTTTCAAATCAATTAAATGAAAAGTGACAAAATATCGAAAGAACAGTTTATCAAAATTGAATGGTATTGTAAAACCAGTAAGTAATTAGAGAATTACATACCCAATGATGGAAGAATGAGGAGGTTGCCAAACACAAGACGGGAAAGACAAGTACAAAGCATGATATTGCTAAACCGCACTCAAGTCCTAATTACTCATTAGAAAAAAAATAAATAATTGCCACGAAACCAGCAGCTCAGGTGCAACCATACACTCCCAGTTGTGAGTGGTCAATTACTTTACTGCAGTGTGGATCTTCGTACCAAGTATCTTCGATATCTGCTTGCAATCCTTATTCTCTCCAACCTTTACTGGACCATTATTCTGGAAACACAATGAAACACTCTTGAGTGGTGAAATTTGCATAGGACCTGCTTCATTCTCTACCCATGTGAGCAGTTTTGCACTTGCTTCCCATTCTTTGAGGCAGTTCTCATTTTCCTTTTGTACCACTTTCACTGTGGCTGTTAGTAGGGTGTGTGCCTTGCTCCCACCCATTCCCTCCTTCTACCCTTCAGTTGTGTATTCTTAGCCATATACCAATAACGGTGGTCTTTGCCAGTATCCTGGCATTCATCCAACTCCTTTTGTTTTGCCTTGGGGCATTGTCATTCCTCTTGTATCACTATTCTGGCCTCTCCTTTGTGTGGGCTATCAGGAATGTCTTCTATGAGAACATCTTTTGTGACATCCATTTGAGTGTTGCCCATCTTCCTTGAAACCGGCATCTGGTTGTGCAGAGCAACATGTGCATGAGACATTGTGCTCTGCCGGTTGGAATTTCAGTTGCTACAAATGTTCTGGATGTACCCATGGCATAGGGGATGGGAGAGCATACAAAACAGCTCTCCATTGTCTTTTCTTTCCCCACATTGGTCATGTGCTTGCACCACACGTTGTGGATATATGGGCCCGAATCTGTTAGATATGAATTTACCTGTTCAAAGTCTACGTCTGTACTATACTTGAGTCTTTTTACTTCTTTTGGATCTGCCCAATTATGACTTGCATGAACGCATGAATAGGAGTTGTGTTAGTAGGGATCAAAGCATGTTCATGCAAAAATAGAATCCTTCATAATGCAAAGTGTGTATGAGTATTGTATGTGTAAAGTGTATTTATAAACTATATCACATTAATGTAAAATAAAATAAATCTGAGAAGATAAAAAAAGAAAAAAAATATCTTTTAAAAAAATGCCGGTCCTGGCATGAGCTGGGGTAATAAATCAGATACCCCATGTTGAACGCTACTGCCGACTATGTAAAAACCAGTCAATACTAGAAACTGGGAAACATGTGTTAACAAACTGCCCTAAATTATCCATAACTTACCAGACCCAATACGGTAGATATATTCATAGTTGCGTCTTTATAGCAGAATTAGCTTTCTGGTGGAGCAGCATTAATTCTTTGAATATGAGCTGCCTGATTGCAATATATAATGTTTGGTTAGTAGTTGAGAGTTAACTAGGAAGTTCCATTTGAAACAACTTTATGTTGCCCCTGAGATGTCAACGTTCACTTGTGTGCTGTCCCCCAAGAACCCTTTGGTTACTGATAGTAGGAAGGCTTATGACTCTCTCTTGTATGGCCATTCATGGGAAATGTTCAATCTGTGACCTATTGCTCTTAAGTGTGGACACTTAAAATGTAGCAGATATATGGTTATAGGAAATTCTAGTTACTTATCTGTGTTTCTGTTATTTTACTTCTGTGCAGATTAATTATGATATTTTTAAGTTATATATTTTTTGTGCTGAGTAGTTGAGTTATCAATAATATGCTATAGTTAAGTACACTGTATGTAAGAAATGAATGTGTGTATTTTATGTGTATTTTATGTGTAAAATTTATTTATAAACTATATCACATTAAACTAAAATAAAATAAATAATACAAAGAGGGTAAAGATGTAGAGACAACAGAAGGCACAACATATCAATATAGCAATTCAAGTTACAATTCCCATTTTTCATAATATCGGATGTCCTTTGTGGTGTCCAGAAGGATTGTAGAATCACCTGAAAAGCCTCAAAAATGTGTTATTATTGTTTTAGTCTGTTATCGTTGTCTTAAATACTGAGTGAGTGCTGCATAAAACAACCGTTCCTACACTATACAAATCCTACCATGGTTCAAGAGAGTGATGATGGGTGGATCCATTTTGGTCAAGCGTGGGGCAGTGTGTGCCACGTAAAGCAGAAAAGCAAGAAAGTACAATCTAGGTGGGTTCATCCACTCAGTGTCGGTTTCAATTATAAATCTAATAAAGTGCTCCTCAAAGGTTGAGTGCAGGTACAGAATCATGTATTAAGGCAGTCCTTTACTTTCACGATAAATACCTAGTGTGAGAAAAGATAGTGTGCCTACTCTAACTCTGTGTTTTTTTTCTTCCCTGGATCTAGTCATTGATCACGTCAATCTTTGTTGTGGCGCTTCTTCTTTGTTTTGTTCTTCTTGCATCAAATCGTGTTCGTACTGGTGGGAGGACTTCTCAACTCAGCAGGATTTGACATCTCCAATGTAATTCCAGGATTTGTTGCCACTCAGTTTCACCGCACGATCAGTGGCCTGCTCTGCTCTGCAGAGAAGTGCTGCTCAAACACCAAGGACTAACGAACGTTCGCAGGTACACCAAGTCTTCAGGATAAAGTGCTTGTTGTCTGAACAATTAAAAGTTTGTTTCTGGTGTACTGTCGAGAGATAAAAGAAGCACTAGCCATTATCGTAGCAAGATAATCATGCATTAAATCCCCTAAGACAACAGCAGAACTGTGGGCATCTGTCAATGCTCAAGTGGGAGGAGCAAGTGGATGTTGCATGCAGCTCATGAGGGGTTAAATGGTGTTCGGATCCAGGTTGGTTGTACAATGCAAACAGAACTACGGGCAGGCAAGGCAGCCACCCCTTTTTCAATGTGGCTCTAATTTTGGCTATTTTCTCCTTTAATACGCCATTGAGGTGCTTGCATATTCCATTCGCTTACATGTGATAAGTGCAGGAAAACCTGTGATTGATCCCCAGTAGTGCCATTATATAGGAAAAGGTCCCATTTACATAATGGGGTGCACTGTAAGACTAGAGAAGATCACGCACTCCCCATCATGAGATAACCTATCTAACGAGGAATTGTGCGGCTCTGAGAGCCTCAGGGTGCGAACATGAACCAGCTTCGATCCATCTGGAAAATGTAAATGCAACTACTATCATATAACGGTAGCCTTGTCAGACTTGACCATGTCTACATGATCAGTGTGGAGATATTGGAAAGGCCAATGGGGAGGGGTATTGCTCCTCGCACTACTCCCAAAGTATGGCCCACTTTAAAATGTTTACAGACAGTACAATTGTCCATGAATGCAGCTATGTGCTCTGCCATATTTGCACAGAACCGCTCTTCCCCAATATGTGCAGCAAGTACGTCCCTGCCTAAATGAGTGGGGTGATGTAATTGTGTAAGCGCGATTTGCAATAATGTTACTGGAATCACTGGCTGGCCAGTGCTTTCCTGTTGCCATAATATGTCTGTAGGGGATATTGAACAACCCCTCTTTACCCATGATTCCTTTTCTTCTAATGGTACCTTTCTCTGAAACTCCATTATTTGCATGGCAGGTAGTGAGCTATATCCTTCCTTCAGTATCATATTGCACATGCGTATCCTTGTGTTAGAGGGAGTGTCATAGTAATTTATTTCTGTGAAATATGCTGTGCAATTCACTTCTGCATCTGCAGCTTCATTGGAATGGGAGACAAAGTTCTCCCCCTTCGTGTGTGCTTGGCACTTCATGACTGCTATGGCTGATGGGAATTGAAGCACGTCTATGAGTCTGCCCTATAGGGGTGCATGCTGCACTGGTGTGCCGTCAGCACGTCGGAAGCCCCTCCACTGCCATAGTGACAGTTCAGCGAGTACTGTAGATGTCACATAGGGTGAATCGGAATACACTGTGACCTCCTTGTCCTTGTGTGCTTCTAATGCCATTATGAGAGCCACTAATTCTGCTGTCCGTGCTAAAATATGTGATGGCAATCTTGAGCTTGCTACTATTTCGGCTGTCTGGTCTGATTTCATTTTTACCACTGCCGTCCCAGTGTGCCTTTCCCCAATTGTTTTGGCTACAGTTGACGACCCGTCAATGAAATGTGTTTCTCCTTCCTCAAGGGCATTCTCTCCACCTTAGGGATGTTGTCATATTGTTCCATGTACGTAGCACAGTCATGTACATAGTCTCCTTCCTCCAAAGGCTCAGCTATGAATGTCGCTGGGTTTGCAATTCTGCATCTCACTACTTTCATTGCCAAATTTGAGATTATCACCTCGTATCCAGATGCTCTCTGGGTAGTCAATGTGCTTTTGGGCTTTTCGAGGATAGCAAAGCGGGCATACTCCATGTAAAGTATGGTTCTGCACCCCATTGTGATACTCACTGACCTTTTTACAGCAAATGCAGCAGCAGGTAATGTTCACAGGGCTAATGTCCTCTCATCACTGGGTCTAAACATCCCCTATAGTAGGCCATTGGTTTGTGTCCAAGGGTTGTCTTCTGTGATAGTACCACAGTCATCACTACTCCATTGGAATGCAAGAACAAATAGAATTCTTCCTGGTAATTGGGGAGCTCTAACACTGGAGATGGCCATATTGTTTTGTTCAGTTCCTCAAATGCTTCAGTCATTTCGGGTGTCCATGATATGTAACCGTCCCCTCTATGTGCATTCTGAAGCACTCTTAATAGGGGTGCTGTGTATGTCCTGTAGTCGAATATCCAGGCTCTCCAATAATTATAGAGACCCCAGAATTGTTGCATCTCTCTCACTGTCTGAAACAGCGTAATTCTGAAGATCGCCTCAGCCCTTTATGGGGTTCCCTTTCAGCCTTCTTGTGATATCAGCTGTCCAATGTACAAATCCTCCTTCTGGCAATATTGTACTGTTACCTTGTCTTCCTTGTAGCCCTTTTCTGCTAATACAGTCAACAAATGCACTGAGTCATTTCAACACTGCTCTTCAGACTTGCTGTAAATGAAAATGGTGTCTACATACTGAATGATGGTATTCTGTGATTGTATGTTCCCTAGGTCCATTTGGATGACCCTATTGAAGATAGAGGGTTATTCACAGTACCCCTGTGGTTATCTCGTGTGTTTCCACTTCCAGTTTCTATATGGAAAGGAAGTCAATTCCTGTGACTCCTAGTGGAGGGGTATATAAAAGAAAGTGTTCTTCAGATCTATTACAGTGAAATGGGTAGCTTCTATTGGAATGCTACATAGAATTGTCACGGGATTGGGGACTAACAGAATTTCTGCCTCAACAATTTGATTCAGGGGATATAAATCTTGGACAAAATGCCATGATCCCCAAGTTGCCTTCTTCACAGGTATACAGCGGTTGTTATGTTCACTTTTTCAAATGGCATATTTTCAAATGCCATTTTCTCAACACAATTTTGCCGAATAAATATTTTTCAAATGTTTCTTTTTTTAATTTTATTTTTTAAATGGGGGGTCCCCACCAAACCCCTTTTTGTACACTTTTTGTTTTACTTATGGAACTGAAAAAACCATATAAAATAAAAAAAAATGATACATTTAGACAAAATGTTTTTGAAAAAATGGTGTTTCGAAAATAAGTTTTTGAAAAAATGACCAGGTACCAGACAGTGGTATTACACTGTGACTCCGAAGGGACTTGAATGCCTAAAGCAGCGATCATCTCATAAATGCCTTCATCTGCATCTCTAGATAGGGGATATTGTCTTGCTCTTGGTAGGATAGCTCCTGGCTTAAGTTTTATTTTGACAGCTCCTATTGCCTTTAACAGGCCCACGTCATATGGACTACTAGACCATAGAACACTGGGTACTCACACAAAGACTTCCTTGGGAAATGGTAGTAGTGCCTTTTTCAACAAAACCATTCTCTGTACTACTTCCCTTTACTGTAGCCTCACGCATTAGGTAATGTTCATGGAAAGCACTGTCTTGCGATCTAAACAATCGTCTTGAAACTTTTTCTGCTCACGACTCCTATCCTCCTTTTCTTTTGCATGTCAGCGCTTTTTTATGAGTCGCTCAACTTCCACCCTTCTCTTTTCTTTCTTTATTTGCAGCTGTCTCTCCTTCTCTTCTTCAGCCTTTGCAGCTGTTTCCTCCAGCTCTCTCTGCATCTTCTTCTCCCTCTCTTCTCTTTCCCTCTCTTCTGCTTGCTCTCAGTCCCTTCTCAACCTGTTGTATTCCTCCTTCTCTTCTCTTTCTCTTCTCTGTACTTCCTCCATTATCTCTGCCCATTTCTTCGCTGCTTCCTCAGCATCTTTACGATTTGAGTGCCGATTCATGGAACAAACATGCGCCGAAAATCCCAGCGCAAGCAGGCGCAAGGAGGCACAAGTGTGAGAAAGCAAGTGCATGCGCACGCGTGCGATTCAAGGAAGGCGCTGTGCTACTTTCCCACTGGTTGTGTGCCAAACCCGTGCATGGGGCACGCTGGTATACATGTCTCCGAACATCGTGCGCTAAGCGCACATAGCGCAGCGCACACAACAAAAGTAGGCGAACAGGGGGCGTAACACGCGGAATGGGGAATAACGCGTGAAAAAGAAGGCGTAACGGGGGAAGTACTGCTGAGAAGTACACGGAACGCCCACACGCACGCAACTATTCATGGAATCGAATAGGGTAAACCCGCGCACAGGCAAAGACACGCACAGGCCTAAATACGTCCGCCACACGAAGGTAAGCGGTAGCGTCCCTCTGCATTACAAAAGTGTGCACAAATAAAAAGCACGCATATACTGAGTGGGGTAATTGTATTTCAAGGGTGCGCTGGAAGTTTTACATGCGATTTCAGCAGGGTACGTGTATTTCAGGGGTGCGCGGGAAGTTTTACACGCGATTGGCCTGGGTACCTGTATTTCAGGGGTGCGTGGGAAGTTTTACACGCGATTGGCCTGGGTACGTGTATTCCTGGGGTTCGCGGGAAGTTTTAAACGTGAAAGGGCAACGCCCGTACACGATACGTCACAGACGCGCTTACGCGCTAAGAGCCTTTGGTCAAATGAAATTGCGTACGTGTGCTGACGCGCTTACGCGCTAAGGGCCTTTCCTTGAATTACATGCTGACGTGCAATTGTTTCATTTGCCAAATCACTCCGTATCAAGATGGCCACGCGAAAACACACGGAAGACCACACTCCCGCCCTGAAGGCCATTTTTCTGCCCACCAGAGCCCCGAGCACGCTCCCACCTGCCATCTGCTGCTGCGTGACTGCCTGCTGCCCACGTGCCCTGCTATTTGGTGCCTGCACATCAGCCATCTGCAGGGGTCCAGTTGCTGTGTCCACCCCTGCTGGAACAGAAGACTCCCGACTGGGATACCATCGCTCCACAGCCCAGCCCCAGGACCCAGTTGCCCACCCACGCCTGCCTCGGGGGTCGCCATGTCGGGGCAAACACCATCTGAGACCAGTGGCGACCCCCAGCCAGAGGGGCAGAGGGCATCCAGCTTCACTCAGAAGGAAGTTAGTGTCCTGGTGGAGCATGTCCTGGGGCATTATGATGCCCTCTTCAGAACATCACGCGCCAACAAGGAAGGACGACTTTGTGGTTGCCATTAACACAGAGGGGATGGCAACCCGCAACATCAAGCAAGTCAAGAAGCACTGGGAGGACCTGAGGTCCAGGACCCTCATAAAGGCCCGGCGCCTCGTGGAGGGGGGCCGAGGCAGCATGAGTACCATCCAGATGAGGGTCCTGGAACTCGTAGGTCCAGCGCTCCACGCACAGATCCTTCAGAGGCAGACCCGTCTGGAGTTGGGCGGTAAGTGGCCAAGCATTTCTGTGTGAGACATGGCATGTTGCAGGGTGCTGGTTGTCTGATACTTGCCTGTATGTGTGACATAGGCCATGTACGTATGTGTGTGTGCAGGGACATCATGGTCTTCATGGTCATGCATGTGAGACCAGTAATGTGTAAACCACATGGTAGGTGCATGTGTTACAATGCAACATGCGGAGCATCATGCGGCATGCACACATTAATGCATGTCTATCTCTGTTATTGGTCATGGATGGAGTGTGAGGGATGGGTGCTGCGGTCATGGACATGTTTGGTGTCCATGTCTGTGTGTCTGACTTGCATGTCTGTGACTTGTAAATGCCATGGATGCATGACACATGTCTGTGACAATGTTCAGATTCACTGATGCAGCCTACTCATCCTTCTATCCACTGTGCCTGGGGTGTACGAGGCCAGATGGATGAAACTACGGTGAAGTGTGTGCATGTGATAGGCATGACCCATGATGCATGTGAGTTTCAAACCAGCATTGTATGTTTCAAGAGTCCCTTGGACATGTATGCTAATGTTCATTGCATGCGCCATGCCTGTTACTGCATGTGTTTTGCCTGCACTGACCCATGTGTTGTGGAGGGACATGATGGAAGTATGTTTGACAGTGCCACTCATCTGCTATTGCTTCCTGTCTAGGGGACCATTGTACAGTACCCTGATGCTTGTGTTCTATGTCTCCCTCTACACAGCGGCAAGTGATGAAGAGACGGCGGAGACGGCGCTGTGGAGCAAAGCGGCGGGGATGCCCCCACCGGCCGGCGACGCAAGGCCCAGTCACCCTCCCAGAATTTACCATCGTCCGGGAGTGAGGGGACTGGTGCTGCGTCTGCCACGACGGCTGCAGCGGAAGGGGTGGGTGAGCCCCCACATGGGCTTGCAATGGCAGAAGACGTTGTGGAGCCATCCAGGTTAGTGCTTTCCACAGAGGAGGAGGAGGCCGCTACTGAGCCACACATAGGGCCTGGGGGGGGGGTGGTACCACTGGTGCAAGTGGTGCAGTCCAGGGGCAGAGGCAGGAGGCAGCACAGGTCATCCTAGGCCCGTCCGCAGGTAGGGGGGATGTCCATGTCATCTGACACTCCTCTACCTGCGGACGAGTGGACCCCTGGCCCTATGGAGAAGGTCCTGATTGGTGTCGCGTTGCGCACGCGTGACATTCGTGATGACGTCCATGCTTCCCAGGGGGAGCATGCACGTCATCATGAAGAGCAGCGTGCCAACGTGGCCCAGTTGGGATTGTGTCCATGGTCGGGGGTTTTGTACATGTGTCGGCCACTCTGGCGGCCCTCTCCTCCTCTGTGGAGACTATGTGCCAGTCGTTCTCCATGCCGTCTTCCAGCCCAGATGCCACCAGGGCCCCCTGTGGACCTGCCCTGACCAACGCAGCCAGCTCAGTGGGGATCCCATCCCTGCCACAGTCGGGAGTCGGAGGTCCAGCAGGGGTGGACACCACTGCAACTGGACCCCAGCAGATGGAGGATGTGCCGGCACCATTGGGCAGGGCACATGCACGACGCCGTCGGTGGATTCCATCAGCCTGGATGCCGTCGTGCTGGCAGAGGCAGTTGCGTCGGAGGCAGCGCAGGCTCAACGTGGGAGGCATCATGGCTCGGGGCCATCTACATCAGAGGGGCAGGCATCGGCCGGAGGGCAGGAGGACCCTGGAATGGGAGTGTCTTCCGTGTGGCAGCGGTTGGGCCAGCAGATAGGTACGGAGCGGCGGTGGGCAGGGGAGGCACGGCTCACAATGGTCAGGGCAGAGAACTCCATGCGCAGGGCGCTGAGGCGGGCTGAGTGCCTCGAGGGAATTTGCACGGAGTTGGAGGTAGACATGGCGTTATCCCTGCGAGACCTCTGGGCTAGAGAACAGGGCCGCCTCCAAGACATTGAACAGGAGTTTGATGATGCCCTGGCCCATGACATCAACAAGTGAGCCGTTGGACTTGCCCACCGCCATTGTATATAGTTCATTAGTGTTAAGTTTCATTTCTTTTTTCTTTCATTTGGGGCGCATGGACTATGCCCCACATTTTTGTATATAGTTAGTAATTAGGTAGGTTTCATTGTAGGTTTCATTTATGTCGTTGGGCTCATGGACCCTGGATTTGCTATTTGTACATAGTTTTACAGTGGATTTTTCTCCTTCATCTTTTTTTTTCTTCACCATGGAGCAATGGATATTACGCTTTTCTTTCCCTTTGGATTTGCTTTGTTGGACGGTGACTTTGGACACATTTTCATTTGGATTAATTTAGATTCTCATTTTATTTATTTATCATTTTTTGGGACATGCTGCATTTTCATTATTATTGGCATTATTGTGTGTTTTGATTTCATTCCCTTCATTTTGACTTGTATACATTTTTGTTTCTTACTTCAATGTGTGGTCTTCTCTCATTGGTTTCATGCATGTCACAATGTGGGTTTTCTCAGTCATGTGTTGCCATTGTGTGGGTCTGACAGACTTGTACTCATGGGCATACTGCTTTTTTGTTATCTATCATGTAATGGGTATTTCAATTTGGAGTGGATGTAAAGCTTGGTTGGGTGTTTGGACTGGGGTGGCGTGGGGAGGGATATGGGTGGCCATAAGAGCCAGGGATCTAGATTGTGATGTCGTGTTGGCTGGGGGACATGTGTCGGGGCCTGCTGGCAGTTCCTGTAAATGCTGGGGGTGTGGGGTCCAGGGGGACATGAGTGGGGGCCTTCTGGCAGGTGCCCCTCACTGCTGGGGGGTGGGGGTGCTGGGGGACATGTGTCGGGGCCTGCTGGCAGGTGCCTGTCAATGATGGAGGGGTGGGGGTGCAGGGGGACATGAGTGGGGGCCCGCTGGCAGTTCCTGTAAATGCTGGGGGTGTGGGGTCCAGGGGGACATGAGTGGGGGCCTTCTGGCAGGTGCCCCTCACTGCTGGGGGGTGGGGGTGCTGGGGGACATGTGTCGGGGCCTGCTGGCAGGTGCCTGTCAATGATGGAGGGGTGGGGGTGCAGGGGGACATGAGTGGGGGCCTGCTGGCAGGTGCCCCTCACTGCTGGGGGGTGGGGGTCCTGGGGGACATGTGTCAGGGCCTGCTGGCCGTTGCCTGTCAATGATGGGGGGGTGGGGGGGCTGGGGGACATGACCAGGGGTGCATGGTAGTCCCCTGTGGTGTGGGCTGCCTGCAAGGGCCGTGGAGGGGATAGAGGGGACACCTGGGAAGACCCACACTGCCAATTCACGTGTAGGACTCCCCGTGCACCCCCAAAATATGCGTTTCCCACTCTGACAGCAAAATCATGTGTAAAACTTCCCACGCACCCCTGAAATACACGTACCCTGCTGAAATTGCGTGTGAAACTTCCCGCGCACCCCGAAATACACGTACCCTGCTGAAATTGCGTGTAAAACTTCCCACACCCCTGAAATACACATACCCTGCTGAAATCACGTGTGAAACTTCACGCGCACCCCTAAAATACACATACCCTGCTGAAATCGCATGTAAAACTTCCTGCACCCCTGAAATACACATACCCTGCTGAAATTGCATGTGAAACTTCACACGACCCCTGAAATACACGTACCCCACTCGCACAGGGCCTATCGCGTGTGAAACTTCCCATGCACCCCCGAAATACACGTACCCTGCTGAAATTGCATGTGAAACTTCATGCAAACCGCAGTAATACACGTACCCCGCTCGCACAGGGCCAATCGCATGTGAAACTTCCCACGAATCCCAGTAATACACATACCCCACTTGCCGTGCTGGTACAGGGTTAGCGCAGCCCTTTGTGCTGGATTGGGGATTTTGATGGCTTTTCCCTGCGCGAGGGGCATTCCTGGGGGCGTAACTGGCGCTGCTGCAGGGTCGCTGTGGCACTGTGCGCCACGGCTGGTTTTGGTAGCTAAAATCCATGAATACGCTGTGCGAGGAAATGGATTTTAGCGTACGCGGCTGGCACAGAGATTTGCACGTGCACACTGTGCACCAGACGCGTGCGCCACTTGTGCGCTAAATTCTATGAATTACCCCTTTGGAGTTTTTCACCCGTATGTCCTAACTTGTTTGTAGTCTTCCTGTCCAGTTTTAGCACTATCTGTCCGCCTGCCCATTCATATGTCGGGACTGTCGCCTCATGATCTCCACTATGTCCTGCCCATCTCTCATCATCTTTTCTCAGTTTCACTTGCAAGTCGCTGCATTCCTTATGTTCACTACTAAAAGCTTCTGCTTTTTTATTCCTCTGCTTCGCTCTAATTGTGTCTTTGCTGCTTTACGCTAGTGGTGCAAAAATAGGATTGATATATCCTGCCACTACTTTCAATTCCTTTAAGGGGTAAAATCCCTGACTTTCTGCTGTTGGAACTCCACCTGCAGTTTGAGGAGGAGGGGGAGCCGAAGGTGATTGGCCTCCTGCCTCGCAGTGACTCAACATCCTTTGCTTTTGGGTCGGGGTCACTTACTTGTCCTGAAACATTTTCCATAGCTCTAATATAGCCAATCAATTACTTAAATTCTTTCCCTTATAGGCGTCATGTAAATATGTGGTCATATGTTGCTGCACACAATTGGAAAATCTTCCGTCTTTGGGCCATGGCTTTGCTAGTCCGTTCCATGCTATACTTGCGTATTTTGTCTTTCTATGGCGGGAGGGACTCGCATACATTTTGAATGGATGTATCCCTCATTTCGACATCTTACTTTGTAACCGTCAATATTTACTTGACCTTAAACGTGAATTTTGACACTTTCAATTACTTTTGTCAATTTACAGTGACATAAGTAACATCACTTTCGATCACTTTCTCAAAACCATAGCAATGAAATGAATCATTCCAACAGCCTCTTTGGCTTACCACCACCGACAAGAGCAAGCTCCATGCACCGCCCATGCTACGATTACGACCCTTAAAGCCAGAAGCCACAACTTCATTCATGTGGTCCTCGAGCTCCGCCCAAATGGCATAACACTTTTCAACAATTCAAACAAAATTTAAATAGAAATGGCATCCACCACCTTCTAAGAACCTCAAGTCCTACTCAACAACCTCACACGTGTGACCAACGGCTGCTCATTGTATTGTGATATTGCAGACTGCACAGAGAAAAAACCCTAATATGTTGATATATGTCTCCGCTTTTAACAACATAAACACAATAACAAACATAACATAACGCACAGCAGTTTTCTTGCCTCAAAGGGTATCCAAAAAATCACATGGCCCTGCTATACCGCCGCATATAGGAATACATCTCAATGGGATAAATTAAGAAACCACCTTCCACAATCTAAGTTAGCATCATCTGCTAATACCTAGACACAGGTATGAACCAAACTAAATTGCCTAACTCACAGGTATCCTTTTTTGTATTTTTTATGTTTTTCATCCATAAGCTAATCTCATGCCTCGGGTATATGTAACCTTTTTAAAGTATTTTTTTTTCATCTGTAAACTAAGCTGACTGTCTAAGCTGACCGCCTAAAATGACTGTCGAAAGAATTTTTAACCTTCACAAGAACACACAAATTCAGAAACACAACACTAAGCGGAACTTCACCCTCCCCCTATATTTGCCGTATACTTTAGTATATACTAACAATCTGTGATCCGCTGAAGCCCCTCAGACACTGACTCTCCCAAAATCTGCCACTCTGCCATCTGGTCTGCTTAACATCCCATTAGGAGAGGGCAGGATTTCCTTCAAGGCAGCTCTTCAATTATTCCCATGGGCGGCATTGGGGGTCGGTCCACGTGGGTCGCTGCGCAGCCCTTCAGGCATGCTGCGGGATGAGTCAGGCTTAATGCTGACAGGTCTTAGCGACCATCTCTCTGCTACCACTTTTAAAGGCGCGGCAGGGGAACTCTTAGCAGCTACACCAATCACCAGCAAGAGGGTACTTGGGCCCCAACAAAATCCAAGCCGCAAGATTGGAAAACTCAACCATTGGGCAAGTTGACTGTCTTTATTATCAAACAAAGAGACAGGATCACATTAGAACAGTATAGCAATCCACAGGATCTCGTCCTCCAAACGTGGGTTACACCATTTTAAGGGCCGGTGATCTCATAAAATGTGTTGCATTTCCAAATAATGTGACCTAACAGGATGGGGATTGGTCAGTTTAGGAAAACTATAAATGTAATACATAGGGGTTAGTCTGGTTATTGGAATCCCATATCTGGTGGCTCCTCCTAGGACCACCTCTAAATATTACAATCACAGAGTTGCAGGATAGTGGGGAAATTATTGGGCATTGCAACATAGTGTGCTTCTATGTGAAAGGTAGCTAAGGATTTGACAGAACGAGTCTTCTCAGCCTTGGGAGCTTGGACAGCTACCAGGTTGAGCGAGCCTATTCAAGGCAATAGGAGCTGTATGTTCCCAACAGGTTGCCATCTCTGATCGCCTAAGCACTGAGAGCATACATCCAGCTTTGAACGTGTGTAGAAATGGTATCCTTCCAACGCTGGTTTGACGGGAACAGATTCCCTCCATCTTCCTCGAATGAATAGGCACTGTCCTAGTTTTCCGGGTCACATGTGTGTGGACCACGAAATGGAGCTCTCCTGCTTGTAATTATGAAGATTTTAAGCTGTGTTTCCAGCGGGTGCCTTATCGCCTTAGTAATGGAAACTATTTTCCTCTGGTTGCCCTTCGGTAGGATGTCCACTGTATTTGCACCAGAAGCCCTGTCTCTGTCTGCCTTAAGCTGAATCAGGCTGTCAGTCTGTCCATGTATTTGAAGTCGATATTGCCTTCCCGATTCACTTCAATGAACCTATGCCTTCCATCTTTGTTCATATGGCCATCCATGTTAGTCACAACTAAGCATGTGCAAGCTGATTAAATGTATTCTTGTTGTCTTGCTGTTTTTGCTTAGAGAAAGGATATACATGTGTGTGTGTGCTTGTCCTCTATCTGTGTGAGTCATAAGCATTTATTTTATATCTAGCAGCATTGAACCACTGTGTCTTCACAGCTTCATGAATGGGTGCCTATATCCTTCATGTCTACGTGCACATACGTTGTGCTGTCAATAGTGACGTCAGCAGCTTTTCAAGGTTTTAGTCAGTCAACTTGTTCAATCGTTGACAACTCTATCTCCTCTATATTGTCAATAGGGTATGATTTGAATGGCTGTCAGAGTGAAAAGCGTTCCTCGCATCTCTTAGACATTGACGATGGTAAGGAAGGCCCCGGGAGTGAGGTACATCTCTTATTTTTCTGCCTTTGGTTTGCGAATCGTGTGGGGGTCATGAGGGCCACTCTTGGACCTCTGTCTTCACCGTCCTTCACTTGTTTTTGTCTACAATGATGGACAATAGTCAATTGTATCTCAAGCCACGACTTTTCTTCAATCCCAACAATGTTCTTTAATAGTCTCTGTACCTCTTCGGGGAGACCCTGGCATAAAATGCAATAAAATATGGTTATATTTTTGTCCCAAGCTTCAATAATTTCTAAACACCATTTATTCTTAAAGTCTAGTATGCATGCAGCACAGTCTTCATCTGGTCCGATCTTTCGTGTCATTATCGCACTCATGTCTGGTGTGTCTGGAACTTGTATTCTAAATGCCCTCCAAACATCTGCTCAACAATTATTAAAAGGTGCTCCGCCATAACTTGTATTTTGGGATGTCACCCCAGGATACCCTGCTTGTTTCCAAATGTCATCTGATTGTACACCCAATATAGCAGCAAACAAGCTTTTCATGTCTCCCACAGCTAATGTCATGCCAGCCGTCTCTCATTATAACTTGTAAATTCACTTCCCTGCACCTGCTGTAAGCGACTTTAATTCATACATGAGATTATTTGTAATTGCCTGAGGTCAAAGTATATATTGTGCCAGTCCTCTACCTTTCTGCAACAGTGGGAATTGTGTCAGTCCCATTCTGCGTGTGGGTGCAATCACACCCTTTGTTTTCTTTGGCACGTCCATCATGCAGAAATGTTTGCACCCTGGTAAATCTCTTAACCTGTTTACATACGGTGTTTTTCGTTCTCAGCATCTGGAATTCATCTCTGGGAGCCATTGGTATTAAATAGGCTCTGGCCTTGTTGTTGCTAATGAACTGGGTTGCCCAGCCCTTGAAGATGAGTTGAAATACCCTGTTGATGGATGGGGATGCAGATGTTATTCATACTTCAATAATCAAGATGACAAATTTGGAAAAAAGGGAGTCTGTTTTAATGTCAAACATCTAAAATAGGGAGTACAACAAATATCAGCACTCGCTCGATCCTCTTACTCAACATATTTTAGTTAAAACTGAGGTTATATCATGCAAAATCGTCATCATTGACGTGCTGACCTGTGTCACCCACGTCATCCTGCGTGGCAAACTACAAAACCTATTGGAGGTTGTGATAGGCTCTAAGTGAATATCTAGGTATAGGTTCCATACCAGTATAGAACAGTGAAGGAAAGTGATAGGGTACTTAACATCAGGTGGGGCAACTAAGCCCTCCCCTCTAAATGGCCACTATGAACGTCACTAAATACACAACTTTCCATTGGCTACACAAACTATTGGACCCTTAATTACACGGTCCTGTACAATTGGTAGGCTTCTAACCCCCATCAGTACTTTTCCACCTATGTCTTGCAGCATGCAGACTGAACATCCAGGTGCTGGTGAGCTCGTCTTAACACTAGCTTCCCACCAATTAATGTATCAATCCATCATCACCTCAATTAGTGCTTTGAAGATTGGCCTTGAGTTTGTACTGTGCTCTGAGAAATTTCAGGAGTGTGGGCACAGCCTGCCCTCGTGCATAGGTGTGACCACGTCGATCGGCCAACTTCATTCTTCCTTGTAGCTGGAGACCATATAATTGAGCCTTTCAGTATATTTAATATTACTTTCTAATAGTCCTCTGGCATCTTTTGTTTTGCTCAAGCCTTCTGAACAGGAGTCTCTGTTCTTTCACATCATTTGTATCCAATGTCAGCCAATTCAGTTTGATAAGACCTTGGCTTCTTGGCTCATCCAAGTCCTTCTGCTGAGAGTCATTGTTTAATTCAATTTGCTTTTTAACTGTGACCCGCCTGAAATGAGGCCTTCTGGGTTTTGGCATGCACCTGAGTTCTCCATCATTGAGTATTATTCAGACTAATTGTGTGATCCTGGGTGCACCTTAAAATGTGGTAGCTGAGGATTGTTCGCTAGCTCTTTTCAGACAATCAAGGGCTCCTCTACTACTCTATTGGTAGATATCTAGCTGATGGCTCCTCCAGGGCCCATTCCACTATTGATACTTCTACTACATCATTAAATGGCCAGTTAATTGGTTGGCACTATCCATCATAGGCAGTGTGGCAAGGAGACTTCTGATTGGTTGGCATCTAGCTTGCCAATCTTGGACACCTTAAAAAGGCGTCAAGATATGAGTGACACATAAATGGGGAAAGAGACTTCCATGGTTTTCCATATACCCAAGTAAAAAACACTCCTAGTCATCCCGAGGCGATGAGGCCTTCCCTTGCCTTTGGACTTGGCTGTCTGTGCCGTCTGGTGCCTGTGTGCATGCTTGGGGAGTTCTGCATGTGCCTTATCTATGTTTGTCTTGTAATGAACAGCCATTGTTTTCCATATCTGGGTCACGTGTTATGGTACCGTGTTTGAGTGTGGATTTCCATCTCTTTATTGAGGTTTTAGCTAATTCTAACCTATATGTGTGTTCTTTGTGGCAACTTGTGTCCCTAGTCAGTTACTTTATATAAAGTCGTTTTGCTTACTGGTCTCCTTCACCTGGACATCAATGGTTGTTTGTGCACTTCTTAAAATTGTTAACTTGGGAGTCTACCGCTTCTTGTCCTGGGAACCATGATCTTGCGTCTGCATTTTGTTCCTCTAGTACTTCAGTCCTTGTTCCTGACCTTGCCTCTGGCCATGACCTGCTGTCTGGACTGTGCAGGAGTTACATGTGTTTTTGAAAATTCAACATCTTGAGTTTGGAGGCCTTGCTAATTCAAAACGTGTTCCGGCCTCTGCATTAGGAAAATGGCTGCACTCCTGTTGACCTATTTCCCTATTGGCAACCTACAGCCACGTCTACTCATCTAAAATATCTGCCATATGCTGATGACCCTGCGCGTGTATTCAGCATCTTATCTACCTATAATGCAACTGTCCGAGCTGTGTAGTGAGTCCCTTTCTTTGTACACAGGCACCTCCTGTCCCTTAGCACTGTTGCACTATTTAAACAGTACAACATTTGTGCACTCTACAAACTACTTTTAATCATCACTTGTGTCACTCAATTTAACTAACCATGTATGGCAGATTGGAAGTACGTTCACTTTGGTTAAGCATATTATTTCATGGAGCTCAGTTTAACACATATTCGGCCTCATTACGACTTTGGAGGCAGCCATGCCCTTAATAAGGGCATGGCTGCCTCCAAAATCGTGTCCGGGTCTGGGTTCCCTGAATGGGGAAATACCGGGCCATTCTGAGTATGGAGGTCCCGGTATTTCCTCCTCCAGGGAACCCGGGCCCGGTCCTTCCCCATTCCCATTCGAGCCCTCATAGCGCTCAATGGGAATGGGGAGGGAGCTAACAACGGGCCCATTACGAACGGGCCGGCCCGTTGTTAGCTCCCTGGTCCCCTCGCGGGACCCGCTATGGACGTCTGGAAAAACCAAGTCATAATGAGGTCCATTGTCATCCACCCCTAGGTTCATGGGGTGGTATGGCTGTCTCAGTTTGCAACGTTTCTCGCCCACACGCTAATGGAGCGGGCCAGACAGAAGGTAGTAATGACGTATTCATCTGCGTCATCACAACAGCTTCAGCGAGCTCCCAGTACTCATGAATCAAAAATGCTCCGTAGCGTAGGGGGCGCATACATTTCAGAAAGAGAGATAAACGCTGGGTTAATTCCTATTTCAGGTGGACTGACTCCCAAGAGAGACTCGTGAATCTCACCGACAACCTCCCAGAGTCTTTAGGCACTGGAATAGTATTCCAAGAACGAGAACGCCACCAGTGGCGTCACTAGGGTTGGTGACACTCGATGCGGTAACTAATGTTGTCACCCACTCACAGGCCGGGCCGGGATATTTACTTCACTCAGCGGCGCCGGGCCGACAGTGAAACGTGCTAACCAGCTAATGAAATATAGCATCACTGGTCGGCCGGCGCCGCAGAGTCGGCGAGTGAAACAAGCGCCACCTTCGAGCAATTGCGTTTGTATTGCTCAAAGGTGAAGCCTATACAGTGGTTTCACTTGGGGTGTGGGGAGGCGCAGTGTCACCCCCTGTGAAGGCGGTTTCACCCAGTGCGATCCACACCCCCCCACCGCACCGCACTGGTACCAACACCCCTCGCCCACCACCAGCTCAGTGTTCAAAACGGTTGCCTTTATAAACTGTACTGTCTACTTTCTGACATCTGAAAAATATGAGGAAGAAAGTGAACTGTCCTTCAAAATAGTACAAAAGGGAGAAATATAAAAATCCTCCTCTCTCTCTCCTACCCCACCCCCAATGTCTCTGTCTAATGCTGGCAGGGATACGAATGCGCCCAAATGCCTTCCGGCTAGGTACGCTATATAAATAAACAAATACATAAATAAATAAATAAGAATGAGATGACTAGCGTGCTGGGCTCCACCTGCTTCAAAGCGCTGTACAATCAGTGTATCAAGGTGGTGGTTGAAGGGCTGGGTCAGCATAACAAGCTTCTCGAATCCAGGCTGTTGCCCTTGAACCATCCTCCCGACCAGCAAGGTGTTCGTAGGCGCGTGGCCCCCATTTGCCCTGTCACATTGTATCACCTGAGCCAGGGCCCAATCACCTTTGGGCAGGGAATGGGCGGGGGCCTTGTCCAGCTGAGAAATGACCCCAAACCGGCCGCGAGCCACTTCGCAGACACACGTGACCCCCCCCCCCCCCCCCCCCCGGCGGCGTGGCGGGTTTAAAGGTGCCACATTATGAACCTGTTAGCCCAGACAAATCAAGCCCTTTCGTGTCGAAAGCCCCCTGCGCCGGATTCCCGACAAGACATGGTTCGAGTGAGTAATGCAGGGTCGGATTTCTCTTGAACGTGACTTGCTGCGTCCATGGGCCATGCTCCTTGTCTGCTGGCATTATTGCCTGCTTTAAGTGGGCACACAGAAGGAGCTTGTGTTGTGTGTGTGTGTCTTTTTTTCTTCCTCTGAACAGCAAAGGGAGATATGGAAAAAAGACTGGCTCAGATCCTAAGAAGAAATCATTGAAACAAATTAATCCTGTACCGTTTAAATTGACACGGCAATCCATCATCTACCAGAGAGTTGTATATCTGCGCGATCTGCGGCGCTTCCCTCGCTGCCCCCCTGCGCCCCCGGGCAACGGAGCTGGCGGAGGAGGAGGGCACCGGCAAGGCGGCTTTCTAGCAAACTTGCCTGGCACGGGATCTGCGGGCTGAGTCGCCGCCCTGGGTAACCGGGATGACCTGCTTCTGACCGGGCAGGTTAAAGTTCAGGACCTGAGATGCCGACCGTGAGCGTCCGCAAAGCGCTTTTCAAGCGCCGCAAAGCAACGCGACGTGTGGTAGTAGGAGCTATAAAAACATGCATGCTCACAGATATGGACCATAAACAGAACAGCAGGGACAGGGCGGTCGCATTCCGTGTTTAGATGCCAGAGTAAGGGCGTCTGCACTTGTTAGTAGTGAGCCCTGGTGAGTTGCCGACCATCAAAGTACAGACCAATTCATCTTTTCCTGCGTGATGAAAGGAGGAGCCGACAGTCGGTTAGTCAAGCATGCACAAAGGGTACCAGCTTCTCAAATTAAGCGGACTATGTCAAATACGAAAAAGATTGGATTGCTGTGAGCGATTTCGAATAAAGGTGCGAGCCATTATTTTGAAAGCAAACTGTATGTTAGCCCCGTTTCAGGGACAAGAGGCGCCATTCTTCTGTGAGCTAGATTCTTCTTGGGGGACTCAGTCGGGACACTTTCTCTCATCAGATGCATGTATGTGTTTTCAGTAAAAGATGGCTTTCCTTGGTGAAGAGTAGAATAAAAGGTGCGGGTCTTATATTTGTTCACACGCCCGTGGGACTTTCTATGTCTTTGGAGTCCTGTATAAACTGAACCGGACGTGCTTCGACGTGGATAAGTCTATTGTTTTCGTGAGGGCACTTGCCCGGAAGCTGACATATCGTTCATTAACCCTCACTACTTTCTGGCTGCGAAACGTGCTGTATTTTCCTCTTTTTTTATTTTTTATTTTTTAATCAGACGCCCAACGGGCTGTTTTCGAAACAATGCTTTTGCTGTGAAGTTTTGTTTCGTAAGGATACTACTTTACTTTAGAAATCAGGGTTGCTGTGAACGCGCGTAACGCGTGTGCCAGCGTGTGGAAGGTCGGCCTTGCACTATTCCGAGTACACGTGTGTTCTGCCAAGGGCCGTAGCGCCGGGGTGCCTCGGCCGCGTGCTTCTTGGAGCTGTGCACTCCAGCCCAAGCAGCGCCCAGTGTCATTGGCTGGGACTGCGTCGGAGAGTGCGTAGCTGGGCTCTTGGACCCCGCGTGTCAGGCCCCTCTGGCCACGGACAGCCCAACTGTGAAACGCGATCAGGAAAAATACAAATATGACGAGAATGGTGCTCAGCTCGGTGTCTTGCAGCACCTGGTCCCAAAGAACCAGGTGTCTGATCCCGGCGTCTGAAGCTGACAACAGCATCTTGTTATTCTGCGCACATCTCCGTGTGCCTCAAATTACGAACACCTATAACGTAAAGAAAAGAAAAAAAAAACATCGGCCAGGCGTTCCTCTTAGTTTTGTATAATGTCGTGTTCCTAATTCCTCCCTCCACCCTGACCTCATGAGCCCACCCCACAATGCCTGGTGTTCTGCAGCGTCCCGTGTTCGAGAAACCAGCGCTGTTAACAGGCGAGTTGTGGAAAGCGCTACACTGCGCGAAGCTGCCGGACCACGTCCTTTTTTGTGCACCAGAGCACCACTTGGGCGTGGTTTTTGCGAAACTGTGTGTAGGTTATTCAATTCCTCGCATGGGCACAGTTTTGGGTGTCGGGTGTGTAAGTTTACAGTAAGAGGGTGTCTCCTCAACTGGCGTCCAACTTTTGCAATACGAGGGGGGCTATTCGGTAAGCAATTCATAGACCAGGCGCTTGCCGTCTTTCGTGACGTATTTGGCTCTGGCATTCCTTTCCGTTTGCAAACAGCACGGCAGCATCCTGGATGTCTAAACCGCGACCGCATCTGGACTGTCCAATAAGCAGGAGTCCCGTGTGAATTCGTCCTCTCCCGCCGTGCCCCCGCGGGCGGAACGCACATATAGTCGGGCACATGCGCTTAGCAGGTGATGGATGTGGCGGGGCTGCGCACTCTGCATTCGGAGCCCAGCTCCGAGGCGAAACAAAAACCGAGTCTGACACGCATGCAGCGGGGGAGAAAGCGCCTGGGTCCTGGGTGCACGTTCACGCCGTGCCCGGGTGCCCGGCACATGGCACGTCTGTCACGCTGCACCGTTGCCCGTGCTTTCTACGCGACATGCCGGCTTTTGGGAGTTATGAAACTTGCCCTGGCTGCCAGGGACCTCAATTCATGTTTTGGGGGGATAATATGTTCAGGGCGCTCTGAGTACTTGTGATGAGGTCACTCGCCCCAGTTTACAAGGGTCTGATCCGGACGTGTGTTAACACATACATACTAATGAAAACATGATGAAATAGTGCAATTGACAGTCCGAAAAAACATCCCTGCGTTTACCCTTGCTTTTGAAATCTAACACCAACATACAAGCAAGCCTGCCAAGTTTGTGTCTTGGTGTTCCGAAGTTTGATGACTAGCTTTGAGATAAATCACGCCGTTGTCACACACCTGAGAACGGCCTCGTGCTTCTTAGTCGCAGTCTAGCCCCCTCCCAACCTCCCCCCCCCCCAATCATCGCCGGCCCACCTCGAATTAAGATGCCACGATCGGCATTTAAAATGATCGGTGCAATGCAGTCCACTCTGGCTTCTCGTCGGCGAAGTCCATGCCTCATGCATGCATGCACACACGACCGATTCCATACGTGCAGTCCTGTGCGGACACCCCCGTGCTTCTTCCCGAGTAAAAAAGAAACGGAAGAAACGGCTCTTCGGTCAGGGAAAGTATTACAAAAACGGGTACATTTTACCTGCTCGGTGCGGTGATGTCCCAACAGGATTTCGCCCCGGATCACACTGCGCCCGCGAGATGCGCCGGGATTGCAAGCGCGGGTTCCCCCGTCCGAGTCCTGCGCTGCAACCGTCAGAGGGCAGTCGTCCCTTCGCTCGCTCCCATATGTGCCGTGTGTGTTATGCGGATTAGCTGACATTCTGCTCTCCGAAGCCCGGAGCACAGCTCGTCATTTCTCGCCGATTGCCTGAACGCACCGCCCGGGTTTTCTGCCGACAGCAACACTCTCTGCGGAGCCCGTCCCATTTAACACCACGATGCACGTCGCTCTTGTGTCTTGTCCCCAGGCTGCGTTTTTTTTTTTTTTTTTTTAGAAAGGTATGTTTGCATTCACGGAGGTATGGCGCGGAAGTGCGCGTGGAATGCGCGTCCTTCCCCAGACAAGCCGCGCGCCTCCGAAGATAAAGGCTCGCACCTTTTAATGGCGAGGCCGACCCATGAAAGGTTTGCTCTAAGCCACATCAAAGGCACAATTATCCGTCGGCACAACGCTCACGTGCTGTTGAATGTAAACAAGGCAATTGCAATACTAAGGTTGGAAGTGTGCACGACCTGCCCGGGTGCTTCGTAACCCAGAGGTGGGCGCTTTGCCTGAGTGGCAGACATCAGGGCAAGGTGCAGAGCCAGTAGCAGCTGCCCACAGAGAGAACCCCGAGACACACACATAGTGGGAAAATGCAAACAGACAAGGGGGATTCCGCCGATGCGGGCCTGACAACCCCAGGGTTTGCCCACGTGGCACTCGCACCGTTGTTCGCGGACTTGAATGAATGGTTGATTGTGTAGCTGAACCCACTCCACTTGAAGTGTTAAAGCGCTCGCTCTACACACTAATGCTTCGAACAGCATGCGTGTGGTCCTTGCACGGTGGAACATGTCTAAGCGCAGAGTTCCTACGTCTGCTGTACTCAATGCACCCCCAACCCCCATGCAAGCACACACCCCCCCGCCCCCATGGCACACACAGGTACACACGTTTAACTAATATATCCTCACCACGTGGCACACGTCTGTCATTGGGGGCGCATGCAGTGTTCTCGGCAGCACCTGAAAAGTAGAATTTAAGCCGGTGTCCCAGTGACTCCCCACCCCGACCTATCCCGAACTCGCCTCTGTCCGAGGGCTAATGAGTGTATGGGGGTGTCTCGTTCTCACACCTGGGACAGTATATCGTGCCCGATCTCCCGAGACCCTTTTCAGTAGATCCAGTTCAGATGTGAACACTAGAAATTATCTCTAATGGAGGGAAGTGGGGTGGGGGGCTTTCCACTTTGGGGCGCAGAGATTAGCCTTAGCCGCCCTCCACACCACTTTCTCCCCAAGACAGCCCCGGCCCCCACCCCTCCACACCCCCCCCCCCCCCTACCCGACTGTGTGAAGGCTGCTCGGAGCGGGGAAAGGCCACTTTCTCACTGAAGCGAATAGCCCCTTGATTGTTCGCAGCTGGTTACAACCTCCGAGTTTGTTTACAATGGCAAGTATCTGCGCACGCCCCCCTCCCCGTGCCCCGACCTGACAGCCCCTGGACTCCGATACCAGCGCAGGGCTCTGCCAGGCTGACCCGAGCTGCAGCTTCTTTGGTATTTCCAGGAGGGAGGGCCCGGATTTGCCCCACGGTGTGAAAGGCACTCTTTCAAATCCTTTGTCCAAGTCTTAGCACTTCATCAGGGCTTGTAGCTAGGATGGCAAGTTACGGCCTTTTTAACAAGACCATCAGGAAATGCTAAGGCAATCTGTCCCGAGAGTACCTAGGGTATGTGACATTGCAAGCACATATGTATGCAACCATACAAGTGCAAGAACATATACGGGATTGAAGCCCCATTTCCGGGTTAGATGAATGTTGTTTTGGTTGCTCCACAAATAATTGTGTGTGTGTGTGGCCTTCCACAAGGCCGACTACTGGGTGTCAACGGGAATGTGTAAGGTACTCTCTGGGCCTGACATTTTTACACAAGCTTTGGCTTTGAAGATCAGGCCTTGGACTCTGAAAAGGAGGTCGTCACCTATACGTGCATACACCGGGAAAAGTAACGCAGATACCCGAAAGTGCCATGCATGCAGATGCTTAAAGGGACAGTTCTGATGCACACATAAAGCCAAGGGCGAATGCAGACACAGACCACCAAAAGGCGTCTGCACACAAAGATGCTCAGTTTGCGTGCACGCACATACACATCTTGAAGGATAAATGCACGCACACACACACATCTCCAAAGATTAATGCACACACACACACACATCTACAAGGATGGGTACACACAACGCTCCAAAACTGGACTGCACAACGAGTGCACATATATCCAAACAGTACATGCCAAGCAAGATAACATGCAGACACACACATTTCAAAGCATAAATGCACACACACACACACACATCCCCAAGGATGAATGCACACACACACACACAAATGTATACACGCACACCTCTACAAGGATAGCTCCGATATTGGAATGCACATATATCCAAACAGTGCATTCCAAGCAAGATAACATGTGTGCGCACGCGCGCACGCACGCACGCACGCACACACACGCACACACACACACACACACCCCCTCTAAGGATAGCTCCAAAATTGGAATGAACGAGTGTGCATGCATCCAACAAGTACATGCCAAACAAGATACCATGCACACACACACACGCACACAGGCATCTCCAAGGATGAATGCCCCCCCCCCACACACACACACAAAGCTCTACAATGATGAGTACACACATAGCTCCAAAGATGGAATGCACAACGAGCACAAATATATCTAAACAGTGCATGCCAAGCAAGATAACATGGACACACACAGCTCCAAGGATGAACGCACACACACGCACCTTTAAGGATAGCTCCAACATGGGAATGCACGAGTGTACATATATCCAAACAGTGCATGCCAAGCAAGATAACATGCACACACACACACACACATGCACACACATCTCCAAAGAAAAAGGCACACAGACACACACATCTCAAAAATTGTAATGTACCAGGAGTGTAAACATATCCAAACAGAAGGTGCCAGTGGAAAATAACACACATATGTCCACAAGCAGCATCTCCACATACTTTGCCACACACACAATAAAGCATGCCCTCAAACAGCCCCACAATGGGAATGAACACACACACATTTCCAAGTGGAGCGCGCACCCACGCAGGCATCTTTAAGCTGCCTGACGGCAGATGCGCACGCGCACACACGCGGAGGATGCCGGGTGCTCACTCGGAAAAAAAGCAGGCCGGCATGTTTGTAAATCAGGCCCGGAAAGTGCAAGCCCAAGTGGTCAAGAGCAGAGTGCACGCTCGGGGCGCCCAGGGAGCAATGGGCCTGGTTGACAAACGGGTTTTTCCATGGAACAATCCCATTGGAAAAAAAGCTTTGCAAAACAGGCCCAATGCACGTGCATCATTGACTGGAACCTAACTGAGCCTCCAAAAGATGAGGAACATCGGAAACACTGGCTTTGCTTTGGCGGCCAGTAGAGCAGGGTCACGCCCCCAGCCCTGGGGTGAGGGGACAGAGCGGCGACAGCCCCCTTGTGGCAGAGGCGCGAAGGGCCGCGTCTCTCTGTGACGGTACTTGGGGAGGTGGGGGGAGCAAGTGGGGGTGGCGCTCAGCATCGCCGGAGCCGCGAGCAGCTGCTGCTCGCCGCGAAGGGATGCTTCCGAGGGGCTCTGTCCCCCTCTGGTGTTAATGTTGGTTTTACCTGGCGCCCTCCTTCCCGCGCCTGGCGGCTCGCATATTAGAGCACCAGTTCCCTCTGCTCGGTTTCCCGCCTCTGCCCCAGGGCACGCTATTTTACCGAGTGCAGTAAAGTGAGCACACGAACACGGATGCAGATACTGGGCCGATCAGCAAAGCGCCTTATCAATAGTATAGCGCTGCCTTTGTGACATGCTTTTCTAAATCAGTGTCTATAGGTCTCGTGGAGCCTGCTAAGACCTATAAATAAACAAATAAGTTTTCCTCGCTGTTCAACCGTGGGGGTATATTATATATGTATATATATATATATATATATATATATATATATATATATATATATATATATATATATATATATATATATATATATATATATATATATATATATACATACATACATATACACCTACATAGGGAGGTAGCAGTGTGTGCTATATGTATGATGCATGTATATATGGCTCTGGTCAACAAGGGTATGGATGCGCTTTTTAAGTTTGAAATGACGGATTGCTATCGCGATATAATCGCACATAGGCACACGTCACACCTGTTTCATATCAGCCCCTCGGCAAGTAGCCGTCCCTACTCCCTGGCACTCGTGCATTAGCTCTTCGACTTTGGGGTGTTCTCTTGCACTGCTCCCCGCCTCTGGCAGAGTCTGCTATCTGGGGACCTTCAACACTTGTATTTTGTATTTCTTTACTCTGCAATCCCTGCATATCGCCCCCTTCTCCGCCCCACCCCAGAAGGCCCAGACCCCTGCCCTGGAGTGTGCACCGTGCTTACAGCACACGCACAGGGTGATTTACCCGACCCTCACCACAAGGAGGGCCAGATCAGTGGTGTGTGTGTGTGCACGCGCCATGAGTAAATACTGGGTGCTGAAATCCGCGGCCCCTCCACTCGGGCCTCTTTTGTTGTGCAGGGTACCCCGCCGAGCGCCTATGCGGGATCACCACAGTCCGCTTCTAGCGCCCGATCCGTCTTCTCGTGTCAGGGCCGGCAGGCGCGCTTCGTGCACACTTGTGTTTACACAGCCCTGCTTTGCTGACATTTCATCGCCTAGCCAATGAGCGTCCATTTCCCGCGCCCCCCTCTCCGTTTCTTCTCCTCCAGCGCCCCCATTCTCCGCACTGCCCTCCCTTACATCTTATCTTTCATCGTCACGTCTTCTTCACCTAAATGTCCCTCCCTCTTTTCTAAATGTCTGTCTCTCGTCGATTTCTTCGTCGGTGCTGCGCGCGTTTCTCTGCGCTCTCTCAATGTTCTGGACTGAAGTGCTCCCCTCTGAGTTCTGAATGCAATAATGTCCGGCCCCTGCATCTCCCCTCTCTTCTAGACCCTGTCTCCTCACTCGCACTAACCCTAGGTTTCCTGTATAGTAGTGGCACGCCGCAATACACTCCACAAAGAAGGGTGTTTCATGCTCCCAAAGTCTCCACTTCCCCCCGTTCTCTTCCAAAGTCTACCTTCTCAACATGTTCCACTTGCAAAGGTTCCTTTTGACAGTTTTGTGCCTCCCCCCCGCCCCTTCCCTGGCTCTGAATCCTAGCAGTGGGTCTTTCTCAGGCATGTAGCCTGCCCCCTGGTTAGGCACATTCAAAAGCTCACCCATCAATGATTTCTCAGACTGTCCTGTTCCTCAGTGTGCACCTGTAAAATTAATAATAATATTAAAGCTATTGATAAGGCACTTAAAAATAAAGAGGTTTCTAAGCGCAGACCCGGAAATCGAACCTGTGTTGCTCTGCGTCCCGTGTCATACTCAGCAGGTCTGATGAACACATGTGTTTTTTCAATGGGAACCCCTCATTGAAACATGCATTGTAAATCAGGCCTGGTGTCTAATTTCTGCCCTACCCCCCTTAATAGCCTCCCTCTAGTTGCACACTCTCAACATATCCTCTCATTATGTTCCATCCATCACTCCTCTCAGTATGTCCCACGTGTGGTTCCACTCTTAGCATCACTTCTCTCAAAGTCTCCTGTCAATAATTCTCACTCTTGTATCTATACAGTTCTCTCAGTATTCGCCACACATAGCTCTGTGTTGCGACTCTTGGAGTCTCTTCTCTCAAAGTCTCCTCTGAGTGTTTCCCACTTATGTATCTGTTTTTTCCACTCTTAGCATCACTTCTCTCAAAGTCTCCTGTCAATAATTCTCACTTGTGTATCTATACAGTTCTCTCAGTATTCTCCACTTTTAGGTCTATGTTTCCACTCTTGGAGTCTCTTCTCTCAAAATCTCCTCTCATTATTTCCCAGTTACGTATCTGCGTTTTCACTCTTAGCATTTCTTCACTCAACGGCTCCTCTCAGTATTTCCTACGCATGTTTCTCTTTTTCCACCCTTGGATTCCCTTCTCTAAAAGTATCCTCTCATTATTTCCCCATTAGATAGCTGTGTTTCCACTCATAGCGTCTCTTCTCTCGAAGTCTCCTCTCGGTGTTTTCCACTCTTGTCTCTGTTTTTCCACACTTGGAGTCTCTTCTCACAAAGTTTCTTCTCAGTAATTCTCACTTTTATGACTGTGTGTCCACTCTTAGCATGTCTTCACTTAAGGGCTCCTCTCAGTATTTCCCACGCATACATCTCTGTTTCCACCCTTGGAGTCTGTTCACTCAAAGTCTCCTCTCAGTAATTCTCGTTCGTATACCTGTTTATCCACTCTTGTAGTCTCCTTTCTGGGTTTCTCGTCTCAGTATTTCTCAATGGTACATTTGCGTTTTAACTTTTATTATAATTTCTCTCAGAGAATCCTCTCACTATTTTCCACTTTCATACCTGTGTTTCCAATTTTAGCATCTCTTCTCTCAACCTCTTCTCTCAGTATTCATCACTTGTATATCTTTAAAGAGTCCTCACAGTATTTCCCGCTCTTATATTTTAATTCCAATGTTGGAGTCTCTTCTCTCAAAGTCTCCACTGAGTAATTCTCACGTGTATTTATGTCTTTCCAATCTGAGCCTCTCTTCATTTAATGACTCTGCTCAGTACTTCCCACTCGCACATCTGAGCTCCCACTCTTGGAGTGTCTCCTCTCGGAGCCTCTGCTGGGCCAGGCGCCACTGACGGGCTTCCCTCACAGTCTTTCGGCCTCGCCTGACCTCTTTCGCAGTAACTCCTTTGCTCCTTTGTCATTGTGTCATCTTGCAAGGGCTTGATCCCTTGTTCTCCAGAATGTCCAATGCTCGTTTATTGACTTCTCTTACTGCCCTCCACTTCAATGTCCTCTCTTTTAGTTTGGTGCCTTTCGGCCACTTTTTGCCACTATCAATGGTTTCTCCACCCTCTAAACATGTCCACATCGCCTGGTGCTTCCACCAATCACCTGTTGTTGTTCAGTAGCACCTCTCGATATGGTCCCATCCCCAACACCCCCTCTTAATATTGTCTTCTTTCTTGATTTTCTCATTCTTAATATTCTGTCTCTGAATGGGGTCCTGTCAGTGGCTCTCCCGTTGCCCCGATCACATTCTCCGTTTCATGGATTTCTTTATTTATTTGTTCATTTATAGAGCGCACCTAACCCTCAGGTATCTTTCAGGGCAATTCTCTATCCAGCCCTTTTCAATGACTCCTTTTTCAGCTTCTATCAATGGACCCTTTCCCGGTGCCTCTCGCTGTGTCACTGCCCTCAGCACCCCTTAGCCCAGTGCCACCATTCCCATGCCCCCCTCCATAAAAAGATCATTGAGCAACAGCGGCTTGAATTCCTGGTAGAACTGAATAGCTCTATAATACAACTCAACATTGGCCACCTTAGTGATGATATCTTTGAACTGGCCTTCTTTCCATGCATCTGTGGGATGGTTCATCATTGTAATAATGGCATTGTCATATTCTTCATACCTCCTTGGCTGTTGTCGCCCTGTGTTCGTCTCCCAGTTGTATGTAATCTTCCGCCCTCTCTGTTGTGCCCCTCAAACCTGGCAGCGATCCCCTATACTCCTTCTCGCAGAGCCTTCCCCCCCAGTGGTATGTCGCCACGTTCCATACCCTAGTATTAGCCAACCTCTCCATCTTGGCTTTCCAGTTCCCCGGCTTGAAGGTTTGACTCCCACCCCTCACCCCAGCCCTCCCCTCCACTCGTTTAATCCGACCCAGTGCCGATGCCACCCCATCATACACGATCACTCTCTATCGCAGACGCGACCACCCCAGCCTTACTCAAAGCCCCAGCCTGTCCACGTGCTTCCTCGCCCTGTGCAGCCTTTTCCGCGCATCAGCAGTGTGGCGCACAGCCGCCAAGCCTCCCTTTTAGCCGGTGTGTGTTCACTGGGTATATGTGTGTTCCCAGCTAGAGTAGGGGTGGTGTTACGGCCTAACGCAGCATCAAAAGTCTCCCTCGCAGCCGGCTAAAAGCAAACCCTGTCCACGTCGCCGCCTGCGTGTGCTTGTCTGACATGCACGTCCGAGGCGATTGCCTAACACTTCACGCGGCGCAATAGCCATCATCAATAATCGATAGCTGCGCCGCCTACTGGCCGAGCTTTTAACTCGTCCCCGCTTGTGCATTCAAAAACCGATAGTCCCAGCCTGCGCTCGAAGCGTTTTCTAGGCTCGCCCAGCGGCCCACTCTCACGGACCCATCCTGGTACGAGGAATTCTGGTGTGCAGGCTGCCCTGGTGTGGTGGGCGGGGGAGGCGGGCACACTCGCACTCCAATATGCCCCAGAAATCACCCTGAACCGTACCATTCAGACAAGCTTTCCAAGTACCATGTCTCCACGGGCACAACAACGGCGGAGGGCAGAGCGGTGCTTAGTGCAGTGTGTTTATTAAATAGGAAGTCGTGCACGCTCAGTGTACTGGCCTAGAGCGTTAGAGGCTTTTAAAAATGTAGTCAAGAATGTGTGTGTATGTGTATAATATATATATATATATATATATATATATATATATATATATATGTACATATACACACAGAGTAGCTAAATGCATGATGCCTATGTATGCATTAAAGCACGCGCTGTGTGGTATTGAATACGTGTGTGTATAACTATATAAACACGCACACGTATGCCTGTGCCTGTGGCTGCAGAGATAAACGTCCCTGTGCGCGCAGAGTGGTGTGTAGTTGAGTCGTGAAGCGCCCAGGCATTCCTGCCCAGTGTGTGCCTGACAGGGCACCTACGTGTCTATTGAAGGGCGTTCATCCGAGGAGACAGAGGGGACAAACGGAATCGATTGGAAGCGACCCCCCCTTCCCTTTCACGCCATTCAGGGGCCCCATTCCTTTTAAGACAAAGGCCCGAGCCTTTGGGAATTCCTAAGCACAGAACCGCGGCCAGCAAAACGGCTTGGGTTCCCGTCCGCGAATTTGGAGCGGTCCTGGAGATCTCTGAGGCCGACGACCCAGCGAACTGCCTGTACCCGGGACAGAGCCGGCGGGGGGTGGGGGCGGGTGGGCGTGGAATTCCCCATCTCGCGGAAGCCCCAGCCAGGCCTGCAGCATCGCCAGCCTTGTGTGTGGAGGGTTAGGGCCGACCCCACCTCTGACCCTGGGGATCAGAGTTGATACAGCTCGGGCCAAAGTTTAAAAAACCTTGGTCGCCGAAATGCGAACTGCTCTCTGGCCGCAATTCAGTGGAAGGGACGCATCCGCACACGCTTGTATTTGCTTTCCTGGTGCAGAGCGCCACATGCCTCCTGCACACGGCGCACATGCGCCCTTGCGGTGCAGTGGGGTAGAACACGAAGACCTGCCATAGCGTGAACCGGAGATGGGTGCGATGCCTGCAGCTGTGGTGTTGAACCGCATGCAGCGCATGATGGCTGACGCAGAGGGCGTGCCTGTTACACATGTGGAGTCATCAATGCATGAATGTATCATGGCCTAGAATGCGAATGCCAAGCATGTTCTTGATGTGCTGAGCCGTGCAGCGCTGTGTGGGACCTGTGGGACTGCCGAGCCCCCTCCCCATGACCCCCTCCCTCCCCCTACACACACACACACACACACGGGGCAGAGAGAGGGGGAGTCCCGTCGCATCTCCCGCTGCAGCCCTGCCTCGTTCACACCGCATGTAAGGATTAGCCCCGACACAATGGCAACTGTGTTGTGCCGCATAGTTGCGGTATTAATGAACAGTTAAAGGAATTACCCCTCGTCTGATCAATACCGCGAGTGCTGTTTCCCTCAAATCGTTTAATTACAGGCTCGCCCTCCTTCGTCGTCGCCGTTTGAGGTGGCAAAAACCATTTGTGATTCCCATTGGCTGGCAAACATGCAATTAACATGTGGCGGTGCCTTAACTTAAGTCCTGGCAAAGACAGGGGCGAGCCACTGCGAAGAACTAGTGCCGCATGGGTCGAGCCCGACTCCAGCAAGCCTCTTAACAAGCTCTCATGTTCATAAAGAAAGTCTTAAAAGTGGGCCGCTTTGCCAAATGAAATCTGGTGTGCTCCTTTTCTGTACCCCCCCCCCCCCCCCACACACACACACACACTCTCTCTCTTAAGTAGTAGTGTTTATTGGGAACTAAAGACTCGTGCTTTGTGGGAGATGTGTATAGGTAGTCTGCTGCTTTAAAGTCACATAAAACCTACCCCAGGGGCAGACAGAGAAGGGAGGGGTGCGTCGGAGCAACTGCACGTGTATGCTTGAATCGTGCCAATCATTAATCTATTTGTGTGCAGGATGTTTGCATATATGTCTATAAGTGTATGTTTACTTGCACGTTGAGTTATCTAAATGTTTGCTTGCCTGTTTCTGTAGTATGTCTCTCGTGCTCTCTCTCTCTCTCTAAATGTATGTATCCCCTTACTTTCTCCCCTATAGATATAAGTAGATACATGGGCGTACACCCCTTCCCCTTTAATGAGGATTGCCCCAAGTCACTCCCACTCATGCGTGCCGCTGCAGATGTCAAATCAGGTTATTTATTTATTTTTCTCTGTTCACTCTCGACTTTCTTTGCCGGGCAGGTTCGCCAGTCCTGTTGGCTTGCCCGCGCCTCTTGTTATTACAATACATCTGTCTCGCAAACTCATTAAGTTCCACCCCCCCCCCCCCCCCCACCCCCAGCTGGGCAGGGTCCCTCCCAAAGTCTGCCTGGCTCCGCCAGCCCTGCGCAGAGGGAGAACGGGAGAGGGAGAGAGAGAGAGAGAGAGAGAGAGAGGCAGCGCCCCCTTCCTCCCTTCCTTCTAAGGCGTGCTACGGACGGCGGGATCCGTGCGCGGGCTCTGGCACCTGGGGGAGCTCGCGGGGGGGATCTTAAAGGCGCGGCCTCACATTCCTCGCCAGCCCTGGGCGCAGCTCCCGGACAGACACCCCGCGCCTGAAAGTTGCAGGCTCGCCCGGGGGACGCAGCCCCTCTCTGGGCCGGAGGGATTCACTTTCGGCACCTTCCCCGCCTCCCCCCTCAAGGCTGAAGCCTCGGTCTTGTACGCCCCCCCTCCCCCCCACCCACCCCACCGATCAGTTTGCACAATCGCCTAAGTAAACACAGAACAGGAGACTCTCGCGTGTTTTCCCAAAGACACACGTCTCTCTCCAGGTGCAAACACCGGCCTCATTTCACCTGCCAAACTTTAAAAAAGGGGGGATTCCAGTTTAGAGCGACGATGCAAGCCATGTGGGACGCGGAGCAAGGAAAATATGTGTTTGGTACGTCTGCTTTCATAATTTATGTTTTCATTTTTTTCTCTCTTCTTACCGGCCTGTCTAGCGCTTCATTGTACAGAGGTTTCTGAGCCTGGGGCTATGCTCGCCGCACTCTCTTTGCTGCAAGTGGTCGCTTTGTGTAGAAATGTCGAAATGCACGTTGGCGTTTGCAAGGATCTCCGGGCTGAAACTGTCTCTCGTTCTCTTTCTCTCCCTCTTCTCCCTCTCTCTCTCTTTCACTCTCTCTCTTTCTCTCACACATTCTCTCTGTCTTTCTTCCTCTCTCGCTAATATATATATGCAAAGGCACACCTTATCAGTGAAACGTCTGCGGTGCTCGAGCCGGACCCCAGAGCTGGTCTAGTACACATCCTAGCGTGTTCGCAAAAGGTCTCAATGTATGATAAGACATGTGTTCGCATGTGCACGCTAGTTTTGTAAACCTGGCGGGGGGCGAGGGGGCGGAGGGGATAGCTAGTACTCTGGGAGAGACGATGGTGGTGAAACTAATGGGGTGCGGTCATGCTTAATCAGAAATGAGGGTACTCACCTGGGCTGGAGGGGAGCGGCTCCGGCGGGGAAGCGTAGGGTCCCTTTGTGCGCCGTGCTGGGGGGTAGGCAGGCAGCCCCTGCCTGAGGAGGAGACCCCTCTTGTCTGGTTCTGCCTCCCAGCCGGGGCTTGTGGTGGCTGACGCCGAGGAAGTCCAGTGGAGCTGAGGCTGCGAGCTGCTCTGCTCGGGGACAGCGCTGCTCCGGTCTTGCAAACGTCCACAAGAGCCCCCCCCCTACCCCCACCCCCACCCACCTCACGCTCAGAAGTTTCGTCTCCTTCCCGAGCCCCCCACCCTCCCCCACCACCACCACACGGCGTTCCCCTTTAAGAACCCGTCTCTTTTTCTTTGAAAGTTGAGTTTTCGGCAGAAGAGAGGCTTACACTAGGGGGCAGGCACATACTGTACTATAACCTTTCGCCGGGGGCCCCCTCCCCACCTCCTCGCG